>NW_024096479.1:0-600000 GCF_016545835.1 Crotalus tigris
TGAGAGAGAGAGAGAGAGAGAGAGAGAGAGAGAGAGAGAGGCACTTGCGCTTCCTCTCTCTCTCTCTCTTTCTCTCTTTCTTTTTCTCTTTCCCCTCTCCCTCACTCTTTCTCTCTTTCCTCTCCCTCCCTCCCCCTTCTTTCTCCAGGTGAGGAGAGAGAGAGAGAGAGAGAGAGAGAGAGAGAGAGAGGGGGAGAGAACGAAAGGCAGAGGGCACCGAAGGGGCGGGAAGGGGGGGCAGGAGGCAGCAGAAGACCCCCTGTTGCCCCTGTTGCCGCTGGAGGAACCCAGCTCTGCTGCCTGCCGGGCCTGCAGGGATGCCCTGGCTCACAGTCACGTTGGCAGGCCGTCCCATGTGCCGCTGGCGTCCCCGGGCTCAAGTCGGGCCATGGGGCATCTGCGGAATGCCCTGCCCGTCGGCTGCATCGCCAAGCCTCCCCTCGCTCCATCGCCCCCATATCGCCCCCTTTTCTTCCTTCACCCCCACGTCGCCCCTTTTCGTTCCATTGCCCCCCTAAAAAATGAAATTGCCCCCTGGGGGCGATATTGCCCAGGTTAAGAACCACTGCTCTAAAGCACAGTTAGGTGTTCAACCTGAGCAAAGAAATCAATGCTGCATTTAAAGCTATCCAAGTAAACTGTTAAGTTGCAATGCCAAGTTATTTTACTATTTGAAGTTTGCCCACATGGTCCTAGGTAAGTGGGCCTTTGACTTCAACAGAAAAAAAAATTAAAATAATGTTATACTGATATAGAACATCCTGTGGAGGGAAAATAATTTTGCTTCTCAAAACCTCCACTTTTTGCCTGAAACTTCATGCAATGCCACAGGGCATCCTTGCAAAACAAAGATGAGATGGCTAGGATATTTGTTTAATCTTTTGTTTAAATAGCATTTGAATATTGGAAATCCCTCAGTGAAATCAGATGAAATGTTTTAAATTTGTTTTTCTTCAGTTCTTTTTTAGTTAAGATTTCCACCAACTGGTTGTCAAGGTTTCTTATTGTTGATAGGTTTCTGTTTTATTTTTACCATTTTAAGATTGTTGACTTTTCTGTGATTTCTCAACTTCTCTTCAATGTGTGTTTTGCTACCAGTACCAATACCCTATATTTCTATTGAGTTTGTCACTGATTTACTTTCAGCCAGGATTTTTAACATATTGCATTTAGTGAAATACAGAAGATCACAATTTCTAGTTTAACAATTTTGTCCCTTTCTGCAGATGTTAGGAACAGAGCTTACTGTACGCCTTATCAATTAAAATTGCCCTGCCAGGATTCTGATATTGACATTTACAAGCACTTTAAAACCGATCCTGGCTTTAAGATAACTAATATCTGCATCTTCACACAATTCATATATTTCCTTCCTTGATAGAAGCTCGATTTACATATATGAGTTTTGCAGTAACAATAAGCATGAGCAGATAACAAATATCATGTCTGTGAGATTGGTAGCATAGAATATTCAGCCTATAAGTGTTTAAGATATAAAAATAAGATGCTTCTCGATTTTTTTCAATCCGCCCCACATCAAGCAAATAGTTTACAAGTTGCTCTGAGCTTGTAAAAAGAGAGAGAGCAGTTTTGCTCCTTGTGTAGTTCTAAATGCAATAGCAACAGCTGATGGAAATACAAGTGTGTGTGTGTGTGTGTGTGTGTGTGTGTGTGTGTGTGTGTATGTAAGTCAACATTGACTCCTGGCAATTGCCTGCAAGTTCATGCAGTTTTCTTGGCAAGATTTTAGAAGTGGTTTGCCATTGCATTCTTCCCAAGGCTGAAAGAGAGTGACTAACCCAAGATCACCCAGCTAGCCTTGTGCCTAAGGCAGGACTAGAATTCACAGTCCCCCAGTTTCCAACCTTGGGTCTTAACCATTACAACAAACTGGTGTGTTAATCATCCCATTGTCCCTGGCTACTTATAAATTTCCAATTTTCTTTGTGAAACAACTCTGTGTACTGAAGTTCCACGACACATGTAGGTATGAGATGAATAGATATTTATGCATCATACCCAATTTTTCTTGTGCAGTTGCCCTCTCATTCCGCAACTCTTTCTTATACTGCTCTTCCAGGTTATTCACTTCTAGTATGTGAAATCCTTGAATCTCCCTGCCAAGACAACATAACAGGAAAGTAAGGTAAAAAAGGCATTTCTGCACTTGTGGACTGTTAGGTCCTCTAGTCTGTCTTCATAATAAACTTGAAGAGATACACACAGAGTGGAAACATTGCCTTAGTGAAAAGCTCTTCTCTTGTACAAGTCTCAGCACCTGATTTTTGTCACTTTACTATACAGCAGTGGTTCTCAACCTGTGGGTCGGGACCCCATTTGGGGTCGAACGACCATTTCACGGGGGTCGCCAAACAACGCAGTCTGCCATTTTTTCCCCCTTTTCCTTAGCTGCGCTACTTCCTTTTATTCTATTGGCTTTTGAAAGCCAATAGAATAGACTCTCTTGAATAGAGTCTAATTCTATTGGCTTTCAAAAGCAATAGGAATTGTCCAGGCTGTCTCTGCCCTGCTGAGCCCGCCAAAAGTCCCATTCTGCAAACGGTGCTGCACCAGTTGAGTAGTCCTCGACTTACGACCGGTTGAGTAGTCCTTGACTTACGACCGGGTTGGGGATTGTGGCATTAAAAAGGTTGAGAACCATTGCTATACAGCCTTTAATCTTATCTAAAATCATATCCAGTCTGGTTGTAAAATATCCTTTACATTTCAGGAGGAAATCAGAGGGACTCAAATACTCTATGGGAGGGGGGGAGGGAAATCTACAAAAATCTGTGCAGTGACTGGAGAGGGTGACAGCAAAGCAGCACTAAAAGTACAGAAGAAACATACACAAGCATGTCTTAGCCTGAAGAGAGAAAGTAAGGAAGATCAGCCCTTCATGTATCATTCTCTTTGTGGCATTATGAAAAAGACTAAAGCATGAGATCAATTCAATACAGATAGTCCTTGACTTACAACCATTTGTTTAGTGACTGATGTTACAATGGCACTGAAAAAAGTGACTTGTGACTGTTTTTCACATGACCCTTGCAGCATGATAAAATTTCGGATGCTTGGCAGTTGGTTCATATTTATGATGGTTGCAGTGTGCCAGGGTCATATGATCACCTTTTGTGACTTTCTGATGAGCAAAGTCAATGGGGAAGCCAGATTCACTTAACATCTACTGTATGTTACTAACTTAACATCTGCATTGATTCACTTAACAATTGTGGCAAGAAAAGTCATAAAATGCGGCAAAAATGATTTAACAAATGTTTTGTTTAACAATATAAACTTTGGGCTCGATTGTGGTCTTAAGCCGAGGACACTTGTAGATGTTGGACAGTGTGGGGAGCCTCCTTTCTCTCCAGTCATTGGTTACAATACTCCAGGGCCTTTCTGGTCTGGGCAGTGGGAGTCTCCAGGATTTTCTCATTAACTTTCCAGACCTCTGGGCCAACCTGGCTTTGAAAGATAGATCAGCCCAGCTAACAGGTGACTAGAGCTGGTAGAGAACTCCACAAGGAAGCAGAAAAGCCTATAGTATCTGTTAGCTGTTGACCAGGCTTCTTTTGAATGCAAGCTAACAAGACAAATAGTTACTCTTTAGGCCATCTATCAGAATGTATCCCTTCTCAAAGCCAACCCCATCTGATGTTTGATGGGATGCGAAGGAAGGAAACCAAAGCAAGTCAGCAATTCCTTTCCTTAATAGATTTTGCACATAATAACTAAGGTCATCACTGTTTGCCTATTAAGGCAGGACAGGGATTAGTAAATTCATAGTAGTATAGTTCTCTGCTGGTTCAAGGACTATTAATGGGAACTTCAACTCAGTAGGAAAAGGCTCCAGGTTAGGTGAAACAGCTTACAGTACTGTATTTCTTCCTGTATTTCTTCAGTTTTATGAAAAATCTCCGTAGCAAAGCCTTGAAATTACTGGCTCTCTTGAAATTGGGAAAATGGATAACTCCATCCTGTTGTGAAAAGCTCTGGACTGCTTGTAACTTGCACAGGAGCTAAACCTAGGATTTTCAATAAGTTTTCTTACTACAGTGGTACCTCAGTACTCAACATTAATTGGTTCCAAGAGCCACAATGAGTACCACAACCGATGAGGATCAAACACTTTTTTCCCATAAGAAATAATGTAGTGAATCACAAGGTAGCTGACACAGACAAGTTCTAGCTTATGCATTGAGTAACAAACAAACAATAAGTTTCGGCAAACTTTTCATGTCAAAATGTGTTGATACCAAATTTAACGAGTTTCAAAGCAGTTGAGTACCAAGGTGCATTCAAAACCAATGTTCAATTATATTTACATATTATTTTTATTGCATGTTGTAATCTATATGAAGAACAATTATTGTGATTATTTTTATTATTCCTATGATACTACATTATTGTTATTGTGTTTTTATTCACAGGAATTTTTCTGGGTGAAAGTATGCCATGCCCACACCAATTGCTACTGTGGTTTGTTAAGGAATAATTCTAATCACAGTATAGACAAGTAAGTGGGAAACTGGAACTAATGAAAAGGAGAATGACCTTTTAAGGGCCCAAAGCTGCATCTGATGTGTAGGTAAAGTAGCAGGCACTGATGGGAAAGGAAAGCTGATAAGTATTTGGGTTCCAGCAGTAAGGTAGGGAAAATTAACTCTACTTCCTTGTGCTTATATCTGCTTAGGGAGCTTCCCCACAGAGTAAATAACAGAAGAAGGATTTTCAACAGGACTACATCCTGGGAGGGAATTGTTCAGCACTCTGGATAGAATAGCAGCACTATTTAACTTATGTTGAATGTGGCTCTAAACATCCAAATATATTTGTAAGAAAATTTCACCAACCTTGTATGGACTTAACTTCTGAATAACTTCGTTTGAATTTCCCTTGTTGGGCATTTTCATTCATACAAAAATTAACTTTAAAGACTAAAAATACAGTGTGCAAAAATGCAATAATTTAACAATTAATAATTTCTTTTGTATACTCTATTTGTGCTATGCATTAAAAAAGATGTTTATGTGACTGAAAATGGCCAATAACACAGATTAATTAATAGTCAAAATATTTTGTTCATTATTACTTCTGAGTTAGCCTCCACAGAACAATGCTAAAAAGTCACATGCTGTCTGCTTCCTTTCTAAGGATGGGGGGAAGGGAAGTTGTTTCCTTAATATGCTGTTATTCCTCTTTTGCTCCTATAACTAGGGAAAAAGAAAAGTTACTTCAAGATTTCCAAACAAGGACAGCCAGACCTCATTTTATTGTCATGTTCCTCTTGCATGTCAGTGCATTTTTCTTCCATATCTTTCTCTAGCTAGAAAAAAGAAAAAAATAATTACATTTAATAAGTACTTCCCTAATGGGTTTTTTTTAACAGTGTAACTGTATATATAGATAGCCAGGGCAGTGTTTAAAGACACATGGCTAGACTTCAAGAGACTATGAATTCTAATCCGGCTTTAGTCACAAAGCCAGCTGGTCAGTCTCCCTCAGCCCTCAGAAAAAGCCAACAGCAAACCATTTTGCCAAGGAAATTGCAGGAACATGGCTGGAATCATTATTGGAATCAAGACTAACTCAAAGGTACACCATTCAGCAGTGCATAGAAGTTCTATCTGCAACCAAGAGACTAAATACATTCCACTTCACCCTATCTCCATGCTAATTCTTCCCATTAGTACTTTTGCTTTAGAAATATCTTTTTAAATTCAATTCACCTAACTTGATAGTAATTGGTTTCTGGAAGAGGTCCTAATAGTTTCCTCCCAACCAGTAGTCTCTCTCCCAATATAGCAGAATCTCTGAAATATCTACGGGGAAGATTTTCTCCACGACCAACATGACTCGCCTGTTTATGTGTTACTTGATGATCTCGGCGCAATTGCTCTATAATAGCTGTCAGTTCAGAAATCTGTTCCACTAAGTCAGCAACAACATCTTCCCTACAAATTGTTCCAGAGAAATAATAATTATTACTTTGAAATGTAAATTTGTTTGGATTTAAATGGATATAACTGAATTATTGCAATGTGCTCTACTAGGAGCTGCCCTTTGAAGACCAATCAGAATATAATGGGTGCCTTTGGGTATGCTCATATGTCACCACTGCTATGTGAGCTGCATTGGTTGCCAGTCCGAATGCAATTCAAGATGCTGGTTATTAACTATAAAGCTCTTGGCATAGAGTCTGGATCCCTGAGAAAGCACCTATTTCCAACTGTTTCTGCTCACCCTGTTCATTCTAGAAATAGGTACACACCCCTTCTATTCATTCATTCATTCATTCAGTCAAGGTGGGCTTACAAATATAATCAATATTTTGGACAGATTATACAAATGCAAACATCCTTGGAGTAGATTCTACTGCTTGGAAAAATTGAAGTCAATTGAAAAAAGATGTTTACATAAGATGGACTAGCTAGATACCATCATTAATGACATAAGCAGGAGTTTAAAAGAACCCAACTAGTTACTGATAATCCTGGCAAAATGATACCATGAAAAATCAGAAGTAACTGAACAACAGAGAGCTGGTTTCTACATTTAAACATCATATTGGATTTTTTATCATTTCTCCCAGTGGAATCATTTTTTTTAAAAAATGCTTGGGAAATTTGGAAATTCGATTTGTTGTCATTAAATCTGTAAAAACATCTCTAGATTACACCATTGTCACATTAATGTGTGACTCAGCCTGGACTTGTATAGGAGGCAAATGCAATGTACAACTTGGATTACTGAAGTCCATTAAAAGACCCTGAATGAATAATAAATAACTTCTGAGAACTAATAAATATAAGAAATACTAGGAAATACCTTCCAATGGCAGTTTAGATATATAGGTGTAGGCATTCTTATCTGAATTTACTAGTAAATAGTAATACATTCTAAAGGACAATTCTATCAATCTGATACAGTCAGACTGAAATGGAATAGGACAGTTTCCCATTTCAATATACATTTTAAAAACAAAAACAAAGATCATAACAACAAAGGTAACATATGTCTCTGAGAATAGCTATAGGAAGGCCGATGTCCTCCACAGGTTCCTTAATACCTGCTATTGGCCAGGTCAGCTAGGTTGCTGTCCAAGCATCTGGAGAATATCAGATTGCCTATCAAAATGCCATGCTAAATCTGAAACAAACAGAATCAAAGTGTCTAGTAGTCCAATTGAAACATTTCATGTTTATATGTCTTCCTTTTAAAAACTCTCTTTTGAGGTCAACAGCAACTCAATTTTGGAATCTGAAATGTTTCCCAATTTTACTATCATTTTCAATTGTCTCTTCAGTTTAGGAGGCTCTTTTGAATACCCCTGAAAATGAGGCTTTTAAACATAAAGGTTTATAACTACAAAAAAAAATTACTGTAGGAAGAATATCAGCTAATTCAGCAGACTAGCAACCTAATGCTCTCCAGTTTATTTGGCCTAGGACTCATAAACCTGTCAGCGTGGCCACATCTTAGGGAAACAGTGCTGTAATATAATTTATATGACCTTCCTTACCTTTTTCTGTCAAAGCTGATCAAACTGTCCATTCTTACTCCAGAGCAGACAAATACACATGAGAAAAGTCTAATAAGTACACAAGTGTTTAACTCAGCAACACCCCAGACATTTTTGCAGAACAAGAATTTGTTGTTTCCAGGGCAGCAGATTTGGTACACTGTTCCTCAAAATACTTTGTAAACTCAGATTAAAATAGACCATAAAGAAATGAGATTAACTCAGAGTAACAAAATACGGGATTATAGAGGAGCAAACAGAACAGGGGACACATTTAGGCACTATATTGATTGCAATCCAAGAAAACCATAAGAGGAAAAGACTGTATCAATACTTACGTTTCAAGCTTAGGTGGAGTGCTGCAAAGGGGGAGAGAGAGAGAGAGAGAGAGAGAGAGAGAGGGAGGGAGGGAGGGAGGGAGGGAGGGAGGGAGGGAGAGAGAGAGAGAGAGAGAGAGGGCAGTATAAAACTCCCATTGCATTCTATTAAACATATTTGATATAGAAAGTCATTGCATTCAAGATCTAATCTATAATCATTTGTGTATAGAGAAAGTATGGGCTGAATTTTGTGGATTACAATATTTGGCAAATTCTGCAGTCTGCAGGCATAATGTAATTACAGCAATTATAAGCATCGTGTCTTAATACAATACAGGAATTTGGGGATGTTATTAGAGCTTTCAGATTGAGACTCAGATCTGTAAAGGAGCATAAAACAAGCTGATGACCAAATGATTGAGACAAATAATTAAATTGTCTCAATTACCACTATTATGTAATGTGTCTTTTATTTAAATCTCTAGACAATCCCATTATGGCGGAAAAGCATAACAGAAAACCATTCAGTTGAACCAAACATTGACTCAAAATCTCATCTTAAAATCTCAGCTATAAATGTATTCAGGCTAATATTGAGAATCAAAGATGACATGGGAAATTACAGTAATTAAAGGCTTTTTGAAGGTTTCCTTCAGCAGCATACATCTTCCCAACTCTAAGATGTAAGAGATATCCCGAGCAGATGTAAAAACAGTTTAAGGGGTTTGTAAGCTAGGAACTGCTTGTTTCTTTTTTCTGGGAAGTGGGTGGGGGGGAGAGAGAAAATTAAATGGGTGTCTGGTCATATCCACTGCTAAATTCTAGATTTCTTCATAGACTTCTATAGGCAGCTCTCACTTCCACTCTAGGACAGAAAAAGCCATCTATTTTGAACTTGATTCTTTTGCATTTATCTTAACAAGACCTAAGCTGTAAACCACCATGATGCCAAAATGATGGGACATTGGCACTGAGGGAGACAAGCACATGCCTTTATGACCCACCTCTACAAAGATCTCTGATGCAGATTTGTAAATTGTGTGATAATATGTATCATCAGGCCCTTATTGATTCCCTTGCCTCCTCTGCACATACTCTTGAGCTTAAGATGTCCTTCTTCAGCTTAACAACCTATTCCTTTCCAGATGTGCAAGACTTCTTCATGGTTCCAAGCCAATATGGTCCTTGGTTATAGTCTCTGGAGACTACATTAGGAAGGCTGGCTGTGGATGGCTGCTCTGTTTGACCTTTGCCTTCTTCTTCCTCCATTAAAATAGTTTCCTGGGAATACTTGAATAGCGGAAACCATCTGCAAAAAGCACATGCTTGAATTCTCTCTCAAAATTTATTGGGAATCTGTATAAAGATGTGGAAGCTTAGTTGGTTGCATTGTTCCCACATACATGAAATAACAAAACACCGATAACATGTCACACAGCAAGAAGTTGGGAATTATGCTATGTGAATACATGATTTGGCCACTATGTAAGATTACCCGGGCACAGTAGTTTTGATGGTTTCTTCTGTAGGCTTTTGTTTCTCAAAGAATTCTTCGCCCAGGGTGACATCAATATGTTCCTTACTGTGAGACAAGGTAAAACCAGGCGTGATCTCTTCTTCAAACACTTTGGATATCTGGGATGAAAAAAGAAGTAACCTTAGAACAGTGGTTCTCAACCTTTTTAATGCCGCGACTCCCAACCGGTCGTACGTCGAGGACTACTCAACCGGTCGTAAGTCGAGGACAACTGGTGCAGCACCGTTTGCAGAATGGGACTTTTGGCAGGCTCAGCAGGGCAGAGACAGCCTGGACAATTCCTATTGGCTTTTGAAAGCCAATAGAATTAGACTCTATTCAAGAGAGTCTATTCTATTGGCTTTCAAAAGCCAATAGAATAAAAGGGAGTAGCGCAGCTAAGGAAAAGGGGAAAAAAATGGTGGACTGCGTTGTTTGGCGACCCCCGTGAAATGGTCGTTCGACCCCAAATGGGGTCCCGACCCACATGTTGAGAACCAATGCCTTAGAAGAATAGCTTCAAAATCCAAACCAGTTATATGCCTCTTGAAATTGAATGTATTTAATGCATTTTGATCTGGCTCTTTGGCCTTAGGTGCTGTCTTCTCATAAAAGAAGCCAGAGTTGTATGCTTTTCCAAACAGGAAAGCTGATGTGTGCTGTCCTTTAGTTTTCTAATTTCAGGAAACCTCAGGTTGACTGATAGATATTTAAAAATATTTATTCCTGAGCACTTAATATCATTTGCTAAAAACAATCTGAAAGAAGGAAGGTATCCAAAATAGGTAAGGGTCTACATTTTCTGGAGAAATTTTATAGTCATACAAATATTTGCTTGGAGAGGGTCAGCCTGCCCGATCAGACCCAAAGTCATCCAACATGGAATCATTCAGAACATTACTTACAAGAACCAAAAGAAAAACCAAAATTCCAAACTGCTCACATAACAATATTTAAATATTAACAAATAAAAGCAAATGGTTACTTAATGAAGCATTAGATAACTATGAAATTGTGATAAAATTGAAATATGAAATATGTTGGGAAAGTGAAAGAGGGAAAGGACTGGAACGCTAATTTGAGAAACAAATATTTGCGGTGGGATTAGATAAGAATGGAAATAAGGATGAGAAGTTAAGAAATGAATCAGGGAGGCGTTCTTTAAGAGAAAATACCATCGTATACTGTCCAGATCAATGTGCACCTGGGGGAAATAAGTTGAGATGGTGAAGATATGCATCCCTCTCTTTTTCCAGGCCATGATCCCAAAATTAATTACAAGGACTGCTGTTATTCTTATCAATCTCATCAGTCTCAGAATCCCATCTTCTCCTTCCTCACCAAGGTATCACAAAGCTGTTACTTTTTTCACTCTGTGATGCATTGGATAATTCTTTCCACTCAATGCATTATAGTATACACTGGAGGAGAAGCTGAGGGTAGAATATTAAACTTGAAACTGAGCTATTTAAAATGTATGCTCTGTTTCAAGAGAACCATAGTAATTTTTTTTTCCTTGCTGGGTTTGGATTCCATCTCAAGATGAAGCACTGCTTTATACTTTAAAAGTCTGTGGGTTGCAATGTTTCGGTTCTTGTGATATTTGCCTGGTGTCTTTGGGGATTAATTTATTGAAGACCATATGTGGCTTGCGTCCTTATGTATTTTGCAATTGTATTCTCTGCTTTAAGAGTTGTCCCTGTAAGATTGACATCTTTTCTTGCCAAAAACATCCTTATGTCACAGCATCAGGAAAGACATTTTCAGTAACTACTGGTATTGCTCAATCCTCAAATTCCTTTTCTCTGAAGATCTAGCCAAGTACAAACTTTTAGTTCCCTTTTTCTGTGTACTTTACTTTAAACTGCTCTTTTCCTCCAGTCAATTTCCCTTATAACTGTATCTTTGCAGCAATTCCTAAAATTGTTCCCCATACATCCCATTTTTTTTTCTGGGTCTTGTTGCCAGTACAAGAGAACTAGTTGGTGTAGCTGTTAAGATGCTGGACTAGAATCCAGGAAACTCTGTGTTCTAGTCCTTCCTTAAGCACAGAAGCCAGCTTCCGGTTCCGGATCACGGCGCCAGCAGACGTGTAGAGAGACTGCTTTCCCCGCCGTCTGGTTTCCCTTCTTCCCTTCTTCGGGAGACCCTGGAAAGGGTTGAAAGTCACCCTGGAGGGGCAACCACCATTGGGGAGGACACTCGCTAGATTGAGGAGGGGTGGTAGCCCCTCCATTTGATCTGAGGCATCTCCTCAGAACTGAAGAAGAAAAGAGCATCCATTAACATGGCCGCTCATTAAGTCGCACCAGCCGAAAGCCAAATTTACATCTAAGCACAATGAAGCTTCGTGGAGGATTCGGGTGAGACCCTTCCTTTCCTCTTTGTTACTCTAATTATCTTCCTGTGAAAGCCTTTTCAAACCTCTCCCCTGCTTTCAATGCAGCAGCGTTTCTATACTTGGGAATTTAAACGTTGAAGGAAAGAAAAGAATAAGTGATTTTAATAACTAAATAACTGAATTTTTGATTTTCGGATACCTTTGGGATTTTAAAAGATCTAATTACCGAGACTTATTATTTCTCTAACCATTTATTTTGGAAAATATCTTCTTTTTTCAGCTTTTTTTTAATCAAATAAAGACTAACTGGCGTCTGGGGAAAGATTTTTGTGGTCGAAGGACGAAAACTGGCACAGCAATTGAATTTTTTTCTCTTCTCTCTCTCTCTTTTTCAATTGTCAGGCCTGTTGACTCTCTTGATTTGCCCTTCATACTATCAAAAAAGATAAGATTTGGAAACAGTGGGGTGGTGAAAACAGCTTTAGAAAGTGTGGAGGTGGGTATTGGTTGATCTTTACTAAACATAGCCTCCACCAAAAGACTATCGCTAATCACCATGGAAATGGAGGGAATCTACCCACAACTTAATTATAAACTAATACTTCAAAAATCCTTGAAGCCACCGAGCTAATAAATTCCCAAGTGAAAGCCGAAGATGTTTTCACCAAACTACAGATTGAACCCCAGACCCCAATTGTTCAACTTACAAGCTAAAAAATAATAGAAGAGGAACAATTTAACATCAAAGAGGATTCTACTCAACAGCATGTACAACGTATGGAGAACTTTGACAAACAGATACTGATGCCAAATAAAATACCTGTAACTCCAAAAGCAACAGGAACTGGTCTACAAACATATCATATTGAGAACTTAGACAACTTGGATGACCAAACAACCATTACAGCACCAGATATGACTCTTTGTTTCAATCAGAAAGAAGAGGAAGACCAGACTGAATTGATGACAAGCATTTCAAACCAAATATGGAGATTTGAACTATTAGGGCAACAACCTAATAACTACAAAGGGGCCAGTTTCATTGAAAAAATGATAACTGGATGTTCTCCCTTGATTTAAACAATATGCGTGGGAATCAAGGGAGATACACTGGAGGATTTAAGGGCATTGGTATGGAAGCCTGCTTGGCATAAAAAGAAAGCCAGAGTTAGATTTAAAAATGGGATTTAAAAATTCATTTGAGGGTTAAGCAGCTTTTCTTTTAGAGATTTTGACTGGTCTTAGAGATATTGACTGATTTAATATTTAGGATTCAGATTTATAATGGAAATTAAAATAATTTGTTAGATTATAGCCTTAATGGTTATAGAGAAATGGATTTGTGATAATGAAAGATATGTTATTAGTATATGAGGTGTTATTAGATGAGAAATAGAATATATTGGTGAATAAAGAAAGAATTTAAATTTTGGAATAATATTTGTATTATTAGTTTATAATGAAATGAGGGAAAGTAGACCTATCTGAATTATAAATAGTAGTTATAAAAGACTAAATTGGAATATGATAACTGGAATTAAATAAAACCTAAAAACAGGACTTGGACATGTATAACTAAAATGTTATTGATAAATGTATAGATTGATTGAACTTTAGCTAGAAATGTACTAATATGAATGTGATATAATACTAAGGGAAATAGAGAGGGAACTTTATTGATGTAAACTGAGATTTCTATGTATCACTCTGTTATTGGATTATTGATTACCCTATCACCATGCTGCTTCCTAATTACCTGGTTGTTAAAATTTGAAAAATTAATAAAATTTGTTAAAAAAAAAAGCACAGAAGCCAGCTGGTGACTTTCGGACAGTCTTTCTTAGTCCAATCCCCTTAAAAGGGTTGCTGTTGTGGGGAACACAGGAGCAGTGAACATTAGTTATGTCATTTTGAGTTAAACAATATAAGGGCATTATAATTATTGATAATTAATATTAATAATACCACCACCATTACCTTCTATCTTATGCCACGGGATCTTAGGATCTTAGAAACAGACCAGAATGGTGTTGGATGAAAGAAGATTAACAAGGGAGGAGCTATATAGTCTGAAGCAAAGTACTGGTATCTAACTTTAATCATTAAATTCTTATTCTGTGGGGTAAGGAATTTTTCCCTTAAGCTTCTACTTCACTGAACTTGGTACAAGGTTTTTACTTTTCAAGGCAAGGATATTACAGGGATGGAGAAAAAGGAATGATTAAAATAGCCTTCCTTAACGTGGCATCCTCCGGATATGTAAAAGTATGACTGCCATAATCTCATTCTGACTAATCATTGTGAAATGTGCAAACCCACACATCTAGAGGAGAGTAGTTTGGAAAAAGATGGATTAAAACATTCATAATTCACGTACCAACGTAATACATGCAAAAAATAACAAATAATATATTTTACTTACGTCTTGAGGTGCTCGGCTTCTTAATGGTTGCACATAGGTTTTGGTGGAAAATTTCACTCTGGAAGGAAAAAATAAGATTATTTAGACTACCAAGGAGATAAAGGCATGTGTCAAAAAATTGATCTCTGCACTAAACTAGAGAGAACACTTACATCTGAATGTCAATTTGGAAAGGAAAACTTAACAGAATACATAAAAAGAACATCTGATATAAATTACCCCAGATTACACTTTGGTAAGCAAATTATTCTCTACAAAAGCAAACTTTGTTTATATCCCGTCAATCAACTTTTTAAAAGGACATACTATAAAAAAATTAATACTGTAGTGCTTCATTGTTTTTTTCCTAATAAGATATGAAATCTGTTTTCTCTCATCCTACCATAAATGTGTCATTTTTGAATTGCAACAAATTCCATCAGAAGATTGCATAAGAATCTGCTTAACACTTTTGTTGAAGATGTTTTTTCCTGATTCTAGAGTTCAGTCATTACTAATGCTTTCTTCAGCATTGCAGGAAACTAATTTAGTTTCACATTCTGGAAGGACAAGTAAGAGCATAGGACGGTTGCTGGAATAATTAGAGAGATAGCTAGCATCTTACTTAGAACATCTATTCATCTTAAGCATTGTACAACAGGCTTTAGTGGCCTTCTGAGGATTGTGCAGCTGTAGTAAGAGTTTATTCTAAGGTAAAAATCTCATTCTGGAAAGAAAACTTAATGTTATTTAAAATACCATGGCAACAAAACTGTTTTGCTTAGGGAGTCCTGTCAAAACCAGGACCTTCTGCATAAAAATAGAAAAGACATGTATTTCAGAAATTCATAAGAGAATGCTTATAAGGATTTCATCATAGAAAAATCAAGAAATCATGGAAACTTCCTCCAAATAAATTAAATAATTAAATACATAATAATTAAAATACAATAGGAAGTACCTATAAAAGGCCTTGTGCTGATAGTTTACCCTTCTCTCGTTAACAGACTTTTTTATGGAGAAAAAGAGAAAAGAATGAAAATACAGAAAGATTATGGTGTCCAGACTCTTTCTAAAATTCCTTGAACGTGCCAGCAATAACCACAAAAAGAAATACTCATCTGCAACCACTTCTGCAGAAATAATTAAGAGCATATTGAAGGACATTGTCATTACTTTGTTGCTTTCAATATTAAATTTGTTCCTCCAATTGGCTTCCAAAGCAAGTTTAAAAATGGATCCTGAATAGCGGGACAAATTGGCCTGGCTTTAATTAATATAGTATCAGATCTGAGTAAAATGGGGAAAACTCTGATAAAATATTAAGAATATTTAAGAGGAAATAGTACCAGCAGGATTTCTCAAAAATTAAAATACTCTGCACTATAATGCAGGATATTTGTGTACATATCATTGGGCTGACATGGTAAACACAGTATACTGGAACAAGTTTGCAATATAGAGAATTTAAGTAGATTGCCCTGAGTTTCTGTACTGGAAAGGGTACTAGGAATAAGCAGCATAGTAGGCAATTTTGTAAACGGTAATATATTTTTCAGCAACTGGTGATCTGCACCCACGTGCATGTATCCTTATATGTTATGGACTTCAGATTGATTGTGGCATCACATCCTTTCTGGACATACAGACTGACAGAGATGTGTCAAGAATGGCAAAAAGAATATCTTGTTTGATCATGTGCCCTGAAGAATACTGACCGAAAACAATTTAAAATTCCCAGCATACACATAAGGTTTTATGTCTTGCACATCCCTTGCTTTTGATCTTCAAGCATAAGAAACTTACCTAGAAATATTTGAAGGATTTAACTGGACTTTGGACTGGTCTTTAAGGATCCCTCCTGATGATGGTTTTCTAATGTGGGGAAAAAAACATTGTTTAGAAAGGATTAATAATTTCTTCAAATGTCAGGCCTAAAATGCAATTGGTCATTAAGTCTCACCAGTATTTCTGAGCCTTCTTGACCTGAATAGGACTGGTGTTTCTCTGCATTAGAATTTAAATGTTGATAAAATCCATTTCTAAATTATACATTTGTCCTCTCTGGCACATAGCAATGCTACATTTTCCTCAGAATTTTGCAAATTTACGATAGTCCTATAAGGCCTGGGAGCATGTGACAGCATGTGAACCGTGCGTTTGAAGCTTTTCTTTAGAGTAAATCCTAACTGAAATAAGCGATATATGCAGAGCTATTATATGTGTAAGAGGTGGGGCATCAGGCAGAATGAAAAGTTCAGCAAAACAGATTGGGAGAAAAATTAGCTACCATGAAGTGATACATAGCATAATACTTTATATATATTGCTTAACAGAGAAACATAGTGAAGCGGTACAGGCTTGCTAGCATAAATAAGGATTTGTGATCCAAATTTGTACATCGGTGAAATACTGTATTCTTCTCCCCAATACATGCAGGGTAGGGCAAATGACAATATGGAAGGAGAAATAGTGCATTAACAACAAAATAACATTCAAGTATGTCTAAATCTAATTTTTCCCACTTTCTCCTAAAATCTAGATTAGTGGTTCTCAACCTTCCTAATGCCGTGACCCCTTAATACAGTTCCCCATGTTGTGGTGACCCCCAACCCCCATCCAGCTGGCCGGGGGGGTATCAAAAACTTGACCCCCCCCAAAAAGGAAAAAATGGGAAAGTATAGGTAGTCCTCGACTTACAACAATTCGCTTAGTAACTGTTTGAAGTTACAACAGCACTGAAAAAGCGAATTATGATCATTTTTTACACTTATGATTGTTGCAGCATCCCCAGGGTCATGTGATTTACATTCGGATGCTTGACAACTGATACATATTTATGACGTTCACAGTGTCCCAGGGTCACGTGATCAATAGCCAGGGGGCGTGGCCAGCTGATCACTCAGGTTGCAGGGTGCCTGTGGGGAGGGGAATCTGTGAGTCTCTGGGATGGGACTGGGGTGAGTGCCTGCCTTCCTTCCCTCCCTTCTCTCCCCGTGTCCCTTCCTTCCTTCTTTTCTTCCTTTCCTTCACCTCCCTTAGTCTCTTCCGCCTTCCCTCCCTCTTTCCCATTGTCCCTTCCTTTCTTCTTTCCTTCCTTTCCTTCACCTCCCTTAGTCTCTTCCTCCTTCCCTCCCTCTTTTCCATTGTCCCTTCCTTCTTTCCTTCCTTTCCTTCATCTCCTTCTTAGTCTCTTCCTCCTTCCACCCCTCTCTCCCATTGTCCCTTCCTTCCTTCTTTCTTTCCTTTCCTTCACCTCCCTTAGTCTCTTCCTCCTTCCCTCCTCTTTCCCATTGTCCCTTCCTTCTTTCCTTCCTTTCCTTCACCTCCTTTTTAGTCTCTTCCTCCTTCCCTCCCTCTCTCCCATTCTTCTTTCCTTCCTTCCTTCCTTCCTTCCTTCCTTCCTTCCTTCCTTCCTTCCCTCCCTTCCATTGTTCCTTCCTTCCTTCCCTCACTCATTGTCCCTTACTTCCCTCCCTCTTCGTCCCTTTCTTCCTCCCCTCCTCCATGCCCAGGAAGGGACAAGGGGATGGGGACAGGCTGCCAGAGGTAGAGGAGAGCTCCGCCCAGCTCACTTGCTCAGCTTCGCCAGAAAACAAGCCGCTTGCTAAGTTAGCAGAAGCCCCAGGATCAACACCGGGCTACAGCTGATTCGCGCTTCTGCTAAATTAGCAAGCTAGCAAAGCTCAAGCAAGTTTGCTGGGCAGGAGCCAAGGAGAGCTGCTACAGCTGACTTGCTTCTTGGCTGGTCTGCAAAAGCACGGATCATCTGTAGAGGTTCGCCCCGATCCTGGACAAGAGGGAAGGAAGGAAGGGCGGAAGGGACAAGGGGAAAGAGGGAGGGAAGGAGGGACAAAGAGGGAGGCGAAGGAAAGGAAGGAAGGAAGGAAGGAAGGGACAAGGGGAGAGAGGGAGGAAAGGAGGAAGAGACCAAGAGGGAGGGAAGGAAAGGAAGTTCCAGCCAGGAGAGGCTTGCCAGCCCGGCTGCCAAGAAACAGAAGAGCGCAAAGCCAAGGAGAAGAAGGTGGCGGTTTCCTTCCAAAGGGGGCTCTTTTTCTCCACCCCTTCCCTGGGTTTGTGGGGAATTTCTCGTCACCAACGCTGACAGGTGCTGCTTTGAGCCTGCCACGAGCTTTCTCGCCCCCTTTGCTTCTCCCCCTCCCCCGCTTTTGTGAGGATTGTGGCGCCCTTGGGAAGCTGATCGTGCTTTGAAGCTTTGGAGAGGAGGAGGAGTCCCTTCCTCCTTCCCTCCCTCTCTCCCTGTCAAGCCCCGGCGGGCTCGACATGAAAGGGCGGAGGAGGAGTCGAGGATGGGCGGGGTGGCAAAGGAGACCGGCGGCTGTAGCCAGACCTCCCAGCAGTCAAGCGCAAGTTCGGGGGTCGCCAGCTGACAGGTGCAGGAGTTGGATGCTGCGGCAGCCTCCCCTTCGCTGATCTGCGTGCACGAGAAGAAGTCAATCCGGTTGCTGCACAATGAGTCTCTGGGGAGAGCGGGGCCTTGCTCTGTGCCTGCACTCTTCATGCACCCCCTGCAGGGCACATTTGGTAGAGTTCGTGCAGACTGCCGCCAAGCAGCATATTTTCCACAAACAAGTGAGGTGGAGCGGAGGGAGGGAGGGAGAGAAGGCAGTTGACAAGCCCTGCCTAAGAGCATCGGAAATATGTGTTTTCCGATGGTCTTAGGCGACCCCTGTGAAATGCTCGTGCAACCCCCAAAAGGGTCGTGACCCACAGGTTGAGAACTGCTGATCTAGATGTATCAATGTAAGTCCATGTCCCTTAGCAATATATACTATTTTAAGTCATTGATGCAGATAAGGAAACCTAGCATGGAAATGCAGTAACCCAGGGATCCCCAATCCCCCGGCCACGGCCCACTACCAAACCATGGCATGTTTGGAACTGGCCTTCCACTTGTGTGGTCTGGTTCCCCCTCCTCTCCTGCCAAGCCTCAAAGTCATAAAGATTGGGAACCACTGCAGAACCAACTCAAAGAAAGACAGGAATAACTTGAACTTTGTCTGTGGCAAAGTATCTTACTATTACAACAACAACAATCAGCAAATAAGCATGTAGAAAGATATTTGTCCACCAGAACATGGCCAAAAAACCTTATTCTAGCTTAAGGATGGGCATTTCTCTTGGGGTCTATTACCATTAAGTTTGTTGAGACCCAACAAACTTTTCCAAAAAAAGGAATACTGGTATCTGCAAAATGAAATGACAGCCTCTTGCAAGACTTTATGTACAAGAATCCCTCTGGGTTCCACAGTAAGCACATAAGCAATCTTGAAACGTTAAAATGTGGTTGATATCAGCCGCCTGCTTTATTTAAAGGTTTGCCTACTGTATTTATCCAGAAAAAGATTGAAGAAAAACTGCCATAACATACTGGGGAATGGCAAGGAACAATTTCATCAGGTTGATAACTCATATTATTTTATTTATTCTTTTAGTGGCTACTCATTTTCACAACCTGACAGCACCCATGGCATGCTTTCCACATTTCAGTGCTATTTTTGGACTCTGTTTGACACTAAGCCGACACAGATTATTACAAAGCAGATCCAAATTGCTGGTGAAACGTCCAACCCATCTATCCTAAAAAGTGATTTCAGTCAAGATGATCACTTTCATTTTGGGATTTTAGCCAATAGAATATTATGTGGTTTATGGAAAAATATAGCAATTTTCTATTTAAAATATTCAGCATAAGGATACTAAATTGTTATACATCTGTAATCCCAAGAAACAGCAGCAGCCAATTTTATAATCTTCCTTCCATAAAGAGAGACTGCTAATCTTGAATCTCTTTTCTTGCTCAAATCTTCACCCCGAGTTCTCCAACTCCTATGTGGAGTCAAGGTGATTCACAACCCTAATGCTTCCACTGGTGAAGCATCCACTATTGCCCCAAACATGATTTAATTTTCAGCTTCACCCAAAGTTCTATCACATTACTTTGCTACACTCTACAGGTAGCTTTATAAACATCATTTATTTGGTACAATGACCAGATCTAGAATGGTAAATCATTGAAGGTAAAGTGATAATATCTTGTTCATTCCATAATTTCAAAAAATAGTTTTTTGATTGCAGATTTCCATACATAAAAATGTTCTTTCAGATATTTCTAGGAATGAATCCACTGTCTAGTAGTTCCTTGCTATTTTATATACTGTAATATCTAGGATTTAGAACTATTTAACAATATATTGGCATGCCTATTATTTAAAATTAAGTGGACTATTGATTTTAGTACAGTTGAATCTTTAGTTCATCTTGCAAGCCATAGTAATTGATCCCATTCTGCTAATGATGTTTATTTAATGTTTAGACATTAGGAAATACTGTAAAGCAGAATAACAGAACAGCATAACAGAATTGGAAGAAGGTCTTGGAGATCTTCTAGTCCAACTCCCTGCTCAAGCAGGAAACCCTATCCCGTTTCAAACAAATGGCTGTCCAGAGTCTTCTTAAAAGTGATGGAGCACCCACAACTTCTAAAGTTAAGGCGTTCCACTGGTTTTAATTGTTCTCACTGTTAGGAAATTTCTCCTCAGTTCTAGGTTGCTTCTCTCCTTGATTAGTTTCCATCCATTGTTTCTTGTCTTACCTTTTGGTGCTTTGGAAAATAGATTTAACACCTCTTTTTTGCAGCAGCCCCTCAAATACTATAACACTGCTGTCATGTCACCCCTACTTCTTCTTTTGTCTTGACTAGACATACCCAATTCCTGCAAGCCTGCTTCATGTGTTTTAGCCTCCAGCCCCCTAATCCTTTTTGTTGTTCTTTTATGCACTCTTTTCAGAGTTTCTATATCTTTTTTATAATATGGTGACCAAAACTGGATGCAGTATTCTAAGTGTGGTCTTACTAAGGCTTTATAAAACAGTACTAAACATCACATGAACTTGATTCTACCCCTCTGCATTCGCTTTTTTGGCTGCTGCCGCACACTGCTGGCCCATATTTAAGTGATTGTCCACTGGGACACCAAGATTCCTCGCATAGTTACTACTTTTGAGCCAGGTTTCACATAATCTGTACCTGTACATTTGGTTTTTCTTGCCTAAGTCTAAAACCTTACTTTTCTCTACATTGAACTTCATTTTGTTAGATAGGCCCAGTGTTCAAGTCTGCCAAGATCCGTCTGGATTTTGAGCGTATCTTCTGGGGTGTTGGATATTCCTGCCCGTTTGGTATCTGCAAATTTGATGAGTTCCCCTTCTAAATCATTTATGAAGATGGTGAAGAGCATTGGGCCTAAACTGGAATCTTGGGTACCCTAATGCTTACTTCCCTCCATGTTATGTAGTTCCATTAAGGATAACTCGTTGAATGCAGTTTGCCAGCCAGTTGGAAATCCATTTGGTGATGATGCTGTCTATCCTACATTTTTTTTTTTTTTTTAGTTTACCAAGAAGTAGGTTGTGGTCTACTTTGTCAAATGTCTTACCAAAATCCAAGTATATTATGTCCACTGCATTTCGCTGGTCCACTAATTTAGTTACTTTATCAAGAATGAGATAAGATTTGTTTGGCATGATCTGGTTTTAATAGACCCATGTTGGGTTCTGGTTATAACTTTGCTTGCTTCTAGGCGTTCACAGATCTGTTGCTTGATTATCTTTTCCAGGATCTTCTGAGGTGTTGATGTCAGACTGATTGGTAGTTTCCTGGATGTTCTTTTTTCTTCCTTTTTTAAAGATGGGAATCACATCATCTCTTTTCCAGTCCTCTGGTAATTCTCCCGGTAGTTCAGGATCTATGAATGATATGGTTCAATGGTTCCGAGATCACGTCTGTCAACTTCAGTCTCAAAAGCTTCAGTCTCAGAACATAAACTGAAGGACATTCCATTTCATGTTTTTTTTTTCTTTGAAAGTTACAGTTACATAAAAATTACATAATTACATTTTTTTAGTTTTTATTGTTTTTTTAATATAATTGCTTTAGATTTTATATGTAATTACTGTCATTTTCTTATAATCAAATTTGAATATTGGAATACATTCAGAGTCACTTGAAATCAGGTGGCATATAAATTTAATATATTATGGTTGTTCATACAGACAACTAAATGTTTAGACTGGATTTATTTTTATCCACTGATCAAGTCTTTCCCAAGGACCTGGGATAGGCAGATGTTGATGTTTGATGGTATTAAAGCTATTGTCTCAGGAAATAAACTTTTCCAAGTAAAAATATTTTTTGCAATTGACTGATGGTGATTTTGTCAATGCTGATGATTTTTGAGTAGTGTTCCATATGTTTTGAAATTGTTTTGGAATAATAATATAATATTACTCTTATATCTGAATAATATACCTGAATTCCAATATTATAGCTGAATGCATATTACAGAAACAATTAATTTGATAGTCACATACATTCTACAAACAGTTTATGTCAGGAATCAATTTTTCCAGGCTCCATGCAAATCAAAAGGAACTCACTGAGGTCCTTGCCATTTACTTGCTTAAAATTTAGCAGGGGAGGAGTTCCTTGATGTTTCTATAAATTGTGAGGACAATTTAAGTTTTACCTAGGCAATGTACTATTGATAACCCTCTTTAACAGCTTTTTAGTGGTTCTGTTATGTGTATATTTCTGTCAGGATCATGGGCAACAGTATTGCTCTCAGATTACCTGACAGCAATACTGTTACATAAGATCCAAGTTTTCATATGCTCTGTGGATGAAATGCTTTCTCCCTCTCACAGACTTTCCTACCAATTGTATATTATTTCTTCCCCCTCATAATCCAGTATTTAGTTACTCCTTAAAGAATGATTGGAGAGATGACCTTCTGTCATTCTTAAGCACATAGTGACTTTTCTGATTTGGAAGTTGGGTTGTTTTGGATTTCCCCAAACTAAAATATGGCATGGTGGCCCCTACAACCCTCTCAATCACTAACAAAACACTTATGGAGATTCTGGGGTTGTTCAAATGTTCATTGATAGTTCAGCAACTGAGAAATTATTGATCTTTACAGGTATACAACTCCATCTCTGTACTTTTACTTACTTGAGCTTCTGATTCAATGAGCCTACTTTAGTTTTTACAAGTTTTTTAGTCCTTCCTTTCCAAGGATCCCAACAAGGGCAGTATAATAAGGGAGCTTGAGACATAATCTTCTGATCTTGAAAGTCGTATGTCAAGAAACCTGTAAGATGGAAGACAAAATAGATCTTCATAATTCAAAGACTTATCCTACCAAAAAGTGCATCTAAGGATGACATGTATTTGTCTGATTTTAGATGGCCAGGGAGGATGGGTTTGGAGGTCTAACATCAAACATGTTGAACAAGTATGCTAAAGCACTATAGTATGTGAAAAAACTAAATAAACAGTTAAAAGTATTTTCTCTTTTCTTCTATCCCATTGAATTTGAAATTTGAACCAAATTCCAACTCATCTTCCTTTAAGGCACAGACTAATCAAACTCTATGGGAAATACATTTGGGAAGTCATCATGAAAAATTTTTGAGCAGCAATAATTTTTTAATTGCTGAAACCAGAACTTTTTCTATTGGGACTAATGGGTAGCCAACTAAAAAAAAAACTCTGAAAATGTTGGTTTTGTATATGCAGCAAGGTTATTATATGGACAAAGATAGAAAATACTGAACTATCATAATGGAGGAATGGACTATGGAGATGATGGAATTTTCACAAATAGCAAAACTTACCTATTTGATCAGGACAGGACAAGTACTTTTATTTAAGACTTTTATGGATTTTTACTGAAAATGTAAAAAAGTGATTTATGGCGATTTATGATTTGTTGGTTAAAAAGAGTTGAATTTGGAAAAAAGAAAGCATGATGTAATTTTAAAGAGGGAGGTGTGAGGATCTACTTGCCTGTAACTTCAGTAAAGAAACTTGGAAGTTGTTTTTTATATAACTTTTTTTCCCTCATACTTTTCTTACTTTCTCACTTTACTTTTTATTTTCTTTAATCTTTATATTATGTTTAGCTTTTATATATGAGAAGTTTTTTTAAAAAAACATCATTTTTAAACAATCAATTTTTTTCACTGAAGTCTTTTTACAAGGTTTTTTTATACTGAACCTTTAGAAAAGATTCATCCACTCTTGAGGTGGCTTATACGTAATATACACAACAGAGTTCATTAGGTTTAAATAAGAAAACTTCCAAAAATCAATTTTAAAATACTTTAGAAACTCAAGCAAACCTATAAATAGGTAGACAGCCTTTGGCTTTGGAAACAGGACAGTGGGGCAGAAACCAATTATTTTAATTATAGGTATATAAATCCACACCCTCACTGACATGAATTCACCATTTCAGAGTCTGGAAACTTTGTGGGGCTGTGTGCACAAAAATATTATGTTCAGTTGCTCATAATAACTGCATTCTCATCTCCAGCCTGCCACTTTAACAACAAGCACAAGAATTTTAATAAACAATTTAAACAACAGAGAAAATGGCAGATCCCAACTGAAAAAAAAAGGTGTTGGAAATCACTCTGTTACTTTTGTTGCATTATGAAATGATTAAGTCATAGAAACAAGCATCAAAACTACAGTTGGTCATACCATAGTAACAGATGGATCTTTCCCTACCACCATTTCTGGTTCAAGAGGGAAGTTTACTTGCACTTAGACTGAGATCATCTGGGATGTCCCCTTTACTGGTTGGTTAATATAGAACATTTAAAGCCAGTCAAGAGAAACTTACAAGTGAACAGATTTTTTACCGAGTGGGGATGGCGTCCATTAAGGCTTGGAACCTTAGTGGCTCCTCAGGAGATTTTAAGCTCTTTCTCACCATGGAAACAGATTTACTGTCTGCCACCTTCCATTCTATTTTTAAAGGCACAGTACACAAAACAGTGTCACGCTTGTTCTTAATTTATTCCAAACTCAAGGGGGTGCTCTAATACTGGATTTCCTGAACCATCTACAGGTCAATCAGAGTAAGCAATGAATTAAAAATAAGGGGGAGCATTCCTAGTAAGTCACACGTCATTTCTGGCTTTTGAAACTCTGAAAAAGATATCCTGTCGTGTGATCCTGAAAACCTATATGACTTGTACTGAGTATCATGTTGCGCAGTATTAAATTTATCCCCACAACTTTAGAAGGCAAAATTGCAGTTAAGAATGAGGTTAGTACAAAATGGCTGCCTAACCTTCTTTGGCAATACAATTGGTATTGTGTAACATGCATTTGGTCTCTTCCAGGATAGCATTGAAGAGTATAATACACAAGGGCTTTTCTACCTTTTCACCGATTTTACCACTTTTAGGATATGGCAATAGTCGAGTACCACCAGTCGCCTAACAAGGTGTCAAAAACTTAATGACCCCCCCCCAAAAAGGAAAAAAATGATAAAGTACAGGTAGTCCTTGACTTACAACAGTTCTCTCAGTGACTGTTCAAAGTTACAACGGTACTGAAAAAACAGACTTATGATGATTTTTCACACTTATGACCGTTGCAGCATCCCCAGGGTCATGTGATTTACATTCAGATGCTTGGCAACCAATTCATATTTATAATGGTCACATTGTCCCAGGGTCATGTGATCGCCTTTTGCAACCTTCTGACAAGCAAAGTCATTGGGGAAACCAGATTCACTTAACAACCGTGTTACACAACTGCAGTGATTAACAAATGTAGCAAGAAAAGTCATAAAATGGGGCAAAACTCATTTAACAAATTTCTCACTCCTCCTTTTATATCCTCTCTTCTCTCCCCTTTATATTCTCTTCTCTCCCCCTTTATATCATCTCTTCTCTTCCCCCTCCTTTTATATCTTTTCTCCCCTTCTTTTATATGCTTTTCTCTCCCCCCTTTATATCTTCTCACCCCCCCTTCTTCTATTATATCCTCTCTTCTCTTCCCCTTCTTTTATATCGTGTCCTCTCCCCCCCCCCTTTTCTCTTTGATGCACCTCCAGCTGACTGCTCTCCTCAAGACTGTACTTCTCCGTCTCTTTTGCTGTCCCTTTCTCTTCCCCCCTTGTCTTTTTTAAATCTCCCTCTCCTGCTAAAACCTGCTCCTTTTATAGCCACTCCTCTCTCTTCCCCCTCCTCCTTTTCTCTTCCGGGTGCATGGAAGTGCCGATCAGTGCTGTAACTGCATGCACTGATCCTGGGCTCTCAGCAGGACCCAGGCAACCCCTCGTGCAGTTGCAGCTGAATCCCTGCCTGAAGACTGCGTGAGGCTGCCTGCCACCCCCAATCAGCCGGGGCTGCGTGCGCTGATCCTGGGCTCTCAGCAGGATCCAGGCAATGCCTTGCGTAGTTCCAGCTGACTTTCCCACAAGTCTGTGCAGCACTGCTGCTTCACCTCATCTACTTTTACACTTTTTTTAACAGTGCTTTTCATCCCATCGTACGCATACCACCTGCCAGGTGCCTGCGTACCACCAGTGGTATGTGTAGCACTGGTTGAAAAGCCCTGTAATATACCTCTCAAATCATTTAATTATTCCAATTCTTTTCTCTCTTGCCAGTTCCACTTGTCTTCATAAATAAGGTGACTAGTGTTGCTTCTCCCCATTCTTACTGGCCCGTTTTGTCATTCCTCAAAGCTTTTCAGTCTATTCCCTGGCACTTCAGTTTTGAGGCACATCAGCAAACAAGCCATGTATAAGCTTTGTACTGCACAGTATAAACTTTGAAAACTCGCCAGAGTACTCACCCTTACAATGATTATAACTTTTCTTTTTTCCTTAAGCTTGTTTTGATTTTCTTCATAAAAGATACTGAATGACCTGTATCTGAGCAAAGTATACAATGAATACACACAAACACATAAAGGACTTTTACGAAATTCCATGGGTGAAAGAGAGATCTTTATTTTTGCGCAAAAAGGTTCAGAAGTGATTTAACAATCAGCAAATTTCTGAACAAGGGGGAGGGTCTAAACTAAAGCTTTATAGGTTTCTTTCTCTCAGGAACAAAAGAAGCATAGATGGAATCTTACATTGTATATGGAATCTACTTTTGTGTAACATTCAGTTTCTCACACGTTTAGGTCCATTTCTCATGGGAATATAATGAAGGCAGTTTTTTACTTTTATACAATGTTTCTAAATATGCATCAGGTCATTCATGTACTGTTAATACAGCTTTTGGCTAACACAGCTTTCTTTCAGAGATTATGCAGACACATGATTTTTGCTTTTAGTGATTTTTCATTATTATTATTATTATTATACTTTATTCTTCTTTATTCTATGTTATTCTATTTCTTTCCCACTTTACTCCC
Source organism: Crotalus tigris (assembly GCF_016545835.1). Classification (NCBI taxonomy): domain Eukaryota; kingdom Metazoa; phylum Chordata; class Lepidosauria; order Squamata; family Viperidae; genus Crotalus; species Crotalus tigris. The sequence continues at coordinate 27,356 of NW_024096479.1, forward strand.
CCCTTTTGGAAGTTTTTCCAGCTTAAACTTCCATTATTCTACCTCTGATTCCGTATCTCCTGAAGGTACCATTTTATATTCCCATAAGGCTAACATTGTTTCATGTTTCGCTGTTAATTGGGCTGTACTTTCTGAGATTCTCCGAATCATGGCTATAAGACAGGGGATCAAGCAAGGAATTAAAATACATCCTAGAATTAACAAAACTTTCAGGCCTATAAACCTTCATAGTCATAGCAGCCTTGTTAATTCCAAGATCCATAGCAGTGGTCTCATTGGTTCTAGACCACCATTTACCATCTTCCCATGTCCCTGTGCATAGGAGGTCACCTACTGCTACACAAGATTCTGTTTTGTTTCTTGAGTAACACACATGTCCTACCAAGTTGGAAGTGAGACCCCAATCACCATCTTTCCCACTTGTATAGGTTAAGTTATTATTTTTAGACATTTCTAGTACCTTGGTATAATTTAACTCTTGTGCCTCCCACGGCCACCTTTCTCCCATGTTTGTTCCACCACACACAAAACAGTTAGACACGCCTAAAGTATGGGCAATGTCTTCTGCTAACTTAACAAAGGTATTGGTTACATGTCTAGATACTTCAGGAATATGTAGGTTCTCCATTTCCTCATAATATGACCAAAATAATGATTTTTGTTCTGGTCTTTTGGTTGCAGTTATAATTTTGACTTCTATTTCTGACATTGGGTCATAGCCATTTGTATCTATTCCTATCCCAAACATCCATTTCTTACTTTCCCACCTATTTTGTTCTAGGAACCAACTGCCATTCTTGACTGTGAGAGTCACCAAATTACAGTTATCCGTTCCACAGGAATTTGCTTTTGTTTCATTCTTTTCAAACAAGATGTGGTCTATCTCTTTTGGGTCTTGGGTATGCCACTTAATACATGACCACCACTTACATTTGACCGCACATCCATCTGGTGGGCACAAGTACTTATGTTTTGGGATAAAGTTGTGAATATTACCGACCCCTCCGCAACCATATGTTGGAGTCCAATAATTAGCTGCTTTGCAAACATCAAAGGTGACGCTAAAACTGGAGTGTGGATTGGATTTCCGTTGGGAGATCCCTAAGAGTGCCTGGTCCTTGTAGCTAGTTCTTGTTCTATGTGTTTTGATTTGTAAGGCCCAACGATCAGGATCAGATTTCGGGTTATAACACTGATATTGGACACCTTTTCTACAAACTTTATATGTAGTTCTATTGTATGTACAAGAGTCAGGAGAACTATCTTGGCACCCTTCTGGTTTAACTGTATGGTAAATCAAAGTCTTGGTTATCTGGTTTCCTTGTTTTGTAGTTTTGATACAGTTTTGACAACCTTGGTTTCCCTGTGTTTCTGCTCTTTCTTGGTGTGTGCTACTCAATAATTCTTTATTAGAGGGTTTCTGCATTATGACCTCTCGTGTAGCCATTGTACTGATTTGTGTAGGAATGTGTGTGCATATTAAATAATTAACAAATATTACGAGCTGTAGAATCCTCATATCTTCCACCGTGCGTAGAGAGACAGCTTCCTGGGGTGTCTCAGCAAGGTTGTTGATCACACCGTGTCTTGGGAACCCGTTGCTGTATTTCTTGTAAATTTCAACACCAAAGGCTTGTCAGTCTTGTCCACCTTGTAGGTCACCGGATCTGCAGGTGCAGCTGCTTTCACTCTACTCCAATGGATCCAAGATTTTCCTTCCAGGGTTTTCACTGCCAAAGGAGAACACATGACAACAGTATACGGTCCTTTCCATCTTGGGCTCAAGGGATCTGATTTCCAGTGCTTTACCCACACTCTATCTCCAGGCTTGAACCCATGTGTTGCTGTAACCACTGGAGGGGGTTGTTGTTCCATCATATAATGGCGCAATTTTGAAACGGCCAAATTATGAAGCTGTAACTGATGTAACAATTTCTGTTGATCTACTCCCCCTTTATGTGCCAAATCGGGCCATCCTTGACTGTCAGGTTTAAACAGGCAAGGAGGACGGCCAAACATGAGCTCATAAGGACTAAGTTGTAATTTAGTGCGGGGGGGCAGTCTGATTGCATATAAAACCATAGGCAAAACATCTGGCCAGTGTAGATGAGTTTCCAAACAAAATTTGGTAATAAGTGTTTTAATTGTTCTATGGGATCTTTCCACTCTAGCAGCCGATTGAGGGCGGAAAGCACAATGAAATCTCCACTTAATTCCTAATGCTTGGGCTAAAGCCTGATTGATTTGGTGTACAAATTCAGGGGCATCATCTGATGAAATCCTAGAAGGGCAACCAAATCTAGGAATAATTTCTTTAAGAAATATTCTGGCAACCTGTATAGCTTTCTTATTTACAGTTGGAAATGCTTCAATCCATCCTGAATAGGTATCAATTATTACTAACAATGCTACATATTTCTTACTTCTAGGCATGTCAGTAAAATCAACAACAACATAGTCCATAGGAAAATAAGCGATTGGTTGTCTGCCAGGTGGTATTACTGGTCCTTGGCGTGCATTGGTTTGGGCACAAATGGTACATTGAGAACAAACATCTGCTATTAGCGAAGAAGCAAATGGAATATAAAAAAATCGTTCAAGTTGCTGTAATAATGCAGTTTTTCCCAAATGATGTTGCTTGTGTTCCTGAAAAATAAGTGGGCGAGCAAGTGCCAAAGGAACAGCAATGCGTCCATCAGGTAAAGTGTACCAGCCTTTAACTAGTTTGGCTTGTACATCTTGTTGTAATTTTTGAGTTTCCTCCCTCGTATATGTAGGATCAAGTTGTTCTAAGTAAGTGTCTAGATACATGAACCTTGTGACATCTGATTGGAGAGGGGGACCTTCTAATGCAGCTCTTTTTGCTTCTTTGTCTGCCTTCCTATTGCCCTGGGTAATAAGGCTTGAGTCTTTTTGATGTCCAGGACAATGGATGATTGCAACTTTGGATGGCAATTGTGCTGCCTTGATAAGTCTTTTAATCAAAGTTGCATATTGGATAACTTTGCCTGTGGAATCCAAATATCCTCTCTCTTTGTAGATAGCCGCATGTGCGTGTATTGTTAAAAATGCATATTTACTATCTGTATATACATTTAAAGTCCTTCCCGCTGCTACTTCTAATGCACGGGTCAAGGCATATAATTCTGCAAACTGTGAACTGGCTTGACTAGGCAACTGTGCTGATTCAACAGTAGAAGTTTGAGAAACTATTGCGTAACCAGAGTATCTACATCCTTTATCCATAAAGCTAGAACCATCAGTAAACCATTGATAATCTGAATTATGCAAGGGTTGGTCTGTAAGGTCAGGTCTGCAAGAATATTGTAGTTCTATTGTTTGCATGCAGTCATGAACAGGTTTGCTTGAATCAGGAATTGGCATTAGAGTTGCTGGGTTTAAAGTTGAGCATTGTTGCAGTGTAACTTGTGGATTTTCTAATAAAAGAGCCTGTATTTTATGCATTCGTTGATTACTTATCCATAAATGTCCTTTATTATCAATGATTGTCTGCAAGGCATGACTAGTATAAACAGTCACTGGAGCTGAAAAGGTTAACTTGTTTGCCTCCTGCAGTAATAGCATAACTGCTGCTAGAATTTTTAAACATTGGGGCCAGCCCTGTGAAGAAATGTCCAGGTGTTTTGACAGATAAGCGACAGGGCGGTTCCAACTTCCCTGTTTTTGGGTAAGGACCCCTAAAGCTACATTTTGTCTTACATCCACATAAAGTGAAAAAGGCTTAGATATATCAGGTAGTCCTAGGGCGGGGGCTGTGGTGAGAGCCTGTTGCAATTGTCTCATTGCTTGGGTTTGTTCCTCTTGCCACAACAGAGATTCTTTTTCTGGTCCCCTTAAAGCTTGGTACAATGGTTTAGCTGTGAGAGCGAAGTTAGGAATCCAAATTCTACAGAAGCCTGTAATTCCCAAAAAGGCTCTAACTTCCTGTTTTGTTTGTGGGATGGGAATCTGTAACACAGCTTGCTTTCTCTGGGGGCCCAAAGTTCTTTGTCCTTGTGAAAGTTCATAGCCTAAATACATTACAGTCTCTTGAATTAATTGTGCTTTCTTTTTGGATGCTCTATAACCACAGTCTTGTAACAATTGGAGCAGTCTGGACGTGTTTTCAAAGCAATCGTCCCTGCTTTGGCCAGTTACTAAGACATCATCGACATATTGAAGGCAACAATCCTCTTGTCTGACTAACTTCAGATAAGCAATGAAGGAAATAAAAAATTAAGGAAATAAAAGTTATTCTTTTAATAATTGTAGAAATAATTGTAGAAATGTAATGCCATTATATGAAACTGTCTCTTTAGTACTAATGTAATGCTGTAACACAAATGTAACAATGCAATGCCAATATATGACCAAATGTTTACTATATCCTGCCTAAAAAAAAAAAAAAAATCTCCCGGACATAGGAAATTACACTTTGAGTGGAAATCCTACTATCAAAGAAGGGGATTTTAACCCAAAGTGAGAATTCCAGATAAACAAGATAACAGAGATGGACGGAAGAGGTCAGGTTAACAAAGTACCACTTCAGAGAAAATCATTAAGATGAAAGAGATGTGACAATGCATTGTAGGGCTATAAAATGCAAAACCTGAAACCAGGTCGGGGTGCTCCTGGAATCCAATCCATAGGGAAGGATCCAGGGGGCCGCGTTTGCAAACGCCTCTCTCTCTCTTCTATTCTTTTTCTTTCTTATTCTGTTTATGTTATTTTCCAATAAACCTTTGTTTTGTTAATCAGACTTGTCTTCGTATTGTGAGTATCAAAATTTGGGGTTTTTACATCTCACAATCTTGGTGGAGAATGCGGGCATTAAGAGCTTCTAGGGGACACTGTTCTCAGTAAAATCAGGAGCGCGCCTGTTGATTTCAACTGCCTGAAGTTATCGGAGATCTAGTTTCCCTTTCCAGGCTCCGAGCCAAACTAAATTGACAACTCTGGTTTACAAAAATCAAAGGACAAGAAATAAGAAGAAAGTCAACAACTGGAGCCCAGACCAGGTAACCCAGTGCACTGGCCCAGGTAAGAAACTTTTGCCCCGAAGGAGGGAAGCATGCAATTGTACCTGGGTGGTCAGGAGAGCGATTGTGGGAGGTTTCTGCGATAACGGCTGTGTGAGTGTGATGGGCTGTGTTCTGGGAACACTGGTAAGTCCAGAGCGAGTGCGGACCTAAAGGTTGAGGTCCCTTACTCCCGTGAGGGGGAAGGCCAGCCTGAAGGGAAGCGAACTGGTGTTAAGAGTTTTGAGTGGCCGTCAAATCGAGGACCTCAGGGAACCATAATCAGGGAAACTCTCAATAAGATGGGCAGTTGTTGTAGTCATGGTTGCAAACCCAAAGAAAGGGAAATAACTGTAAAATTAACTAATAGGGAAATAGAAATACCTTCTGACAGTCCATTAGGACAATTGCTAAGCCAGTGGGATGATGAGAATTTAGAAGCGTGGACATGTAAGATAACAAAAAGCAGAATGATAATGTTGTGCTTAAAGAAATGGCCTCATTACATAATTAGTATGCCTGATTATCATTGGGATCGATTGGGAGAGCCAAATAAACATTGGATAGGAAAATTAGAACAATATATTCGTGAGAGACCTACCCTAAGCAGTGAAATACCATACGTAAAGCCATGGTATTTTGTGAATTGGGAAGGAGCAATTCCACCAGAGGAAGATAGGATTTTTAAATTGAAGGAGGAAAGAAAGGGATGGGATCCTTTAGAATGTCTCCCTCCTCCTTATATTCCCCCTCCACAAGTAATACCAAATGCTCCAGTCTTAGAAGATGATCAAGGAGCAGAAGGGGGAGCTGAAGAACCACCTATAGCTGAAAGAACTCGAGGAAGAGAAAGGGAAAGAGAGAGAGAAAAAGAAAGAGAAATAGAAAAAGAAGAGAGGTTATATCCTTTGAGACAAGTCCCTCAAGGCATAAATACAGATGGGCAACCGGTGATGGGCTATGTAGCAGTAAATATCACAGCTACTGAACTGAGGGAATTTAAACAAAGAATGAAAAAAGTTCAAGAGGAACCCCAAGCAGTAGCTGAGGAATTCGCTGCCTTTTTGGGGCCCAATACATACACTTGGGATGAACTCCAGTACTCTCTGGGTTTTCTATTTACACCAGAAGAGAGGGATCTAATTCGGAAAGCTGCCATGAAATATTGGAAGGATCATCATCCAGGGGCAAATGATCCAGTTCCTGAGGTAAAGTTTCCATTGGAAAGACCGGACTGGGATAATAACGATCCTGTCCATAGGCAGCAAATGGATGATTTAAAACACATAATTATAGAAGGCATTCGAAACTGTGTGCCCCAAAGCAAAAATATCAGTAAGGCTTTTAATGTAAGACAGAAAAAGGAAGAATCTCCAGGGGAATATTTAGAGAGACTTAGAGAGCAGATGAGGAAATACGGAGGGATGAAGGAAGAAAGTGAAAATTTTAAACAGTTATTAAAGAGTCAGTTCGTGATAGGAGCATATGGAGATATACAAAGGAAGATACAGAAAATTGATGGATGGGGAGAAAAGAGTATAATGGATTTATTAGCAGAGGCGCAGAAGGTGTTTGTGAATCGTGATTTGCAAGAAAGGAGAGAGGATAAGAAAGTGTTATTGTCAGCAGTAGGAGAAATGATGGATAGAAAGTTAGGAGATCAGAAAGGACAGAGAAGAGAAATTGGGAAGGAAGGACAATGGAAAGGAAAAGGAAGAGGAAAAGGCAGGGGAGTGATGAGACAAGGCAGTAGGAACCAGTGTTTTAATTGTGGGAAGGAAGGGCATTTTGCAAGGAATTGTCCACAGCTAGCAAAAGAAAGGGAGAAGGAGCAGAAAGTGTATAGGCTAATCGATGAAGATGAAGAATAGGGGAGTCAGGGGCCCTTGACATTAAGGTTCCACCAAGAGCCCTTGATAAACATTCAAGTGGGACCCGAAAAACAGGAATCAGTGTTTTTAATAGACACCGGAGCTTCTAGGACATCTCTAATAAATATACCACAAGGCTGCCATTTAATTAATAGTACAATAAAAATTTCAGGGGTAGCCGGACAATCTTTTGAAGTCCCTCAAATAGAAGAAACAACTCTGAAATGGAAAAACTATGAAGCTAAGATCCAACCATTATACGTCCCAGCAGCTGGAGTAAACTTGCTAGGGAGGGACGTACTCCAACACTGGGGGTGGGGAATACAAATACTCAGGGAACAGATGTTAGTATTAACTTAACAGAATGAGAAAGAAATAACTCCGATAGTTTGGGCCACGAAAGGAAACCAGGGAAGATTGCAAGTAACCCCTATAAAGATTACTCTCAAAAACACGGAGCCCATAAGGCAGAAGCAATATGAGATTAGTTTAGAAGGTAGAAGAGGGTTAAAACCAGTGATAGAAGAATTAATACAGGATGGATTGTTGGAACCAGCCATGTCCCCATATAATTCTCCTATCTTAGCAGTTCAAAAACCTGATGGGAATTATCGCTTAGTAGCTGATTTGAGAAAAGTCAATCAAATAATTGTATCTCGACATCCTGTGGTTGCCAATCCTTACACATTATTGAGTAAAATTCCACCAGAGCATCAATTGTTTAGTGTAATTGACTTAAAGGATGCTTTTTGGGCTTGTCCACTCGATCCTAAATCCCGGGATGTGTTTGCATTCGAGTGGGAAGACCCGGACACAGGAAGAAAAAGTCAATTCAGATGGACAGTATTGCCCCAAAGGTATACTGAAAGTCCTAACTTATTTGGTCAGATCTTAGAACAAGTCCTGGAAAATTTTGAAAAAGATCCAAAATTATCTTTAATACAATATGTGGATGATTTGTTACTCTCAGGGGAAAAGAAACAGGATGTAGAGAAAGGAACAAATGACTTGCTGAATTATTTAGCATCTCAAGGACTGAGAGTGTCAAAAACCAAACTCCAGTATGTAGAAAGAGAGGTGAAATATTTAGGGCACTTGATAAGTAAAGGCAGCAGAAAAATCACTCCCTCTAGAATAGAGGGTATAATAACACAACCACTGCCAAAAGATAAAAAAGCCCTTAGAAAATTTTTGGGACTGGTAGGGTATTGTAGACAATGGATTGAAAATTATGCAGAAATAACAAAATCATTGTACTCAAAACTGATAGACTCTGAACCATGGGTAATCAAGTGGTCGGAGGAAGAGAAAGAGAAATTCCAGGAACTAAAAGAGAAGTTAGAAAAGGCCCCGGTCCTATCATTGCCAAACTTAGAAAAAACATTTCATCTTTTTGTTGCTGTAGAAAATGGAGTGGCAAAGGGAGTTCTAGCCCAGAAATGGGGAGGGTTAAAGAAACCTGTAGCATTCTTATCAAAACTAATGGATCCAGTAATAAGGGGGTGGCCGGTTTGTATTCAAGCCATCACAGCCACTGCCTTGCTAGTTCAAGAAAGTCGGAAGATAAGTTTTGGGGGGGCAATTGTAGCAAGTAGTCCACACCAAGTAAGGAATATTTTGAATCAACAAGCTCAAAAATGGATGACAAACTCTAGATTAATGAAATATGAAAGCATTTTACTAGAAGATCCAAGCCTAGTAATTGTGACTGAAGCTAATATAAACCCAGCTCAGTTTCTAAGTGGAGAAAGAGATTCCCAAGAAATAGAACATGATTGCTTAGAAGCAATAGACTATCAGACAAAGGTGAGGGATGATCTGAAAGAAACTCGAATAGAAGGATTAAGGACTTTGTTTATAGATGGGAGTTCCAGGGTGATAGAAGGGGAGCGAAGGAGTGCATATGCTATAGTAGAAGGAGAGTCATGGAAAACTGTGCTAGCTGAGAGATTACCAAATCAGTGGTCTGCTCAGACTTGTGAACTATATGCATTAAAAATGGCTCTGAAGGAATTGGGAAAGGAGGGTGGTAATATATACACAGACTCTATGTATGCTTTTGGAATAGCACATACTTTTGGAAAGATATGGAAAGAAAGAGGGCTGGTAAACAGTAAAGGGAAAGGATTAGCAAAAGAAGAATTGGTCACTGATATTTTAAAATATACCTCAGAGGTTAGCCATAATTCACGTAGAAGCACACCGAAAGGGGGAGGGATTTGAAATCTATGGCAACAATTTAGCAGACGAAAGAGCTAAGGAAGCAGGACTCATAGAAAAGGAAAAAGAAAAAGTTTTTATAATGATACCTGAAATAGAAAAACAAGGGATACCAAAGTTCTCCAAGGTAGAGGAAGAAGCAATGGGGAAGGAGGGGGCAGTTAAAAATGCAGATGGGGAATGGGTGTTGCCCGATGGTAGAAAGATGTTAAATAAACCGATCATGAAGAATCTGATCGAGAGGCTACATGAAGGGACACACTGGGGGGCACAGGCTTTAATAGATTTGATACAAAGAAAATATGTATGCAAAGGAATATACAGTTTGGCTTTACAAATGGTTAGAAAATGTGTGGTCTGTCTGAAAACAAACAAAGCAGCACTAAGAAAACAACCAATGGGGGGAAGGGAGTTGGCAATATGACCTTTTCAAAGAATTCAGATTGACTATACTGAATTACCAAAAGCAGGAAGGATGAGAAATTTGTTGGTCATCGTGGATCATTTAACCCGATGGGTAGAAGCTTTTCCATGTGTAAATGCAAATGCTAGCACCACGGTCAGAATATTGTTAGAAAATATAATACCCAGGTATGGTCTCCCTGAAGTAATAGATAGTGACCAGGGGACGCATTTTACAGCAAGGGTAGTGAAATTAATTAATGAGGCTGTGGGAATTAAGTGGGATTATCACACAGCTTGGCACCCCAGTAGCTCGGCTATTGTTGAAAGGGGGAATCAAAAATTAAAACAAACTTTGATTAAATTAATGGAAGAAACAAATTTACCCTGGAATAAATGCCCCCCCTTGGCCTTATTAAGGATACGAACACAACCACGTAAGGATATTGGATTGTCATCATTTGAACTCATGTTTGGAGTACCTTATATGGGGAAGGAGGGATTACCAAGAATTGAATTAAAAGATAAAATAATTAGAAAATATGTTCTTGAACTGTCCAGATGTTTTTCTCTCCTGCGACAGAAAGGCATTCTTGCCCAAACTCCACCCTTGGACTTTGCAGTACACCAATACAAAGCAGGACAGTGGGTGTTGATAAAAGCCTGGAGAGAGGAAAAACTAACTCCAACCTGGGAAGGACCTTACATTGTCTTGTTAACCACTGAGACATCTATCCGGACAGCTGAAAAAGGTTGGACCCATTACTCCCGAGTAAAAGGGCCCGTGCCAGCCCCAGAGGAGTGGAAGGTGGAATCTCACCAAGGAGATCCACTGAAGCTAAAGTTTCGAAGGACTTCATGGACTAACAGTCAATCTTCCTGACAGAAAGGGGGGTAATAGAGGAAAAAGGACTAAACTTTATATTTCTTTTTCTATCTAGAACCAAATGAAAACCAAGACCTCCCGCATGTGCTGATTTTGTGGGTATCTTTCTGGGTGTTGTGCTGCTCTCACTGTATTAATTGTGTTCAGTGTACAGGGTGAGATAAAGTGTGATATAAAGTTTTAGAAGATGTATTGGAACGTTACAAGGTGGTATGTCTGGGGAGGGGTTCTTATTATATTCTTAAAACCTGTCCAACCATTGGAGTCATGTAAGCAATGTGTAAAAATGACAAAGAGAGAGGGGAAAATTGAATACACAATGATATACCACACTATTATCCCTGAATGTTTACAGACTGACTTGACAGACTGCATTCAGAATGAAACACAATACAAGCGCTGTAACACTAGCACAGGGGTAGAATGTTATGACCCAAAAGCAATAGGACCAGTAACTGCAAAAATGTGGGTATATGCTTATAAAGGAGGGGAAAATGCATTTCAAATGTTCTCATTAAGCCAAATCAGACAAGGCTATATAGCTCATAATGAAACTAGGGGTGAAACTAGTGTGGGGGTGTGTTTTGATGCCTGCCAAGCTATTAATAATGGGCAAGGATCTGACAACTCATTTGGAGTAAAATGTAAAAATTTAGAGTGGGAAAGAAGTTATATGAAGGAAAGGAAATACTTATTCCAGGAAACAGCACCTACATTGAGTACGGGACATGTTGCTTTTGCTCCAAGCTATGATTACTGGTATACTACTATAAACCCAAATGAAAGGAATAGAGGACCAAAGGGAATGAATATCAGTATGGGAAATACCAGGACTGATTGCATTCAAGGAAAATGTAACCCCCTCTGTATATACACAAATCAGTCACTGGAAAAAGGAATCCAATATAGAGAATTTGGAATAGGAATAGATGGAATTGGAAAGGACCCATGGGGGTGGCTAATATTAAAAATAGAAACAACTAAGGTAAAACCAATACGCAAAAGTATATTTTGGTCATATTACCAGGAATTCGAAAAATTAGAATTACCTGAATTTCCTAAGAAAGCAGTAAATATGTTTGTGCAGATGGCTGAAGAAATTGCTAAGACTCTAACGGTGAGCAATTGTTTTGTGTGTGGAGGAACAAATATGGGAGAACAGTGGCCATGGGAAGCTCAAGAATTAAAACATGAGATTGTGGTAGAAATGTGGAAAAATAAGACTCTCAAATTCATAAAAGGAACAGAGGGAACTTGGGCATTAACCACAAATTTAGTGGGGAAAATATGTTATGAAAGGAAAAAGAAGAATAGGAAAGTTGCAGTAGGAGACATGATTTGCTTGGCTATATGGAATAATGGCAGTTGGTGGGGAGGAAGTGGAATATCAAAGAAGGAGACATTAAGTGAAATAACTGAGATGGCTTATTTGAAAGATCCTGAAAACGACACCCTGGACTGGGTAGCCCCCGAAGGTATGTATTGGATATGTGGAAAATATGCCTATGGGTATCTACCCAAGGGGTGGTATGGATCTTGCATCTTAGGGATAATAAAGCCAAGTTTTTTCCTCCTCCCCATCGAACGGAAACAATTGCTGGGACTAACTGTATATGATGATTTATCAGATAAGGTCCGAGCAAAAAGAGCCATACAGCCAAACAATGTAGAAATTGGAACTTGGAAGGATGATGATTGGACTCCAGAGAAGATCATCAAATATTATGGACCTGCTACTTGGGCGGAAGATGGTACTTTAGGTGCCAGAGAGCCCATCTATATCTTAAACAGGGTGATCCGGCTGCAAGCAGTACTTGAAATAATTACTAATGACACTATAAGTACTCTGACACATCTGGCTAAGGAAAGCGTAAAATCTCGAACCTACATCATGCAAAATCGTTTAGCCTTAGACTACTTATTAGCCCAAGAAGGAGGGGTATGTGGGAAATTTAATTTGAGTAATTGCTGTATTGAAGTGGATGAGAGTGGAAAAGTAGTAAAGGAAATTACAGACAAAATGATAAAATTAGCTCATGTCCCAGTTCAAACCTGGAGGGGACTGACCTTAGATGGAGTAAATAATTGGCTTGGAGGATGGTTTACAGACTGGAAGGAGTTAGCAAAATTTGCAATATTAGGATTCTTGGCTATTATGTTTTTTCCTTGTTTGATTCCTCTCATACAAACATTAATAAAACGAACAATGAAAAGCATGACTTTAATAACAACTTCAATAGAGAGTGGAAAGAAAGAAACAATGTTGGTAATGAGAATAGGAAGACAGGGGTTGAAAGAAGTAGATTCAGAATGTAAAAACTTGCTTCCACAGGAACCTAAAGAAAATATTGGGAGTTATGAATTGTTAAAAGTATAAAAGAATAAATTCAGGTGGAAAAGGAAAAGGGGGGATTGAAGGAAATAAAAAATTAAGGAAATAAAAGTTATTCTTTTAATAATTGTAGAAATAATTTAGAAATGTAATGCCATTATATGAAACTGTCTCTTTAGTACTAATGTAATGCTGTAACACAAATGTAACAATGCAATGCCAATATATGACCAAATGTTTACTATATCCTGCCTAAAAAAAAAAAAAAAATCTCCTGGACATAGGAAATTACACTTTGAGTGGAAATCCTACTATCAAAGAAGGGGATTTTAACCCAAAGTGAGAATTCCAGATAAACAAGATAACAGCAGATGGACGGAAGAGGTCAGGTTAACAAAGTACCACTTCAGAGAAAATCATTAAGATGAAAGAGATGTGACAATGCATTGTAGGGCTATAAAATGCAAAACCTGAAACCAGGTCGGGGTGCTCCTGGAATCCAATCCATAGGGAAGGATCCAGGGGGCCGCGTTTGCAAACGCCTCTCTCTCTCTTCTATTCTTTTTCTTTCTTATTCTGTTTATGTTATTTTCCAATAAACCTTTGTTTTGTTAATCAGACTTGTCTTCGTATTGTGAGTATAAAAATTTGGGGTTTTTACATCTCACAGCAAGATCTTGGGCTTGTTGGCGAATTTTTAAATATACGGCTACCACAAGGATTTGATTGCTTGCCAATGGATTTATTTAGGGCAGATCTGGTGGCTCCCGTGTCAACTAGCATCGGGACAACCTGTCCTCCCACCCTTATTTTAACAATGGGCTCTGGGCGTGGGGCGATAGAACCCTGTCCTCTTCAGTCTTCCCATTCCATGTCAGCTAAGCCGATCATGTTTTCTTCTCTTTCCTCTGTCTGATTGGGATAAACTGGATGCTCTCTTCCTTTGAAGCTCTTTCTGAAGCCTCTCTGGAAAGTCCCTCTAAATCCGCTTCCTCTTCCTCTTCCATACTGGCGAGATTGTCCCCTGGGTTGGCCATTCCTCTGGGGGCACTCCCTTTGCCAGTGTCCTTCTTGTTTACAGATGGCACACTGATTGGGTCCTAGGCATGTTCCTCCCAATGCCACGGCTAACATTTCAACTTTCTTTTTTTCTTTTTGATCTGATTTGCGTTCCTCCTCCCTGTCACGGTTACGGAACATATTGAAGCATTGAAATATTAGTGTTATCTGGTCCAGGAACCAACACCTCTCTTAGAGGGGCAATATTTTCTTCTGTTTTTTTTTTTCTGCCTTAGTCCTGGTTCGGCTAGAAACTGATGTCTTGCTTTCATTTTCAAATTTATTCAAGCTTTTATCTGTTTCTTGAAGGGATCCAGCTGTTGCTAATTTTCCTTCCTCACCGGCTTCTGGCTGAAATTGGGCTTCTCTTTCAGGCAGAGGGAGTGGAATTTGCTGATTTATTCTCCCTTCTTCTCTTCTAGGAACAGTAGGGGGGTGGTCTGGCAATTTCCTCCCTATCTTCCTGGCTGAAAATCTTAGCTTTTGTTTGAGGCTTGGCTTTTTGGCTTGCCAAATATATCTTTGCACACTCTATCTGACATTTTGCTAACCATCTCTGTTTTTCTGCAATGTTGATTTTCCATAGGGGTGCTGGTCCCAATAACCATTTCCAGTCACAATTTGATGAACCCGTGCAACGAGTTCGGGATTCGCCCATCCCATTTTTGGCCACCCTATGCCCAGGGCAGTCCACTCAGATTCACAGAATCTTTTTAACATGGCTGGATTTGGTTTTGGATCTCCATAATCCCTAGAAAAACCCTTTTTGAAATTCTTTAACATGCACTGGAGTGGCGTCTGGTCAACGCTCTCCTTTGACTTTTTCCCACCCATTTCTCTAATACACTACCATTGATCACTCAGCATGAGCTACAATGGTTTAACCTCCCACACAATCCTGCCTATTGAAGGCTTAAGGACGCCACCTTTGCCTTCTCAGGGGGTGATCAGTCCCCTCTTCCGATCCAAAAGGGATCAGGTTTCCCCTGTTTTACAATACTTGCCTGCAGGCGTTTTCCAGACTCCTTTGTTGATTTAAGATCTGTCTGTCACCCTCATGGATCCTCAGACTGGAATGCTTCCTGATGGGTTAATTCCCTTTCCTCCCGTCGAGTTCTCCTCGTAGTCAAGAGCTACGAAGCCGGCTTTGGAGCTGTCGTCGTTTAGGAGAGGGGGGGGCCACCAGGGCAATCCGTCTTGGAAGGTTAAATCCTTTTTCTTAAAAGCCCTTAAAAATGTCCCGGCGGAGAAGTCGCCATAAATCTTGTGGAAAAATAAAGCCTTAAAAAAATAAAGGACTTTTACGAAATTCCATGGCTTTTCAGTCTATTCCCTGGCACTTCAGTTTTGAGGCACATCAGCAAACAAGCTATGTATAAGCTTTGTACTGCACAGTATAAACTTTGAAAACTCGCCAGAGTACTCACCCTTACAATGATTATAACTTTTCTTTTTTCCTTAAGCTTGTTTTGATTTTCTTCATAAAAGATACTGAATGACCTGTATCTGAGCAAAGTATACAATGAATACACACAAACACATAAAGGACTTTTACGAAATTCCATGGGTGAAAGAGAGATCTTTATTTTTGCGCAAAAAGGTTCAGAAGTGATTTAACAATCAGCAAATTTCTGAACAAGGGGGAGGGTCTAAACTAAAGCTTTATAGGTTTCTTTCTCTCAGGAACAAAAGAAGCATAGATGGAATCTTACATTGTATATGGAATCTATTTTTGTGTAACATTCAGATAGTTTCTCACACGTTTAGGTCCATTTCTCATGGGAATATAATGAAGGCAGTTTTTTACTTTTATACAATGTTTCTAAATATGCATCAGGTCATTCATGTACTGTTAATACAGCTTTTGGCTAACACAGCTTTCTTTCAGAGATTATGCAGACACATGATTTTTGCTTTTAGTGATTTTTCATTATTATTATTATTATTATACTTTATTCTTCTTTATTCTATGTTATTCTATTTCTTTCCCACTTTACTCTCCTGCTAAAACCTGCTCCTTTTATAGCCACTCCTCTCTCTTCCCCCTCCTCCTTTTCTCTTCCGGGTGCATGGAAGTGCCGATCAGTGCTGTAACTGCATGCACTGATCCTGGGCTCTCAGCAGGACCCAGGCAACCCCTCGTGCAGTTGCAGCTGAATCTCTGCCTGAAGACTGCGTGAGGCTGCCTGCCACCCCCAATCAGCCGGAGCTGCGTGCGCTGATCCTGGGCTCTCAGCAGGATCCAGGCAATGCCTTGCGTAGTTCCAGCTGACTTTCCCACAAGTCTGTGCAGCACTGCTGCTTCACCTCATCTACTTTTACACTTTTTTTAACAGTGCTTTTCATCCCATCGTACGCATACCACCTGCCAGGTGCCTGCGTACCACCAGTGGTATGTGTAGCACTGGTTGAAAAGCCCTGTAATATACCTCTCAAATCATTTAATTATTCCAATTCTTTTCTCTCTTGCCAGTTCCACTTGTCTTCATAAATAAGGTGACTAGTGTTGCTTCTCCCCATTCTTACTGGCCCGTTTTGTCATTCCTCAAAGCTTTTCAGTCTATTCCCTGGCACTTCAGTTTTGAGGCACATCAGCAAACAAGCTATGTATAAGCTTTGTACTGCACAGTATAAACTTTGAAAACTCGCCAGAGTACTCACCCTTACAATGATTATAACTTTTCTTTTTTCCTTAAGCTTGTTTTGATTTTCTTCATAAAAGATACTGAATGACCTGTATCTGAGCAACGTATACAATGAATACACACAAACACATACTCAATTACTCCTAATACCTTGAGTTTCTACTTTCTATTATACCCGGTGATATGGTTGGTGGCAAGGGATTTTCAGACAGTAATCCAAAACACATGAAAATTACCAGGTTGCTTACTCAATGTCTTCCAAATGACTTCTATTTTTTGATAGATGAAGAAAATGGAATATTGTTGATTCCTCCAGAATTTCTGAGCAGACCTATGTTTGAGGGAATGGAAATCGTTGGTACCAAAGTACGGACAAATGGATTCCATTCACTGCTGGAAGATAGAAAGTAGTGGCGATACAGGACAATTGCTGGTGGCTAATAGCATTCTATGTGGCACAGTCTTGCCCTCCACCCCAATTTAATGTCCGAAGGAAGTCACTAAGTCTGCAAAGGATACTTCCTTCTCTGTGTGATTACATTAGGTTTTATTCCAATAGAAAGGCAATTGTGATAGATTAGGTGGAATAAAACATCCTGAATGTTTTATCTTAAAAAGGTTCTTTTAGAATGCAAATAATTTTATTTAAAATATTTTCTATTAGTTTTGCAAGATGAATTGAGTTAAAAGAATGTTTTCAGTTTGGACTGATCATCCCCCACTACTTTCTGCCAAGACTTTTCTAAAGTCATTCATGCTTTAATTATCTCCAGATTATAAACTGTACTATGTTCTACATAGGCATGGCCACCCAAATATTCAGAAATTGCAACTGGAACCAAATGTGGCAACTTTTCACCAGGTTGCACCAATTTTATTTGAATATTAAATGCAATGGTTGCCACTGTATCTCTGGTACTTATTCTGCATTCCCCAATTCTATGAAGTTTGATGGTCACCCATAAATTCTAATTCTTCAGTCATTATAGAATAGACTACCAACTAAGAATATTATATTGTATTTAGACAGTATACATAAATTTGTCACTTCAAGAAAGTGTTTGCTTCAAATTGAAGTCTTGCTTTTAATTGTTAACCTGTTATGATCAAGATTGTCTAGACTATTAAAGACTGTCAAATGTTTTTACTTAATTATTTTAAATTTATTTAAATACTAGCTGTACCTGGCCACGTGTTGCTGTGGCTCAGTCTGGTTAAATGGAAAAGAAAGAAAAGAGAAAGAGCACGTAGCCTGTGTTGCTTTTACGTCCAACAGATGGCACTGTTTTGAAAAAAAGCATGTTTTACCTGTCACAGGTGTGATATCTATATAATATAGGTATATAAAAACACGCGCATATTCGAATGCAACGTTGTGTCAAAATTTCAAAGCAATCGGTGAAGAACTTTCGGAGATTTAAGAGTTTGAGCAAACATTTACATTTTTATTTATATAGATTGGTAATTCTTTTTTGCCATTAGTTCCCCTCTAGGAACAGAGACATACATTTTTAAATAAATAAAAATTGCTTACGCATACAAAAAAACATCATACCACCAAAATGTGTAAAAAGATGGGTTTTATTATTTTTATGATCAAGCTTCAATTTTATTATAATATGCAAAAACTTAACCTTATAACCTTAAGAAATGCACACTCTAAGGTGAAAGCCAAAAAGAAATAATATCTTTATTATATGTTAAATTACAGCTATTTCTTTCTCAAATGAAATGCATTTCAAGTATTGCCTGCAGAAAAAAATGACATCTATATTTGCATATTAAAATAGATATATTTGGTTTTTTGTTTTGTTTTTTAAAAAGCATTCTTTTCATTCAAGGAGCAGACTGAAGCATACATATTATTATGAAACATATAAAGAATTTCAATTATAATGAAATATTTACCAATATTGTTTTAAATGACATGAGCAGCTATTTCTTCATGAAAAATTGGCACTCAAATATGGTATCAAAATACATATGAAAGTGATCACGATATTCTTCTAAGGATCCTATAGGGTTGTTATTGTTAGCTGTATCAATCTTGCAGGATAGGTCATTCATTATAACAACAGCTATCTGGGATATAATGTATTTTTTGTAACTATACTGATTGTTATTTCTTCATCTGTTTTCTATTTCCAAGGCTCATTTTTTTAAAGAGCTTTGGCACAAAAGTACTGCTCCTCTAGTTCCCAGCTAATTTTTTTTGAGAGGAGGGTCTTTAGGCATGCTATAAAACTACCGGTAGCGTTTCCACTTTAGAGGTAAGTAGATTTAGATTTTTCTGCTACTGGTTGCACACTCATTAGTAATACAGAAGGTAAAAAATGTAAGCTAGCCCCAAGTAAAAAAATCAGAATATGACATCTTAGATAATCCATACTTGGAAAAAAAAACCTTTTCAAATAAACATGTATTTACTGAATAGTTTACAAAATTTTATAGGATACGGTTCAACAGAAATAAGTCTGATTTACAAGGTCTTGTTATCAGTGGCAGAACCTTATTAAGTCAGACTTTCTTTTGAACCATTCCAATACAAATAATTTAAAAAGACAAAGATATGAAATCCAATTAGGAATGCTCATTCAAAATTACTATGATTTAAGATGAATTTACATAATGTATAAAACTGACATGCATCAGATCCACAGTAGTTGAAATATTGTGCTTGATTCCCTGTAGTTAGGACGGATCATCTTGAAGAATGCTTCTGTTTCATTACCCAGGTTTTTCTCTGTTTATATAAAAGTGTGGCAGGTTGCTTTGGAACCCAACTTAAATATTTCCTATTATTTATCTTGCCAAGGAAAGCAAGTTTTTAAACATCACAAAGGAAATGCATTTTACAAGCTTTATACACTTAAAAAAATTAAAATAGAATTTAAATAGAATTAACCCGTATATAGAAGCTTAAAATAATACATTTTTACTATTTACAAGCACCATTTACAATTTAGTAGCTCCAGCCAATGGTGCCAAGCTCATTGATTGATACCAAGACTGAATTGATAAGCTACTTGCATAGCTGTTTGTAACCTTTAAAACATTTGTTTAAAACATTCCAAATCATCACCTAGAATGCCTATTCAAGGGGAGGAAACCCTCACTTTTGATTCATTGATATATATAAAGCTACCTGGATTGTTTAAATCCAGTCTGTTTAGTATTTCTGAATGCACCCTATGATCTCTTTAACTAATATAGAGAATAGCCTTTTAAAACCCACAGATAAATGATATAGCCACTTTCTGTGCTTAATTTTCAAACCATTCAGCTTTTATCTTCATCATCTCCTGTTTGATCCATGGCAAGAGGGCTATATTTGCTCATCATAACCATAAATCAAGCAGCTTAGTACAGTCGTGACACTCTTTGCAAGTATTTTTGATTAGCAATTAATTGAGCAAGTGAGATGTGCGTATTTTAAGAATCTCTTCCTTCGGTTATCCAAATATAAAAGAAAAATCTGAGTCGCTTGTGCCTTTTCTCTTTCCTGTTTCTGCTTCACATTCAAAGCTGTCCCACTGTGCTCATTTTGCGAAACACAACATCCTGCTTCAGAAACATCAAGCTTGAAATTTATCTTAGACTAAATTATGAATGGCAATTCTTTGTCAGCTTGAATAGCTGTCATTCTGTTTCATATTAATACAATAAGTTGTGCCTATCATTTTGTAAATCTCTTGAGGTTTCTCCCTGAAAGCTGCACCTTAACTTCCCAAAAATCCAAAAATTGTTATTATTTTTATAACATATTTTAAAGATAATTTTTATTAACTACTGATTGTTTCAAATGTATGGAATTTTCTCCAAGATTATTCCAACATTAATATGGTAAACATTTTCCAAATACAGCTTATAGAGTAACAAATACTTTCTTGCTTGCCAAATATATCCCTCCCAAATATATATAGAACCTCCACAAAGCACATACATTTGACTCCTTTTTTAAACATTAAGGTTTTTTGTTTGTTCAATATAGTATGTAGTAATTTTGCACTCCTAGATTTCTCCTATTGTGTGAGATTGCTTAATGAAATATTGCACCTGATCTTTCTACATTAGAATAAATATGGTTTTTGCTCTATAAACAAATTGCACCTGTTATTTGAAGAATGTACTTCCTTACAATCATATATAACTTTAGAACGTCTATTTATGTATATGGATCTCTTGGATGACATCCAATAAAACATATTCTAAAATAAAGTTGCATAGACATTGGCTTGTTCTTTTAATATCAATGGTAGAAAATATATTTGTTTGCTTTATTTCCTTTTGATCATGACAAAGTTTTTTTCAATCATTTCAAGACTAAATTTTGTTTTTCTCTATTTTCTTCCTTTCTTAATTTTTACAATTTTTTATGCCAAGCTTCCCTTGTCCCGTTTAGCCACATACCTTTATCATTCAACAATCTTATGTTTAATGCATCCATTTTTACTAATCTTATCTTTCCATTTCAAAACATTTGTTCCCCAACTAAAAGTGTCTGATGCTAGATAGCTCAATCCTCTTTCAAGACTCCCATTGTTGTGGAGGATGTGCTTACTGGGCCTGAAAGTGCTCCAATCAAGACTGGAAGACTGTGGTTTCTTCTCAAGCCCCCCATCAAATGGCTGCCTGCACTCACATACACTCCTGAGCCCTGTCTTTGGAGACAGCTACTTTTCCTCTGACTCTTTCTATAACCCCCTGCCTCGGGCTGTTTGACAGCTCTAGCAATCCCCAGTTTCTTTAGCCTCTCTACCAGATTGATCTTCAGCTGTCTTGCATCAGAAGGATTCGAGGGCTTTTGTCCATACAGCTCATGTAATAATGTTTCAGCTGGTCGAGAGGCCAAAAAGTTTTCAGATACATACGCTCGAGACTCAAAAGAGGGAGGAGAAGAACAAGGGGAATGCAAAGGAGAATTTGGAGGTGTTGAGGGCACAGCAGGTATCCTGGAATGATGAAGCAGTGGTGCTTCAAGTTGGACTGGACTGTTATAAACCGTGGCTGAGATGCCTCGTTCTTGTAAAAGCTTTGCTAAACTTCTAGTACTACTGAAGGTGGAAGTTGAATCTCTTCTGTTAGTAAGGAATTCTCCAGTACTAAGCTTATACAACATGGATGGAGCGCTTGTAATTACACTGCTTGTACTGCTACAACTTCCAGAGCACAAGGGAGAATACAAAGTGCTGGAAAACAAAACAAGAAGATAAAGCATCTTAATTATTGTGATTAATAACTTCTGTAGAAAGTGCAAAGGTAGGAGGGAAGGAGATATTCAGAATTCAAGGTCAGAACCTCTGTACCCTGCCAATTTTAGTTCTGCTTTACATTGTACATATCCTTGTTTTAACTGCTAATTTAATTAATATATAAAGTGTATCAAGTAGATGCTCAATTCCAGATTGCCTGCATATAACCAACTTTTAAGAGTAATAGTAAATCTCCTTACCTGGGTGTAACCTGTGTGATATCAGATGGATGAAGTATTCTACAAGTAGTAAAAGTAAATGTAGAGTTTGTAGATGAAAGACATTTTCCTGGATTGGAAGCTACAATGCAAATTATAACATATATGATGAAAAGGAAATGAGAAGCATACTAGCAGGCTAATGAAAATCTGAATTAATGCGTAATTTAGTAATTCAATGCAAATATATGAAAGAAAACATGATCTTCTACATTACTTTAAGTCATCTTTTTAACATGACGCCTAAGGCAGATAAATTATTACTCTTAAACTCAACATTTTGCTATTTTAGAATGGGCTACTTTGAATATGGCAACTAGGAAACAGTTGGAATATTCTTCCCCATTTGTTAATCATAGTTAAAAATGTGGAACATGTTCAAGCATTCTACAACTCTTCTTTGGTCCAAATTCCACTTTTGCAATTAATAGTGTTTAAGGATTTGTTCTGATTAATTTCAAAAGCTGGATCACTTCTATTTGTTAATGACAGATAGGTATCATGCCAAGGTCAGCTTTAACTGTAATTAAATCAAGTACAGATAGTCCTTGACTTATGATGACAATAGAGCCCAAACAGTTGTTTCCAAACAAGACAGTTGTTAAGTACATTTTGCCCCATTTTACGACCTTTTTTGCCACAGTTAAGTGAATCACTGCAGTAACATGGTGGTTAAGTGAATCTAGCTTTCCCGTTCACTTTGCTTGTCAGAAGGTCACAAAAGGAGATCACATGATCCTAGGATACTGCAACGGTTATAAATATGAGACAATTGCCACATGTCTGAATTTTGATCCCGTGACTACAGGCGTACTGTAATGGTTGCAAGTGTGAAAAATGATAAGTCACCTCTACACAAATATTTGTAAGTCAGGAACTACCTGTAGAGAGAAGTTGAGGAAGAAACCAATCTCATGGTCACACTGTAAAGTTACTATTATTTGAGCACTAGCTCAAAATTGTCTTTCTCAACATCTACTTTACTGTATTAGTCATTATTCTTGATTGAATATAAGGTTAATCTTTTACTGTTTCTTTCTACGAAAGTACCCATAAAATTACTTTCATCAATAAAATAGTGACTAAAACATGACTCAGACTTTAACATTTTCAAGTTTAATTATACATAAGCCTCTGTTATATTAATGGAAGAAAGTTACTGCAAGTAAGCTTGATCATTGAAAATGTCCGCCTAATTTGGCAGGAATCTTTCCAGCTCCTCCTCACACAACAGTGTACCCCATTCAAGAGGTTTTTGAATTCTCTCTCTCTCTCTCTCTCTCTCTCTCTGTGTGTGTGTGTGTATGTGTATCTTAAGAGAGTGGGAAGTATGTTTCTAGAGCCTCCCTTTTGCAAGTGGGATAGAATTCCACACATTTCTCAAGAATATATAGCTTCCTGTGAGAACTGAACTGCTTTAACAGGACTGATCACACACCATAAAAGAATAAGTAAAAATTGATCTTCAGCAGATCTACAACAGTTGGTGCTTAGAAAATTCAACAAAAATTGTAATGGTCATGCCACAAATTCTTACCTGCATGAGGAATTGTTGCTAATTTAGCAGGTGGGAGGAAAATTCCTGGCACTGACTTTGGCACTGTCTGTTTAATTTCCTCCTGTAAAGAGGGCTGTACTTGGAAAGTTATACCTTCATCCCTTTCTTCTTCATCTTCTTCCAAATCAGAAAGGTAATAAACATCTTCCTGAGACAGTGGTGCAAAATCTTTTGTGACAACGCCAGGGCGAGGGTCAAGAATTGTACCTAGGTTGGGCTGAGCCAGCTGTTGCCAATGAAATAGGGTCTGAGAGCCTGGAGAAGTACAAATCACAAAAGGCCTTCAAACACTCCATACGTCTTAATACTTGGCAGCCAATACTTGGCTGCTGCATATAATGCAAATTGATAGGATTTTGTAAAATAGTAGCAAATCTAGAAAGGACCTTTCCACTTGTGGATCCTTCAGATTTTAAATCAAAGAAGTTTTACTTTGAAGCAGAAAATTATAATTTGGGTTAAACCTTCACTCATTTATTTTCCTTCAGTGAATATTTAGATAGCATTTTAATGGACTAAACAAGAAGCCAAGTGGCGAAGATGCTTGCCTCCCACTCAAAAGGTTGAAAGTTTAATACTAAGTAGCAGCAGATGTTTCTCTCTCAAGACACAAACAGAAAATATCTACAGCAAACTCCATGCAGGCATCAGGAAGAGCATTGAGCCAGCAAATGCTCAGCTCCATTCCGTCACCCTGATTCTACCCCTAATTAAAGGATTACAGAGTCATAAAAAGAAAAAAAACAATGGACTAAACAGCAGCAATTTATTCACTTGTTAACAGTTTATTGTTTCTGTTCTATTATAAAAATGTCCTTGGGTGTGGATTATTTTCAGTAACTTAAGTTGAGGTGTGAGACACAGAGCTCTATAATAAGGATTAAAAGCTGAGGTAAGTCAGGCAAAGAAACCAAAAGGTGTAAAAGTGCATTCAATATAATACATATAATTTGGATGCAAAATAAGCAGAAAGAGAACCAAACATCCATTTGTGGGACAGCACAAGCTTATATCTGAAAGTAATCTGGGAGATAATGAATGATCAGGAACTAATCCTAAGGCCAGGATATAAAGTAGCCAATAACAGGCTCACAGTGAACTGTGATTGAAAACAGGACTGTGATTACCTTACCTTCAAGGGGTTTGACGATTTGCAATTTCTCTGGGAGAAGGGACCGCATGCTGCTAAAAGATCCAGAGAAATCAGCATGTTCTGAACTGCTATTCAGTGAAAGACAGTTCTCTACTGGTGTGCTACAGCCAGTGAGTTCTTCCTTTTGGTCAGCCAGCAAAAGTATCTTACGCTTCCATTCTTCTTCAAAAAACCATTTTTCACTTAGATAATTCTGACAACGGAGATTAAGTTTATGTAAAGCAGTGGCTACATCATCTTCTGAAGGGATACCTGCATGGCTTAGCTTCTGAGTTTCCCTATCAAAATAGAGAATTAAATATTGCATTAATAGGACATAAACTGGTATTGTCTAATTTTAGCACAATTTTTGTTTTTGTAGATGAAGCATTTATAATGTTACATGTTGCTGGAGGCAATACTACTACTATGACTAATAATAATGTGCTCCTCTGGTAGCTGCTGTAAGTGATTTGTGCTAAGCTCCATCCTGCCCCAGTTGTCTCCTAACTGTGTTGTCTCCACCCACAGTGAAGAGAGTTGGGTGAAAACTCCATGAAGGAAATCTGTGTAACAGAAGTAAAGCTACCTTTTCTTTGATGTTATTATACTACTTGCCTGATGCCAAAATGCTGTCCACGGCAGGTGTAACATTAAATTACTGATAGGAAAAATGGTTATATGCAGCCTCCTACTTGATAGTCCTCAACACGTACGTTGAATAAAGCGTAAGAAAAAAGCAGAATTTGGCTTAAA
This sequence comes from Crotalus tigris, assembly GCF_016545835.1. NCBI lineage: Eukaryota > Metazoa > Chordata > Lepidosauria > Squamata > Viperidae > Crotalus > Crotalus tigris. The sequence continues at coordinate 52,705 of NW_024096479.1, forward strand.
AATTGCTGTCAATTCCCCCCTCCCCCCCCCATAAAAAGGCAGTTGTGCCGAATATAACATAGTCAACTAAAGCTCAAACACTACTGTTTCCTTACTTGGAAACATCCTCTGTGCTGGCCTTTAGAGCTTGAGGTCCTTTTCCTTCCACATATTGCAAGCCAGAATGAAAAGGCTTTGCTGTCATGACAACACTTGAACGATTGGATCCTGGAATGGACAGTGAAACGGGACACGAAGCAGAACGGCCACGCATATCATTAGCAAGTTTAACAGTATCAAATATACGTTTCTGTTGAATCCTAGGGAAAAAGGGAAAGTGACAATGAATACAAAAATCTCATCTGGGTAATAAAAACATCACCCCAGTTGCTGAAACAACACTCATATCAGAAGAGATGGACCAGAAATTGGTTGGGTGATACCAAATATCCTGCAGGCTTTTGAAAGCAGAACAGGAGCAATGCATACAAAGTGATGCATGTATTTCTCCTTTCACGGTCTCATTTTGATAGGCAGGCTTTATCTCACCCATTTGTTTACACTATGGGAGTTACAGCAACAAATGCACTTTGTGCACTGAGAGATAATGGGTCCTATGTGGGAGGGATTGGATCCACTTTTAACTTTTTTAAGCTAACCTGTGAACTGAGAAGTAGCTGTGTAATATATCCACATGCCAAGAAACCTTAAGGAAATTATTGCAAATGTTCTCCTAATATGCAGTAAAAGATACAAAAAATGACTTCACAATTTTCTAATGGAATTCACATAGAGGGCAATTAGCTTATATGCCTGAAAAAAAGTTGTGAAAATAAAAATGTAGCTGGTAGTTTTTCTAATGAAAGAAAACTATCTTAAAATACTATGGAATAATCTTTCAGAATTTAGCATGAAATAAACATAAAATTCCTGAAACGTTAGTCAAGGATTTAATTTTAGCTTGCATTCATTAGAGTGTAATTAATAAATTGCGTTAATAGCTTTAAAATACTTGAATGTATCTATAAAATTACATACATACAAATATAATATAATATATATTACTATAAAATAATAAAGGTTATCTATATGGAACTATATCAACTTCTCTTAATATTATACTAATAGCAGGGGAAAAGTCCTACAAGAGAACCCGCAAAACAGGTTAAGGGGAAAAAAACAAGAACTGCACTTACTTTTGTTTAGACAGCGATTCCTCATCCAAACTTAGAACTTTCCGCATTGTTCCCTCAATTTCTGCTGCCAGAGATTCCTTCAAATGTAAGACAGTGGGAATTAACAAGTTTCTTAAGCTCTGTTTACAAAATAATTAAAGAGCTACAACAATTATTACTTCTTTCGAGGAATCTCCAATTAGGACAAAATAAGTACCTAATTTGGAATAATTAGGAAATCAGTACATTCACATCCAAAAGTTTCCTCATCCTCATCCTCATATTACTAAATATGTTAACAAAATGTAAAGGGTGCCAAAGTAATTGACAATTATAATTCAGAACAAAGACATTTTTAAAGGGATATTTATTGTATTCTCATTAAAAAATGAAGTACAACAGGAACCAGTAGCTTTATTAAAAACCATTCAGAAGTGATTTTGACAGCCTGTCTGCAGCACCACTTTGGCAATTCATTGCTTAATTTCTATAGTACAGTCATATTGAGTTTTTTTCTGCAACAATGAAAGAATGAGGTAATTCCTAGTATCCACAAGAGCTGACTGTTCATTAGGATGACATTCTTGACATAAGCCTATCCCTGCCAGGCAGGCGTGGAATGTCATGGCACACTGAGAAAAGGAGCAGGCTTTTGCCACTGTAATGCTACTGATGTTATTCTGACTGTTCTGCTTAAGAGTAAATTTGCTGTTTAATCTATTTATGTAGCAAGAAAATATTTTATACAATATTTCTTTACAATAAATGCTTAAAGTATTTAGTTCTAAGCCAAAAGAAATCAGCAGGTATTACAAGAGGATAACTACATAGAAAAATTGCAACTGATGTTAATATACATGAGGAAATGTAATTTTTCTAGTTTTTTATGACTTATATCAAAATGTACATGTTCTAATGTCATGGCAAACCTATGTTCAAATAAAACAGCTTCCAAAGACTAGTGTGTTCCCTATATTTTTTTTTCTTAAAAGGGGAAAAATCAGCAAAAATAATAAGTCATCTTTAATAAGAAGACAATCAAAGATCTGCCCAAGGAATCTGTTCCTTCCATTTCCCTCAGAATTCAGAAACTGACACATAACAGAAAAAGAAACTGCTTGAGAAGTTTAGAGGAGACTCTTTTATGAGAGTAAAGTCAGAAAGAGGTGGTGGACACAAATCTTAGTTTCAACTCTAGCACAAGCAGCCGTAGTGTTTCTTCCAACTCATAACAATAAAATCAAGAGAGAAAGTAGCATTAAACAAGAAGAGTGTCAGGCCTTGTTCAATACAGCATTGCCTTCTTTGTTCTCCAAATGAAACAAATCACTCAGCCCATATGGAAAAAAGTAGGATGTAGATAAAGAAGCTAAATTTAGAAGGGATCACTGGTGTCAACTTTCTCTTCCGAAGAACAGTTTGAGTTTGCCCTTGAAATTTTATTGGCAGGATGAAAGAGCTTAACTAATGAAATCTGCTACAGTCAGAAAGCTTATATTACCACAGGAAACGTTCCACACAACTGGGGTCGACAGTGAAGGGCAGCTTGGCTTGTTTTACTGCGCAATCCTTTCACTTCTTCTTGGGACTCATGCAGCATCCCCAGACATTCCACATTCCGCTCTTGCACTTCATGTAACTTACAAGAATGTAAAAGGTCAATCATTTACTCAGCCATGAGAACATTAACTTAACAAATGTCTCACGTAACAACAGAAATTTTGGGGGACAATTGTATATAATAAACACAAGATAACCAATTACAATTAGAAAATGACAATTGTGCTAATGAAAGACTTAGTTTGCTGAAATATGTTGGCAGCTGTTAAAAACCTAAGATAAAATAAATGCTATGTAAATTATTATAGTATCCCCCCCCCCACTTCCAAAAAAGCCAACAGCCAGCATCGCACAGGGGCTTTATCTTTTCTCCAGAGATTTCTTTTCTGCTGGAATAGAATTGGGGGGAGCACAAGGAGCTGCCAGAGAGAAGAGGAATCTATTCTGGTAAAACTAGGAATGATAACATTGGATGCAATCTTAATTTTTAAGTAGTGCTTTAAATTTATTTGCATGTAATATATAAGGCCAGAAACCTATCATTACTATATAAAATATTAGGTCTATGTGCCAGATTCATGGCATAAAGTATACATTGGCCGCAGTCTCTTGAAGGCTTAATGCGGCCTTAAGATCCACCAAGGTCTTCTGGCTATACTTCAGGGACAACCAAAAGCCTAGTGATAGAGGAGCAACATAACAATTCTGCAGAAGTCTGGTGTTACCAACCCAGTGAATTCTGCCTCAACACAAACATATACAGAATTGCACCATGAACCATTTGAAATACGTTTCATGGTTTCTTTCTCCTTCCAATGTTTCAGCCATAATATTCTGGCAGTGGGAAAAATATTTAAACAATGAATAAAAATTAATCTGGAATCTTTTTTAACAAATCTGTTTTTTCTTCCTATGTTAAACCAAAACAAAGTGAATGGCATCCAAATCAAAGCTGAAATTCTCTATCAATATTCAGGAAAAATCTGAATATTCTTAGGTAAATTATTTACATTTTATTCTTTTTCATATTTGTTCTCTATATCAAAAATGGGAAAGTAGATGGCATCAATACCTCTGCTGTCAGCTGTTTCTGGGCATCTTTAGAAGCTTGCAGATGCAGCTTCAATTCTTCTTTTTCGATTACATGCTGAGGGTATACAAAATATGATTATTTAATCCTATATGAACTCTGCTAGAGATATTAACTTCTTACTACAAGTAATGGTTTGACTTTCACCATTTCCCTTCTCTGAACTTTGTGCACATCTACCTCTTTGATCTTATGCTGAAGATCAACAATTTGAGATAAGAGGGATGAGATTTCCTCCTGGTAGTGAATCAGTTCTTCATCCTTCCTCATCAATTCTTCACTCATTCTTGCAATCTGAGCATTTGTTTCCTCTAAAATATATAGCAGGATACATGCTTTGTTAAGAAACCAGCAGTATATCATCCTTTCTGAAAAACAAACTCCTTAAAACCTTTCATACAATAGTTATTTTAAGCAAAATCCAAAAAAATGCAAACTAAATAACTGTGCCTGCTTGAATCGTAGGTCTTCACAACAAGGATTCTCCATTAAGCAAGTTTTTAAAGCCAGTCCAACACTCTGGTTTTAATACCCTGCTTAATAGCAAAGTTAATTTGCTATTAACTCAATTTGAAGGCTAGTGGATTCACAATTAATAACCATATTTAAAGGCTGGCAGATAAAAGGTATGGGGAATTGAACTTACACGTGAATTCACATATAAAGTTTTAAATTGGGGTATTTATTACCTGCTAATTATTTGAATTACAACCCCTTGCACTCAAGCAAGTATGACCAATTATGGGGGATGATATAAATTGCAAATTCAATTATATTCTGAAGGACCCTGAGATAATACTATCAAGCTACGAAGACCCTTTGTGTTAGAACTGCCATGATGTTTCTAGCTTGCTTACAGTTACAAGGGGTGAGGGAAGGGTTAAGGTTTGGAATTCACAGGTGGTTTGTATCAGTGTGAGAGTCAAGGTTACAGAAGAGATGTTTGGCCGAACAGAGGCTGTCTTCTCATAACAACCGTTGGAAGATTAATTGGACATTGTGACATGAACTATCAGAGAGGGGTGCGAAGGTTTTACTCTTTTAATTATCTTTTTCCCGACATATTGCCAGAGCTGGAATTCCTTTTACAGTACCGGTATGCTATGACTAATAAAGTTTTACATTAGAGGTTGCAATGTCTCTGGTGGATTTACTTTGTTGGGCTTTTCAGCCAGAACCATGACAACTGCCTTTTAAAGGACCAAATGAAGTTAAGAATAGTACAGAGCTCAAACCTGGAGGTATGCAGGTGAACTGAATTTGTATATTCTTTGTGGAAGACATGATTAAAATACTCACTTATTTCTTTAACACAATCAGTGACTAGCTGATGCTCCTTATCTTCGTATGTCATGGTTTCAGTCTTCAGATGGCATGCCTTCAAAAATTTATGAGTTTCATTAATTTTATGAGGAACACTATCTATAATGTATTATTTTTTCCCATTCTCTGTATAACAAAATGTTCACTCTGGAATATATTTAATGTTAGGGGAGTATTTACAATCCAGCTCCAATAGAAGGTTCTTCAGAAGGATCTCCAACATTCTGAGGGAGAGAGGAATATTTCCACTAATGGATGTAATTGCATCTACACCACTGGATATAGCCCTACATTAGAATTACAAATACGATAATCCATTGTTTCATTTAAACTCGTATCTAAAAACATAAGACTTGCTAAGATCAAATATGTAATTAGATAAGTGTCCAGAACAAATAATTCCAAAAGTAAAATATCCGAGTTCACTGCATAAGAATCTGTTTGTCTGAAATCAAATAAAGTCACCAGTATCAGTTAGAAGCATCAAAACTTTCATAACTAAGTACCCCCAAAAAAATTTTCACTGGATATACATCTTTCTTACAAAATAGTAATCATGATTCAGCAATAGGAACCTTCCTCATGTGAACAACATATGGTTAAATAATCAGTCATAAGTTGAGGACTACCTATACTAAATTTTCTAAATATAAAGTATATGACTTCACCTGAAATCAAACCAAAGAATTAAATCATTGCTAATTTGGATATTCAATTTGATGATTTTCAAGCTTTCCAATCTGGGTTGAACCTGTTTTTTAAATCCTCGCTTATAAATCAATTAGGCAAATATAGCTGCCAGACTTCTGAATCAATAATCAAGGACTTTGGGGAATAAAAGAGCCTCAGTATTTGGTTGAAATTGATTTGCATGTTTCCTATTTATTTCCTGGATGTTGACTAGGGCCGTATCTGTCTGCTGTAGCTGCACCTATCTGGAAAAAAAGTGAGTGAACATAAGCAGAACCAGGGAAGACATTATGGTCTTGAGATACACCATAGAGAAGTAGGGCACGCACCGAGACAGATGGAATTAATACCTCTACAAATATCTCTAGTAGAGTTATTCCACTGATTTGTAAAAGGAAATTACAATACTGCTAATTTTATTTTCAATTTCTAATGCCCCAAATAAAAGAATTCACATTTTTTATACAGCCACAGTGTAGAAAAGTTTTCACTGAGCATCCACACTGTCAGCTTACATTTCTGTTTTGGTCAGTCTCTGTCATCTCAGGTCTCACAGCATCCATGTAAAATTAGAATTGCTTTTGGGTCATTTGCATCTACATTGCATTCTGATGTCCATTTCTTCAGTTTGGAAATACCCTTTGGGAGCTTTTTGCTGTCCTTTTTTGATTGAACAATCCTACTCATCACTTTTTCCATAAGCATGACCTTAGCCATGTTAATATATCCTTTTTTTAATGCTTGAATTTAATTCAATTAATAATTCCCAACAGGATGTAAGTTACCTTTGTTCGAAGTAATAGGTTTTCCTCTTCCAGTTCCCTGAGTTTATCTTGCAAGATATCCAACTGTAAGAAACCTTGTGACAAGTTGAAGGACTCATTGAAACGAAGTGGTGTGGAACAGCTAGAATCAGTCTCACTTTCTTCAGAAGCAGTGGATACCACACGAAGCAGTTCATCTTTTTTTGTTAGTTCATGTTGTAGCTGGTGAATCTGATTTTAAAGCATTTTTGTTTAGTAAACATAACCATTTACTCAAAACAATGCAATTTATGCTAATGAATCAACAGACAAGTTAAAATACAATTGGACTGCTATCTCCATTACCACTTCTTTAGAAAATGCTAATCGCCCCCCACTTTTTAAAAAAATAGTATTAAATATGGATTTGCTCCAAATTACATTTTTATGAAAAGTCTTAGAAATATTAATGGAAGATAACTTTGTTTATTCCATGTTCCAAGTATCATATTTTCTTTCCTGAACTGTCATTATCTAAAATTCAATAATGTGAAAATACATCAATTTTCCTTGACAGAAGTCCCTTTTTTAAAGCCAATAGTTCTAAGGCTAAAGAAATATTTACCAATCTATCATCCAGTGTTTTTTTTTAATTCTAGGAAAATAAAGAACTATTTTCCATATTCATCAACTACCAGAATTCTTTATTCATAATGTGATATACATGGTCCAACTGCTTCTGTATGTAATAAGATTAAAACCATAGGTAAATTTTATTTATTTCAATTATATCTCCCTGGGACCTAAATTAAATGGGCACCAGTCCAAACATTCTATAGACCTAGGATTCACTAAAGTTGCTGAATCAAATGCTTTCAAATATATTCTTTGTTTTTTAACCCTTTTCTATTTTTAGGTAGAAGAATCATGAGAATTGTGAATTTTGAACATATAACTACTACACACGTCAAATATTAGACTCAAATTTTATTTTCTTTACATGGATTGTAATTCCTATTTTTACTCTCTATTTAGGATGCAGCACACATAAATAGTTTGAAACATGGTGCAAAAAAATAAGTACACAAGCAAGAGTTCAGCTGAAATATTCAGCTCTGCATAATACATATACGCTTCCACATTTGAAATAAATAAAATAGGCCTCAACGTTCTTCCATCTTTCTTCACTAAACAAAGACTGACTTGAAACTTTGTAGGAAAGAAAGCTTCTAACATCAATAGGTTGAAAGTTTTCATCTGATTTCCCATAAGCAGCTTTCATAGTTAATATAACTTCAATAGATGCTTAAATAATGAATTAACCTCTTAAAATCCCCAAAGCTTAAACCTGTTCACTTACTTTGTCAAAGGCTTGACCCAACTGATCCTCCAGAACATCATTTTGCTCAGTTAGGCTATGCTTTTGTCTAAGAAGGGCTTGTCCAATCCGTGCTGCTAGTTCTAGATCTCGATCTTTCTGCTCAGAAAACCATTAAAAACAGCATTATTGTCCCCCCGCAGAAGTTGTTCAAATGGTAGCATTTTCTTCATTTGTGCACATAAATGAAGAAAAGAGACAAGAGTTTTTGAGTTTGATAATGTTGTGGCACTTCAAAAAAAAAACCTCAGGAAAACATAGGATCTTTTTCAAATATTTGTCATTTGAGAACAGACAGAAACCAAAAGCAACATAAAAGCCATTGCTATGCATCAAACCCATGCATCAGCCCTTTAGGGGAAAAAATAATCTAGAATCAGCTGTACCACAAACACAAGTCATTTCCTTTCTTGAGATTTCTAATCTTCAACTTCCAAACTCTTGAGTTCTGTGGGTACCTTGGCTATATCTATTCCCCAATGTAAAAAGTTCCACCCAAATCTGGAGTTAAGCTGCCAGCCTATTACTGAATGGGAAGACACCCTCCCCCACCTTACGTAGAATCTGGATCAAGCATAAAGATTGACAACTAAACTTTTTAAAATAAACGGCTTTAGTTTTCCATTGTAAATGGGTTTTTATCAGTGTCCAAGTTGCTTTGGGGGATGTTCTAATATAAATCTGACTCTGGAATATCAACGAATTAATAATTAAAAACTCCCTTTTTACATCCCTTAATTCGGGGTAGAGTCTGGGCAATTGGATGGAGCTGAGCATTTACTGGCTGAATGCCCTTCCTCATGCCAGGAACTCACGCTGAGTTCCAAATGGCCGCTTTTGGGCCTGCACGCACAATCAGACGCTGGGGATGCAGCTGCAAACCCCTGGCCGTCAAAGATGAAGAATTCGGCCCGCAAGGACTCCCGAGCTGCAGCCACAGCCCCGGCAACAATAACACCACAAGAAGGTGCAGGGAAGCCTCCCTAATGCGCGCTGAATTTCAACCACCCCTTTTGGGCCCGTGCGCGCGATTAGGCACTGGAGCTGCAGCCGCAAGGGAAGGCAACCAAACAAACGTAAAAAAAAACTATTGCTGCCTCTAAGGAAGGCTCCCCAGAGGATTAGGAACAGCACTGATCTCAGCAGAGATCCAGGAGTAAGGGACGCTAAAGAGATGGAAAACGAAAGAGAAAGGCAAGAAATTTTTTTTTTTAAAAAAAAAGGTTTTACTGAGCCTCACTTTGTAGCTAAGGAGGGGTTGGAAAGGAACAGCAATCCAAACCCAGCGCTGAATACAGCGCTGTTCAGAAAACTGTGAAAAATGGAAAGATGAAAAAACCACCAATGGAGACTATACCTGCCTAAGAGCCAAACTTGCACGTCTGTCCTGGGCAAGATCAAGTCGAGACTGGGACCCTCTAGCTCAGGAGAGGCGTGGCAACTTTGGCTGACTTGATCTGATTGGGCAGGAACACAGTCTAAACTCATTGGTGGATTCTCCATCTCCTGTGCTGGAGAATTGAGGAGGACTGTTGGGGTTATAGATTAGTGTCAATATTGAAATGTATATAATTTTAGGCTAGCAAATAGAGAAATGACTTAAGTATTGTATAAAAAACCCACATGTATCTATAGAGTAAAAGAACTAAATGTAAGAAGAGAAATAACTTGACAGAAATGTTTATACTGGAATGTTACGTCATGTCCAATGTTTTCTTTTTTAACTGTATTGTAAATAAAAAACTTTTATACTCTATCTTTATTTGAAGATTACATTAACAGAATCTGCAAATCTCTCCTCTTGCCTTCTAATCCAAAAAATTAGAAAGAATCCCTTCTGAGACATTTGCCATGCCCCCATTCTTTCTGTGGAAGGAATGTTAGCTGTTTCTTAATTGATTGTTGGCTAGTCTGGGCTCTTTCTTCTGTCTCTCGAGGTCATTTCCAATCATTACAATAACAATGAGTTGGAAGAGACCTTTGAGGTCTTCTAGTCCAACCCCCTGCTCAAGGAGGAAACTCTATACCATTGCAGACAAATGGTTGTCCAGTCTCTTCTTAAAAAATTTGGTAGTTCAGGCTGTACTTTTTTGCTGACTTTATCTTACTAGTTCCTATTCTCCTAGAGCTTTGGGGCCAGTCATGAAAAAAAAAATGGTTCTACAGTTTTTGCTACTCTCAGGATCTATTCTGGGAAAAATAAAAACTGTGAACTGTTTTTCCCAGCCTGTATCCTACTCCACTGGCTATTGTTTCAGGTTTAAAATCAGGCTGAAATTTGGACTATAAAAGACCAGTGTTGTTCAGCAATGTCTCTACTATTTTTCTACCAGTAACACTTCATATGAGATTCTACCATATTTTAAGCCAAGTTTGGATCACATGAATCAGCGAAAGATTATGATGTTGGAACTTGAACACCCTAATAACATTACTAAAATGTCTATTCTTAAAATTATCCATTTCTTTCTAAAATTTAAAATATTTATTTCCAATTTGTAAAACTATGTTTAGTTATAAAACAACAATGACAATTTTACCTCAGCCAACAGATGAGTGATTACTTCAATATCATTGCAGTTTTTTGGTACATACTTTCCTCTATCTGTGCCAACAACTGAAAAACAAAACAATTTCTTAATGTGATTTAAACAAATGAAAATAATATACTCCCAACGATAACATACTTGAAAATGTACAAAAAATTGTGAAGACCAGTGATTAAAGAACAAGAGTAGGAAAAAAGATATTTAGACTTAATTGCATTATATTTTTGTGGAATAAATTCTAATTAAAGAAAATAAGGAAAACTTAGTTTTCATAGTAACAAAATACATTTTGGTATATAAAGGTCTGCATGTTCAAGTCATGAAGTATTATCTTTAATACAAGAATTGGACAACTTCATTCAATACTGTAAGGGCAATCTTCAAGTAGAAGCAGGACACTTCCTTGCAAGAAAACCTGTATTTTGTTTACTATTGTTACCTAAAACTGTGTTGTGGCAGCTTACTTATTCACAAACTGTCTATATCCAGCATTCAGCTACTCACAAATCAACTGTGTTCATCTTTCAGCTACCCAGAGAAAAGAGTAGGGCAGCCATTTCTCTTCTTCCCTCATCAATTGTTGCAGGAATAAGCAAGCAATACTTCCAAATGAAAAGAAAAGAAAAATTAGTAGAGCCAAGAGAACCAGTCTGATCTAGTGTTTAAGGAGCCAGGCTAGAAACCAGGAGTCTGTGAGTCCTATCTTAGGCAGAAAGCAAGCTGGGTGACCTTGGGCCAGTCACTCTTTCTCAGTCCTAGGAAACAGGCAAAAGGCAAACCGTCTCCAGAAATACTGTCAAGAAAACTGCAAGGACTATTCCAGACAGTCAGTAGAAGTCTAAAATTGATTTAAGGGCACACACACACACACACAAAAGTGTATGCAAAGATTGTCAGAACATGTTGCAGCATTTTGCTGAACATAGCTGATCTCAATAAGAGATGATAAAAGGGATACTGAGAATCTAAGGCAGGGGTGTCAAACTGCCGGCCCGTGGGCTGGTTTTATCATACTGGAGCCGTGCCCATCCCATTGCCAGCAATGGCGAAAAAGCTTTGATACGTCACACGACGTCGCGAGTTTGACATGCCTGATCTAAGGGGTTAGTACTTGGATGTAACATCACTAACAAGTCCTAGGCTGATGAGATGTAAGAAAGAAAAAAACATTCCTAAGGGATAGCAGTGGCAAGCTTATTTCTGTGTTATTTCAAAGAAAAATCCCAGGCTGGTGTACAGTAGTCATCAGACGTTTTGATTTTTTTAACTTTAGGCAAAAAATAAAGTAGCAAAAACACACAGAAAATGGCTTTCGGGTTTTTCTTCTCCAAATTTTTAATAATAATTCTGTTCTGGGTTAGGTGACTGAGGAGGAGAGGAAAGGATAGAGTAGAGAAGTCAGCAAAATTCTGAATCAGTCTTTCTTTTGCTCACTTCTATCCCTAAAGACAAAATTTAGTTCAATTCTCTTTAAAAGTTGGTGTTATCTAGCTAAAGGGCAAATAGTCAAGACAGGCAGATAGACACAGTCCCAATTTTCTTTACCGTACATAATTTTTTTCTTCTTCAGATTGGAAAGAAAAAAATGTAGCCAAGACTCAATTTATTATTCTACGCAGCAATACCCTCTGTACCACACAAACAGGAAACAGACATATGACAAATATTTTCTGTGGATATTTATATCCTAACAATTTACAAATTATTAGAGAAGAAGACAGACCAAATTATCAAAGTACCCATTTTTATTAAAAGGAAAGGTCAAAAACCTGCTCAGCTTAACCAGTAAATCAAAGATAGGAGAACCCAAGTTATCATATTTCTTAAGTAGTGTGCAGCAATATCAAACGTCCACTAAGAAAAATATCCAAAATTAAATTGCACAAGTATAAACACAAGGGTTCCTTCTACTTTCAGAAGTACGGTAACGTAGAAATCATTGAAGATTTCTGCACTGTAAACTAGATGTTCTTCTGTCCATCAGGAAGGAGAATCCATTTTAATACATATTGTTCCTCATTGTAGCAATCTGTGTTCCAAATGGTCTCTCAAACCTCTGAGAGATATTTTTAGTGGCAATAGATGTAAAGAAATAATAGAAAAAGGGGTAATCAGTGAAAATACTCTCCTTCTTACCATCTCTTGCCTATGCGAAGTTTACAGTATTTTACTTTACACAACTGTGTATTCAGTTGTGGATTGTATTCAGTTTTTCCTTATAGTCTAAGACAGAAAGACCTTATTAAAATCGCTTAGCTTTTGAAGAAGTTGAATCTCAGGACTTTCTGATTTGTAATCAGGTAGCAAACATCAAAAAATCCAAACTTCAGTTATAAACATATAAAAATGCATAGTTTTTATAAAGCTCTCAGATTTTCTGGAAAATCTAGTAAAGATATATATATGCTAATGTTTATGTGTACACTTACCTTGCAGAGTTATACCCATGAGTAGCTCTTCATTTTGGTTCACATCCCTTTTATCTAGGGCCATATCCATCTGACAACTTCTATACAAGTAGTTTGGAAGAACTGAATACAAGCTGAAGTAATGGCTAGCCCTTACTTTTTGTTCTGCAATACATATGCTACTGAACCTATAAGCAACACTCCCTAGTATTTATTCAGCTATCAGATAAACATTTCTCCAAGCAGAAGTATCATAAAATAGGAGGAGCTTTACTGCAATACTGGCTATTGCAGTTCTGAAATCAGAAGTCAACTAGTTTTCTAGTTTTGGAATTATAAAGGGCATTAAACGTGGAATATCACAATCATATTAGGAGTTTAGCTTCACTGACAAAACCATTTTTCTATTATAGATGTTAGCATACTAATGTAATACAATATTAGATGAATCCAATGTTTCAATCTGAAGTAGAAAAGTGCTTTGGTTCTAGCAAAAGCATAATTGCTAAATTTGCCAGCAGCTCCTTAAAGCTGCACTTTTTTATTTACTCAATATTGAATTTCACTTTACTGGGTTCACTGAAGGTTCAGTTCTAAAGAACAGAAAGTTGAACAAACCCACAATGCTGATCAAAAGTACAGATAATAAAAAGTTGTATAAGCCAATATTTAACCAACTGATACATTGTTTTTGAGTAACAGATAGTAGGAAGAGATTTTAATAGTCTTATTTTGTTGGGCTTGACATAGGCTGATGTTATTGCCTTATACATAATCTGCAATCAATGCCATTTTAACAACTCTGTTCACTGTTGTTTATTCCCATGTTCTTCAACAGTTCATTTAACAAGAGCAATGTTCATAGGACATTCCACTGTTTTTTAAATTTTGTTAGAAAAAGGACAACAGGCGACTACTTACATCCTTACTAGATTCTTCAATGCCTTCAACAATGGAAGAGCTTCTAATGTGCTAGAAAAGTTCTTAACAATTTAGGGAGATATTCAGAGATATATCTGCCTTGAGAGTAACCCTTATTGAACCATATAACACAGTCAAACATTAGCAGTTGACCACAGGAAATGTTTTATGGCATTTTGTATTATATCATAAAATGCTTTATCGTGATTTTTATGTCATAAAATGTTTTATAAAATTTGCCAAATTACAATTCCATGGGAGTGATGGATCCTGGATTTTGGAAACACTTGAGGCATTGGTTCAAAACATATTGCCCTATGATTCAGTTTCAGCCAGTTAAATGTTACAGACTTGAGAATTTTAGTAATGTATAAATAAATATCCAAGCTTCATTCTTTGTATCAATTTTGGAAAACATATAGTTCTCCAAATCTGGAGATACTTAAGTCCTTTTTGCAGGTTGATTGAATCTTTAATGCTTATATTTGTTTTGGGTTACTTACTCATATAATGGAGTGCCTCCTCAGCAAGGACAGGAGAAGAAATTTCAGGATCGTGACTATGAGAGCTTCTTGACTGGATCCAATCATCATTTACAGGAAGATATAAAGAATCCACATGTAATTTATACTGAGGCAGCTGTTCTTCTAGCATGCTCACTAGCTCTACTTCAGGAAGGTCTTCATTAGGGCAAACATCTAAAGATATATGCAGACAACATACTAGAGATCAACTTTGAAAGAAAACCATTGTTTTCTTTGTTAAATAAATGATTTTCAACATTGTAAAACAAATGAGTAATATTATCCATTCTGAACTAAGGCCAGTAAGAAATAGCACAAATCTTAAACATTTATTTCTATTAGAAATCAATTATCCCTAACTAAAAAAACCCCGCTATGGTTCTTATTTATTTATTAAAATTTATAGACTGCCCCACTCCCACAGGACTCCAGGCGGCTAACAATAAAAACACAATATAACTTAACAAAACAAACAATACAATTAACATTCATCCAGGGGTCAGATTTTATAAACCCCAGGCCTGCCGGAAAAGCCAGGTCTTAAGCAGCTTGAGGAAAACCAACAGGGTGGGAGCGGTCCTAATCTCTGGGGGGAGCTGGTTCCAAGACATGGGTGCCATCAAGAGAAAGCCCTCCCCCGCGACCCTGTCAAATGGCACTGCTTGGCCGATGGGATCTGAAGGAGGCCCAGCCTGTGGGATCTAACCGGATGAAGGGAACTATGAGGTAGTAGGCGGTCTCGCAAATAGCCTGGCCCTGAGCCATATAGAGCTTTAAAGGTAATAACCAACACCTTGAATTGGACCCGGAGGCCAATAGGCAACCAGTGTAGCTCACGGAGGATAGGTGTAACGTGGGTGTACCGAGGAACACCCACTATCACTCGCGCGGCTGCATTCTGGACCAACTGTAGTCTCCGAATACTTTTCAAGGGTAGCCCCATGTAGAGCGCGTTGCAGTAGTCCAGGCGTGAGGTGACAAGGGCATGAGTGACTGTAAGGAGAGCCTCCCGGTCCAGGTAGGGTCGCAACTGGTGCAACAGACGAACTTGCGCAAAGGTCCTCCCAGCCACAGCCGTCAAATGATGTTCCAATTTCGGCTGTGGATCAAGGAGGACACCCAAGTTGCGAACCCGCTCCGAAGGGAGTATATTTTCCCCTGCTAGAGTCAACACTGGACAGTTAACATGATCCTTGGGAGGCAACATCCAAAGCCACTCGGTCTTGTCAGGATTGAGCCTGAGTCTTTTAACTCCCATCCAGACCCTCACAGCTTCAAGGCAACGGCCCATCACATCAGCCGCTTCACTGAGAGAGTTCGGGGAAGAGATATATAGCTGGGTATCATCAGCATACTGATGAAACCTCACCCCATGCTATCTGATGATCTCATCCAGCGGCTTCATGTAAATGTTAAATAGGAGGGGGGAGAGGACCAACCCCTGCGGCACCCCGCATTCAAGAGGCCTCGGGGTTGACCTCTGCCCCCCCACCAGTACCGATTGCAACCGGCCAGAGAGGTAGGAGGAGAACCACCGTAAAACAGTGCCTCCCACTCCCACCCTTCCAAGTCGTCGCAAAAGGATACCATGATCGATGGTATCAAAAGCCGCTGAGAGGTCAAGTAGCACCAAGACAGAGGAATAACCCCTGTCTCGGGCCCGCCAGAGATCATCCATCAGCGCGACCAAAACAGTTTCTGTGCTGAAGCCGGGCCTGAAGCCAGATTGAAAAGGGTCTAGGTAATCCGCTTCATCCAGAGACCGTCGGAGCTGGAGCGCCACCACTCTCTCTACAACCTTCCCCAAAAAGGGGAGATTGGAGACTGGGCGGAAGTTATTTAAATCAGCCGGGTCCAGGGTAGGCTTCTTGAGAAGGGGCCTCATAACCGCTTCCTTCAAGGGTTGCGGGAAAGACCCCTCCCTCAACGAAGCATTGATCAACACCTGGAGCCAGCCTCGTGTCACCTCCTTGGCGGCCAAGACCAACCAGGAAGGACACGGGTCCAATAAACAAGTGGAGGCGCTCATTGCTCCCACCGCTCTGTCAACATCCTCAGCGGTCATAGACTCAAATTCATCCCATAAAACTGAGCTAAGACCTGCCCCGGTCATCTCAGAAGGCCCTGCCCAATCGGAGTCTAGGTCTGTCCGAATCCGAGCGATTTTGTCTGATAGAAACTGCACAAATTCTTCCGCCCTACCCTGTAAGGGCTCCCCGGCTTCCCAAATGTTAAGTAGGGAACGGGTCACCCTAAACAGGGTGGCGGGGCGAGATTCTGTAGACGCAATAAGTGCGGAAAAATGCGAACATTTTGCCGCTCGTATTGCCACTAAATAAGTCCTAATATAGGCTCTTAAAAGTGTCCGGTCGGGTTCGGAGTTACTAGACCTCCAGCGTCGCTCTAGACGTCTCTTCTGACGCTTCATCTCCCGTAGCTCCTCGGTAAACCAAGGTGCCCTCCGGGATCCACAATCACGGAGAGGTCGCAAAGGCGTGATCCGGTCTAACGCCTCTGATGCCGCCTTATTCCAAGCAGCAACCAAGGACTCAGCCAGTTCGTGGAGGAGGGAATCAGGAAAACCCCCAAGCGCTATTCAGAGCCCCTCCGGGTCCCTTAAACGCCTGGGGCGGAACCACCTAATCGGTTCCGCCTCCCTGCGGTGGGGGAGTAGGACCGAGAAATCTAACCTCACCAGGAAGTTATCCGACCATGACAAGGGAGAAGTAACTATACCCCTTAAATCGAAATCACGTCTCCATTGCCCTGAGAGGAATACCAAGTCGAGCGTGTGTCCTCCCCTATGGGTCGGACCCTGAATTATCTGGGTCAGGTCCATGATTGTCATGGAAGCCATGAACTCCTGAGCCACACTGATTTTAAGATGGATTTCTTTCTTAATCCAACTTTTATTAGTATTTTAATTTATCCTGCTGCTTTAGATACTTTTTTCCCCTCCCCAATTCTTTTTCTAATTTTTATATGATTTGCCTGCTTAAGCACTTTGGGAAAATTTACGTGCCATTTAATCAACCTTGAGTTTGGCCTAATAAAGGCATTGCTTCATTGTAAATTTGAGACAATTCTTAAGCTCAATATAAACTACTGAAGATTGTAGCCCTGAAGCAGTTATAATTTCCAAAACATCTACCAGCACCTTTTAATTAACTCATCAGCTTACCAGTGATGTTCTCTGAATTGCTGTGATTGAAATTCATGAGGGTTGCTTCAGGCTTCAATTCTTCGAAAACCACATCCTCTTTCCATTTTATATCTTGCTCCTTCTCATTTGAGTTGAATGATCATTTGGCAATATTCTAAGGCTGGCATTCATTTCATGTCAACTAGACAGACAGGATAATTTAGGCCAAAGGAAGATACATTTGAAGCTGCCAGTTTCACTATCTTTATATCACAATCTTGCCCAGTTCATTCACCATCTTGGGGGAAAAAAAGAGGAAAACAAGTGTTAAAATTCAATTTTAGACATTAATGTTAAACAATTCTTCTCCTAACTACTGCTAAATGAGTAACTATCTTTTCCCCATCTTAATCAAAGTAGGAGTTTACTAATTCATTTTCTGCCAATCTTTTTTCCTTTATCCTTGCATATGAAAATCTAGAATGAAAAAGAAAGAAACCTTAATATATAATGAAGTTAATATATATAGAAACTAACAACCAACTTCCCTTCCTGGATGTCTTAGTCTACAAGAAATCCAATGGCTCCCTAGGACACACCATCTACCAGAAGAAAACACACACAAACCACTATCTGCACGCTCTCTCACACCACCACCCAGCACAGATCAACTCTGTAGCCAAGACACTCATCTCCAGAACAAGACGCTTAGCTGACGAACAACACCTAAAACCCGAACTACACACTCTCACCAATGTACTAACATCCAATGGATTCCATAGAAATAAGATTACAAACCTAATCCAAAAAGAAACCCCCACTAAAATCCAAGACAAAGAACAAGAAAACGGCAAAGCCCTTCTCCCATACATAAAAGGCACCACAGACAGAATCAGTAAGATCCTCCATAAACACAACATCAAAACAGCATTCTGCACAAACAAAAAAATATCCACCATCCTTAGAAACCCCAAAGATAAAATTGAATTAGAAAATCAAGGAGTATACGAAATCCCATGCACCACTTGTCCCACCACATACATTGGACAAACCAACAGACGAATAAGTGCACGCATTGAAGAACATAAGAACTCAGTCAAAAAAGAGGAATCAACATCTTCCCTGGTCCAACACCTTAAAGCCACAGGACATGAAATTGACTTTAAAAATACCAGAACCATTGCCAAAAGTGAAAATTTTAATAACAGAATAATCAGAGAAGCCATCGAGATAGAAAAACGCCCACACAGCATGAACAAGCGAGATGATACCTCCCGCTTACCAGCCATTTGGAAACCCGCCCTTATTGACAAACGACTCCCTAACACAAAAAATGATACCAGACCCACACTCACAAAAACCACACAGGATGTCACCACCACACATCCACGCAAAAAACAAACCCAAAGCCACACCAATGACGAGGCACAACCACAAACCAGAAGCCAGACCACAGCTGCATCATTAGCCACTTTAAACCCCTCCAGTCCATACATGAAGTAAACTGACACCCTCCATGAAGAGGAGGCACAACCACGAACGCGAAGCCAAAAAATAGCACGGCAGCCAAAATCTTAAACCCCTCTGCAACTCAGACTAACCTGAGCACAACCAAACAGAACACTCCCCCAGCCAATCAGAGCACAGCCAAGCCCCTAACCATTCAGAACACACCTCCACCCAATCAGAACACCGCCAAGCTCCCACCCAATCAGTTCATACCCCCACTGGCAGTTAAAAGGAAGAAACAGCTAAGACCACACATTGCTGCTCAAAGCACAAAGCTGAAAACACCAGCCTGAAGATGACGAATGGGACTTCGTCGAAACGTCGCCAAGACACTTCCAATTTTACACGGGAGAAAACCCGAACAACCAAAGACCTACATACAAATACCCGCGAAAACCTCAGAAAACATACATACATACATACATACATACATACATATATATATATCCAGTTACAATGTATACTCAAATATAAAATGGAAATATCCCAACATCAAACTCTTTGATATTAAAATGAATTTTCCTTTGGGAAGGACCATTGCATAATTTTATAGAAAAGTATATTGCATTACATACATGTATAAATTGCTAGGTCCCAAATACTAAAAAGGAATGTTTACTTTAAAAATGAATTAAATACAAACAAAAGAAGCAAAACATAAACTAGGAGACCTATAAAATTAATAATGAGAAGCCAAATTTCTTTTCATGGCTTAAAATGTAGATGTCTCATAGGCAAGTCTAAATATCAGTTGCAAGAAGGTATGAAAGATAAAGGGGGATTGGCGTTACCAGAGTGGGAAATATACTACCGAGCATCGAGCTTAACTTGGCTAAAAGATTGGATGGATTTGAAAAATACTAGAGTTTTAACAATTGAAGGACATGACTTGCAAGCAGGGTGGCATGCATTCCTATTGGACGAAAAACATAAAATACACAGATACTTTCAAAGACATATAGTTAGGAATGCATTGCTACAGACTTGGGAAAAAATAAAACAAAAACATTTTATAAGAATTCCAATGTGGTTATCCCCAACAGAAGCTCTGAAATACCCAAACCTATTGGACATAAATAAGATAATTAGATACAAGGAATTAGTAAATGAACAGGGAAATCTGAAAACAAAACAAGAATTGGAACAAGATATTGGCAGAGAGATGGTAGACATTTACTCAAATTCAATTTAAATATATAGAGGACAAAAAATTATATGAAATCCAAAAAGAGCCGCAAGAATTGGATAAAATTATACATGGAACAGAAATAAAATTAATTAGCAATTTATACAAATACCTATTGAGATATAAAATGGAAGACGAGGTTGTCAAAGACACAATGATTAGATTGGCAAAAAATTTCGGATATAATATAGAATTGGAGAAATGGGAAAAAATATGGGAAATAAATATAAAATTGACTATGTCGGCGGCATTTAAGGAAAACCAGTTGAAGATGTTTTACAGATGGCATCTTCCACCAGCAAAGCTTTCCAAGATGTTCCAGAACAATTCGCCAACATGCTGGAAATGTAAAAAAGTACATGGAACATATTATCATTTATGGTGGACATTTCCAGTTGCAAAAAAATACTGGTCTACAATAAGAAAATGGATCGAAGAAATAATAGACCAATCCGTAGACTGGAAACCACAGATCTTTTTGTTGGGTATTTTAAACAGAAAATAAAGAAATATGGTACTTAATTATACATATAATAACGGCGGCAAGAATAGCATATGCACAGTGCTGGAAAAATGAGAATATACCATCAGAGGAAGAAGTGATAAGAAAAATCCTGGACTGTGCTAAGATGGACAAATTAACAAAAGAGATAAAAGAAAAGGAAGACACAGAGTATTATATAACATGGAACAAGTGGTATGTCTGGTTGGAGACTAGAAATAATAGAGGAGAATAAATATGGAAAGGTCAAAAGTGAAAATATGTGTATAATAATGTATAATAATAACAATATGAATTATTCTTAGTAAGTAGAACATGAAGGAAGAAAAATGTAAATAAGAAATAACGGGGCAATAAGGACAAATATTCTAAAGAAGAATAAGGGGGGAAATGTAAATAATAGATTACTGTTATGTAATGGCTGTAAAAAAAGGGAGAGAAGTATATATTGTGTGTCTATGTGTGTTATGTTTTGCTTTGTTTTGTTTTGTTGGTTAAAAATAAAAATAATAAATAAATAAATAAATAAATATCAGTTGCAAGAATGCCAAGCTTAATTCAAATACTCTTGCTGTTTCATTTCCTCGTCTATATTGTTTTGTTTAATTAAACAAAGTGGGAAAGATTACTTTCCTACAAATAAAGATATTATTAATATAATTATATAAAATTTATTGCAATACATAATTTTGTATCTGTATTAATCATTTTGAACTGCCATGAGTCCTTGGTTAAAAAGCGGAATAGAAATAAATTACGTCAAATTAAAACCTTGAACTGTATTACATCTATAATAATGCATGTGTTTTCTTAGTGCAAAGTCATTTAGGAAAAATACACACCCACACACATCTATACGCCCACACATAAATACACAATACTTTTTTAAAAAAACAAGTTAATCATATTTTACCTAACTTAAAAGTATTGTAGCCTCCTTTCTTACATGTAAAGGATTGCACACCATTTTTTAACATTTCAATTAAGTAACCTTAGCTTGATTAAGAATCATGCTTAAAAGTCTGAGGCTAAACAACAATGTCCTAAATATAACTATTTCTATTTTGTGTTTAAGCTAGTCATGACTCCAGGAAATTGCTTGGGTAAGTCCTAACAATTTTCTTAACAAGATTTTCATTAAGTGGATTCTATAGTACTTCTTGGTTAGAAATTCTAGGTGTCCCTCAGCAATATGTTTATTTGAATCTGCAATTGCTTGATTATTTCTTGCTATATTTTAATCTACTTTCTATAAAATTCTTACATAGTTCTTCAAGATGCATTAGGGGAGAAGGGAAACTTCTTTCACAAATGATTGTTTAAATCAGGGAAAAATAGCCTTTTTAAAATAAAAACATTTAAATTAACAAATTTTAATTTTATAACATTCATAAATTATTCATCTGCTTTTTATTCATAAAAAGTAGGCTCCTCTACTTTTCACTCAGAAATAAGAATAGTCATTACCTTCAAGAGTTCAAAATACCGAGAAATATAGACACAGAAACACCATCGTAAGGATTATTTAAAACTCTTCAAATATTTGGTTATTTTTGCTTCTGTTTATCAACACACCAGAACACTGATACTTTATATCAGTCAACAGCCATTCATAGATAAAAAGTTCTTCCCCTTGGAAAAACATTACTGTGATTTAGTTAAGGCCAGCTTCTTAGAATGGAACAAATCTGAACAATTTCTATATAACTTATAACCCAATTATGATTTTTCAGTTAGGAATATATCCTGCATATTAATCTAAAAAGAAAACTCTGCCTAGGTTTTTCTAGCGGCATTATTCAGATACTGACAACATTCAATATGTCAGGCTTATTGTCATCCAAACATAATTAAAACATGTAAACATTAAACCTTTTTGAAAATCTAAATGCTGGAAAAGTGAAAAACTGCAGTATTAAGTATAATTTTGTTTTATCTACTGCCTATAAAATAAGACAAAAATGAATTGTACTGTAATGCTATTTTTCTAGCAATTTGGTGTTTTCACAAATCATTTGTGAAAATGATCCTGTCATTTCAGCACTATCCTATTAGAAAATTTTGAATATTTTAATTTGGGAAATTTCAATGAACTCTGTGTTAACGCAAATTTTTGAAAGTAAGAATATAAGAAATAATTAAGCATTTTTATCCACTTATTGAGTTCCTCCCAAGGAGCTAAGATGTTGTTATTTGATGGTGCTAAATGTATCATTTGCAGGATGTAAGCTGTCCCACATAAACTTTTGCAGCTGACTGGTGATTTTGTCAATGCCAGTGGTGTTCATGTGGTGCTCCAGATCTTTTGGAATTGTACCCAAGGCCCTCATTACTATTGATACTATTTTTGCTATCTTTTGACCCAGTTGTTCTACTTCTATTTGCAGCTCTTTGTATTTTGTGATTTTTTTTCTAATTCTTTCTCTTCAATTCTGCTGTTTTCATTATTATCATTATTATTTTATAAATAACTCAAAATGGCAAAGATATCTCATACTCCTTCCTTCTCCTATTTTCTCCAAAACAACCCTGTGAAGTGAGTTAGGCTAAGAAAGAATGACTGGCCAAAGTCACCCAACCAGCTTTCATGCCTAAAGGTGTGACTCAACAGTCTCAGGACTAGAACTTAGGGTCTTCTGGTTTCTAGCTTGATGCCTGAACTACCATACTAAAACTGGCTTTCTGTTAAATGATATTAGAACAGTTTGTTGTGCCTGTCTGGAAATACATTAAAAAGAAACAGGCACAACAAACTGTTCCAATATCATTTAAAAACAAACTCAATATAAGGAATCCTAGGGCTATGCAGCACTTTGGATGAGCTCTTCAAAAGTTCCACTGGAGCACATGGGAGATTACTGCACAGTAGCACCTTTTAGGGAAGGTGTTTCGCAGACATGTTGCATGACATTATTTAAAATAATCTAAATTGGCAAAATACCAGACAAAAAATATCCTGCTTTAAGATCAATATTTAGATAGGTTCACACTAAACCATGACGTGCTCAAGCACCTTTAATGAATAAAACACATTTGGTTGGTTCACACAACATGCTATATCAAACAAACAAAACACATTAGCTTGTGCCTCAATGGGTGAATCCAATCAATTTAAATTGCAATATTTGCAGTCTTAAACAAGTCATTATCACATAAGAGACATTAAACAAACAAAACACATTAGCTTGCACCACAATGGGTGAATCAGTTTAAATTGCAATGTTTATTGACTTAAACGTAAGTTCCACTTTGAATTTACCTAGTTTGACTTACATTATACTAAATATGGAGAAGCTTTTCTCAGTGTTTGTTAGAACCAGTGCATGTAACATATTGACAAATACTGAGTAAATCCTTCATTGTACCACACCAAATATTTGATGAATATTGTGCATCACTGTTATTTTAAAGCCCAATTTTAGTCACTCCCAAGATTCTCAGTGTGTGCCAGCCTAAGGAAGCACAGAAACTATTCTGTACTGTAATTTAAAAACTTGTCAATATTAAAGTTTAAAATTATGTTTTACAGAGGATTTTATAGCATTTTATAGAAGTCGAAATGGCTTATTTTGGAGTACATCTTTAGTGCATAAGATGCCTCCCCCCCCCCCAGAGTTGCTACCCTAGGACGGGCGTGACAAATTGGCTGACTTGGTCTAATGGGCAGGAAGGCACAGTTAACCCATTGGTGGATTCTCCATCTCCAGTGCTGGAGAAGGGAAAGGCAATATTTTTGGCCAGGGTACAACATTGATGTGATACTATTGGAGAGGATTAGAAAAGAGTTTTGTATTTGGGGAAGTTTCTGTGTTTTTTATCTGAAATAACAAAGATGTGTGAAGCCAATTGGAGGATTAATGCAACTATTTTAATTGAAAAAAATTGTGTTAGTCCAATTCTGGCAATTTGTCTGTACAATTTGTGGATATAACTGGGACTGTAGAAAAAATGCTATATTAAACATTGTTTAAGAAAAGCACTGCTTAAATTGAAAAGCACACATCAGAATGTAAACACTTTCTACCAAACAAAGTGTAAGGCTTCATATTAATCTATAAGATGCTAATCAGCTTACACAAATAATATTTGAGGGAATATATGTCCTATAAAACTTTCCCTTAAAGAAAAAGCATTCACCAATCTTACTAAAATTAAACCTTTGCATTTTCTCTTTGATATTTGCACCATATAACTATATTTGAAACATTCTTAAATATACGTTATAATATACTCTAAACATTATCCATCATTCTATATAAACTCCCTCCAAAACATAAATTTAAACATTACTTTCTTTGAATATCTATACCTACAATATAAAATCTAATCTCTCCCTCTTTCTTTATCCTAAAACACAACAATAAACATATAAACATTCATTATACCATTAAAACTAAATACTCTTTTGAATACTTAAACTAAATACTTAAACTTAAACTTCTTAACTAAGATTTTCATTCGATCTCCATAATCTTCTCTCCTATCAAACAAAAACTTAAAAGACATATAAATCCTAAACAAATCTAGATACATTTAATTAAACAAGTTATCTTCTCTTAAATAATAATAATAATAATAATAAAAACCCAATCATTAAACACATTATAATATACTCTGAGCCTTTTCACATCATACTTATATTATTATCCATCATTCTTTATAAACTCCCTCCAAAATACAAATTTAAAGATTACTTAAAACATTAAAATTCCCTTATACACATTTAAATCTTTACCAATAACAAATTCCATCCACAATAAACACATTCCTTATCAGTCTCTCTTGTCCAAAAACCTCAAAAGAAGTACTTTGAAAACTACCCTTAAAGGTAACTCCAAAAAGTTTGTAAATCTTGCTTCTCCCACAGACTCAGAACTCTTTTGAATACTTAAACTAAATACTTAAACTTGAACTTCTTATCTAGAATTTTCATTCGATCTCCATAATCTTCTTTCCAATAACCAATTCCTTCCACGGTAAACATATTCCTTGTCAGTCTCTCTTATCCATAAACCTCGAAAGAAGTGCTTTGAAATCTGCCCTTAAAGGTAGCTCCAAAAAGTTTATAAATCCTGCTTCTCCCACAGACTCAGGAACCAATAGTTGTGAGGTTTCCTTAAACTCCTTCTTCTGTTGCTTTTTCTTTACGATTATATGTTGCACGAGTTGTCCTCTGCTCCTTCACCTCGACTTGTTGAGGCCCCTCGAACTGAGATTTCCCATTTTTCATTAATATAGGCTCTTCAGACTGCAATTCTACCCTTAAAGGTTGCTCCAAAAAATTTATAAATCCTACTTCTCCCGCAGATTCAGAAACCAATAATTGTGAGGCTTCCTTAACCTTCTTCTGTTGCTCCTTTATATGTTGCACAACTTGTTGAGGCCCCTCAAACTGAGATTTCCCAATTTTCATAAGTATAGGCTCTTCAGACTGCAATTCCACCTTCTTTTCTTCCAAAGCTTTAAACTTAATAGATGGCGATGAATATACCCCCAGGACCGAAGTATAAAAGTCTTTTGCTTTAGAAACAGTATTAAGTCTATAACATATCCCCAGGTAACTCACCACCATTCCAATCGGAACATCCCATCTGAACAAGATTCGTCTCTTTTTAAGTTCATCTGCTAAAAAAGCAAACTCCTTTCTTCTCCTTAAAATTTTAGATGGGATCTCCTTTAGAATTATAACATCTTGTGAAGCAATTTGAAACCTCTTCTTATAAAAAGCTTGTATGATTTCGTTGCGCAGGGATCTTTTCCCAAAGTAAATTACCACATCTCTTGGCAAATTCTTTTGCGCTGCCACCACAGAGTTAACTCTAAATGATTTTTCAATTTCACTAAGTATTTCCTCTTTTTCTTTATTCAAAATCACAGCAAAGTCCTTTGCAACTATCTCTCTCAGGTCTCCTTGCACAGTCTCTCCCAAGCCTCTGATTCTTAAGGCATATTCCATTTGTCTATATTGAAGCATAAGAATCTCATTTTCCATCTCTTTTTCCATGCTTTCAAATTTTCCCTCCATCAGTTCCACTTTGTCTTCTACCTCTTCTACACGAGAGTTCAGCTTTTCAAGAACAGAGGCAACTCCTTTTAGAGCCAAAACTATCTCTTGCCTCAAAATCTTATTGTTTTCCTCTAAAATCTCTTTCATTTCTCCCCTAATTTGAGATATAACATTTCCCATCATATCTTGCAAATCCTTCACAATTATTGGCTGTACCAAGGAAGAGGGTGAAACTATTGGTTTAAGTTGTTGCACTGATGATAACAACGAAGAAGAAACCACCTTAGGAGCTGTAGGAATTACTGGACGCTTTGGAGCCATCTTAAAAAAAAATCTTTACTCCTTCTTAAAAATTACAAAAATTAAACAAAAGAAAAAGAGAGATTAACTCCAAAAAAATTCAAAAAATCCTTCAAAATGAGATCATTATAATAAAAAGAAAAGAGTTAAAAAAAGGAAAAGGGAAAAAGAGAAAAAAAAATAATTAAATAGAAAAAAATCCATTCCATTTTTTAAAAAGTACTAAAAACAAACAAAAATTAAGCAAAAGAAAAAGAGAGATTAACTCCCAAAAAATTCAAAAAATCCTTCAAGAGGAGATCATTATAATAAAAAGAAAGAAGTTAAAAGAAGGAAAAGGGAAAAAGAAAAAGAAAAATAATTAAATAAGAAAAAATCCATTCCATTTTTTAAAAGTACCCTCTTTCTTCCCTCAAAAATTAAAAAACAAAAACAAAGGAGAGTTCAAAAAAGATTTCAAAACCACAGAACCACTTTCAAAAAAAAAAGTTTAGAAAGTTTAAAAAGAAAGAACTATATAATCCATTACATTCCATTTAACTCGCTTCTTTCCGGAAAAGAAAGGAAAAAAAAAAAGCACTTTCAAATCGCCATTTTACTTTCACTCTCCACACCAACAAAAAACAAAAAAAAAAAGATCAACATAAACTAAAAAGCAAATAAAACTCAATAAGTTCAATCCTTTATCCAGCTCTGTCCGCTTTAAAATTCCCTCACCCGATCCCTTTAAGCGCGGAGATGGTAGCGGCGTTTCACTTTGTTTCCGAAGAAACAAAAACAGCTGGGAGGCGGAGGCAACACGAACTCCGAGGGAGCTCTCTTTCACCCCCCCCCCCAAAAATCCCTGGGGGGTTCAAGAGGCTCTATCTCTATTCGTGTGATTCTCTACCCCCTCCCTTCACCCGGGAGGGGGATTTCAAGCTGCGGGACAGCTGGTATCCGCTGTGCTCCGCGGTTCTGACGCCGTCCCAGGAGGACAGCTACAATGTAGCCACCATCATCGACGCTGACCACCGGAAGAGCCTATATTTGAAACATTCTTAAATATACTCTTTAGAATCTATGACTGACTTTATGCACCTTTCCATAGAATCAATCAATCAATGATATGGATATATTCACTAGTACTATTTCATTAATAGTGCCATAATTATAGCACTATTATGCATTACACTTCAAGTATTATCTATATATTCACAGTAGATATAATTATTTTCCCCAAAAGAAACAATGGTTTACTTATGTTACTCCAAGTGATTTATATAAAATGGCTCTGGAGTAACTGATCCTATTACATCAGACACTATTTAAATGTTACCAGGATGGATTTGATTTAAATCAAGTCTATCTGAATCACAATTTAAATCATGATTTAAAACACTAGTAAAAAGGCTTGATTTAAATCAACTTGATTTAAATCATAATTTTTAAAGAGCAGCTGTCATCTCTGTCCCGCAGCGGCTCATCCTCTGACCCGCTGTTGACTCACCAACAGTCCCATTCACTTTAATAGGACAGTTGGTGATGCAGCAGTAACACAATAAGGTGAGAGACGTGGCAGGCAGCAGGTGAGTGGATGCCCGCTAACAGGCGCTGCCATGATGGATCTGAAATGACAGGTGCTCTTTAAATGTAAGGACTCATTCTTGCTGGTAGTTAGAATCTTTAATATTATTATTTGCAAACAAAACGAAGGTTTCCTATTTAGAATAATAAGTTATCAGGTTAGTAAAACAGTGACACCAGAATCGATTTTAGGTTAATCGCACATAGTTGGAGAACTACTCAAATTCTTTTATTTAATTAAAACACTTAGGGCCTGGTACAGATGCATTTCTCTTCAAACAATCATACAGTTTGTAGTGTACATAGATTTGCAAAACAATGGGATAAAGGAATATTCCTGAACTTTGTTTAATGATTAATCTCATGTTTACTGTGAAATTGTGTGAATGCATCAATGCAGTGCATGTTATCTCAGCTTGCAGAGCTTGGATTCACTGAATGAGTTTACCAAAATGTAAATATTGCAGAATATACAGCCTCGTGCTACATAACTAAGCTCCATTTCATACTGAATAAACTAAATTATTAATGCAACTTAAATAGAAAACTATATTTAGATTTTTACTCCAAAAGCAATAATTAAATTAAATTTGATAAAAATAAAAAAAATCAGATTTAAATCCCAAAAAATCAGATTTGAATTTTAAAAAATCTGATTTATTTTTTTTTTTTAAAAAAATCATTATTATCCACCTGAATGTTACATTATCAACAATATACTTGGCAATATATTAGGCAGCTTGTTCAGGCTTGCATCTTAACCTTAATCAAGAACTCTATTCCCCAAGCCATATGGTTAATATTTTTGAAAACAAGATATACCATAAAGGATATTATTCAATAATATAGCAATCTTCAAGGATAAACACTAAGCACAAAGGGTTTTTTTTGTCTATGCCAGTGGCTCCCAACCTTTTCTATACCCTGCACCCCTTAGAACACTTCTGATATATGAGAGAGAGAGAGAGAGAGAGACTTACAGCAGTTCATTTAGTAACCATTTGATGTTACAATGGCACTGAAAAAAGTGACTTATGACTGTTTTCACCCTTACAACCGTTGCAGCATCCCCATGGTCATGTGGTTAAAATTCAGACACCTGGCAACTCATATTTATGACAATTGCAATTTCCTGGGATCATGGATCACCTTTTGTGACCCCCCCCCCTTACAAGCAAAGTCAACGGGGAAGCCAGATTCACTTAACAACCATTACTAACTGAACTGCAGTGATTCACTTAACAACTGTGGCAAGAAAGATTGTAAAATGAGGCAAAATTCACTTAACTGTTTTGCTTAGCAACAGAAATTTTGGGCTCATTTGTGGTTGTAAGTTAAGAACTACCTGTAAATCCTTAACAGCCTTAAGCTTCTTACAGATGGATACATATATTTGCTTTCTGATATCAATTTTACAATGGAAGTTTGCTCCAACTGAATGACTTTGAGTAACATATGCAATCTGCTTTACCTGACTTTTCAGAAAGTCCATCTTCTATCTAATCTTCCGTTCATTTGAATAAATGCTAATTTTCAAATGAAAAATTTAACTGTTATGAAGTTAATAATAAATAGTTTACATTAAAACATAGCTTTGATTTACATATATTAACTCATAAAGTAGTTTGGTTTGAGGTAATATATGTGAATTATCTTCTATAATTTGTAACCTATGGATTCTTTCTTGGGATGGATTTGCATCTCTTACTATCTTAAAAACAAATAAATCACATTGTAGAGTAGTATTATATAAAATCAGGCACTGACTATCACTGAAAATTGTCAATAGAAACATAGAAAACTGATAACAGAAAAAGACCCAATGGTCCATCAAGATTTTTGTTTGTTTTTATTTTCTTTGAATTAATTTTTTATTTTTATTTATTTACATCTATTTTTTTAAAAAAATATTGTTGTTAGTAGATTGATTCCCATTAGAAATCAGATTAGCCCATTTTAGCTTTCATTTTTGGAGTCTTTGAAAGATGAATTGATATAACTCAGTCTTTATTTTTATTTTACACTTTTAAGTTTATATTATGGTGATTATATTTATACTGTACTTCACTGAATTGATCAAAATATGTGTACTATTAAATGCCAAGAGACTGCAGTTAGGAGTGGTTATAAAACTAAAGACTTAATACATGTTTTAATAAGTCATTGCTGATACTTAAAATCAATCTGATTACAGTAATCCATAGACATGGTTACCCTCCTTGATTACCCATGCCAACAAGCAACGGTACCAGCTTCGGAGGTCATAATGATTACTCTTCATTCCTTGACTTCAGATTCAAGTGAGCTAATCCCGAAAAAGAGAAAGAGCCGATTGTTATAATTTCCCTAAAGAACGGTGGGAGGGAGAAACAGGCACCAGCTAATCTCGACTGTCCTAGGCAAGACATCAATGACAAAAAATCAGCAGCTGCTTCGTGCTTGGGATGGATTTATATGAGGCACTGATACAAAATGTGCAAACCGCAGTTGCGCACGGAACAGCCACCTCTTTTTCCAACTTTGCTTTTGATTCTTTTTTTAAAACACTCCTTCTCCTCCTTCGCATTGAACAATCCTTAGAGCTACGAGAGGAAAGAGCAAAGCCTGTTCAGGAGATGAAAACGGCAGGTGAAATAGGAGAGGCAGGGGTGAAAATCTGGGGACAGGGACCCTTTTCAAAGGGAGGTGAGGACCTGGCAACACTGGAGGAAGGGAAGGAGGGAAGAGTGTGAGGATGCAATCGTTGTCATGCTTGACCAGCCCTAATAATGGATACAGGTCAGATTTTCTAATCTCTTGGAAGGAAAGCATCTCGCGGTCGTTGTGGAGCCCAGTGTTTCTTCTTAAGATAATATCCATCTAACATGGAACTGGGGGAAGGGACGAGGGAACCGACTGTAGAAATGGAAGAAGAGAAAGAGAAGGACAGAAGACAGCAATGGGCGGGTGCATAAAACCAGGGAAAACGCGGAGCCATGATCTCGGCTCCCCCTCCTTTGCTCCTTACCGGTTCCTGGGTTTGGCGTTTTTACACCTGGGCGCTTCCACCTCACTCCATTCAAGCTACGCGCTTCAGCTGCCTCTCCCTCTTTCGGCGCAGCGGACGGAGTGAGGCAACGTGGGAAGGGTAGGGATAGAGGAGGCGGGTTACGCTGGACTACAAGATGGCGGCCCCCCGAAAGGAGGTCGAGCTGCCTATCCCGTAAGGAGCTCGTCAAACTGCTTCTGCCACCCCCCCCGTTTGTTTTGAAACTACGATTCCCATCGTGCAACAGTGGGGCGGGAACAGCTCCTTCCATTCCTCCTCCCCCCTTGGAAACGCCCCTCGAGCGAATATGAATCGCAGAGCACTATGGGGCTCGTAGTCCTTAAGTGGGAGGCGCTCGTGCTGGTCTCCTCCGCCGGTTTGGACTCCTTCGCAGTTGCGCTGGGGGGGCGGGGCCTGAAGTTTGAGGGGCCTGGGGACTGTTGTCGGTCGTTGTGTTCTGAAAAAGAGCTGGTGGAGGGCGGGCGGCTCTCGGTCTGCTTCAGGGTACTGGGGGGCGTTTGCCCCCCCCAACACTTCCCGCGTCTGCCCATCGAGAAGCGGGCAGCAAGGCACGCGCACCCCAAATCAGCCTAATTCGCTCGGGGGTGATTCTGCTCTGGAGGAAGCCCCAACGAGGCGCTATGGGGCAGAGTTCCTGGTAATTCGCAGAAGGTAACAGACGCAAGTTGAGGTCGGGCCGGGTGTAAAGGAAAAGAGCGTACGTGTGGAATAGGGAGGCAGGACGCCCAAAGTCACCTCCCCACGCAGTTCCTGTAAGAAGGAAAAGATGAAAACTTTCCTAGTTGCTTATTATTCCGGCTGAATTAGTTTTGACTCAATTGGGAGAATAAAGTGGTTGCGTCTTTCTAATGAGTTATATCATGCACTCTGACAAAACTTTGGAGATGTTTATGTTGCTTCTCTAGGCTGCCTATGCGAGAATCAAATACTCGAAAGGCTTTGATTGGATTTTGAAGGTTCTATGTTCATAGTCCTTACTGGAAGGTTAGCACTAGTATTTGTTAACGTTAAGATGCCTAGCATGATATATCTTGGATCCTATTTGCAGCTTGATTACAAGTATTTTTATTATACGGTAATTCACCTGTCTGCATTTAGCCCAACAAATAGTTCAACCCGTTTAAGCAACATTGACATATCTTTCTGTTACGGATTGAGTTGTCCCCTGCATCTTTCTAATACATTTCAATGATTTGAATATTGACCTTAAGCATCTGACTTACTCCTTCTGTGTTCCTTCGTCCTTATTTTGTGGTAGTTTGTATTTGTAATTTTTTATTTGGGGAGGGGGAGTGGGGTGGATAACTTTTAGAGTTTGTTAAAGTTAGAATCTATTGATGGCTATAATTCCTAACTCTTGCTTTTGTTAACTAAGATGGATGATGTAGTACAGATTGAGAAAAGCTTTTCTAATAAAATTAACATGTTCGTCTTTAAGGCATAAATATTTTTTTCTTTGTTCAATCATGTCTGATCTCAGAAACTGCTTGGACAGGTCCCTGCAGTTTTCTTTGCAAGATTTTTTAGAAGTGGTTTACTATTGCCTTTTTCCTAGGTTTGAGTAAAATGATAGCCCAAAGTCACCCAGCTAGCTTTTCTGCCTAAGGCAGATTTCCTGGTTTCTAGCCTGATGCCTTAACCCAGTGGTTCTCAACCTGTGGGTCGGGACCCCATTTGGGGTCGAACGACCATTTCATGGGGGTCGCCAAACCACGTTGTCCGCCATTTTTTCCCTTTTCCCTAGCTGACCTACTCCCTCTTATTGGTGGCCACACCCACTTGGGGGTCACCACATGGGGAACTGTATTATGGGGTCACGGCATTAGAAAGGTTGAGAACCATTGCCTTAACCAATTCACCAAGCTGGCTCTGAAAAGGATATACACCAGTGGTGGCAAACCTATGGCACGCGTGCCAGAGGTGGCACTCAGAGCCCTCTCTGTGGACACATCTGCCGTCCCCCCAACCCCACCTCCACCCACAGCCCCCTTTTCACCAGCAGCCTCCCAGAGGAGAGTCGCCCCCAGGTGCTGTCCATGCAGAGCAGTGCAGCCAAGGACATGGCAGCCGGGCAACGGGGACAAGACTCCGCCCTCCCTGTTGCATGCAGATAATGCGGGGTGGAGGGTATGGCCGCCATGGCGTTGCAGCGGGCCGTGAAGGCAGTGGGTGGCCCTGTGGGCAGGCAGGGGGAAGGACAGGGCGGGGGCAGGGCAGGCAGAGCAGGGGGGCAGGGGGCAGTTCTTGGGCACTCGGTCTCTAAAAGGTTCGCCATCACTGATATATACAATCCTTTTTTAATGGAAGAATCTGTGATCTTACTTAGGGGACAATATGAGTAGGTTGTAGTCAAAATAGAAAGTATGCATGCTCAGATTAAAAACCACACTTTCTAATTACCCCCCCCCCCAGTTTTTTTTATATATTGATGTTTTCCACCTGTTCATTTACTCCCATCTTAGCCAATAATATTAAAACAATAACTTACAGAAAATCTTGCATTTGAGAAGGCAGGATTTTGTGAGATGATGACTTAGGTATATGTGTGCAAACTCTGAATTTAAAATCTTCCCTATTTTTAAAGTCTTGGCATACTTTGTTTAAAAGAAACCCATTAAAAGAACTGCAGACTTTGTTGAGGAGAATATTACTGTGTTGTTTGTGTGATGAAAAGTCAGTTGATGCAAAGAATTTTGGAAATGATTTTCCCAGAGTTCATTTCTGGACATACAATTTTATAAAATATGTCTATAGAAAGGAATAGTACATTTTTTTTAAAAAAAGTGATTGCTCAAATAATATGTTTGCATGATATGTTAATTTGACATGCAATCATAAATATATAGTATATTGTCAATATGTCAAATCACAACCAATTGTGCCTCATTTGTTAAGTTTGACAGTGTTACATTTTAGTAAAAAGTTAATGCCAGATCATTATCAGCTTTAGAGTTAAAAAGAGGTGGTGACCAGCTCTCTTGGTGTTGTTAATTTCCCTACTCTCCAAATGTACTTACTCCAGTTTCTATCTCATACTCAAAAGCAGTAGAAAGAAACCTTTCTCAATTTAGTACAGACAAGTAGTGCTATGGTTAAGTTTTGTAAACCTTATAAGCTATGGGTACCAATTGTGGTTAAGTCACTGTCATGATCTCATGGACACGTGATAGATCAGTCTTAATACAGATCATATAAAGAAATTAAAGCCCAATATTTTCTTCTTGTTATTTGTTTACATCATTGGCCTGAAAAGGCTTCTGATATAACTCCGATAATGCTTGAATATGATTTTAAATATTTTTGATGAGTTGTGCTAGGGATCATTAATTCTGTCCAGAACACTCTATGCTGGAGGATTTCTGTGGGTATTTATGGCCAAAGAGGAAAAGAGACATCTTTGGTTGATACTTGGATGTTGAATGTACTGTAATCTTTAATATCTTAATGTTCTATTTCAGAATAAATGGATTAACATGATATTTTCCATGAATTAAAACAGTTCCATGTCTTGTTTGGTAAGCATATATTTGTTTTAATCTTTGAAATCTAGCACATGTTAAGTTTATGCCTATATTACATGCATGTTGAAAATATAATAGATATAAAGAGAATAAGATTCTTTTGCCCACTGCAGAGCATTGCAGAGAGAGAGTCAGAACTTTGGTTTACTTTCCAGAATGAAAGCTTTAAAATAGAATCTTCTTTGAACTGTAAGAATATAGCCCCAAATTGTGTTTTAACGCCTCCTCTTACATCTTAATATACATTAAAATAATTATTACATCTTAATATAATGTTCTGGTTCAGGCCCCACAGCAAGTTGTTGTATCCCAAACTAAAGATTACAGGGATAAAATTAATAATTGCAAGAGCCACTTTACAGGGTCATAAAAAGGGAGTTACTTGGATGTTTTTAGTCCAGCATCTCTCTTATTTATATAGCTTTGAATTCAGAGAACGATACTGTAGTTTTGAAAAAGTGTATTTAATCATGATTTTTCAAAATGGACTCTTAGATGTCCCTAAACCCACCAAGATGACCACATTGTTTGGAAAGGGTTCATTTCTTATTGTGTATTGACTTTAATTCATTATTACTATGCAGTGAGATTGCAGTTTCATATCATAACAGATGAGTGTAGATTAGTGAGTTACATTTTAAAGGCTTTATTTCTCTACTTTCAAATTTCTTTTAGGACTGTTCCTGTATTCTACGGACACGAGTTGAATCCATTAGAGTAGAAAAGCAATTGGAAAACATCAGTAGTCAAGACTTGGTAAGATAAAATTCATCTCACCTTAACAGAACCAGTATTACGTTTCCTATCACAATCGTGTCTACGCTAGTGATAAAATGTCACTTGGCAATCCTGACTATCCCCATTGCTGCTGTTAAATGAGAATCACAGGTCATTAAGAGAAGACCTCCTTGCAACTTTCTGCTGGCTTCCAAAAATCTAAATCAGTGGGGAACCCAGCAGGAAGAGGCAACTTACAAGTGACTTGCAAGCAGGCTGGCAGACGAATAAGTTGCTATTGCCAGGTGGGAGAGGATGTGTGGGTGATAGCAATGGCATGCTCAAATAATTTGAGGCCTGGGAATGGTTGCTGCAGGATGGGGCAGACTTACTCGAGTGACTTGCGACGTTTTCTTCTGGGTTCCCCATGAATTTTGCTTGTGGGAAGCCAGCAGGGAAGGTCAGAAATGGTTATCACGTGACTGCTGGGCACTGCAACATCACTGCAAGTGCAAGCTGGTTGCCAGATCTCAATCATATGACTGTGTGACGGCTGTAACTTTGAGCACCAGTCATAAATACTACACATTTAGCACCGTTGCAACTTCAAATGATCACCGAATGAGTGGTTAATAAGTGAGAACTATGTATATATTAGAGAATTGTAATTACATACCAAATATAAATTTTTTGTCCTGTAGAGTATGTGGTAGCATTTTAAATAGGATATGTTTTTTAGTCTTTTGGTTTTAATGGACTTACATTGTATAACATTTTGAGTGAAAAGGATTGCCATGGCTTTTTTCATGGATTGGTTGATGGAATGAAAAGTATACCGTATCTAATCAGCCACATGGGGTTCTTTAGAAATTCAATATACTGAGCTTGATAAAAAAAAAAATCACACCCCAATTAAAGAAGTTCTTGCCATCAAAAACGAGGCAAAATTAAAAACCAGTTGGTGCTTTTGAA
The DNA here is from genome assembly GCF_016545835.1 of Crotalus tigris. Lineage (NCBI taxonomy): Eukaryota > Metazoa > Chordata > Lepidosauria > Squamata > Viperidae > Crotalus > Crotalus tigris. The sequence continues at coordinate 89,516 of NW_024096479.1, forward strand.
ATGATACATAGACAGGAATATTGGCAGATTTTCAAAATTTATGTGAAATGACGCCATTTTAAACAATAAAAGTTAATAAATATTTTTGCTATTCAGACAGATGAACTTGCTGTATGTTGGGGTCAATCAACTCAAAGAGGAGATGAACAGATACCATGGTCCTCTGATGTATCACACTATGATCTCCAGGTGGAAATAGGTGATTGTTTTGTGATGGAAAGATGCTCCTATTTTGTCTTAAGTGAGAGATCTTTAGTGTATACTTGAATTGAAAATATAAATCAGAAATTTTACCCTTTGCCATGCCCTGCTATTAGGTCTGAGATATACTTTAGTTTTATCTTCATTAATGCTTGTATTTTACAATCTATTTCCATTTAACTTCTTGTCTTGCCTTTGATTTAGTAAGTCTTGATATTGGTTTTTTTTATTTATGATAGCTTCAGTAGTATAAGGATAACTTACATTGTGGAATCGTGCATGAATAATTGTTTTTCAGCTGCAATATCTGTCACCTCTTTTAACCAGAAGAAAATGCATCTTTGCATTCTTTTTCGTTGCCTCAGATCCTACTTGAGTGAATAAGATTGGAATATTGCCTCTTCACGATGGTATTACACAAGCATCTTTGTATGTTATTAGCACATGGTGCTGGTAATTGGTATGAAGATATCTGTTATGCTAATGAGCTGCTTAAGATTTATTTCAAATGAACTTCAATTGGTAATCCGTATTAAAATACCAATTTTGATTCTCATTTCATTTTTTGTACATTATTACTTTAAACATTTAATATGCTATACCAATATTCATTGATCTTGTTCTGAATACTTTGTTCATTTCTAAATTGCACTTGGGGTCTATTATTTGATAGTCCCCAGAGTATAATACAGTTAAGGACAGCTTTGTTCAGTGACTATTCAAACTTATAATGGTGCTAAAAAATTAGATGTTTGATTGGCTCTCAAATTTATGGCCATTATACTATTCCCATAGCCACATGCTCACAATTTGGGTGCTTCACAATTGACTTGCTTTATAACATCCCATGGTTACATGATCACCATTTGTGAGCTTCAAAGCTGGCCCCTGGCAAGCAGAGTCAATGGGGAATCCAGTAGGAAGTTGCAAGTTGCAGTCATATGACATTGTGCTTAATAACTGGGGATGATTCACTTAACAATTGCATGGAATTGACATAAGTCTGATATGGCCATGTGATGTTTCACTTAACGACTGTACTGCTTAGCAACAGTTGCCAGTCCCAATTGTAGTCATTAAAGGAGGACTACCTGTAATCTTTTTAAAACTGCTTTAGATTGTTTCACCTAGGGAATAGCTTTCAGAATCAGATTGTTGTCTTCTAGTTCAAGTCAGATATTTAGTTATGCTTGCTTTGAAAGGTGTTCTTTTTCACAATAGTTAAGAATTTGTGAGTCATAAGAAAATTTTATTTACTTACTTACTTTATTTGTATATCATCCATTCCAAAAGATTATTAGTGAATTAATTAGAATGTTAAGTGGTATATTACTTTTTCTTTATAGGAAAGGGATGCAACAACTTAACTTCAATCTACCTCGCCCGTCATATCCCAACAGGAACACTGGTGGCTGTAAGAATTACAGATCTGGAAAAATGTTCTGAAGAACTCTTAAAAGCTTTACAAGTAAACATGATTTTAAACTTGATATATAATAAGTTGAGACTTTTACCTATATCCCCACATTTCTAGTAATTCTAGATATGCAAAGAAATCCAGAAATATGCTCATGCAGATTTTATGCAGTTATAGCCTTCTCAAGTAATTTCAGTTTTATATTTCTGACATTATGATGAGGCATCAATTTTTTTCTGATTCAAGGATTGTTTTCAGATCATTAATGCCTTATAATGAGGTAGGGTAGAAACTAGGAGACTGTGAGTTCTAGTCCTGCCTTTGGCACAAAGCCAGCTGGGTAACCTTGGGCCAGTTACTCTCAGCGCTAGGAAAGGCAAGAATGAACCACTTCTAAAAAACTTCGCCAAGAAACTTCAGGGATCAGTCCAGGCAGTCATCAGGAGTCAACACTGACTTGAAAGTGTGCGCACACACACATATTGTCCTATGGCTAAAACTGTATGGAGTATTTCCTGTCTTTTAGATTATTAAAACATTTTTTTCTTTCTCTAGAATGAGGTGATATTATCCCACTTTTTCCGACATCCAAATATCTTGACTTTTTGGGCAATGTTTACTGCTGGAAGGTGGCTTTGGGTTATTTCCCCTTTCATGGCTTACAGTAAGTACTCTGCTTACAAAAATATATCCTTATTTACTAAATTCCTTCTGCACATGCAGAGCAGTTCAGTTTATTGGTACCTAGTTTGTGCAATCTTTTATATTTCTAAGTGGGATAATTACTTAAAAAGGAAACCATTGAGACCACCTTTTGAAACAGAGTTGCTTCAGTTGTGGGCTTTAGAGGCCAGTGCTAATGTGCTTCTTCGGTCATACACATCTATATTCTGCCCAGGAGTTCTTCTTGAGCTTCTTTTGAAACATTGCAAAAGATCAATTAATTTGATCATCCTAATTATGGTAGAAAATATCTGGGCCAGCCCTGACCTTCCTATATTTATAAAGATATTATGAGGAGTTACTACTAAATCTCAGGCTCTTTTTTTCTAGATTCAGCTAGTTGTCTCCTGAGGACTTACTTCCCTGAAGGCATGAGTGAAGCTTTGATAGGAAATATCCTCTTTGGTGCAATTAGTGGATTGAACTATATGCATCAACATGGTTATATTCACAGGTAATATGGAAGAACTTTATTGGAATCCATCCAATGATTTCAGCTGAAGCTTGAAAAGTTCTGTGATTATTTTATTTTATTTTCTTTTGGTAGCATTTTCCAATTAAGATGTATGTCCTTACCAAACACAACAATTTGTTTTCATTTCTCATTCTCAGATGGAATTCCAAAATGCTTTAAAATAGATTAAACCTGCACAAATATTCCAATTATTTTAATACATTGTGTTTGAGTGTGTTACAATATGAATCCTTAAGGTATTTTCTGATGAGATGCATGAGCTCATTAAGAGTTCCTTCCCTTGGCCTCTAATTGCTAACTTTTAAATTTTAAGAAATATTTGACGTTTCTAAATACTTTGTGGAGAATTGGTACAAGAGATAGGACAAAAGGAAAGCTTGAGCCATCTGTAGGAGTGCTTGTGTATAACTAAATGATCTCTTTGAATTATTATCACACTTGTTTACAGTGAAGTAATATGGACGTGTTCTATATGCTGTGACTTCTACTTTATAAGGGCTTAAGTTACATTATAGAGTTCTTCTAATAGGTACCTTCAGGTATAAAATGAGTATGTTGAGGTAGCAAGATCCCTATATAGTTTTGTGGAAAACAAATGAACAAATAAAACATATAATACAATACTTATAGCTTTATTAAAATTAGAACTTATGCAATATTATTTAAACTCACATTTTGAAAAAAAGGGGGGGGGGAGTCACCAAGCTAATTTTATTGTCAAATATTTAGACTTGAAATCTGATTGGGAGAGGCGGGAAGGAAATTAGAAACAAATAATGTGAAAAAATGGGTCACGTTAACCTAGAATAATTCTCTTATGTTGCACTGACCAAGGGATTGCTCATATATTTCATATGTGGGCTTTTAAAAAATCTTCCTCAGTACTAGAAACATTGAGGGCTATAATGGCTGGTAATGGCTGCTCATGGACCTTTTCTGTTTCATTCTAGCCTAGCCCACAGAGAAAGCCACCCAGTTGCTCTCCATTTTCTCTCTGTGCATGTAATTATAAGCTGAACTTTTGTATGGTTAGTTAGGGAGGCTTTGTGGGATGAATCCAAGCCAGTTTATCATCTCAGGCTTGCAGAGAAGTAGAATGAGAAAGAGTTGGTACTTTCTTATTTAATCGATCATTTGAAATTGTCACTTCAAATCAAGGCATCTTTTATATTGAGCTGAGCATCTTCACAGACTGAGATCTGCTATTTCTTAGTCAAGAGTAATTCTTAACTAAATTCAAGAGTAGCACAAGCAAGAGCAGCATCAAGTTTAACATAAGCAGTAAGCCTCAATTCTCTTTCTGATAAAGAATAGTAAAACCTTTTAAGCTATAGCAAAGATCATAGTTATTGAGAAGAAACAAACCTACATAGGTGATGTGTCAGAATCTTAATAGGTATTTAATAGGATAATCTTTCTACCAAGACAATTGGGGTTTTATATAATTTGTTTGTTTGTTTGTATTTCAGAAGTATTAAAGCTAGCCACATCTTGATTTCAGGGGATGGCCTAGTTTATTTGTCGGGCTTAAATCACCTCTATAGTTTAGTCAGCAGTGGACAGCAATTAAAAGCTGTGTATGATTTCCCCCAATTCAGTACATCTATGCTTCCTTGGCTGAGTCCTGAACTACTAAGGCAGGTCAGTATATATAAGATTATATTGTGTGGCTGTGCTTTCCTGCTCTATATATTGACTCAGAAATTCATTAAGTATTTAAATTCTGCACCCTATAAATTAATCTTAATTATGTTTAAAAATTATTTACAATTTTTAAACATTGGCATTTAATGTTTTATCTAAAACTATGCACTATGAATTTTGATGCATTCCAGTTATACTATGATTCCAAGATGTATATTCCATATTGTTTAAAATGGTATCTCTGAATCAGTATAGTCCCGTGTACAATTACCCTTGTCAAATTATCACTGAAAATTAGGACAAATTACATATGTTGTTATATGTACATAGTAAAATAGTTTTTTTTAATTCCTCTATTTCTATTGAGAAATATATTTTTAGCATTACTTTTTGGTAGAAGTTAATTTCCAGTATTCTGGAAAATAAATACATTTGTTGAAGTACTTGAGTTGTTCATATAACCCCTTCAGCTTTCTTTGAAATCATATTGTATAAATAATAATAATAATTTAATATCATCATCATATTAAGATTCTCCTATCCAAAGACTTAAAATATACTTCCCTTACTTTTTTTTCCATTTCATTGTATCATATATGGAAGAAGTTCCCATTTGAAATAGGTGATTTCCATAGATCTGTGTATATTATTTATATATTTTAAATATATTTTTAATATAAGATGACATACACACACATCTGGGCACATACATGTACACACTCATATATAAATATAAAATAGTCTGCCTGAATCAATCCACTTCTGGATGAAGTTCTCTTTACTGAAAGTTTTACATTGTAATGTAGTATATTGGTCCATTTGTAGCTTGGTAGAAAAAAAAATTTTTTTAACTTCTCAATCTCTTATATAATTATATTATTAAGGGATATTTTTTAAAAAAAATCTTCCTATTTATTGAAATATTTCATTTGAATGGAGCATTCTCTCTTTCTTTGTAACCCAAACCATTGTCAACATTTGCTCCAGATTTGGGGAGAAGAATAGACTATATTTGGATGTATGTGAAAACATCAAGGAACAAAAGACCATGTATATAATACTGCATTTTGCTGATTGCATGTGTTAAGGATTTTTCTTAAAAAATAATTTTCAATTGTTTTTAATTGATTTATCTTGAGAAAGCAGTGTAGACTAATTTTATTTCTTTATAGCTAGAATGTATTTAAAAACACAGTTTTTCCATTTGTATTGATATCAAATATTTTGCTGGAAATACAAGAACAAATACATGAATATTTTCCTTAAAATGATTTTGATTTATTGTAGCACTGATGGTATAGTTTACATATGAAATCATGAATTTCTTGAACACAGTGAAGCTCTTTTGTGAAGTTGCATATCATTGATATTTAAAATAGTTGAATACTGTACAGCCTAATTGTATGCGTCAGAGGTAGTCCTTTTTATTTAGTAGACTAACTTATCCACATGTACAAATAATAGAATTGTACATGGCATGTTTAAGTATTTCTCATCTGGGTAGGCATCCATTTCCTAATGTGCATTTGACAACCTTTGAACAATTGAATTTGCCTGATAAGTGTTTTCTTCTATAGGATATGCATGGATATAATGTGAAATCTGACATCTATAGTGTGGGCATTACAGCTTGTGAACTAGCCAATGGGCATGTACCTTTTCAGGATATGCCTCGCACACAGGTAAAGCATAAAAATCTCTAGATTAGGTTCTTAATAACTAATTGAATAACTGTTATTATCAAGAGCATAAGACGTTTCTTAATTTTGAAATTTTATGTACCCAGAGTTTCAATTCTCTAAAAAATTAGATTCAGTTCTCTAAGAAGTATAGTTCTGAGTAAATTTGGTTTGGATATAATGATTTCTCATTTAAGTTCACTGTTTACTTGGTTCATGCAAAGATCAGTCCATGAAGCATTGCTCTTGATTACTTGTTAAATTGCCCTTCCTTGGCAGCAAAGCAATATGCCATTTACCAGTGGAACAACTTGCCTTCAAAAGTTGTGAGTGCTTCCTGATTGGAGGTCTTTAAGAAGAGACTGGACAGCCACTTGTCTGAAATGGTATAGGGTCTCCTGCTTGAGCAGAGGTTGGACTAGAAGACCTCTAAGGTCCCTTCCAGCTCTATTCTGATTGATTGACTTGGATTTAATTCCCAATGAATACTGAACTGTAGGAAAACTGTAGGGAAAACTGCATGTTTTGTAACTTTTCCTGATAAATACTTTTGCAAAATTGTATTATTTAATGCAGCCACAATGTACTATTCTTATGTAAGCTAAGACAGACATTGGATATTTTGCATTCATTTAGTCATGGTGTTCCTTTGCCTCTTTGTTTCAAAATGACTCCAATATTGTCTGTATCTTTCTACCAGATGCTGTTGCAAAAGCTGAAAGGGCCGTCATACTGTCCTTGGGCTATAAACACTTTTTCACATGGAGAATCTAGGATAAAAAATTCTCAGTCAGGAATTGATTCTGGAATTGGGGAAAGCATGACATGCACAATGACAAGTGAGAGACTACAGACTCCACCTAAAACTTTCTCTCCTGCTTTCCATAATTTGATAGAATTGTGTTTGCATCAGGACCGAGAACAAAGGTAATGCTTTAAAATAATGTGCAGGTTACAATTTAATTATTTTAAACTGAAATTAGAACTATGTTTTGAAAGCCTGGTTTATATATGAACATCATACATAATTACCAAATTGTAATTGTCAGCAGGACATCCATGTTTACTCATAATTATCAGAAGACCTATAATATCCCCAGAGGGCAGCCACAAAATTAAAAAAAAAAAAATTTAAAACAAATTTTTAAAATGTCTGAAATTTCATGAAATCATCAAATTTTGAAATATTTTACTGTTTCATGTAAGTGTTCAGACATTTTTAAGTGTCATTTTCATATACTGCAATCCCAGGTTGTTGTTTTTCCATGCTAAGATTGCTGAGCCTTTAAGGAGTAATATTTGAAAAAATATATGAATAGATGATTTAACCTTTAGAGAGGAACATATTTTTCTATCCATGACATAGGTAGCATCTTAAGTATATTAAACTGTACCTTTATTAAAACAGTAATATTTATGTTTTAGTATGTACTGCTCTATCACTTAAAAGGTAGTTAATAAAACTATTCATTTTTAATTAGTGTTGCAAATTTGAAACTTCATATTTAAAGAGCTTGAAAATATATATTTGCAATATTTTATTTTTAAACTATTAATCTGTTGTAGCAAGGACATGTGGATGGAATAATTAAAATGGGGAAAATATTGATTCTTCTTTCAATCAACTGATTCTGCTAAAATTATAAGAGAGAAGAAGCAATTACCAGCTGTTTGCAAAGGTTAAACATCTAATCTTTGTTTTTTCCTTTGGGGATGTAGGCCATCAGCAAGAGGCCTTTTGTCACATGATTTTTTCAAGCAGGTGAGTTTATTATACATTTTGTTAGATACAGTATGTTATCTGTATAAAATCACTAAGGCTTTGGGTTTCGAAAACAGATCAGATGCTGGAAGCTGCAACATCTTTGATTTGAACAGGAGATATCTGTTTGGAGCAGTTTGAGTTTAATATATAAATTTGTGCACTGTGAAATAATGTATTATGCCATTTCTGCAAGTTTGATTTGTGTATAATAGGTGGTGTCCATTTATAAGTTCTGTTTGAGATTAAGGTGTTGCCTTTCTGATTTTGGTTACCAAACTGCAATTTAGAGTCTGCAACATTTGTTCCAGTTCTTCGTTTTATTTTAAAGAACCCATAGTATCTTATCTATGGTAGGCAATATTTATATTTGCTTGCCTTGCCCCACCTGCAGAACTGAGATAGCTGTTGGCATAAACACAGCTATTTTATAGAGTCAGCCTTTTTTCTTTTGAAACACATGGTTGGGGTTATGCAAAATATTAATTGCATATTTTATAGAGTGTGTTTACATTGAAATTCCACTATTATAAAACATTTCTTCATTACAAATACTGTACACATATCATTCTGAGCAGAGAGAAAGGAGGGGGCTTATAGCCTAATTCAGGAAACACACAATACTATTATATTGCTATTTATAAAATCACAAGCACCTTGGATAATATTCAGTATCACAAGAGCTCAGCTGTGATTGTGCAACAATTTAAATTCCTTGCCTAGTTCCCACCCCATTCCCATTATGTATGGATCATTCAAATATCTACTGTTAGGATGGATACTTGCTCCTCCATACATTTTGTTCAAAGAGTTTCCTTTTCACCTCTCAACCTGAAAAAACCACCTTTTTTAGCAATTAAGGACAATATAACATCATATCTTCTGCAGTATGGATTACTTATTTGTATCTTTCTGCATAAATGAATTGTAATTAATATTCTGTCTTTCACTCTGGGGCTCAAGGCAGCCTATGTGGCACTCTCACCTCTATTTTTCATTAAATGTAATTATTTGCATTTAGGAAAAAGGAGATAAGCATAAACTGTTGACTAAAGCAGTGATTCTTAAATTATTTGACCCAATATTGATTTTTCTTATCTTGAATAATGTCATTATCCCTACAAAAAAAATGCCATACTCCATGGTTTTTCACAAGAATCTTGGCAGTGACAGTCCGATTTTCATCCTTGATTAAAAAACAATTACAAATTTCCTCATTACTCTGATAGTCTGATTCCCAAATTATCCCCCAGTTTAAGAACCACTGGATTAAAGAATGGCCATTTTATCTGAATTTATAATGAAATTGCCATCTTTAATCAGGCCTATTGAACAATCTGTCCGGAAGCAGCCCTCGATTTTCATAGTCTTTTATTAGCAATCACTGTTTCTAAGAGTTGAGTTAGTAGCAATAATTAACATTTTGGCAACAAGAACTTGCACTGTATTTCCATAAACCTCTGAGAAGGTATTCATAATTTTTTTAATAGATGTGTGATTATTCCAATAACTGCCTTCTCAATTTTCAGGTGAAAGAAGACACAAAGGGTTCATTACTTTCTCTCTTGCCTCCTGCTATCAAATGTAGTCAGTCACAAATACCAACAGTGCATTCAGCAGCCATCTGGAATAAATCTGAATGTAGGTTGCCAAATGAGAAAAAGATATATTGGGAATTTTAGGAGTACTAAAATCATACAGGTGGCCCTCAACTTACAACCATTCATTTAATGACCATTCAAGAGCCGAGGTGGCGCAGCAGTTAGAGTGCAGTACTGCAGGCCACTTTAGCTGACTGTATTTAGCAGGTCAGCGGTTCAAATCTCACCGGTTCAAAGTTGACTCAGCCTTCCATCCTTCCGGGGTAGGTAAAATGAGGACCCAGATTGTTGGGGGCAATGTAAATATATATATACATTGCTTACTGGTGTACACCGCTTAGAGAGTGCTTGCACTTAAAGCGGTATATAAGTCTCATAAATAAATAAATATTAACAAAACTGAAAAAAGGGACTTGTAACTTGGTCTTTGGATTAGCAACTGTTGCAGCATCCCGATGGTCATGTGATTTCTATCTGTGACCTTCCGAGTGAGCTTCTGACAAGCAAAGTTGGGGGGGGGGGAAGCCAGATAACCATGGTGGTTCATTTAACAACCATAGCAAAAAAGGTCATTAAATTGGGCATTTCACTTAATAACTGCCTTGCTTAGCAATGGAAATTCTGGTCCTAATTGTGGTATAGGACTCCTATATTTCTTTGGAAAATAATGTGATTTACTTGCTGCTGTTGTCAAAATAGAGTTTTTGTTTTGGTATACTTGAAAATGCTAAAGGCTTATACAGATAATGCTATCCAGAGAGAATTTTTTTCAAAATGGTATTATGAGAATTTATTAATCTTTACTAATTGAATTGCAAAGATATCTGTACAGCTCTTTACATTTTTGTTACATCTGAACTGTAATGGTATCCATTTGTGTAGTAAACCTTTGCTTGAAATGGCATATATTGTTACAGTTGTTATGTGCTATGACTACCTTCCCAATACTAGTCTGAAATATTGTTCCATTCTTTAATATATTGTTAATCACTATCATCAAATTTATATCAAATATATAACTTCATTAAAATGTAATGTCTTTTTCTACTTGCAAAAAATATCAATGTGGAAATCTCCGAGAGCTCTGGATATCTACTACATAACCTTCAGTGGTTGCTGAAGTAGCCAACACTGTAACTTGAAAAAAGTAGCTGTTTTTAATGGAACATGTGTCTTTGAGAAATCAAATTAAGGAAAAAATAATTTGCCAAAGAAAAGCTTGAAATTACTTGACTTAATACTTAAGAATATTGCTTAATTTTCATAGCTTTAATTGTGGTTTGCTCTTCAGGGAATATATTCATCCTTTGAATAAGTAGCCATAATTTGAACCAAAATTTGTAGGACTAATATAAAAGTAATCTGTATTATTTAGGCAATGCACAAGAACTCTTGGCTATAAAGTTCTGCTGAACTACATGAATACAATGATTGCAACAACAAATGAACTATTAGCCTCCTGGCAAACTGTATTGTGAAACATGAGCATCTACCAATAGATTGTGATTCATAGCCCATTTTCTTTCCACTTCTTAGCTCCAGGGTCAGTGAAAGAACAAGAAGTCTGGTTAATATTACTTAAAGGCTGAGACATTTGAAAAACAAAAAAGATGACTTCTCACTCATCATTTTGTCTTTGTAGTTTTGCTTTTCTTGAGAAGAGAGAGTTCAGTCCTAATTACAAACAGAAAATATAAAGGAACAGAAAAAAGGCTGCTTTCTGTGAATAGTACTGTGAATAATTGAACAAAGTAAACCTAAATTCTTGTTACCTGTACAGCATACTTTTGGAGGTTTAATATTTTATTAATGATTTTTCAATAATGTACATTCTATTTACTCATGTAAAAATAGAAGTTAGTTTTAAGTATACAATCTTATTTAGCATCGCAAGTGTCCTTTTAACTAGGAAACTACTGAAGGAAAAGTATGTATTGTCAAGCTAATTATGACAAATTTAATTGTAATAAAATATTATTTAACAAAGATCATTTGAGTGAATGGCACCTTATTTCATGCTCATCAATAAGAGACTATACAATGCTAGCATTTTTATTTAGAAGCTCTATTGTTTTAGGCAGATTGTCAAGTAAGCATGATTAGGATAATACTTTAGAACAGACATGTCAAACTTGCGACGTCATGTGATGTCGCGCAACGTATCAGAGCTTTTTCGCCGTTGCCGGCAATGGGGTGGGTGCGGCTCCAGTATGATGAAACCGGCCCACGGGCTGGCAGTTTAACACCCCTGCCTTAGAACTATTTTGAGACCAGTCCCTAATGTTGTCTGTAGAAAGATAGTAGAAAAGCAGGTTAACCTAGAGAAAACTGCACTGTATTTGTAAGTGGGTACTAAAGTAAAGAATACATAAAAATCTAGTGAAAAACATTTACAGTGGTTCTTTTGCTGTGTCAAGAAATGTCTATTTTTGTGAGGAATAAACGTGATGATTTCTAATATATAGTAAAGATACTTTGAAACTATAAACTTTATGCTAAATCATGTATTTTATATGGGTGATCCTCAGTTTATGACCTTAGCAATTGTTCGCAGTTACAAGAATGCCCACAAAGCTGCTTACAATCCGATGTTGAAGTTATGATGGTGCGCATGCTCATGAGCACACAGTCATGTGATAGCATTTTGGGTGCTTAGCAACTGGCTCACTTTTTCTGCCATTTGCCATGTCTTGCTGTCACATGACTAGGATTTTTTATGTTTTTTGCCAATTTCTGTTGTTATTTCAAATTCCAGCAAAAAAAGCCCATTAAGGAAAATAATAGATTGGCTTAAAAACCAGTGCTTGTTTAACAGTTATGGCATCTGCTTAATAATTGCCAAAGAAAATGCTTAAAAATCAGATCCACTCGTGATGCTTCAACTTACAACTATAATTTTACAACCATACAAACTCACTTGTAGATATTTTTGTCCTAAATGGTGATTACTGAACTTACAGCAAAAAGCTTAAATGTTTTCAACTTCAAATTGGAATTAGTATTTTTCTGTTTTCTTATTTTATTCATAATCAATCTAGATTGATCAGTATTCTTCACATTTTTTTTCCCTAAGTGTATCAAACTTTGTATTAAAACACTTTTTGTGAAAAAGAACAGATTTGGTCCTAAAGGTACACTACCATGTCAGTTTGTAAATACATAAGAGTGACCATTTTATCACTTCAACATGATACACAAATTCTTCCTTGAAGTCATAAATTCCTCCTTGAAGTCATAACTGAAAACTAGTTTTTGTTCTAAATCTAACCATAGGTTTCAGTCACAAGCAGCTGTTTTATCAGGAATAACTAAACTGATACTTCTTTGATGATCCCTTTCAGAATAGGAAACAAATTTGGTGTTCCACTTTTGGGACATAGAGTTTCTAAAATCTTTTCTTTCCTGATATTTTCTTTTCTTGTGACGTTTAGTTTTCGTGAGTTTTGATTTATAGGTCAGTTTAATTCTTTTATGGTAGTTTAAAGTCTTTTTATGGCATAAACTTTTATGGATTAAATTCCATCTCATTGGATCTTTAAAGAATAGGCATACAATTTAATCAAGATGAGGGAAAATAGAGGAAAGTGAAGTCAGAGAGAAATTACATGCAGTAAAGAAACTGCCAATTATATAGAAGCATATAGTAAAAGTCATTTCAGTGAACATTAACAGGTGGTTAATCTGTAACTGAGTCTAAGTGGTCATTCAAACACTCCCCATACCTTCCTATTCAGGCATAGCAATTTGTATACCACTTCATGGTGCTGTATAACCCTAAGCAGTTTACAATGTGAGTATATTGCCCCCAGCAATCTGAGTCCTCATTTTACCAGTCTCAAAAGGATGGACGGCTGTGTCAAATTTGAGCCTCGTCAGGATTAAAAACACCTGGCAGTGGGCAGAGTTAGCTTGCAATATTGCATTCCAACCACTGCGCCACAGCATGCTCCTGCTGAACACACCCATCAACCCTTGGTTCTCAGACCACCATTGCGATTCATTAAGAATAGTGAGAAGATGTGGCAGAGGGAAAGAATGAGAGAAGCAAGCAACAAAAATCATCTGAAGAATCAAGTCATACATGTGCTGTTCTATGTGATTAATAGTGGCATATATGATGCTTTCAAATCAGTCTTGATTCCTGGTGAATATGTAGACAAGTACATACAATTTTCTTGACAATATTTTGCAGAAGTGGTTTGCCTTGCCTTCTTTCTAGGGCTGAGAGAGTGACTGGCCCAAGGTCACCCATCTGGTTTGTATTTAAGCCAGGACTAGACCGGTCTTCCAGTGCCTATCCCAATGCTTTTAACCATTATATCAAATCTATAGAGTGACAAATATACCCTAGCAAATAATAAGTGTCTAATTTTCTATCTCTTTAGTTCACATATTTTTAGTAGATTTTTATCCTGCTTTTATTACTTTATACGTAATTCAAGGAGGCGAATATACCTAACACTCCTCCCTCCTCCTTTCCCCCCACAACTATTCTTCACAGGGTTCTTCTGGAGAAAAAGAATATTGGGTTATGTTCGCCACCTTGTTTATTTATAAAGTAATAAAAGCAGGGGAGAGGGAAGCATTTATTGGCATGGAGTCAGATATAATCAGTATTTTGAAAATAATTATACAACTTGGACTGAATAGGTGATGTGAAAGTCCTGGAGGTTTTTAGGATCTGGATGGGGAGGAATAAGTTTAGATAGCAATCCTAGCCAGATGGTTTTGAACTGGATTTAATTTGGAAGACCTCCAATTCTAAGAATATTCCATTTTTGATTCTGGTCATCAGGAGGAGATTATGCTTCCCTATACTAAACTACCTCATAGCACAGACTTGTAGCTTCTACTCAGACAGTAGGTGCGAACGTGGCCAAGGGGATAGACGCATATAGTACTTTCATCTGATGTGCCATATAGACACATTTATAGAAGATACTTATGTAATTTGCTTAAAGTCAGCAACAATTGGAATGGCATGTTATAAGGCACATATTACAGAATTAAAAACCTACTAGCTTGATTCAAAGAATAACTGACCAAATAAAATTTGATTACAAGGTTGTAATATAGGAGTTCCATGTTGCAATCTTAATTAAACAAAAAAGTCTTGGCATCCTGGATCAATGAAAAGATTGATAAAAGTAACTCTTTCACTAAACTCTGAACTGTTTAAATCAACTGCATTCAGCAGAGCAAGCCGTCTTTGCGAAGAAATCATGTTTCAGTCCACTCGTTGATGAGTATGAGTGTTGTACTCCAGTAATTTTCAAAGGCATCAGGCTGGGACAAAAAGCAGAAAGGCCTTTTTATTAAAATAAATAAAAAATAAGGTTGCTTTAATAATAATTCAAATAAGTTTTCAAGCTTTCTGAACTAAAATGTACTAAGAGCGTTTTATTTTTTATTATGACCAGGGGAAAATAATAACCCAAAAGCACACTCATAGGCTGGTTGAGGATCAGAAGGTTAAGATTCATCCATTATTTGGGGGTCTGGAGTTCTGCCTCAATATTTTGTGGAGAATCTTAAGAACAACTTCCAACTGCTCAGGTGTCATTTTTAAGATTTGATCCTGGTTGTTGAGCATGTCAAATATCATGCCTGCTTGATTTCTTGGAGTTTCCGGTGCAGAAGGAAACGGTCGAAGTGCATCTTTAGACATGAGACCAGCAACATTTGGAGCCGAATTTGATCTTGCTTGGCTGCAGCTCCCTTCGTCAACGCCTTGTAAATCAACAAGTGCTCTTTCAATTGCTTTTTCAAGATGTTTATAAGCTTCCAAATCTAAATCTTCAATGGCAATGGAATTCTAAGCATTGAAATAAAAAAAATGTATGCATGTATCATCATGACGCTAAATCATACAAAGACTTTTACATAAACTAGGAGGTATCCTTATTGTATCACCAAATTGCATTATTTTTGCCTTTTTGGGTACCTTTATTTCATCTATCACATTCATCACACCATTAATATTTGCCTTAGATTAGCTAAGAAAGCATCATTTTGCATCCTGCCTGTGGTGGTACAGTTTCTATTCTGAAAACTTCTAATTCTGAAAGTTTGTCTCTGTGGCCTTTCAAAAGTCTGCTACAGAGAGATTTAGATTTTGCAATCCTTCGGGGATTATAAATTTAATACACAAACAGAACTGTTTTAACTAGAATGATATATAAAAAGTGCACATTCTGTAAGAAAACATTTTGCCTGAAAAAAACGTATACAAATTTTCCTTATATAAGGAAGTGCTTCCCAACTGGTAGCCAGGTATATTGGAAGAATTCCCAGAACTCCTATCAAGCATCCTTATATTATGGTAGTTCTAACACAACTGGAGGGGCCAGGTGTCTTTTTAAAAGTTTAAACTCCAATACTATGGAGATATTCTATAACTGTAGAAATGATTCATTCTTATTTTTTAAGAACAAGAATTCTCATCTCACAAGCCAAATGTTCTGCTCATTTTTTGTTTTTAAATTGTGGCCTGTGGGCCCAACTTACTTTGAGTTTATACAATGCATTAGAGCAGTGGTTCTCAATCTTTCTAATGCCGCGACCCCATAATACAGTTCCCTATGTTGTGGTGACCCCCAACCACTTATACATCACCGGGTGCCAGGGGCGTGGCCAAAGGGGGAAAAAATGGCGGACAGCCTTCTTTGGCGACCCCCGTAAAATGGTCGTTTGACCCCAAATGGGGTCCCGACCCACAGGTTGAGAACCACTGCATTAGAGCAATGCATTAGGGGTGTCAAACTGCTGGCCCGTGGGCCGGTTTCATCATACCGGAGCTGCACCCACCCCATTGCCAGCAATGTGGAAAATGCAATATGTTGCGCGACGTCATGGGATGTCGCGAGTTTGACATGTCTGCATTAGAGAATATAATCAATCATCTTCAAGAACAAAATTGATTATGTTCTTACCAATGAATTGGCTTTTGTATGTCCAGTAGTAGGAAATTTAATTGTAGAAGGTTTTTCTTGAACATTTTTTGATAGTTGTGAATCAGATAAGGTAGCAGTCTTGCTAAATGATTTTTTTTGTTTGATTTCATTATCACGTTTCTTCTCAGGCTTCTGTTTCATGCTTTCCCTTTTTACACCACTCATAGATAATAGTGTTTTTGAATCCTTTTTGTTTTCTGTCGTGCTCGATTTTTTAGAAGGCAACTCGCCATGTTTTTTTCCATGTTTTTCTTTTAAAACATCCTTAGAGGCTCGGCTATGTGCTTTTTCCTTCTTGGCTGAAGGATTCGTCCCTCCTTGCTGGTGCAATGCAGTGTCCTTCTTTCTGTCAGACTTCTTGGTTTTGGTTTTGTGATGATACTTGCAAGTTGGCTTTGCTTCTTCCTCAGACTCTGGGTGTAAAAAGAGAAAAGTCTGAGGGTTCACTGGAAAGGGAGGCTTGGAAGGATAATTAGGAGATTTGGAAAGATAATTTTTAATTTCAGTTTGGGCTCCAATGTCATGTGCACTCAAAAAAGAGGAAAAGGCAAATGGTTCAGATGTTTTCCTCAGTGGTTCTTTCTGGGGCTTATTTTGTGATATTTCTTCGTAGGACCTTCTCTTCAAATCTGATACCTCTAGATTATCAGGGTAACCTGGCAATCTGTAACGTTCTTTTTTACAAGTGTGTTTCACTTTTTTGCAACCAGATGTCTGGGTCTCTTGGTTCTTTGTTTGTACTTCGAAAATACTGTTCATAAGACCACCTAGATTTTCCTTTTTACATTTTTCACTTGCAGTTGATGCATGAGGAAGGTTTTCATGTGAAGGATGTTTTGCTTTGTCAGGTAAACCTACATCGTCGCTAACTTTTGAAATGCTTTCAATACTTGATATAGATGCATCATGATCCATATCCTTATCAATTTCTTTGCTAATCCCAGTTTTGGAACTGGTTGGTACAGGAAGCTTTTCGAAGCTTTTTTGCAAAACAGATGCTAAACCTTTTACTTCTAATTCCGAAAGTTGCTCTCTGTGACCTTCTTTCAAGAGTCTGCTACAGAGAGACTTTAGATTTTGCAGTTCTTCTTCAGAGAACCTATCTTGTAGACTATGAGTTACATGGGATATTTGCTGTACACTTTGCCCTTCTTTAGCTAAGTCTGGTCCTTTCTCTGCCCTGAGTGCTGTTTCTTTGGCTACAACTGGAAACACCGTTTCGAGTATTTTTTTTAACTCTTCCTGTGTGATCAATCCAATTTCTGAAATTCTCTCTGAGAGATGGTCTTGGATTTTCCTGTTCAATGCAGACTTTAAATTGGCAATTTCATTGTCTGAAAGGGCCTCAAAAAGATTTTGAATACTTTTGCTTAACACACTGTCATCAAATCTCTCATTAGATTTCTCCTTCAAGTTCAAGGACAACTTCTGACACACAGTTTCCAGTTCTTCTTCACTTAATCCAGTTTCTGAAAGTTTATCCTTAAGGTGGTCCTGAATACTTTTGCTTAAAAATGATTTTAAACTTTTTATTTCTGCTTTTAAAATCTTTTGAAGGAGGGTATCATGGGGGGAAACATGTTTTTTTATATTAGCTGTTTCGGTGCTGAATGGTAACTTTACTTTAATGATTTCTAATGATGTTTTTGAGGCTACATTTGTTAAATCCAATTTTAGTTCTTTCACTGGACTAGTTTGGCTTTTAAGAGGTAATAAAATAGACTCATCGTGATCGCCTTTTCTGCCTTCATATAAATCTGCCTCCGTAAATATTGGCTTGCTTTTGTGACTTTCTTTATTATCGAAGGCTTCAGATTTGGAAAGTTCTCTTATATCACTCTCACTTAATGGTTTTATGGTTATTATTTCAGTTTGTGAAGTTACTTCTTTCGATAAAGCTTTCTTGAGTAAATCACTAGCATTCTGGAGAGAAACCTGGTTCTCTGCTATCACCATATCTGGGATTATCCCTTTTTCAGACAATTTTCCTATAAGTTGAGCCTGCAAATGTTGACTTACAACATCTTTCAGTTCACTAATGTCTGGTTCTGAAAATGCATCTGTAGTACTAGTTGTTATTTCCTTCAAAGAATGTTTTTCTCTGTCATCTAATGGGCTGCTGTCTTCTAATTCTTGGGATAACTCTGGTCCTGAAAGTCTCTCTGCAACTAGGTTTTCAATGTTTTTGCTCAAAAGTGATTTAAGTGCTACCACTTTTACAACTTTATCAACAAGAAAAGTTTCGAGAGAGTTTTTGAAGTAAACATTAACCTGTTTTATTTCTGCTTCTGTTAGTTTATCTCCTTGTGGCTTTAATTCAGATGTTATAGTTGATGGCTTTATTGCTTTTTCAGCTTCCACTGTAGTTTTTTTGTCTTCCTCTTCCAAATCAATTTTTTTTTCAAGGAGTCTTAATATTGACAGTTGATCACTACTTCTGATTAATTTGGGATCTAAGCCATTATCTAATTTTGTCAAAGGCAGACCTGGAGGTGGATCCTGGTCTTCTTGTTCTTTGAAATCAAGAGGTGTGTATGTTTTTTCTAAAAGAATGGAATAGTCTACTGTGCCTTTAGTAAGCTTAGGTGGCTGTACTTTACAAACACGTCTCAAGAAGGGTTCAAACTTGCTTCTACTAAAAAATTCATCTTGGAACTGCAATTTAAAGAAAGAATGGTAGAATTAAGATCTTTTGAAATCTTGATTATAAATAATGGGATATATAAAATGTCTTCTTTGCCAGAATTTAAAATATATTTACAAATAGCTTTGTACCATATGTGCGTGCGCGTGCGCACACACACACACACACACACACACATTGTGCACACAGAAAAATGACAATAAAGGTCTATCTATCTATCTATTTAAATTTCAACTAAATTTTCAATGCAATGAATATAAATAGAAAAAATGTTTTGAAATATTTAAAATTATACACACACTTTCATTCATTAAATCTACCTAAATGTCTTTGTTGTAAAAATCAGTACATGAAAAAGAAAGTCTTTTCATCCTAAGATTATATTTTACCTATGTCACAAATCAATCTTAATCAGCTTTAATGTGCTAGCTGTACAATGCAATATAAAGATTACAGGGGACCTAAAAAGTTAAATTTGAATTAACAAAATCTTATGTTTGCTCACAACTGTATCTAAACATTCAGTGAGACAGACACATAAGTTATGATGGAGTGTAGACATGCCCCCCCCCAGGATTAAAGAACACCTAAAATACCTAATGCATGGTATTACTAATCTTTTATCATCAGATTATAATATGCATCTATCTAAAACAAGAGCACTTGTTTTAGATATGGTGCATATCTAAGTGTGTCGAGCACTTAACACCTCAAGCATTCATAAACTATTCTCTGCATTGATGTAGCTATGCAGTGCAAGAATAATAGAAACTGTTCCTTACAATATATGTAACTCTGGTTCTTCAAATGGCCATCTGTGAATACATGCTAATAGGTTCTCCACCTAAACAGAACTTTATCTACAACATTTCAAAATTTAGAGGTTTTTGGTAGAAACCATTGTGTTGGTAGAAACCCTTCTTGTGTTCTGTTATCAATCTCAATCACCAAAACCTTATACAACAACCCTTCAAAACTGAGTGATATCTCACTACACTGAAGTAGAAAATGAGGGTGGGTTCTGTATCCAGAGATCACCATTTGAAGAACCACAGGTCCAGGTAAGACTTGTCTTCATCAAGATTTCTGTGATCCATATACGTAGAAGGGGCAAGGCACTCGCACCGATGGAGGAAAGAACCGATCTCTCAAACACTACACCCCTCTGGGTTGAATGAAAGTGGAAGATGGACCATGTAGCTGCTCTACCAAGTTGTTGGCAATTGGATATGCTGAAAGAAAATAGCGGTGGGTGGATATCATAATGGTAGAATATGTTTGGATGGGGAGCAGAAAGTGATGCTTTAACAAATCAAAGCAGTCTTATAGTGGTCACAGTCCATTTTGAGAAGTATTATAAAATACTCCAAGCCTGCTCTGTTACCCTTAGAAGCAGAAAAACAGATGTAAATCTCTGAAGAAGACATGAATGATGTCAGATAAATTAGCTGAGCAAACCAAGCCTTTTGTGCAACGAACAGTAGCATTTTGCTCTATAAAACTGAGAAAGATACAAAAAGATACCCCTAAACTCCGCTGAAGATGTTACCTAGCCTGCTAACGAAATGTTTGGAAACCAACCCACAAGCTCGGAGAATAAATCTTCACCCTCAAAGATACAAAAAATATATATGCCACAATCTTTTCCAAGATGGCAAAATGCCTACAACAGAATCACTGAGAAACTGCCTGAAGTGGAATAGGTTCCGTTGCTCCTTTATCAAGTTACATACACATCCTCTACTGAATGGTTGTTTCCATAATTTGTTCCGTGATGATTGGTTCAAAATTTAATATTGGTTGCCCTTCCTGATAAGTGAAAATAGCCATGCATTTGTAGTCATGGAGGAATGAATAGACTGAAAATGTACCAAATAGTTTAAGTGGGAGAAACCCTATGGCACTGAAGTAAAAGTAGGCAGCTGGATCTCTGGAATCATTCCCTGCAGTGTTAAAACCTGATAACAAATCTCCTATTCCTCAAGATTGTCAGGCTCTTTACCAGCTGCCTGAAGAGGGCAGTAAATCTTTCCAAACTTAATTTTCCCAGAGTTCAAAATGGTTGAAAGAACTGACATTACATCAGGATATTACAAATTAAAGCAAATATTCTGAAAAACTGGTCATTTTCCATAGAATAAGACTGGTGAACTTCAAGGCCTAAGGCACTAGTAATGTATAAGGGTTGTTCAGTATACAGTCTATTTTCTTTGACAGGGTGGCATGAACTGGTTAGCCCTGTTGGGTCTATAGAAAGAGGAATTCCTCAACAGTCAAAATTTTAATTATGGTCACGGATCACAATTTAAATGTTAAATAGAAAAATTATAATAAAATTATTTTAATACACGAAGGAGGAATGCACACTAATTGCTTTTTGTCATGGAAAGAGGAAAACTTAATTATACCCTTGCAAGAATCATGGTTGAACAATATTTTGGTGGGGTTTTTTTTGAGGATATATTCAATGACATAGAACAGTGATTTACAGGAACTGATTTACAGAAATGGATGATATTAATTCAAAGCATCAGAAAAAATGAAGTGCTGAGGAAAGAGATTGGTGTTTATAATGTAGTGATACAGAATCCAAGTAAAAATCCTTATTGTCTTGGAGATATGGAACTACCAATAGCAAGGAACTGATGCTCAAAATTTTGAGGTCCTTAGTTCTACGGGTCTTTTAATAGCATGAGAGTGTTAATTATAATGCAATTACAAGACACCTTCTAAGTGAACTTTATTTACCCTTTATTATGTAATTGTAGAGTTGTATTTCACTTTAAAATTCAGTTTTAATCCTGTGTAATTAATTACTTCTTACCGTAACCTCTTTCCATGGCCATTGCTGTTCTGGTTCAACAACTGAATCTGGAAATGATTAATCAGAATGAATAATTAAAATGTAGGAGCAATTAAATATGCATTTTATAGCTACAGTATAAAATACTACTCAACGTCTGTGTGAAATTCTTTCACACAGGGAAGAAAATGGCTTATCAGAAAACTACACCTCCAAGAAATGAGAGCAATTTGAGACTGTGGCTTCCCCAAATTTAAGCCACAAAATCGGCTTAATGTGGAAGTGGTAGCTAAAGTTCTGAAGGTATCTTGAGTTAACTGCTCCACTAAGTTGAGTTTGGAGATGGCATGCATCTATGAGCATATTTGTGAATGATGTTTGTGTGATGGTAGAAATGGATATACTAGTATATGTATAGTTATTCCGAGCAAATGTTGTCTTGTGCAAAAACAAAAAAACCCAAACCCTACACAAGGCATATAGCAATCAATTTTGGGCTAGAGGACATATTTGGAATTTTGTAAGTATGTTGTGGATGCTCTTTGGAAAAAGAGAGAAACTACAGCCACCTTCAGTTGCTCTCTATTTTGGCTTTTCCAAACTACTCTTAGGAAACAAGAACTTCAGCCTTATAATGGCTGTGAAGCTCCTTAAGGGATGGCAGAGCTGCATACTCAATTTCTTATTGCAAAGGAAGCAATAAATAACAATCGTACCTTTCTATATAGTCTTACACTGAGAGATTCAATGCCTCCTCTATTTTTCCCACATTATGGTTGCAGGATTAATATTGCTGCCCCAGTAAAATGTGAGAGCAACTTTGTTTTGGCTTGGGGCTGCCACCTTGTTCATTCCCTGCTAGGAGGCCACATTTTATAATACTTTGATGTAACCAGAGGGGCAGATTGAAATCTGGGGGTCTATTTTTTAACTCTATCCAAATAATCTGGGGGGGGGGGAAACAACAGCATCATTCTGGTTACATCTTTCCTGTTTGTTTGTTTTTTAATTCCAAGGATCATTACTATCAGCTAAAAATTAAAAGTTTTACACAAACTTTTCTGGAATTCTGAACATACTGTGGCCTGCTTAGAAAGACATGATTGTTATACATATATTTGTTTCATTAAGAATTTAGGTGCCATAGCCTTACCTGAGATTCTCACAGGAATTTCAGAAACAGAAAATGATTCCTTTGAAGTCTTAGAAGGCAACTTATTAAGAAGAAAGGAATAGTTACTTTCATAGAATAATAATAAAAATACTGCATAAATGTATACCAGAAAATCAGTATGCAAAATATACTGAAGGGAGAAATATATCTAGTGAAGACTTTCTTTTCATAGATCTAACTTGCAAGTGATTTGTCTACATAACATTACAGTTGTCACATACAAAGATGTGTCTTTTCGCTTCATGCAAAGAGAAAACTACATTTTCCCAGCTGTTGCATTAAAACTGTCTATACCAGTGTTTCTCAACCTTGACAATTTTAAGGCATGTGGACTTCAACTCCCAGAATTCCACAGCCAGCATTGCTGGCTGTGGAATTCTGGGAGTTGAAGTCCACATGCCTTAAAATTGTCAAGGTTGAGAAACACTGGTCTATACTGAGGATTACTCAGCATGAGGTCTAACCCCATTGGAGAAATGTATTCCTAGCACTGCATTTGAAACTCACCAAAGCCCGCCCAGGCCTTGCTCTGAGGGTTTTTCCTCACAAGCAGCCTCTGTTTTAATTTCTCTAGCAAGTCTACATCTAGCTATGAAGCCCAACAAACTGGGAGCAGAGGGAGACAAAGTTGTTTTTACCAGTCCTGGTTGATACACTGAACATGAAACAAGTATGGTTTTCAGTTCATCCATTTGGTAATCCAGAACTAACTAAAAGGACAGACTTCTTAGTTTTGTTGAAAGAGGAGATAAAATGTCATCCTATATAATTTTTCTTCCCTGCTCTTTAAAAGTGTGGTGAGCTACCAGCAGAAAATTCATTTTGTTTCTCTTCTAGGCAGCAAACCTATTTGTCTGGATGAAATTCCAGTGATCAGGTAATGGTGATGGTGATGAAAAGCTGGTTAATAGGTGCACAGTGGCTCACAAGGTTAAAACGCTGGGCTGACAATTGGCAGGCTCGCGTTTGAGACTCATTGCTGTTGCAGGGCGGGTTGAACTCCCATCACAGGCCCCAGCTCCTGCTGACCCAGTAGTTTGAAAGTGGGAGACCACAAGTAGATAAATGGGTACCACTTCGGTGGGCAACTTCACAGGGACACAAAAGGAGCCTGAGTGTCACCTTGGCAACGGTGATATCACAGGCAAATCCTTTAACCACAGAAACACTTTTGTGTTTCCAACATGAAAGTAGTACTAGAAACTGTTTAAAGCAATGCTGATACAGCTGTTTTAAAAAATACATCTGCTCTTGCTTTTTAATTCCTTATTAATTCCTTAAGGAAGGACACTCTGCAGGTTCCTAGTTAGGTGACTGGGAACTAAGTTTAGGTTCATAGTATAGACATGCTCTGTGAACAATACATGAATTTCAAAACAGCAAGAACAGGAATACAAAATTCCTATGTACAGGAAGAGGTGAAGAAGGGAGAGTGTATAGCATAATTACATGTTACCAACAGTTACCTCTATTGGTTCTGGTAAATAGTCTAAGGCAGGTGCTTCTGCTACAGATCTTTCTTTAAGCAGTATTTTGCTTCTAGGACCAGGAAAAGGAGGGGGTTCAGAATCACCGCTCTCTGAAAACCCGGCTACGATTCCTCCAGAACTAGATAGAGATGTTTCGGACACACGAGAAATTTGTCCTCTTGTAATCTTCTGTTCCAGAGTCTCTCTGTCAGATGAAGATCCTGATGAATGGGGCCTGCTAGATACTGCAGTCAGTGCTGGAAGTTCAATTGGTTCAGCAGGTGTACAAATTTCACTTTTCTCCGATTCTTCTGAGTCACTTCCCACACGGGATGGTACAGGTGCAGGAATTTCTAAGTGCATATTAGATAAGTCAGGTGGAATACCTGGAAATTTCTGAAAGAAACGATTTCAGTAATAAATCATCATGATAATCGTCAGTGTTTAAATCCGGAAGAACTGCAATATGTGCATTGTTCGGCAAATGAATAGCCTTCCCTATATATTCTTTCATTTCAGAATAAACCCAGTAATTTTTATCTTTGAAGACATTTTAGGAAACAAAGCCTGAAAATGCTCACAGTAACTCAGAGTTCATCTACCTATCAAATATATTTACACGGTACAAATTCTTCAGGGGATTTATGTTTACTTACTTGCATGTAGAAAAGCACAATACCAGGAAGTGGGATACAGAATGCCTTAATAAAGTAACATTGAGACAACTAAGAGTGAAATTTCTTATTTCTCTTTGAGATAGGAAGCATCTTCGGAATTTATCGTTGCTGTTGCATAGGTTTGTTTAGCCTCAAACGAGGACCAAGTTAGAAAATACTACACATTGTGGGGGGAAAAAACCCGCACCATTTGGCAGCAATAAAAACCTCCATTGATTTTAATGAAGAATGACAGTTTAATTTTTGCATTGGAGGAGTGAGAAGAGTTGCTTTGTTCCTCACTAAAAGATTGCCTACATGCAGCTGGCTCAATTGGCTTTCTCCCTGAGGGGGGGAGGGGGGAGATCAACAGAAAACCCACTATTCTCTCCGCCTATCTTTTACCAGGTCTCAGAAGTGAGGCTGCTTCTGTAGTTGAGCTGTCCTTATAGAAAGTAATGTGGGTAACTTTGTGGACAGCAACTAGTTTTTCTCTTCTGAGCCTGGGTTAGAAAAATGTAGTTCTGTGAATGCACACTTTCCCTTACTAGCCAATCCTGAAATGGAATAATAATAATTGGTTATTACTGTGTTTCCCCAAAAATAAGCCTGGGGGCATGGGTGGGTGTGGCCAGCACAAGTGGCAGCGAGCGCACAGGAGCTGATGGTGTCCAGCAGCAGCTGAAGCCTGCTGGCCCCTTGTCACAGCGCAGGTAAGTACGAGTGCGGAGGCAGATGCAGGGGGGAGAGGCAGGCGATCCGGATGCACCCAAACATTTTTCGTTCAGAGGGAGATTGGAAGCTTTGTCTGCTTGCAAATGAGGCGCTCCATCTCTAAGTCTCTGTCATTTCTCTGTCCGGGCGAAAAGTGTTTGGGCACCTATGGGGCACTTGGAAATGGAGTGTGCTGTTTCCAAACACCCCACAGGTGCCCAATTTTTGCCCAGACAGAAATGACGGAGACTGGAAGCTTCATCTGCTTGCAAATGGGGTGTCTGGGAATAGGGCTAATTGCTCCATTCCCAAGCACCCCATTTGCAAGCAAATGAAACTTCTAGTCTCCCTCTGGCCAAAAAGTGTTTGGGCACCAATGGGGCATTTGGAAATGGAACACTCTGTTTCCAAACGCCCCATAGGAGCCCAAACACTTTTCGCCCGGATGGAGAAATGACAGAGACTGGAAGCTTTGCTTGCAAATGTGGCGCTTGGAGACTGAGCAAATAACTCGTTTTCTAAATGCCCCATTTGCAAACAGACGAAGCTCCCAGTCTCCCTCTGGGCAAAAAGTGTTTGGGCGCCTATGGGGCGCTTGGGGCAGTTCCACCCTCGCCCACCTGCCTTGCCTCATGATGGCAGCACAGCGCAGCGGGCCACGCAGCCTCCTGCCCCGAGCAGCTGCAGAAGTGGGCCAACAGCCATGCAGCCTCCTGCTTGACAGGAGGCTGTTGGTGCCTCCATCAAAAGGCAAGGCAGGTGTCAGGAAAAAAAACAAAGATATCCCCCGAAAATAAGACCTACTGCCTCTTTTGGAGGAAAAAAAAATATAAGACCAGGTCTTATTTTTGGGGAAACACAACATTATCTATATACTACCAACATTCTCATTTCTGTAGCTTTTAATTGAGCAAAACAGTACATCTTAAGGCAACACTTTTTGAGCCAAGGCAGCTCAAATGGGCTAACTTACAGAATCCATCCAAAATCCAGGGCCCCTGAGTCCCGTGTAATTGAAAATTGGCAAATTTTAGAAAACATTTTATGACATAAACATTATCATCAAACCATTTATGACATAATATGTCATAAAACATTTCCTTTGCTGATGCTTGACTGCACTATTCTTTGGAACATGGCTATTTTCAAGGCAATTATATATATATATCTGAATTTATCCTAACTTTCCCAGTGACAGTGGTATATTAGAAGCTCTATCACTGTTGAAAGCATTCAGGAATCTGGTAAGGAAATGTCTCCGAAAGGATGGCCCAATGGGTTGTCTAGTTGTTATTGTTGTTGTTGTTGTTGTTGTTATTATTATTGCAATCTTATTTTATCACATGATTTAGCTATGAACCTCATACCTGAAAATCAGATACTTGTTTTTCTTCCTTAACTTCTCGTTCTACAGAGACAGGAGAAAAAAGGGGGCTACATTTTGACACATGAGGGGGAAAAAGCACTAATGACACAATCCTGATCACAAAACTCACAATTCTATATAATTTTACTTTCAATTTTAATGGTACATAAGTTTAAATTACATTCCTGCTGATTGTATAATGGATATTTCTTACAAATAACCCATTGAAATTATGAACAATTAATAAGTGCATTTTTAAAGTTTTGAAAGTCTATGTTACCTTAAAAGATAAAACAAGTAAATAAATTAGTTTGTAATTAACTTTACAGTATTTTACACTCTCTGTTTTAACATTTTAACGTAACAGACATAGCACCTTTACAGATGTTGAAGTATAATAAAACTCCAAAACCTCAATCATGAGGAATATGGCATCCACTGTTATACCTCTCCTATCCACTGAATCCTAAAATGGCACTTGTGGAGCTCTGCATTAAATTAAAAAATAACTTCAGATATTGCAATCTTGTGAATTCGTAAAAAATGTTCAGGATACCTGAATTTGAAAATTATATCAATCACTTGTTAAATTGTAAACTTTGATTTCGTAATAGGGACACTTGCAGAAAAGACCTATGAACAAGGCTGAAAGGCAAAGAGAGAAAGGGCAAAACCCTCACAACTCACCAGGTAGGAAAGAGAAAAGAATGAGGTAAAAAAAAATAGAGAAATGAATTAGAATAATAATGTGCTATGTAGTATCTATGGTGATCAGCAACCAAAAGGGAATTCAGCTTGAGTTGCATATAGTTGTAGATGTGATGCATGGTGAATGCATCCTATCAACCATTCTTTAGGTTATAAGTTTCTACACAGGACTATACCAGGGGTATGCCATCTGTGTGAACAGACACCTCATTGAAGAACTACTGTGTTTCCCAGAAAATAAGACCGGGTCTTTTTTTTTTTTTTTTTTGCTCCAAAAGAGGCACCAGGTGTTATTCACCTCCAGAACCAACAGCCCCTCCGAAGGAGGGCTGAAGGAGCAGCTTCATTTTGCAGCTACATTCCGGCCTGCAATCTGCAGTCAGGCCTTTCCGGAAGGCCTATGCACTCAAGTACTGAGCTATGGATTGAATCCATAGCTTGGTCCTCGGCTGCAGAGGTCTTGCAGAACTGAGCTATGGATTGAATCTGCACAAGCCTTCCAGAAAGGCCTGTGACTGAGAATGCAGGCCTGGCTGCAGGAGGTGCTGCAGAAGAAGTGGGCTGGCGAGGAGAGGCCTGGCTGTCAGATAAATGGGTGTGCAGCACGTGTGGCAGATCCACATCCCTATCCCCACCCTAGCTTGATTTTTAAGTGTGTGCCTTGTCCCAAAACTAGGGCTTATTTTTGGTGTAGGCTCACCCTCTAAAATCAAGCTAGGGCTTATTTTCAGGGTAAGCTTTACTTTCGGGGAAACACGGTAAATGTATTTTCAATCAGAGTTTTCTGTTGAAAAGCCTGTTTTTGATAAAACACTGTTATGTTTTTATAGAGATCTGTGAATATTAGTCAATTTTAAAAGACTGAAATTATACATTATACACACATATTAGAACAAAGTCCCAAAGTTGGTTCTGTAAGGGCAAAGCAATGTTGGGTGTAGGCACTTTGAATAAACTCTTATGTTTCTTAAAAAGTAGTTTGTTTTGAATTCTTTCAGCTTCCCTTCTAAGAAATAGGAATATTATTGTATTATGTCCAGCAAAATACATTGTTTGGCACCTGAGGATAAGACACAATCAATGTGTTGTATTTAAGCTGCTAAATAAGGAATGTGTTACAATAGGCTTACATAATAGGCACTTTACAGCGGTGCCTAAGACAATTATTCTAACTTCAATATATGCAGAAAGATTGGGATAACATCTGTTCATTTGATAAATTGTTTAAAATAAGCATCACTTTTGTTAAAAGTAGCTAATCTCCTGTCAACTAACTGAACAGTTTAAACAGCAACTTTTCATGCTGCAATTGGAAACTGCAAAGAAACAAAACAGATTTTCATTTTATTTAGCCCAGTTTCTCTTCCTGTTTTCATTCAGAATAATATTTGATTTTAGTGGTGCAAATACTAGCATATGCAGCTATATTATATATGTGGATTCTAACCTCTACTCAAGAAATTAATACAAAAATAAAAATATTTACTAAACCTGGAGAAGGGTAAGATCCTGATTCTTGAGAAATGGGGGTGTGAATCTTCCCAACAATTTCTTTGAAGCGAGACAGCTTGGGAGGAAAAAGCAATTACAATTAATTTTTATTCACAATATTTGCAAGAATAACTTCTGTTAACAATAATTTGTATTGGAACTGTATACTAAATATTTTTTTCTTTTTCTGGGAATTGTTATAGTTCTTAATGATTAGATAAAATGTACTATAGCTAGGATAACTCAAAAGGACTAAAAGTATTGTTCCAAGTGTGCAAAAGGAAAGTGGAGGCTTACTAATTTCTCATTCAATCTTTACTTTTACTTCTACAAATATAAAGTCGATTATTCCATTATTCTGCTAGCTAGCAATGTGTGTAATAGCCAATGGAATTGAAACAAAAGAAAAAAAAATCTTTATACATAGGCATTAGTGCAGATGTCACATTATCAAATCCCTGGACTTGAAAGTGACAAGCCTAAAACTCATAGGTAGTTACACATCTGAAAAAGAATGACAAATATAAGAAAGATCTTATTAGTGGTGGCCATTCTATGATAGTGCTTTGCAATTTAGAAACACAAGTAGTTGAGAAATGACAGACCATTTAACAATGTTTCAAAGTTATGACGGGCACCCCAAAACTACATATACTCCTGTTTCAAACCTATGACAGTTGCAGTGCCCTCTAGTCATTCCCCTTCACACTAGACCAGGGGTAGGGAATCTTGGCTCTTTCGTGGCTCGTGGACTCAGGAATTCTGGGAGTTGAAGTCCACAAGTCATAAAAGAGCCAAGGTTGCCTACCCCTGCACTAGACTATGGGGATGCTGCAGTGCCCCTGCCTCTTCCCCCCCCCATCCCACCCAATGGGATCACTGCAGTACTAGAGCCTGCTCCCCATGCCTCCTGGAAACAGCCAGCATTTTCAGGATCCAACAATTCCTCATGGAAATGGCAGCTATTTTCAGACCTTTCTACTCCAATCAGCTGGCTGCACTAGAGACTTGTGCAGCAAAATGGAGGACGTTGGGTCTTTGCAAGCTTTAGCTGCCTGTAGAGCCCATTAGCTGTCCATCTAGCTGCCTGTAGAAGCAGTCTACTTTCTTCTAGCCTTTTTAAGTCCTAGCTGGGCTCTACAGGCAGCTAGATGGACAGCTAAAGCCTGCAAAGATCCAACGTCCTCCATTTTGCTGCACAAGTCTCTAGTGGGCTAACTTTTGGAGATGACTTTTTTTCCCCTTTAATTCAGGAGAAAAAGCTGCAGAAAGATTTTCTTTCTTTGCTCGCTTCCGCCCCTCTGCTCTTCAACCTAGAGTCAAGATGACAGAAGTAAAAGAAAGGTCTTCAACATTTAATATTGAAAGAGAAATTTAAAATTGAATTTGCTGCAGTGGAAATTTTCTGAGTAGAGAAGCTATG
This sequence comes from Crotalus tigris, assembly GCF_016545835.1. Taxonomy (NCBI): domain Eukaryota; kingdom Metazoa; phylum Chordata; class Lepidosauria; order Squamata; family Viperidae; genus Crotalus; species Crotalus tigris. The sequence continues at coordinate 120,419 of NW_024096479.1, forward strand.
GTGGGACAAAGGAAAGGTTAACATAAAGAAAGGATGTAAACGAAATATGTAGGCAAAAATAGCTGGGTCTTAAGAGTGGGAAAAGGAAGAAGAAAACATCTGTAATAAAAGATAACTAGTAAAACAGGAAAGAACCTATTTTTCTAAGAAGTCATAAAAAAGGGGGCCAGAACTCAGGCAACTGAACATGCGCAATTAATTGATTAATATTAACTGACACACCTTGCATAAATTATCTCCTGATTTTAATGTACATGTGATGTATGATTTACTATGTAGCAGGAAATATGTAGGAGGTGGTCGGAAAGAGTGTAACCTCATAGTACCTCAGCCAACGGGGAAAGAGGAGGGATGTGGCGGCCGGGACAAGGGATATATAAAGAAGGAAATATTTTGGGTTAAAACTTTGGAGAGAACCAAGCTTTGATAGCTTCTCTCCCCGCTTATTGCAATAAACAAAACAAAAGGCCTTCACTGTGTTTTGGCTGGTTATTGGTCAGGCGAGCTTGCCTCTGGTCACGAAGGAAAGTAGCCAGGAGCACATAACAAAGGTAAGGTTTTTAAAAGGGATAGAGATTGGGAAGCAGACACGGAGAGTTTAGTTTTAGCACCTAACTGGGGGGAGGGGGGGTAGATCAACAAGTCTGCCCCTCCCAACTGTTTTTGTTTGGTTTCTTGAAGAAATGTGGCTTTTGGAGCTGGGGCCAGCTTCCCAAAGCCTAGCAAGAGGCAGGAGAGCTTTGCAGCTTGTGGGTGGCCAGCAGAAAGCACTGGAAGGCTAGGGAACTAATTCATTTTTTGCCCCAGAAAGACAGGGCCAGAATTAGGAAAGACAGACAGGGTCAGCATTTCTCTTTCCCATTGTTTCTCGCTGGCAAGACAACTGTGCAGAGGGTGAGGCAGGAAGAGAAGCATAGGATATCTTTGGGTAGGGGAGGCCTTGAGAGGCCTGAAGCAGGTGGGCTTCTGCCTGCACTAGACCTCCCAGGATCTCTCCCACTCCTGTGTTCCACTTAATGAACTGTGAGGAGAGCAGGAATGGCTGGTCATCAATTGAGATTGTTCATTTAATGCTGTTCCAACCTCTGACCCTAATGGGCAGGCTTCATTACGGTCTTAACTTTAGGGTTAGCCGTATTTGTCTAAACCAGCGGTTCTCAACGTTTGTGTGACGGCGACCCCCGGCGGTGCGCATGCGCGGCGCGGCCCCCATGTGCGGTGGTGCCCCCGGAGGGGAGAAAATGGCGGATCGCCGCCTTTGGCAACCCCCGAAAAATGGTCGATCGACCCCAAATGAGGTCGCGACCCATAGGTTGAGAATCGCTGGTCTAAACTGATATTTCTGGATAGATAATCAGCATGTATGTTCCATTTTCAAATCATCTGAAGCTTGATTTATTTCCTTATATTCAGTTGTGTAAATGTATTTGTATTTATTTCTTATTGTAATTGCCCATATAAGTCTGTGTGATCATATTACAACTGTGTCACTTAGCAATGGAGTTCCCAGCCCAACTGCCATCAGTGAGGACTATCTGTATATCTAATAGTTAAATAATCTATAAAAATAATTTCTCTAATACTGAAAAAAAATACCATCTCTGTGCAACTTTAGCCTGTAGAACATATTACAAAATTGTAAACAGCTCGTGATTGGGGCATGAGATCAGACTCTCAAGATCAATTGCCAGATGAAACCTTATTGGACAGAATAAAATTATAGCCACCTAACACTTTATTCTCTGCCTTTATCCCATGTTTTATGAGGATGGAGTTGTAGCTAGGTGTATTAACTCTTGACTGCTACTACATTTTTTATTTCTCCGATTATAACCTGCCACATTTCTGCTAAGGCAGTTTCATTGAAAGAGCAGCTTGGGTGTCTAAACTTTAATATCCCGGGACAGAAGTTAAGTCCAGAAAGCTTTGAATATGAGATTGGGAAACCTGAACCCTCCGAAGATGTTGATCGGAATTTCCATGAGACTCCGGTCCCTAGTCTGAATTAAAAGGCAAGGCCAAAGAACTCCCTGCTCCAAGGAATACAGGTTATTAAGGTTCTATATCAATATGTACAAGATATAAATAGATTCCCTTGGCAGTTAAAAGCTTACTCAGAAATAGATTCTAGTTAATGCAAAGATTAAATTATTTTCAACTTCTTTCTGGCTGTGGATTTAGGGGCTCTAATTTAAACACATTCCGTATCCAAAAAATTCTGACCTCAGGAGGGATAGATGATTGGGCATTACTCTTGAATTTAAGTATGTTTATGAGATTATGAGAGAGTACCACTAGTCATAATTAAGCTGATGCATTTAAAAATCTTGCTGCAAGAAGATTATATTTCATATCTGCTGCAGCCATCACACAACCAGGATGGGAAAAGAGTGTTCCTGTCCTGTTATCTATTTCGAAGAGAAGGGTGAGAAAAACTCTTGGATTCTGAGAACACAAATAATGGGAGGGAAAGGGGCAACTGATCTTGCATGTTCAGTTTTCAGTTGCCCTTTTTCACATTTTGTAAATATCAAAGATCCAAGAAGAATTGTCATTCACAGGTATTTTGGCCTTTAATCAATTGCACCCTGTTTGCCTAATTTATAATATAAAATTACCTTTGTTAGAGGTCTTGATCTTGGTCCTCTTTTTAAAATCAGCTGGTCCAAATACTCAGCCTTTTCACGCCATGTTTTTAAGGTTCGATATTCTTTTTTCATTTTTTCCAATCTAAGGAGCAACATACATACATATCTACAAATAGGATTGACATATTTTTGCTATTAGATAGAGAAGGGCAAGGTTGAATTCTGATTCAGTCAAGGATAATATGAGGCTGCAATAGCATGGATCAACTCCAAATTCTGTCAGTCCAATCTGCAGTTGATATTTAGCTAAATCAGTTATTTTGAAGCAAACAATTAACAACTATCCAAGACCACCACATTTGGAAACTTCATATTAAAGCTGATTTCTAATTTCTAATTCCTCTATATTTTCTCTGTTCATTTACTAAATTGCTTAAATTACAGTTAATATTAGTAAGTGGTTCTGATGTCATTTATATGATGAGCAATAGAATATTCTTTATTGGAATAGGATATTATTTATTGGCCAAGGAATTTGCTTCCGGTGCATAAGCTGTCAGTGTACATACAAACAACAAAGTGATAAATCATATGATATAATCATAAATTATAAGATACAACCAAGAAAGTGATATGATAAAATACCAATAGGTAATAGGAAAGATGAGAAGGATAATAGCAATACACCCCTACTAGATGGTTAGATATCCTTAGGCACAAGACAGTGCTGTTGGAATTAGGTGTTTAGCAGAGTGATGGGATGGAGGAAAAACTGTCTTTCTGTCTAGTTGTTTTGACATGCAATGCCAAGGGGAGGAGTTGAAACAGTTTATGTCCAGGATGTGACACGACTTCACAACTAACAACAACAACAAAAATGTCCAGGATGTGAGAGGTCTATAGATATTTTCTCAGCCTTCTTTCTGAGCCATGCACTATACAGATCCTCAGTGAAAGGAAGCCTGTTGCAATAGTTCTTTCTGCAGTCCTAACTACTGGTATCAGTTGAAATCTGTACTTGTCCTGTTTAGTTGCTGTACCAAACCGGACGGTTATAGAAGTACAGATGACAGACTCAATAATTCCCCTGTAGAACTGTATCAGCAGCTCCTTAGACAGTCTGAGCTTTCTGATTTGGCACAGGAAGAGCATTCTTTGTTGCGCCTTTTTAATGATGGTTCTAATGTTAAGTGTCCATTTCAAGTCTTGCAAGATTATAGAACCCAGAAATTTGAAGATCTCTATTGTTAATACTGTGTATTTAATATTGTAAGAGGTGGTAGAAGAGCTCCTCCTAAAATCTACCATCATCTCTACAGTTTTAAGTGCGTTCAGTTCTAGATTGTTCAGGCTGCACCATGGAACCAGTTGTTCAATCTCCTGTCTGTATGCAGATTCATCACCATCTTGAATGAGATCAATGACTATTGTATCCTCTACAAACTTCAATACTTTAACAGAGAGATCTTCTGAGATGCAGTCATTGTTATAGAGAGAATCAGATAAAAATAATCAGATAAACAATCAGAAAAATGTAACAATCGGATAAAATACATAAAACCCCATGTACACTTCCAATTAGTATAGAGATATAACTTAATTGTAAGGAATTTTGCTATTTATTAGGACAATACCTATCTAGTCTAAAATGAAGTAGAATGGAGAGTTCATAGCACAATTTACTTTGCATGTAATGGCATAAAATCCTCTTTTTTCTTTTTTATAGAAATAGCAAATAGTTATGGTATTGGAATGTGCTTTTGATGCCTAAAAATAAATTAAGAACAGAGACTTAAAAATGAATGATGTTAAAATGATATAGTCAACCATTCCTTAGCATACTCTAATATTACAGAACAAGTTAAAGCCTTGGAAAGTTTTTAGGTTCCCATATTGTTCTAGGTTTGTTGATGGGTGGTTTAATTTACCAAATAATACTTGGAATCCAAACTTACCACGTAGGATCAAGCCTGGAATCCCTTCTGCAGGCTCTTCATCATCTGTACCCAACTATAGTATCAGATGTCCTAGCAACAGTTGTTTTCTTGCTATGTTTCCATGTCATAGCTTTCATCATCGCCAGCTCATAAAAGATAAGTTTAAGTCATCCTAAGCTATACCAGTATTAAAGTGGCATTTGTTCTCTCACTGCAACTCTAAGGGCAGCCTCAAAGTGTTAGGCTTTATCACCCATTAATTACTGCATTCAGGAGAAAAGTTGAAGTATTTTGATACAGAAGCAGACTAGGGAGTAATAATGGGACAGGGAATTTTATGCCAGTACAGTTTTCTGCTGATTCAAAGATAGATGGAAAGAAAAATATCAGATGGAGGGGATGTCTTTTAGTCTGAGCAAGAAAAGGCAGATACCTTGACTGGATATTTTTTAAATAAATATTTTATTAATTTTATAGTTTTACAATCAAATATTTAATAGACAACATGTTGTCTGGGTCCATTAGTAATTCAGTGGTATATATTAACTTCTTCAGTCTAGATCCAATATTACACTATCAATGTTTCCTCTCTTCTTCCGGTAGTACCTGTTTTCCCACACCAGGCAAATACAATTCTTTTTTTTTTTTAACCAACAAAACAAAACAAAGCAAAACATAACACACATACATACAATATATATACTCCTCTCCCTTTTTTTATAGCAATTACGTAACGGTAATCTATTATTTACATTTCCCCCCCTTATTCTTCTTTAGAATATTTGTCCTTATTGTCCCGTTATTTATTTACATTTTTCTTCCTTCATGTTCTACTTCTTACTAAGAATAATTCGTATTATTATTATTATACATTATTATACACATATTTTCATTTTTGACCTTTTCATATTTATTCTCCTCTATTATTTCTAGTCTCCAACCAGACATACCACTTGTTCCATGTTATATAATACTCCGTGTCTTCCTTTTCTTTTATCTCTTTTGTTAATTTGTCCATCTCAGCACAGTCCAGGATTTTTCTTATTACTTCTTCCTCTGATGGTATATTCTCATTTTTCTAGCACTATGCATATGCTATTCTTGCCGCCATTATTATATGTAAAATTAAGTACCTTATTTCTTTACTATATTTTCTGTTTAAAATACCCAACAAAAAGATCTCTGATTTCCAGTCTATGGGTTGGTCTATTATTTCTTCGATCTATTTTCTTATTGTAGACCAGTATTTTTTTGCAACTGGGCATGTCCACCATAAATGATAATATTGTTCCATGTACTTTTTTACATTTCCAGCATGTTGGCGAATTGTTCTGGAACATCTTGGCAAGCTTTGCTGATGGAAGATGCCATCTGTAAAACATCTTCAACTGGTTTTCCTTGAATGCCGCCGACATAGTCAATTTTATATTTATTTCCCATATCTGGCAAATACAATTCTTATTGTTGTTAATAAATATACAATTGAATATCAACATCTTTGTTACATTTTTCTCATAATATCAATAATGTCAGTTTTCTAACCAAAACATATCTTAATTACATTAGCACTTAATATCCATATGTTCAATCAGTATCCTTTCGCTTTTTTTAAAAAAAATTATTTTCCCATCAGTGTTCAAAATGTCTGTATTGTTTATAATTTCAAAGTAAGTTATATTTGGGTAACCAAAAGCTTCCCTTATTCAAACTTCTTAGCATTTTTCTGTTTCCTTTCTCATACCAAAATCTAATATTCTAATTACAAATCTTATCTTTCTAATTATAATAGTACTTCTATTTCTAGCAATTATCTATTCTCCACCATATTCAAGCATCTAGTTAATAATATTATATCCCATCTAATGGATCAAAACCTATTTTCTTCATTCTTATTCTAGCTTTTTTCCTTTGCCAACTAACTTTCCAAGTCAGTGCATTTGAATCATCAAGTAATTTTTTCTCTGTTTTTGTATATATTGTTTGGAATAAGAAAGACCATTTGGTTAAAGTATTTTTGGAAGAACGAACCTATTGATATTCATTAAACAATCTCCCTCCTTCTCCAATTCCCCACAGTTCTCCTAACAGCTCTATCTTCCATTCAATCAGTTCTTCTTCCTTTTCTTCAAATGTGTCCTGAATTCTTGATTGGTAAGATGTCTTTTCCATTTCCAATATTATCACTCCATCTTCTAGTTCTTCAGTTGTCTGAATCTGTCATTCAGTTTCTTCCTTTAGGTCCTCCATCTTTGGATCTACTTCCTCCAGTTTTTCTTCTATTTTCTGAGTTGTTAGTTCCTTCTTTATAGTCATATTCTGGGTTTGTAAGTTTAGATTAGAAAATTGTTCTTTTATCTCCTTTGTGTTATTTCTAGTCTTATCACGAGCTAAAGCAATAGTGTCTTGTATTGATTTCAGTATGGAGAGAATTTCTTTCTGATCTTCATATTTTCTTGGTGGTATATCAAGCTGAAGACTTTGGGGACAGATATTAAAGATGGTTTTTTATCATTTAAAGCTGAGTATGGGACACCCATTTCATTTTTTGTAGGTAATCTTTATAATAAAAATTGTTCATCAATCAAAGATTTGTAATCCAAAATATTCCATCATCTCAAGCAAAGAGGTATGTTTCTCCTGCAGGGAAATAGTTCCACAACACAGCTCTGAAAGTCAGTTAATATTTATATTTGTAGTTCAGGCTGGCCAGTTTCAAAATAGTACATCTCTACCACACCGATAAGAAGCCCAAAAGTTTTTTTTCCCTTTTCCCAGCTGCAGTCTTCAAAAGTGAAAGTTTCCAAGGACTAGCTTTTTAAATCCAAACTTATATTACAAGCTTTTCAAATCTCTTTTTTTTTTTAAAAAAAAAGTCTCAAAAACACTTTTAGTCCCCAAATTTCAAAGCCATGTATGTGTATTAATTCCAAATTAATCTTGTAATTTTCTCTGTTTCCCCCAAGTACTTAGTTTGCTGCTTTTCTTTCCTGAGGGAATGGGGTGGAAATTCCCCTTCCTTCTCTCATTGGGGAGGGTGCTTTGGGCAGATTTTTCCAGGAAGAAGTCTTAGAGCAATGGTGGCGAACCTATGGCACGTGTGCCAGAGGTGGCACTCGGAGCCCTATCTGTGGGCACATGTGCCACTGCCCCAGCCTCACCTCCCCCCCTGACCCCCTCCTCACAGCAGCCCCCTGGAGGAGAGTCACCCCCGAATGTGGCCCATGCGGAGCAGCACAGCGAAGGACATGGCAGCCAGGCAGCGTAGACAAGACTCTGCCCTCATGCCCCATCGCGCACAGTTGATGCTGCGGAGCGCAGGCAGAGGGTGTGGCTGCCATGGTGCTGCTGGGCTTCCTGGGTGATCTGCAGCAGGCCCTGGAAGTGGTGAGTGGCCCTGCGGGCAGGTGGGGCAGGGGACGGGGTGGGGATGGAGCGGGGGTGGGGCAAGGATGGAGCAGGGGTGGGACCAGTTTTTGGGCACTCGGTCTCTAAAAGATTCGCCATCACTGTCTTATAAATAGAGAATAGAGTCTCACCCAGTTTCATCCACGTTGCTGAAAGGTTGCTTGTTAGTGCTTATTGTCTTCCGTTGTCAGCAGCTTCTGACTGACTTCACGAATGTAGCCAGTCTTTCCCCTGCCGGTTTGGAGGGCTTCCTCAGATCAAATAGAAGGGCCACTGCCCTCCCTCAATCAATGAGGGTCCCCTCCTTGCTTGTTGCCTCTACAGCAGTGGTTCTCAACCTTTCTAATGCCACGACCCCTTAATACAGTTCCTCATGTTGTGGTGACCCCCAACCATAAAATTATTTTCGTTGCTATTTCATAACTGTAATTTTGCTACTGTTATGAATCGTAATGTAAATATCTGATATGCAGGATGTATTTTCATTGTTACGAACTGAACATAATTAAAGCATAGTGATTAATCACAAAAACATTATAGTAATGCTCGATGGAGCTTATTCTTCCCTTGCTCAAAAATGTTGGGAGGGAGGGAAGGGGAAGGAAGGAAGGAAGATTGAAGGGGAAAGGAAGGAGATGGAGAAGGAAGGAGATTGAAGGGGGAAGGAAGGAAGGAAGGAAGGAAGGAAGGAAGGAAGGAAGGAAGATTGAAGGGGAAAGGAAGGAGATGGAGGAGATTGAAGAAGGAAGGAAGGAAGGAAGGAAGGAAGGAAGGAAGGAAGGAAGGAAGGAAGGAAGATTGAAGGGGAAAGGAAGGAGATGGAGAAGGAAGGAGATTGAAGGGAAAGGAAGGAGATGGAGAAGGAAGGAGATTGAAGGAGGAAGGAAGGAAGGAAGGAAGGAGAGAGATTGAAGGGGAAGGGATGGAGATGGAGATGGAGATGGAAGGAAGGAAGGAAGATTGAAGGGGAAAGGAAGGAGATGGAGAAGGAAGGAAGATTGAAGGGGAAAGGAAGGAAGGAAGAAAGGAAAGAAGGAAGGAAGGAAGGAGAGAGATTGAAGGGGAAGGGATGGAGATGGAGATGGAAGGAAGGAAGGAAGGAAGGAAGGAAGGAAGGAAGGAAGGAAGGAAGGAAGGAAGGAAGGAAGGAAGGAGAGATTGAAGGGGAAGGGATGGAGATGGAGATGGAAGGAAGGAAGACTGAAGGGGAAAGGAAGGAGATGGAGAAGGAAGGAGATTGAAGGGGGAAGGAAGGAAGGAAGGAAGGAAGGAAGGAAGGAAGGAAGGAAGGAAGGAGAGAGAGATTGAAGGGGAAGGGATGGAGATGGAAGGAAGGAAGGAAGATTGAAGGGGAAAGGAAGGAGATGGAGAAGGAAGAAGATTGAGGGGGGAAGGGGGAAAAAAGGAAGGAAGGAAGGAAGGAAGGAAGGAGATTAAAGGGGAAGGGATGGAATTGGAGATGGAAGGAAGGAAGGAAGATTGAAAGGGAAAGGAAGGAGATGGAGAAGGAAGGAGATGGAGAAGGAAGGAGATTGAAGGGGGAGATGCTGCAAAGGGACGTAGGAAGGAGATGGAGAAGGAAGGAGATTAAGGGGAAGGAAGGAAGGAAGGAAGGAAGGAAGGAAGGAAGGAAGGAAGGAAGGAAGGAAGGAAGGAGAGAGAGAGAGAGAGATTGAAGGGGAAGGGATGGAGATGGAAGGAAGGAAGGAAGATTGAAGGGGAAAAGAAGGGGATGGAAAAGGAAGGAGATTGAAGGGGAAAGGAAGGAAGGAAGGAAGGAAGGAAGGAAGGAAGGAAGGAAGGAAGGAAGGAAGGAAGGAAGGAAGGAGAGAGATTGAAGGGGAAGGGATGGAGATGGAAGGAAGGAAGGAAGGAAGATTGAAGGGGAAAGGAAGGAGATGGAGAAGGAAGGCGATTGAAGGGGGAGGTGCTGCCAAGGACGCACAAGCAGCTCCGCACCATTGCCCGGGGAGGGGAGGAGGCTCTGGCAGAGAGCCTGGTAGACAGCCAAGCTTAGTGACTGTTCAAAGTTACAACGGCACTGAAAAAGTGACTTATGATCATTTTTCACACTTATGACCATTGCAGCATCCCCAGGGTCATGTGATTTACATTTCGATGCTTGGCAACTGATTCATATTTATGGTCACATTGTTCCAGGGTCATGTGATCCCCTTTTGCAACCTTCTGACAAGCAACGTTAATGGGGGAAACCAGATTCACTTAACAACCATGTTACTAATTTAATCTCTCTCCCTCTTTCTTTCTCTCTCCCTCTCTCTCTGTCTCCCTCTTTCTTTCTCTCTCCCTCTCTCTCTGTCTCCCTCTTTCTCTCCCATTTTTCTCTCCCTCTCCCTTTCTTTCTCTCTCCCTTTCTCTCTCCCTCCCTCTTCCTTTCTTTCTCTCCCTCCCTCTCTTCCTTTCTTTCTCCCTCTCTCTCCGTCTCCCTTTCTTTCTCTCTCTCCCTCTTTCTCTCTCTGTCTCCCTTTCTCCTTCTTTCTCCTTCTCTCTCTCCCTGTCACTCTCTCTCTCTCTCTCCCTCTCTCTATTTCTTTTTCCCTCTTTCTCTCTATTTCTCTCTCCCTCTCTTCCGCTCAAAGATCCTTAAAATCCTTAAAAGTTATGCTTGGGTGGAAGACTTTTTCTTTTACAGATGGGGTGGGTTGGCAGACAAGTACTCAAAAAAAAAAAAAGGAAAAAAAGTGCGAATAGGTATTCAGTAGCTAGCTTGAAGTTTGAACGACTTCTTTCTCTTGCCACCGGCTTCTCGGAGGAGCAAAAGATATCCAGCACTGCAACCAGGCGCCCTGGACTGGCCATTCCAGGGCTTCCTGCACCGGCTGACTTAGTTGTCTGCAACCTCCTGTTGATGTTTGAGGGGGGGAAAGGGACATCCGAGGAGGGAAGTTATGTTGGATCGTCGACTCTGTGTTGAGCCCCGTGGGCCTGACATTTGCGGGCAGGTGGAAACCCGCCCGCCGAGCCACCATCTCCCCATCGCCCTCCATGCTGGCCGGCTCCGTCGCCAGACCTCCCAGCTGACAAGCTCACATTCAGGGGGTAGCCAGCTGACGGGCGCCGAAGATTGGTGCCGCAGTGGCCTCCCAGCCACCCACTTCTTCGGCTGGAGCAATTGCCAGGGCTTGCATGGTCGCCGGCGGCAGGGAGCAGGTCAGTGGCCATTGGGGACGGCAGCGGCGCAGTGCCGTGGGAGGCGGCAGCACAGGGGGGAGTGGTTACCTGCATCCTGCTGGCCGAACTCTGGAAGCCTGCCTGAATGAAGAATTTTAGGGGGAGTTTAAAGTGAGACAGGTTCCTAAGAGTATGATGTGTGAGGCATGGGGGGCATCGGTGGCGGGCTGCCCCCCCAGAGCTGGAGCGGCTGGTGCAGCCACCCCCGCCCCCATACCCCAGCCTGCAGCCGCCCCGCCAGCCCTACCACCCACACCGCGCAGCCCCTCTGTGTAGAGCGGGCCCTGTAGCTCCCACAGCACCAGCTGCACACCACACTGATGGTGCAGAGCTTGCGGTTGCTGAGCCAGACGCCAATGCAGGGTGGCGGGAGGGCGAGGGCTGCAGGCAGGCTGAGGCAGCGGCAAGCATCGTGGGCCAGGCCCTCCAGGGCAGCCATGTAGGCACACAGGGTGAGGCAGTGGTGGCGCAGGTTCAGCACCAGCTAGGCCACCAGCTGGCCCAGCCCAAGGAAGGTCAGCCACCCGCCCCGCCAGCACCTCTGCCACCACCTTTCCCGCATAGCCGCGCTGTGTCAAGCGGGCCCCGCGGCTCCCACAGCAGCAGCTGCAAGTCACACCGATGGCGCACGAGGTGAGCACGAGGCAGGCGAACACATGTTTTCCATGCTTCAGTACCAGGCTCTCCATGTAGCAGCGTGACATGGAGAGCCTGGCTGACATGGGTGAGCATGAGGCAGGAGTGCACATGGACTCCGCTTTTTCGGCAGGCCGAATTAAGTGCTGCTCCCCATCTCCCACCCCTGGTCCTCTTTTACTTACAAGTAGGAGATGGCGTAGTTGCTCAGTGCAGAGACAGCCATTAATGACCAGGTCTGGACATTTCCTATTGGCTTTTGAAAGCCAATAGAATAGAGTCTATTCAATAGAGTCTATTCTATTGGCTTTCAAAAGCCAATAGAATAAGAGGGAATAGCACAGCTAAGGAAAAGGGGGGGAAATGGCGGACTACATTGTTTGGCGACCCCCGTGAAATGGTCGTTCAACCCCAAATGGGGTCGTGACCCACAGGCTGAGAACCGCTGCTCTACAGGGTGACTTTTGACTCTTTCCAGGGTCCCCTGCGGGGCAAAATTTAATACGAAATTCCTGTGCCTGTTCCACCGCGACGTCAAAACTGGAAGCACCTTTACTGGATATTGACACATACAGATTTTCAAAGCTCAGTCCCAGAGAAAAAGTAGGACATTTTTAAATTCAATCTGTTTCCTTGGTTAGTTGATTTTTTAATATAAATAAAGAAAAGAGGTCTATATTGAATGCATGACTGCATTTAGAGAGCATAAGAAGAGCTAACATATAAAAGAGAAATGCTTTTTCATCAGTTTTCTTACCTTTCTCGGGCTGGCTGTTTCAAAGCTTTCTGAAGAGTTTTGTAGTGTTCTGCACTTTCTTTAGGAATTTCCACTTCAGGGCTTCCAACTGTGACCTTTAGATCTGGAGATAAGAAAGCAGGGTAATCCATGTGCCGTGGTTTGATGACATTGCTGCAAAACAAATAAAAGCAGTGCCTTCAAAGTTTATTCCTGGTAGAAGTAATCACAAAAGAGCCCTTCTCTATTATCTTTCTCTATTGGATACCATTTTTTTTAATCAAGTCTATATATCTTCAATGAAAACATACTTTCAGAAGCAAATGTTCAAAATAAGATTAACTTAAGCACAAAGGACTCACTGATACTTAAACAAATAGTTTCTGTTTAAAAGATCAACCAACATGATCATGCTTTCTCAGCTAAAGTTAGTACTTTATAAAGATTACATTTAAATGTACGGAGAATTACAGTTAAATGTTCAGAAAACTAGAGAAATCAGTTATGATGAGTTTTGCAGGTATAAATATCCTGATAATCTAGCAGCCATGGCCTTGGGCCAAAGTTTACAAGAGCTTGCCTAAAAACTCTGTAATGTTTAGACATTCTAGATCCATGTTGTATAGATGCTACTTGTATTTCCATCAGCCAGATACATAAAGGCTTCTCACATATTTGTGTAAATGAGGTCATTACTCTCAAAAACATTTCATGTTAAATAGTCCAGACAATAAAATTTACTCTCCCACTATTCATTTCCCAATGAGTTTTAATTGGAAATAAGTGAAATTTTGTTGTGAAATTTGACATCTGAAACTAGCTATGTGATACTTGTTACTGTTTACTTCTTTACAAACTGAAACTGAGCAAGGACACAGGGAGCATTCCCGTGGACATTAATATATTAATATGGAGGATGGAGATCACACCAAAATTCTAGTTTGGCCATCTCTAATCTGCATCTTCTAATCTTCAACTAGTTCTAGAATTCTCCAGCCACTGTGACCATGAAATCACAATCCCACAATTTTGAACCCATCTAGTCTAAAAAAAATTCTGTATATATTCAGAACTCTTACATTGGATTACACAAGAACTATAAACAACCATTAATGAAAGATGAAATATAAACAGGTAAATTCACCTTGAAGAACAGAACATTTGCTGGTAAAAGGTTTTGACTTAATCTAATTTAGGAGATCCAATATCCACGCAGGCTACCATTAAATTAGAAACACAAGTTAAGATAGGCAAGGAAATGGTGATGGTTCAAATCACCAGGACCAGATGGACTACACCCCAAGGTTCTAAAGGAACTGGCAGATGTGATCTCAGAACCACTGAACTGTATATCTTTCAAAGATTCTGGAGCACTGGGGAACTATCAGAGGACTGGAAAAGAGCTGATATAGTTCCCATCTTCAAAAAAGGGGAAAAAATGAATCCAGGAAACTACAGACTTATCAGCCTGATCTCAGTACCTGGGAAAATTCTGGAAAAGATAATCAAGCAATGAATCAGCGAACAACTAAAGGCAAACAAAGTCATTACCAAAAGCCAACATGCGTTTGTCAAACACAGATCATGCCAGACAAATCTTATTGCATTCTTTGACCAAGTGACAAAATTAGTGGACCAGAGGAATGCTGTGGATATAATTTATTTGGATTTCAGTAAGGCATTTAATAAAGTAGACCACAACCTACTACTTGATAAGATAAAGAAATGTGGGTTAGACAGCATCAACACCAGATGGATTCCTAACTGGCTGACTGGCCGTACTCAGCGTGTGGTCCTCAATGGAACTGCATCTACATGGACGGAAGTATGTAATAGGGCTCTGTTTTGGGCCCAATGTTCTTCAACATCTTCATCAATGAGTTGGATGAGGGGATAGATGAGGAACTCATCAAATTTGCAGATGACATCAAGCTGGCAGAAATAGCCAGCACTCCAGAAGATAGGCTTAAGATACAGAAGGGTCTTGGCCAATTTGAACATTGGGCGCTGTCTAACAAAATGAAATTCAATGGTGAAAAAAGTAACGTTCTACATTTAGGCAAAAAAACCCAAATGCACAGGTATAGTATAGGTCAGTAATGGCGAACCTTTTAGAGATGGAGTGCCCAAAAACTGGCCCTGCCCCTGCCCCACCCCCTGCCCCACCCCACCTGCCTGCAGAGCCACTCACCGCCTCCAGGGCCCACCGCAGATTGCCCAGGCAGCCCAGCAGCACCATGGCCACGCCCTCTGCCCGCACCCCCGCAGTATCAACTGTGCGGGATTGGGCATGAGGGCAGAGTCTTGTCTATGCTGCTTGGCTGCCATGTCCTTGGCTGCCCTGCTCCGTATGGGCCACGCTCAGGGGCAACTGTCCTCCAGGGCGGCTGCTGGTGAGGAGGGGGTCATGGGGGGAAGGCAAGGCTGGGGCAACGGCACGTGTGCCCTCAGAGAGGGTTCCAAGTGCCGCCTCTGGCATGCGTGCCATAGGTTCGCCACCACTGGTATAGGTGGTACCCTGCTCAATAGTAGTAATGTGAAAGGGATCACGGAGTCCTAATGGACAGTCACTTAAATATGAGCCAACAGTGACTTCCGATGGCGACGGCCATGTCAATGGTGGCTTTTTTCAGCCGTCCGCCCTGGGATGTGTCAAAGCCAGCTGAGACAGCAAGCAACAGCTGTCTCGCGGCTTGGAACCTCTCTGCCCGGGCGAAGGGGAGGAGGTGAGCTTTCCTCAGATAGTGGTAGAGCTCCCCGAGACCCCAAAGCTTTCTTTTTTGGTGGTCAGAGGGTGAGAGCTCCCATGGAGACTGGGGTGTTCTCCACATTCCAGGATGCCTTTGCCCTGATCTTCTCCAGGGCAGCAGTTCTCAACCTGTGGGTCGCGACCCCATTTGGGGTCGAACGACCATTTCATGGGGGTCGGCAAACAACGCGATCCGCCATTTTTTTTCTGGGGCGGCGCATGGAGGCACCGCTGTACATGCGTGCCGCACAGCGGGCCGCCGCCACGCATGTGCGCTGCACAGGGGGTGCCGCCACGCATGCGTGGCGTGCGGGGGCGCTGCCACACATGGGGCGGCACGCGGGGCGGCGCATGGGATGCCGCCGTGCATGCGCACCGCGCAGGGGGCAGCACATGGGGTGGTACCGCGCATGCGCATGCGCGCCACCTGCTTAATACTGGGGTTGCCGTATAAAAAGGTTGAGAACCACTGCTCCAGGGCAAAGCTAGATGCTGCTTCCACATCTGCGCTTAAAATGAATTTGTGAGTAAAATTTAAAGCAGACAGAGTTCACCAGGAGAGACTAAAATGGGGTTTATTTTGAGACTTTAACTCTGGAAAAGAATTTATCTTCTCCTTCCTTCAATTAAGAGTGGTGAAAAATGGCGCTGAGATGTTGATTCTTTGAGTGAAAGGACCGGAACTTCTATTTGGAACGATGTAACAGATTTTGCATTTGTATAAATTGCAAGAATGTTCTTTTTTTCTTTTAAGGGAGCTTTTGTCTTTTTTCCCCTTCTCCTTTTTTCTTTTTTTGGGGGGGGGGTATTTGTTGATTTTATAAGATTTTAGCAGACTTTTTAACAAGTGGTCTTAAAAATAAAATGGCTTCAAAGCGTCTTGGAGCTTCTGTTGCTTCTAAAGCCTTGATCTTCCTGGTAATGCAGACAGCTCAGCAAGCTAAGTCTAAGTTTCCACCACCTTCTCCATTGTCATCAGCAAGTATACTTAAAGATTTACAGGATGCCTTGGGAAAATAGGCACGACAGATTAAAGAAGAGATGGAGGGATTTTTTGAAAATAAATTAATGAAACTGAGAGAGGACATAGCGTTCGCGTTTCAAGTTTGTTGGTCATATAGATCAACTGGATGATAGTATTGATGATGTTGTGGAAAATTTTGAAAAACTGGAAGATCGAATTGACAAAGTGGAAAATAACGTGGAAATAATACAGGATGAAATTACTATGTTACAATACAGAAACATGGAATTTGCTTTAAGAATAAGGGGAATGAAGAAAAATATGCAAGAGGATTTGAGACAAGTGGTGGTAAAAGATATAGCTTTCATTTTGGGGGCTGAGCCTGAAGAAATACTGAGAGAGACAGAAAAAGTTTTTAGAGTTAATTCTAGGGTTGTGAGGCAGATGAATTTGCCACGAGACGTGGTTATTTATTTTTCTAGGAGATCACTTCATAATGAAATTTTACAGGCTTTTTATAAGCAGAGATTTCAAATTGCAGCTCAAGATGTTATAATTTTAAAAGAAATATCTTCAAAAATTCTTAGAAAAAGAAAGGATTTTGCTTTTTTGGTTGATGAATTTAAAAAAACGACAGGTTCGATTCAGATGGGAGATACCAGTTGGAATAGTGGTGAATTATGCGGGGATATATTACAGACTTAATACAATTTCAAAAGCGAAAGATTTTTACATTTCGGTTTTGAATGCGGGCTCTCCATTATCTTTACGACCTGAGATAATAGAAGAAAAGTTGGAAGAGTAGCCGGTTGAAAGTGCTATGCTTTTGGATGTAGGTGACATACAGGTCGAACCTCTGCAGCAGTCTCTTGAGACAGAAGACTTTTTTAAGGAACCGAGAATGACTCGTGCAGCCTATAGACGTAAATTAAAAGAACAGCAGAAGACGGATGTTGGAAATAAGAAAAGGAAATGATGAACTTTTGTAGTAGTTTTTTGAGACAGAAGATGTTTTAAAGGAATAGTGAATGATTTGTGTTTAGTATGTTTTAAAGAAACAGTGAATGATTTGTGTAGTATGTAGATGTAAAGAAAAAGAATAATAGAAGGTGTTGATTTAGTGGAAAAGTTTAAATATTTGGGAGTATATATATTATAAATTCTTAATTTAAAGTGAAAAATAATTATGAGATATTATGGGTAAATGTGTAAAAGAATTTAAATTCTAATGATCTCTGTTGCTGAGAATTTTAGTGATTGAGATGAATGATTTGCTGAAACTTTTTAAGTAGGAGGGTATTAATAGATTTTCTTAGGGGTAAAAAGCAAAGAGCCAATTTTATCGAACGTAAGTTTGTTGCTTAGGTTATATTGGAGGGAAAATTTTGTGTTTATTATGGATGAATGATTGTTTAAAAGAAATATACACCTCAGCGAGGTGAAGATGGATAACTTATATGTAGAGTAGATATGGGTTATGATATGGGTTTAAAATGTATTATGCAGACTATGTTTTTTAGTTTTCAATTTGGAAATGCTTATATTGTTATTTTTTTTTCCTTTTTTTGTATTTGAGTTAAAGTATATTATTGATTTTACTATTTGTATAGTTGGATAAGTTTATTTAGAATTTGCTTGTTTATTTGTAACCCTGTAACCAGCTCTGGGAAGTGAGGGGGGGAGGAGGGAGGGAGGGGTTATTCTAGGGGGGGGGGATATTGTTAAAAACTTGTATAAAACTTTTCAATTAAAAAAAAAATGAGCCAACAGTGTGCTGCAGCTGCCAAAAAAGCCAAAACAGTGTAGACTGCATTAACAGAGGGATAGAATCATGATCACATTAATACCACTTTATAATGCCTTGGTTATATGCCTCAGGATGCTTATTAGTAGACCACATTAGCCCAACTGGAGGTCAACCTAGGCTTAACTGACATGCTGTCAGCTAATTAAGGCAAATAGACTCCAATATAGATGATTAAGAAATACACAGAGCTAACAGTGTGGTTTGCTTCTAAATAGAGTGACTTCACTTAAATACGAGCCAGCAGTGTGCTGCAGCTGCCAAAAATTCCAATGCAATTCTAGTCTGCATTAACAAAGGAATAGAATCAAGATCATGTGAGGTGTTAGTACCACTTTATAATGCCTTGGTAAAACCCACTTGGAATATTGCATCCGATTTTGGTCATCACGATGTAAAAAAGATGCTGAGACTCTAGAAAGAGTACAGAGAAGAGCAACAAAGATGATTAGGGGACTGGGGGCTAAAACATATAAAGAATAGTTGCTGGAATTGGGTATGTCTAGTTTAATGAAGAGAGGGTGACATGATAGCAGTGTTCTAATATCTCAGGGTTTGCCACAAAGAAGAGAGAGTCAAACTATTCTCCAAAGTGCCTGAAGGCAGGGCAAGAAACAATGGATGGAAACTAACCAAAGAGAGAAGCAACCTAGAACTAAGGAGAAATTTCCTGACAGTGAGAACAATTAATTCGTGGAACAACCTGCCTCCAGAAGCTATGAGTGCTCCAACACTGGAAGTTTTTAAGAAGAGACTGGACAACCATTTGTCTGAAATGGTATAAGGTTTCCTGCCTGAGCAGGGGGTTGGACTAGATGACCTCCAAGGTCCCTTCCAACTCTATTATTATTATTAAATTAGATAATGAAGAAATCAATCACAAACAGTGTATTCATATAAATTTGTCCAAGCAAAATTCAAGGGTAAGCTCTGTCTTTAATGCATTCTTTGAACAGAAGCAATGTATTTAAGTATCTACCTTTGAATATCAAGATGCTGCTGCTAATAGCCTCTGTGAAATGCTCTCTAGCTCTCTCTTGGTGTTCTTTTTTATTTTCTGTAACTTGCTGTGGATTACATTAAGTATCTACCTTTAATTATTTGTGTTCTTCTGTAACTGGCTGCATAGTTACAACTTATCGACATGGACTAAGAGCTGGACTGGCATTTTTATAGCAGAGCTAATAAAAATAGTTGAGGCATCTAATTTGTTAAATATGAGGGCATATGAGAATAATGCTTCATGTGAACACTACATTCTAAAATCACTATCTTCTGGGAAGATATAACAACAATATGATTCTGAGACAGGTTTTAATATTTGAGATGCTGACACTTTCTGAATTACACAACTACCATATAGAAAATGAAATCTGGACAACAGAAATGGATTGTTTGTACCTGTCTAGACACTAAAAAATTTGTTTTTCAACCAATGACATCTGCGGGATATAAGGAGGGTCAAAATGAGAAAAGCATCATGATCTCATAAGCTCTGGCCCTTTTTTATATTCATCCACTTAAAAAGGACAGAACTTCCAAAGACATGCCAATTTCACCATTCTGATAAATGTAGCAAGATTGCACAAATTGTGCTGTCTTTACTATTAGAAAAATTAATTTATGGGCCAATTACTCAATAGACTCAATGTTTGATGTTATTTACAACTTGTTTACATACATAGATATGTATGGGCAATTATAACAAAATATTGCAATATTTTCTTCATTTTTTTGTGTAAAATTCTTTGCACTTATATATATGCATGAGATGCCTTACTTTAATGTACTGTATGTGTTTGCCCATATCTATGTATCTCTCTTTTCTTTTTGTTCTATTTAATCAAATCAGAAATAGCAAAAGAGAAAGATGATAAACATTCATATTAAAAAGAAAATACAGTTCTGAATTTCAGTCTTGCATTGCTGACTATTTAATAACTAAAATAAAAACATATTTTAGGGAAGATTTTATATTGCCAAAAATTAGGATTTTTCTTCAATTTGGGGAAAGGTTTACATGTGTGCTAACATATAATTGAAGTTTATATAAAACAATGTTTGATATAATTATGCATCTATAAATATACAATTCCCTCCCCCCCCCAAGTATGTATGTATATATATATATATAAAGTCCAGTTGGGAGAAAAGCCTTTGTATAAATCAGGTTTTGTAGAATTTTTTAGTAAAAGTTAGAACCTATGTGCCTAAATCATAGTTCTCAAACTTAGAGTTGACAAATCCCAGGAGATTTGCAAAACCTGATTTAATGCCAATTTCTGATAATTTTTTTAAAAATTACTTTGAATTCTAGAAGACACTGAATATGCTAATACCAAGTTATCTAATACTGGAATGAGAGTCAAAAACAAGTCTTTCCCAATTCTTCATATATCTTTTCCCAGGGACAGGAAAAGACAGAGAATATATTTGGCAATATATATCTAGAATAGAACTTTATTTCCTAGGCAAGAGGCACTAAGGAAAAGAGTTAATTTATATTTTCAGATAAATGTTTTCATTTTAATCTCTACAGTTCTAATATAAAATAATTTAATTCTAAAACTACATGACATACTGTATGTATGCTATTAGTTAAGTTATCAGAACAATTTAATGTCTGGTATAAATGCCTTGAATAATCTTTTCTATCTTCTGGTGGTGGAACCCGTAGAAACATGGAATATGCCACAGCCTGGGCAGGATCTGCTCCTGGCAGTTTCAACTGCAAAAAAACCACCATGTTATAAAATGAATAACAAAATAATTTTAGTTCATTAATATACATTTTCTAAAATAAATAGCATAAAGAATAAAGCTTATACCAGTGGTGGTGAACCTATGGCACGCGTGCCAGAGGTGGCAATCAGAGCCCTTTCTGTGGGCACACATGCTGTCGCCCCAGCTCCACCTACCCCCGCGGCCCCTTCCTCCCTAGCAGCCCCCTCCGGAGAGTTACCCCTGGGCGCGGCTCGCACGGAGCAGCGTAGCCAAGGACATGGCAGCTGGGCAGCAGGGACAGGACTCCGCCCTTGCGCCCCAGTGTGCGCAGATGATGTTGCGGGGTGCGGGCAGAGGGCGTGGCTGCCATGACGCTGCAGGGCCGCCTGGGTGATTTGCAGTGGGCCATAGAGGCGGTGGGTGGCCCTGCGTGCGGATGGGGCAGGGGGCGGGTGGAAGCGGAGCAGGCAGGGTAGGAGGCGGAGCAGGGGCAGGTTTTGGGCACTCCGTCTCTAAAAGGTTCGCCATCACTGGCTTATACAGTATATCCTGAAGTTTTAGAGATTATGTACTACAATCTTGTTAGTCTCTTTTACTACAGCATCCTGTAAAAGAGCAAACAGAATTGTTTTTCTTACTCCAAAGACTATCTGAAATTCTATTTCTATTTCCAATCTGGAGTTGTATAGATAAGATTTGGCAACTTCTACTAAAATACTTGCCAGACCTATCATTACCCAATTGGAAGATATGAACTGTAGCTAAAAACAACTAAATTGTTGCAGTATTATGTACTTAGCTGACTCTTCTATTTTATTGATTGACTTATAAATCTATAGAATTTTCACGGATTCTTCATTTGGATATCTACATATGTCTTCATTAATACAATCGATTATAAAAATTTTTGCTCTGGTTTAGAACTTGATTTTTGATTTTGCTAATCCATTTTATGATATTTTCACTTTTCCTTCTCCTATCATAAATATTTTATCATAAATATTTTCACCTGTTTTTATTTTTTCTTGCGCATGACAGTAAATAATATTGATACGTGTGGTTTTCAGATGTCCCCTCTCTGAATATTTCTTAGGGGAAAGGGAGAACTGAGAAAAGAGTTTTGTCCTTTTCTGTTTTTCCTGCAAAATCATTTTAGATTTTACAAGGTTCTAAGTGGAAGTTCAGATATTATTCAAGAAGATATAAAATCAGATTGACATCTTGGGAGATGTTCATTTTCCCTGATCTCAATATTTTGACTGGAGGACCTGTCTCAGTGTAAGTTGCCTTTATTTCCTCTGACTCTGCTGAGGAAACCACATACTACAATGCAGCTAGCTGAGGACTACATACTGTAGGTCAGCACAAGCTTCAATCAATTATAATCTGTTCTGTTTGTTTATGTCTGTATATTTTATCTTTAGCCAAAGTCCACAGTTAGTAGGAAAAACTACTTTATTTCTTGCTTTGAGTTGTGGAAGGCTCTTCTATTATATATGTAGATGACAGTTTTAGTATAAGCTTAAAGCCCTGCCTTAAATTGCGTATCACATAATTCTTCTGGTCCTTTCCTCTTCTTTTAACAATTCATTACATGGTGAGTGTGAATCATCTCTCCTTTCAATATCTGATTAAAATTCAAGTAATCTAACGAGATAGCAACCTGATGTGAATATCCATATCCAAGACATCCATAACAGAACATAAATTGCACCTCTGCTGTGCAGAAAATCTGAAAAGTGTAAACATACAGCTTTTAGTTTGCAATGTATATTATACCGGTATATTTTAAAAAATCTAATAAAATCCTTTTAAGAATGAAATGCAACAATTTTTCTGGTTTTCCCACAAGTCTGTGTACAGTATATATGTATAAATAAATAAAAAAGACTACCTAAACAACAACCAAAAACTTCTGCATTTCATAATTTGCTTCCAGAGAAAACATTTACATGAGAGAAGAAAACATATTCATCATGTTTCTTACTGAAGGTAGGACAAGACTGGCCTACAACCAGATCCCAATGGAGTAGCAATCCTTTGCACACAGCTATTGGCCAGAGAAGAAAAGTATTTTTTGGCTACTATCTTTTTTGCAAGTTCCTAATCATGTTCTCATGATGTTGCGAGAGGTAAAAGGTGACTATTGGATATATTGCATGTGTGAGTGTTGCTGGCTAAATTCACCATTTTGTCTTTTTATTGTCTCTTTTTAGTCTTTTTTTATAGTGAACAGTTCAGGTGATGCTTAAAAGGAACAAATTAAATTGCACTGATGTCTCATTATCTGAATAAATCTGAACATGGTACGACACAGATGCCTGACTGACCCAGTGTAGCTTAGGGTTGTTTTTTTTCCCCAAAGCGCAGGCACATGGTTCAGCCAATGTCCTCATTGCAGTTTGGAATGAGCAGATGATGGGAGCACTGGAGCAAATTGCACCTGTGCAAACTCTCTGTGCATATGGAGCTCATAGAACAATATGGATTACCAAGCAGTTGTATGAGAGGAAATGAGACTAGACACCTTAAGCACTGCTGGAGTAAGACAAAGAATGAAGTCAACCAAACAGAGGTAAGAGTGTTTATTAAAATTTACCAAGGGGACTAGGGTGATATGATAGCACTTCTCCAATAATTGAGGGGCTGTAACAGATAGGAGGGAATCAACCTATTTTCCAAAGCACCTGAAGGCAAGCAAGAAGTAATGGATGGGAACTTAACAAAGAGAGATTTATCCTGGAATTAATGAGAAAATTCCTGTCAGTGAGATTAAACTGTGAGACGGCTTGCCTCCAGAAGTTGTAGGTGCTCCTTCACTGGACATTTTTAAGAAGAGATTGGACAACCATTTGTCTGGAATAGTATAGGATCTCCTTTTTGAGCAGAAGGTTGAATTAAAAGGCCTCCAGGTCCTTTCCAATTCTGTTATTCTATATACCTTGCCATGATAAGGGTGGTGAGCTGTACTTATTTATCTTTACTACATCAAAGATAACTGCCCAGCGGCCCTATTTTGGAAGACCAGAAGGAGCCAGGATTTCTCCTACAGGGTTGCTGTGAAAAATGTTGTTAGTATCTAATAAACAAAGTTGCTTGATTTTACTCGGAACTGGACTGGCAGGGCAACTCCATTGGAAGTGACTGAGATACATCTGAGCACTATTATTTGGGAGGAGTTTGAGTCGATTGGTCCAAGGAACTAGATAGGGTCTTCAGGGTTGTGATTTCAGCCACCTGTGTTCTGGACTCATGCCCCTCTTTGTTGGTTAAGGACTCCTTAGAGGAGGCATTTTAAGGAGGTGACAGTCTTGGGAGGTGACAGTTCAAGCTGTGGTTAATGCATTTTTGAAGGAACGAGTGTATACCATATGCCTTGAAGGATACAGTGGTGTGCCTCCTTCTTAGAGGGCATTCGACCTAACAATTCTTGACAACTTTTGTACAGGCTCCAATCTGGCCTTCTTAGGAAAGGTTGTTGAGAGGGTGGTTGATGCTCAGCTATAGGGGGCCTTAATCTTCGGCAGGCCCTCTATCTGTCTATCCACCTGGACAGCACTTAAATCAGGGGTCCCCAACCTATGGGCCACGGCCCGGTAGTGGGCTGTGGCCTGCTGGTCATTGGGCTGTGGGACAGGCTGGCCAGTGTGCGTGCACACCCCCACACTTGCGCTAGCACCGTGACCACAAAAACAGGATGCCACTCCTCCAGGTGCAAAAAAGGGATGCCGCAGCAACACCTTGGGGTGTGAAAACGGGATGTTGCCACGTGGTGGGGCACAAAAACGGTGTGCCACCATACCGCGCAAAAATGGGCCACCACCGCACTGCAGGGCACAATGGGCTGCCGCTGCGGGGTGCAAAAATGGGCCACCACCACACTGCAAGGCCTAAAAACGGATTCTGCCATGCCGCGGGGTGCCCCCATGCCACGGAGTACACAAAATGGGCCGCCACTGTGCTGCAAGGCCCAAAAATGGATGCTGTCATGCTACGGGGTGACCCCACACCACGGGGTGCAAAAAATGGGCCGCCACCATGCTGCAAGGAGCAAAAATGGACACTGCTGCGCCATGGGACACAAAAATGGGCCACCGCTGCTCTGCAAGACACAAAAACGGATGCGCCACAGGGTGCAGAAACAAGGCGCTGCACCACACAAGCACAGGGCAGGGCTAGTGAGTATCACGCAGGTGCTAGCCCCGTCCTGTTTTCAACGTATGTGTTCGCGGCCTCTTGCGCACGCACGCATGTAAAATGCTTCCCCCTCCCTTTTCCTCCGGTCCGCCAACCGACAAAGGTTGGAGACTTCTAACTTAAATCCTGAGTCTTCCCCCAGCATTGAGATAGGGTGAGGTCAGGGTGGGATGAGATTGTTGGGTGCATTAGAGCGGTGTGGCTATGGCACCAGTTTTTCTATTTTTAGTTTTATTGCTGTTGATTTTTTATTGGTTGTAAGGTGTCCAGGGTTGTTTAAGATGGGGGACTATATAAATATTTTAAATTAATCAGTCAGTCAGACTGATTAATCTTAGATATGTTTTACACTATAATCAAAAGGTTTGAGAGGGGCAAGGTGGTCATTTGGTAGTGCTCTAACTCCCCCCAAAAGGAAACCACTATATGGTTGAACATTATATATGAACACGAAATATATATATATATATATATATATATATATATATATATATATATATATATATATATATGGTTGTGAGAGCAGTCTTTATTTATTTCTTAAAAAATCTCTTGTTCTATTGGATCCTACACATCTGTATTAAAAGAAAGCATAAGAATTCATACTAAGCTTTTAAATCTGCTATTTTATACCAATTTCATTTGCAGACAAAAGGAAGACAAAAGTGAATATTTCCTTATATTGAAATAAACTAGATTTCTTGAAAAGAATACGCTAATTTTTATCTTCTGTTGATATAGGCCTGAATTTATTATGTGAATTTATATACTATAGTTCATAAACTATACTTTGTCATGTCAACAACACAAATGGAGCTTACAAAATGTAGATGTATGTGGTAACAATAAAAAGAGAACTGTTTACATATAAATTCAATGTTCTTTTAAAATTATTTTTTTGAAAAAAGTCTCACCATGTTTCTAATCCTCATAGGGCATGTTTCAGTGAAGGACTGCTTCTAAATATGGGGGCAGAAACAAAAATTTAAATTATTTTTCTGTGTTTACATATTGTTTATTTTATAAAAGCAACAAAAACGTTAATTCAGCTTTAAGATTTCCAAGAAGAGTTTAGAAAATGCATGAAATTACAACAGTAAATTGGATTCATCCACCATATTAAATCAAAATCAAACCATCTTGCAGCTTAATGGGAAATGTTAACCCAACTGGTATAAGTAAACACTAGATTTGATTTTGATCCTTAGCGTTTTGTTGATTATGAATTAGTATTAATTACACAAAGGCTTTAAGCTCTTGAGGATGGAATGGCTACTTTCTCTAGTAGAATGTTAATTTAGTTTACTATTATTATTATTTCAGGAGTAAGTTGTTTTTTCTTATCATTATAGAATCATTTAAAAAATCTTATTACAGGATGAGCAGCCCAGTAAAAATAAATAACATTGGAAAAAAACCTCAAGAGAACATAGCAAAGTTCCTTCGCTATCTTATCCCATGTGACACAGGTCCTTAATTATCTTCCAGCCATATAACTTCCAAATCTGAAAGAGTGTCACTTGCCGGGAATAAAGTAGTAAAAATATAAGACTCTGCCCAAGCTTCTTTAGCAATTAATGGTTGGCCTTAAAAGGGGCTTCCAGTTACCCATACTACAAAAGCTCAGCCCAACATCAGTGAATAGTGGAGGAAGATAGCCAATTAGGCACGGAGGAGGTGAAATCAAAGCAGTTTGCTGGAGTGAGCAACAAGACTCTGAAGCTGCTGAAGGTAAATAAGAAGTAGCAGAGCTTTACAGCGTCACAAGTCTTCCAAAAACACAGGCCAGGTCTTTAATATTTACTATATCTTCGTTTATTTACAGATGGATTGAATCACTTTCATAGATAATTTTCTGAACATTTGTAGTAATAGAGTTATTACAGCCCATTAACCTTAAGCCTGTAAAAAACAAAAAAGGAACTTTGGATCCATGAAAGACAGCTGAATTTATGAGAGTATAATAGTGCACTTAAGCAAACACTAGAGAGTTATGTTCTCCTACAATATACATACTGTAAATTTTTAATTAGAACCACTAGAAAGGTTAAATAATTGGAGATAATTTTGTGGAAAATTTCTATGGGCATATAACTCAATTTACAGAAAGATACAGAATTTGAATGGAACTAGAAGAAGGATATAGTTAATCTAATACTAGGAGATTAATAGTTATTCTTCACTGATATGAGTAAAGCTGAACCTTGGCAGAAGCTTTCTGGTAATATGATCACAATTTAGGCGCTTGGTAACTGGCTCACATTTAAGATTGGATGAAATGTCATGTAGTCATGTGATTGTGATTTGTTATGATTTTTTTGCCAATTTCCAGTAAAATATGTCCATTGAGGAAAGTGAATTTGCTTAACAACCATGTGATTTTTTTACTGACCATCTGAGTCACCCAACAACCACAGTGACTCATGACAATTATAAAAATGGTCATAAAATTGGGTCCAGTCACATGGTGACCCAACTTATCATTACCATGGTCCATGACTAATGATCAGTGTTCCTATTGGGGTTGTAAGTTGAGGTTACCTGTACTGTATACAATAATCTCTGACTATAGCCTTGGCTTAGTTGTAACTCTGTGAACCTGACTTGGTTAGTAGATTATGGTCTGTTGCCTGCATCACCTTGTTCAGGAAACAGAAAACTCCTGAGAATACCATTGATAGCCAAGAAAACGAATAGATCATAGTACAAATCAATCCAGAGTTTGCACTTCAAGTACAAATGACCAGGCTCAAATTATTATATGAAGATTTAAGTTTCTTAAGAAATCTATCAGGAAGATAGAAGGAAAGAGAATAAGAATTTTTTACTCAGTTAAAACAGATGATAGCACACCACTGGAAGACCTAAAAGGCCAGATTGGAGGCAGATTGTCCCAGAGAAAATCTATTTAGCTGCTGTGAGTCAACATTGACTTAAGGATACATAATCAAATAAAAATCAAAGATTCAGATCTAGACCTTTATTTCAGTCATTGGGTAGCATAGCAGTATACAATCAACCCAACAGACTGTTATTAGAACAGTCAAAATCAGAAATACTGAACTGAAATATGAGCTATCAGGTAGCCAAATAAGAAAAAAAAAAGTATTTCCTCCAATACTATCAAGATTAAAATAACGGCTATTGTTATTCTAATTCCCTTTAAATCTATATGCCTATAAATTGGTGTTTAGACCCAAGTCCTAAGAGATGTAAACAGAGAAGAAAGGCTTAAATCTAAAATTTCCATATTTATGAAGCTGCAGGAGCAATCACTTTAGTAGCAATATAAAGAATTTTGGCAATCTCAAAAAGGATAGGCTCTAATAGATAAGAGGAGATATGTTTAAAGAAAATCAGTATGGTTTGGGTATTTTATCAAACGAGAAAATAAAACACATTCTAATATCCTTATAAAATTAGCAATGTAAAAGCACAGCAGATTCTCCATTGTCTATATCACATGGACATAATCAAAGGGTATTCAAAGAGTTAGAACTCTGAACCAAACTGAAGGAAAAAAGAATAATAATCTTGTGCTTCAAAACTTGACAGAAAAAATATCATGAGATTTGTAGAAAATTGTTTAAAAAATGACATGCAATTAAAAGCAGTATATAGTACTTGTATCAACTGTCATTATGAAAAAACAACTGCAAATTAATTTCTCCAAAGCCACTTAACAGGATATATGCTTTATAACGCTTTGTCTTGGAGCATAATTATGTAGAACAGCTTTTATATTAAACCTACCTGAATAACTTCATATAGGTGCATAGTTACATTCCCAAACAGCCTTGGAAAGTCTTTTGGACCTTCAAAGCCCACCAACTCTAAAACAATCCTATTCCTAGGATCACTTTTCTGCTTTGGAACCTGAAAATCAATATATGTAGCAAACATATTTACTATGAAAAAACAAAGAGAAAACATGCATCAATATTGCCAACTGGCAGCAGTTGAATGCAATAGATATCAGTTCATTAATTAGAGCTTTCTTTGGGCTTCTGTTTAAAAATATTGTTAAGAACCTCTGTCTTTTCTCTAGTTATAGGTTGTTGGTTTTTGATCAAAAAAGCAATGTGCAGTGACACTTCAGGGAACTGTTTTCTCCATAATCCAGTCTCCCTAAAAAGGGGGAAGAAGTAAGGATGTGCAGCATTTGGGAGAATTTCTGTTGTCCACAACTCAAGTAAGTTCTGATTTATCAGGTGTAAAGAACTATTGATGACTGTTCTCAAGTAGTTAGTTCAACTTTGTCTAGGCAGGAGCTAAAGAATTAGGTAGAGCTGTGCTTCTGAACTCCAAAACTTCAGGTATGTCTCTAAATGTGAAGAATGGATAAAAATCTGCAAATCAAGATTCCTGCAAAAGCCAGTGCCTACCATAAAGGAAAAAAATGGGGGATTCAATTGTGGAAGACTTAAATAGTCATAAATACCCACAGTCAAAATGGCAATACCACTGCAAAGTTATATCCCACTTGTTAAGTCCTCCGTTCGATGGCGAATGATGAGGAGTCATGACGAAGTTAACAGCTCTTTATTTACAATCACCAACACTCGAACGAACAGACAGGCTCGCAGGCCTCTCTCTTAAAAGCGACCAGAGACCCAGACAGAAACATAACAAAGTATCTGGCATTTCGCACCTTGCGCATGCACACAAGGCTGGCGCCACTCAGTCTGGTCCCGAGCAGCTTCTGGAATGCCCGGGACCATTGCAATGTCCCGAGACTGCTTTTGCTCAGGACACAACATCCCTCCCCCCTAGATGGAACATACCTGTACACCCACACGCATTATCTCTTGGGGAGAGTGTTATAAAGTTCCAACAATCAAATGCACTGAATGTGGAATACCCGAGGTTGCCTTCAAACACAACCCTTCAACATGTTCCGGAATAAATGTATCCGAATTAAATTAAAAGAAAAGTAAACAAAATAATCTCTTAACCATGGTCCTTGTGATCAGGCCCCCTGGAACTTGACAGCAACCTCACAAATTCCCTAAAATATTTGGGTGGGCACTTGGCCCGCTGCGACCTCCTAGGGCCAGGAGAGATTTCTTGGCCCCCTTGTTCCCCTACCCGGCGAGACAGGCCACTTTGTGGCTGCCTTAAATTGTCCGAGGACCCCGATGAGATTGCCTGCCCCCCCTGCTCGCCTACCAGGCTAGGTAGGCCAGGGCTTTTCTGCCCCAAAGACCTGGTTGACCTGCCCATCTGCTGGCTGGCTGGACCTTCTAAGCCCAAGCCAGCATACCTTGGAGGAGTGGTAGTCCCCGGTTCCACAATGGACCCTTCTTGGGAGCACTGTCCCTCAAACCCAAGGCCAGCAGATGAAAAGTGCTGGGTAGCGGGATTACCCCAGTGCTCTGTAGCCCCCAAGCATGTGCCTGAGGTGCCGGAATCAGGAGTCGCCTCCCTGGCTACCCCCTTCCCTGTTGACCTCCTTCTGGAAGCAATTGCAGAATTGAGCCATCCCCCCTGCTGTATTTCTTGTTCTCTTGCAGTTTGTGAGTTGTGTGGATACCCCCAGTCAGTCTCCCTGTCTGGAGCACTATCTGTCGTGTGTGAATAATGTGGATACCCCTGGTGTGACTCCCTGTCTGGAGTAACTGTGGATGTGTGGGATGACCCCCTATCCATTGAATTCCTGTTCTGAGCACTTGCGGAACCTTGTGATGAAACATCCATGGCCTCAGAGCAGCTAGTGAAGACCTGTGAAACTGATCCCCAGAATGCATATTATGATCCTCCTCCCCCCCCCCCCGAGCAGAGCCAGGAGTGGAAGAGTGAGAGTCCAGTCTCTAACGCAGCTGGTCTATGTGCCTGCGAAGAATGTGGCCGTCTCCCAAGGTCACTTCATATGACAACGGCCCTGAGATCTTGCAGACCACAGCTGTTACCCAGAGATGACCAAGCCCATAGTTTCGTGCCCAGACCAGATCATCCACTTGAAGTCTCCTCGATGCCCATGGTTGTGACACCTGTGACTGCACCCGGTCAGGGTGCAGCCTGTCCAGCTTAGTGATGAGGCGGCGACCCCAGTGGAGTTCAGCAGGGCTCTTCCCAGTGGCAGTGCATGGTGTGGTGCGGTGTGCAAGAAGAAAGTCTGCTAACCTGTGATGCCAGTAACCGTAAGTCAGTTTCTTGAGGGCATCCTTGGTATTTCGCACCATTCTCTCTGCCAGTCAGTTGGACGATGGGTGGAAAGGAGCCGATGTTGCCTGCCGGATCAGATTGACCTGAAGAAAAGCCTGGAACTCAGAAGAGGTAAATTGAGGGCCATTATCCAAAACCAGAACATCTGGAAGACCGTGTGATGCAAAGATTCCTCTCAACACTTGAATGGTCTTAGCAGTAGTAATGGAGGAAACAGGAACAACCTCTAGCCACTTGGAATAGCTATCAATAACAACCAGGAAGAATTGCCCCTGAAAGGGCCCAGCGTAATCTATATGCACCTTAGACAATGGGGTATGAGTTTCCTCCCACCTATGTACTGGTGCCTGAGGCATGTCAGGCCGAGACTGTTGGCACACTTGGCACCCGTGCACCTGGGCCTCGATGGCTTTATCGAGTCCAGGCCACCAAAGATGGCTGCGCGCAAGCGCTTTCATCCTGACTATACCAGGATGACCCTCATGCAGAGGTCAAGACTCTAGACCTCAATGAGGCTGGGATCACTACCCTGCTACCCCATAACAGGGCACATGTCAGGCCATCCTGACAACACCCATGTCAGCACACGTGTAAGCGTGTGATCAGTGGCAGTTTCTGCAGCCACATCCCTAGCATTGAGGGGAGACTCAGGCAACTCTTGAATAGAGAGAATATTAATAGCTGGAGCAGGATCAGGCTCCAATTGGTTCAGGGGTAGTCTGCTCAGGCCATATGCATGACCCATTTCCTTTCCTGGTTTGTGGACTAATGTGTAGTCATATGCTGACAGAAAAATGGACCATCTCAGCATACGAGGAGAAATTATATGTGGGGTCTGTTTGTTATTAGTAAACAAACCCAGCAGAGGCTTGTGATCAGTATATGAAATGGTGGCCATATAAGAAATCATGAAATTTCTTAATACCAGCCACTATGGCCAAAGCTTCTCTGTCAATTTGAGCGTAATTCAGCTCTGCAGAAGACAGAGTCCTTGAATAATAAGCCACAGGGACCTGTGTCTCATCAGCCTTCAGATGGTTAAGTACAGCTCCCACCCCATACAGAGATGCATCGCAGGCGATGCAAACAGGTAGTTGCTCATTGAAATGAGCTAGAACAGAATTAGACGGGAGCAAGGCCTTAACCTCATTGAAACTCTGGTCATGGACTTTCATCCACTGCCAAGGAGCTTGCTTGTCTAAGAGCCTATATAATGGCTCTGCCACAGCAGCCTTATGAGGGAGAAAATAGGCCTAAGAAGGCTTGCAGTTCACTCTTGGATTTAGGGCTTGGGGCCTGCTGTATGGCTTGCAATTTTGTTTCAGCAGGGTGAATGCCTTGAGCATCTATCCTGAATCCTAAGAAGTCAGTAGAATTGACTCCTATCTTACATTTCTCCTTCTTGAGTTTAAGGCCTGCTCTTCGAAAACGAAGCAAAACAGCCCTTAATCTTTCAGCTAAATTTTGAGATGACTCCCCTGCAATGAGGACATCATCGAAATAGGGACAGACCCCAGGAATACCTCGAAATGTGCTTTCCATGACACTTTGGAATATGCCAGGGGCTACATTTACCCCAAATTGCAGTCTCTTAACCTTGAAAGCCCCGTGAGTTACAATAGTTGGGCCTCTACAGCTGCCTCATCAACAGGTAACTGTTGATAGACCTATGCCAGGTCAAGCTTAGCAAAGATGCGGCCTCCCTTGAGGGAGGCCAGAATGTGGCTTACCACAGGTACTGGATAAGCGTGCTGTTGCAGCACCTTATTCAGTGTGCACTTGTAGTCTGCACAAATACGTATGTCCCCCTTAGCCTTTAGAGGCATTACTATGGGGGTTTCCCATGACTTGAATCCATAGGTTCTAAAATGCCCTGCTGGAGCAATTTTTCCAGCTCAGCATCAATTTTACCCTTGAGGGCAAAAGGTACCCTCCTAGGCTTAACTCTGATGGGTGTGACGGATGGGTCTAGCCGTAGCGAGACTTCTGCATGGCCTGACGTTTGCAAATTGTGCAGCCCAGTAACCTGGACTCCCAGGGCCTCGAACCAATCAAGTCCAATAAGGCTTGTTCGTTCACCCCCAACAACTACCACATCTAGGGGACCTTCAAAATCCTTATACTGCACTCTAAGGGTGGCCTCCCCCTTAACACACACCATAGAATTTTGAAAATCTATAAGTATTAGGTTCGAAGGCCTGAGTTTAACTCGAAGGCCACC
The DNA here is from genome assembly GCF_016545835.1 of Crotalus tigris. Lineage (NCBI taxonomy): Eukaryota > Metazoa > Chordata > Lepidosauria > Squamata > Viperidae > Crotalus > Crotalus tigris. The sequence goes on from NW_024096479.1 coordinate 153,737, forward strand.
GCTACTGCATATCTTTTTTAAGGTGTTACTGGAAATAATGAAAAGAGCAGACCCGGTGTCCAACTCCATTGATAAGGGAACCCCTTGCAGCCTTACATTAAGAGAAAGCTTCTTCTTAAGGGGCTTGCGTGTTCCTGTCCTCAAAATATTCCTGCGCAACGCGCAGAAACCCAACCTATGTTAGTTGGGGACCCTGGTACCTTTCAGATGCAATTCTTCATGAGGTTGAACCTTCTGGCGACCCAGACAGCTGCGATGTGGCCTTGTTTGCCACACGCTCTGCAAATGGCGGAACGGAACCTGCATTCAGTTCGCTTGTGGCGTCTTCCACACCCGAAGCATTGAAGGGATTCTTTGTCCTTGTCCAGACGCTCCTTCTGCCTCCTTCCAGCTGGCTGGTAAAGTCTATTCACCTCTTCTTCAGGATCCGCGTCTAACCCTTCTTGGATGTCCTCTTGGTGGACGGTAGCAGTCACTGGAGGGCTTCTGGTGGGCCGTAGGGTTTTCACAGCCCCGCCTGCTGCTTCCTCAGCTGCCACCTCTCTCAGTGCATCTTGGAAAGAGACATCCTCTCTAGCAAAAATCTTCTGCTGCAAGTCTCTGTTCCTCAAACCGCATACAAAGCGATCTCGCAGCCTCTCCTCCAGATCCTTGAACTCACAAGGTCTGGCTGCTTGCCTTAAGGCCGCAATAAAATCCATAGCAGATTCACCCGGCCTCTGGTCTCTCTGTTCAAATGTGTGCCTCCAAGCAATAACAAATAACTTTGGCTGGAAGTGTTCCTTTAGCATTTTCTTCAAGTCAGTATAGGTTACTGACTCTAGAGATGCAGGGGCCAGCAGATTCTCTGCAATTTCAAATACTTCCTGTCCACAGACACACAAGAGAGTTGCAGCCTTCAAGCCATCTTCTCTAACTTGATTTACTCTAAAGTAATTCTCAACCCTTGCAACATAGGAATTCCATCTTTCAGGATGTGAGACATCAAAATCAGACAAACGCCCAATCTTCGCTATCATACTTCTACTACCTTCACCACTCGCTCCTCTGCAAACTTCTGGGAAAGGGTCTTTTAGCCGAGCTCACCTTCCAGCGACGCTATACTGGCAGGCTGGGACACTGATTCAGACGCCGTCTTCCCTCTGCAGGACTTTCTGGGTGAGTCCTTAAACTGTTTCTTTTAGTTTGAAAGGCATCCCACCTTCGTCGCCAGTGTTAAGTCCTCTGTTCGATGGCGAATGATGAGGAGTCATGACAAAGTTAACAGCTCTTTATTTACAATCACCAACACTCGAACGAACAGACAGGCTCGCAGGCCTCTCTCTTAAAAACGACCAGAGACCCAGACAGAAACATAACAAAGTATCTGGCGTTTCGCACCTTGCACATGCGCACAAGGCCAGTGCCACTCAGTCTGATCCTGGGCAGCTTCTGGAATGCCCAGGACCATTGCAACATCCCGAGCCTGCTTTTGCAGGCTCAGGACACAACACCAGTCATATATTTTTCTAGCATGTTATAGTATTACAGTATTATTCAAATATTACTTCTTTACTACCTTCCCTGAAAGTAAGGCCTACCCCGAAAATAAACCCTAGCTTGATTTTTTGTGGTGAGCCTAATATAAGCCCTAACCCAAAAATAAGCCCTGGTTTTGGGATGAGGCACACACTTAAAAATCAAGCTAGGGTGGGGGATGTGTGGATCTGCCCTGTGTGCCCTGCACCCACCTATCTTGCAGCCAAGCCTCTCCTCACTGGCCCACTTCTTCTGAGGTGTCTTTCTGCAGCCAGGCCTGCATTTCTCAGTCACAGGCCTTTCCTGAAGGCCTGTGCAGCCGAGAACCAAACTATAGATTCAATCCATAGCTCGGTTCTGCAAGACATCTGCAACCGAGGACTGAGCTATAGATTGAATCAGTATTCGGCTGCATAGGCCTTCCAGAAAGACCTGACTGCAAAATGCAGGCCGGAATGCAGCTGCAGAATGAAGCTGCTCCTTCGACTCCAAAAGAAGTGGACAGGTTGGGCTGGGATATCGGTGCTGGAGGTAAGACATCCCCAAAAGTAAGACCTGGTGCCTCTTTTGGAGGAAAAAAAAAAAGACCCGGTCTTATTTTTGGGGAAACACGGTATTAGCTAAAGGCAAAGTTATTTTTTTCATATAGGCATTTAATAGAGCACTATACTAGTCACCAAGATCATCCTGTAATTATTCAATAGAAATCCTATTTAGTAAACTGCCTAGCAACATTAATTATTCCTCCCTGCGGTTGAGGGTATTTGATTCATAAGTATGGATTCATAGAAGAAGAATTAAATGAACGGAATATCTGGACCAACTGAATAGACTCACAGTTGCCCACCATCTGATTTCTTCTTTATTTATATAATGAAATATCACTATATCACTGGGCAGTCTCATATCCACTAGATATTTCTGCAATACTTCCCAGGTTTTTACCATTAGCCAAACTGGCCAAAGCTAGTTTAAATTAAAATACAGTGTATAAGGGGGGGGGAGATAAAAAGTGACAAATACTGTAGATCAGTGGTTCTTAACCTTTTTGAACAAATGACCCCCTTGAGCCAATGAGGAAGTTGTCATCGCCCCTCTCCCCCAACATAACCTCTCAATCATAACATAGGAAATAATTCTTCAATTTATGCAAACACTTATTTTGTTTTCTTTAAAATTGTCATCAGGACATATGATGCAAATAATTTATTTCCAGTCTTTTCCCCATATCTCAACTGTGTGAAAAATTTTGGTGCCACCATCTATTCCCAAACTTCATGATACATGTATTTCATTATTATCTTATTTATTCAAGACACTTAAATGTAATGACCACTGAAAACAAAACATTGGGAGCCGCACAACCCTTTTGACATCTAAAATGAAGATAACACTGCATGTATCCTTTTTTACCTTTATTATATATATATATATCTTCAGTGTTATCTTCATTTTAGATGTCAAAAGGGTCTCTCTCTCTCTCTCTCTCTCCCTCTTTCTGCCCTTGGTCTGCCAGTCCTTTCCCCCACTCAGTGTGTGTGTGTGTGAGAGAGAGAGAGGGGGGGAGGGAGAGAGAGGCACTTGCACTTCCTCTCTCTCTCTTTTCTCTCTCTTTCTCTTTCTTTTTCTCTTTCTCCTCTCCCTCGCTCTTTCTCTCTTTCCTCTCCCTCCCTCCCCCTTCTTTCTCCAAGTGAGGAGAGAGAGAGAGAGAGAACGAAAGGCAGAGGGTGCCAAAGGGGCGGGGGGGGGCAGGAGGCAGCAGAAGACCCCCTGTTGCTCCTGTTGCCTCTGGAGGCACCCAGCTCCGCTACCCGCCGGGCCTGCGGGGACACCCTGGCTCATGGTCATGTTGGCAGGCCATCCCATGTGTCGCTGGCGTCCCCGGGCTCAAGTCGGGCCACGGGGCATCTGCAGAATGCCCTGGCCGTCGACTGTATCGCCAAGCCTCCCCTCGCTCCATCGCCCCCATATCGTCCCCCTTTTCATTCCTTCACCCCCATGTCGCCCCTTTTCATTCCATCGCCCCCCTGAAAAATGAAATTGCCCCCTGGGGGGCGATATCGCCCAGGTTAAGAACCACTGCTGTAGATGTTATGATGCCACAAAGTACAATCTATGACTGATGAACTTGTATATGAAACTGGAATGCAAATATGAAAGGGTCAAATTGGCATCTTGTCATCACACTGCAATTTCCATATTATTGTCGTTGTTATTATTATTGCAATTAGTAATGCCCATATTCAGGGCATGAGGGTGTCTATTCTTATTATAGTAACATTTAAAAGAAGAAGAAAATAAAAGAAAATAACACCTTCCACTTACAGGAACATAAATTTGTAGTGGAGCAATTGAAAAAAATCTGTTCAAATAATAATTAAAGGGTTAATTAATTATTTTCATTTACTATGAAAAAAATGCATGTCACCAGATTTGCTACCAAGCTATATGTAGAACTATGTAGATTTTCATATAACGTATTTTATGGGTGATAGAAAAGATAATTGTATAAAAAAGAATAAACATACAAACATACCTTTACAGAAAAATATCTCACATCTCCGAAATAGATTGTATTCATCTTCCTGGTTCTGAGGTGTGCTCTGTACATTTGGGGGTTTGTGCATTTCATGATTTTATCAATACTAATACGAATCAATAAATACGTGTCACGTTTAACATTGACTGTGAGAGCTCTATGTTAAGGAAACATAAATCTTTCTGATCAGAAAATTACAGTAAAGCAAGATGACTACACAAAAGTCTTAGAAGATTTCAGAGCATGCTATAAAACATAATTAGATTTTTATATATTCAACTCTGACTTACAGGAATGTAGAATACAGTCTAAAAAGAAAACAAATAAGAGATGTTTTAATCTGATTTCTAGTGTTATGTGGCGCAGCATGTAAGGAGTATTTCCAAATTTGGTTTAAACAATAGCTGTATTCACAGATCATACTAAGTACTAAGCCATGATTTATTTAGCAAGTCAGAAACCTAGGATTGTTGTAATGTATCTGGGCTGTGAAAATCCAGACAAAAAAAATCTACCTTGGCAGAGAAGAGAAATAGAAAACTTTAATACTTTGCTGCTATCTAATGATTGTCTGCAGTGATTGTCTGTTGCCTTAAAAAACCATTGTCAGTCTTCTCAAATAAGAAAGCTGAATGAAGTAAATTCCTGGTTTGTTGCTCTGCACATTTTGGATTAACAAGTTTTGACAAGATGCTAAATAATCCAGGAAACTACAAAAAACACAATCGGAATCAGCCATGGTTGTGATTAATGACCAGCAAACCTAGTTTAAAACTAAAACATGGATTACTTAATGTATATTAAGGAATTAAATTACTGATGTTTGAAAGGAAGAAACAGGACTACTACTATTTTTAAGTACTGTCAGAAGAATAATTTGGGGTTCCAACTTGAGCTGGAGTTGGGCAAGAATAAATAAAAATTAGATCCAGATAGCTGTGAGGAAAGAAGAAATATTTATTCCTAAAAACAAAAAGTTTGCCTCTGGGGCAGCTGCAGAAAAATGGGGTACAGCGATGCAGTTTAAATAGGGGAGCTTGCCCTGGGTGTGGAAGTATCTACATGTTGATTCTTAGGGTGACACCTGAGGTGCATGGATGTGTGTAAGTATGTGTCATCTATGATGTTTATTCTTGTGAAAATGCAGTTCCGCTGGGAGATCTGATTTAATTAACTCTGTGTTTACAGAACTTCTCCTTGGATATGTGGATTAGGTCTGGGTAACTTATTTTGGGGTTTGAGGAAGTCTGAGTAAAAGATTTTTCCCCATTTGCTATTTTTATTTGATTAATTTAGTTTCAGCTTGACTGTCAATTATCTAGTGGAGATGCTGATTCTTAGCTCATTATGTTTTAAGAGAATATAGAAACAGTATAAAGAATAAAATATATTTTGATATAAAATTTCGCACAGTACGTTAAACAATAGCCTATGTAGTCTATTTTGAAGACAGGAAAAAACTTGAATTTTGCAGGAAAATACAGCATCCACATGTCTATTTATCAAAGCTGTTTTTTAAAAAATGCCTCAAATGTATTCTAAATTCACTACAATGTTGTGAATTTGTCAACAATGATATGCATAATTTATAGTCTAATCTTGATTACCTTTCAGGTAGATATATCCTGCTGCTTCTATTGCACCATATGTGTCTAGAACTACAGCAACATTGATACCATATTCATGAACGTCTCACATCATGTCTAGTTCTAAGAAAGTGTAGTTGTTAATCAGCTACTATACAAGCAACTGCAAAAAAGATACATTTGGCGGTGAAATCTTTGCACTGTTTCACATTAATTGCCAGCAAACCTGCCTGTTGAAATAGTAAACATCTAATTACCATTATATTCATTTCATTATAAAATCACATACAAACCTGAAAAGTGTATTTAACTGTCAGCACTTTGAGTTGAGAAACTGCTACTGTAGTTAGTACTGTACTAACAAAGTATCAGCATATGTTCTGAGCCTATTTAGCATACATTAGGATATTTTGACTTAGAATCATAGGGTTGGAAGTCTCCTTGTCCAACTCTCTGTGAGAGCAGGAATCCTCATACTATCCCAAATAGCTGTCCAATTTTTTCCCCGAAAACCTCACAGCTTCAAGAGCCCAGCTATTCACTGCTTAAAAGTTCTTATGGCCAGAAAACCCTTCCTTATTTCAAGACATGCTGTACCAGAACATACAGATCATAAGGGAATACTAAGACTGCAGTACATTATATCTCCATCATAGGCAGATATGCTAAGCTAATATATGGAACAATACAACCTTGTTTGGGTTGACTCAACTCCTGGGGCTTTGGACTCACTGTGCAGTTTTCTTGGCAACTTTGCAGAAGTGGTTTGCCACTGCCACCTTCAGGGCTATGTTTTAGACTTCACACATCGGTTTCTAATTGTGATATTCCCATATGCAGGTATTGGGAGGCCTGACTCTGCAGAACCTTTTATAGAACTCATAGGAAAGCTAAGGCTCAAAATGAACTAAGGCTTGCAACCAAAGTCAAAAGTAACAAAAAAAAGCTTCTTTCAACATGTAAAGAACAAGAAAAAAGTGAAGGAAATGATTGGTCCATTAGTGGGTGAAAGTGGCAAGAAGGTGACAAGCAACAGGGAGAAAGCAGAACTATTTAACTCCTTTTTTGCATCTGTCTTTACGCAAAGGGAAAAAACAGACCAACTTATCAAAAATAGTGCCATAAAAAACAAAATAGAAATACAAGTTAAGAGAGGCAAGAAAATGGTAAGTGAACACCTGTCCAGCCTAGACGAGTTCAAATCACCAGGACCAGATGGATTACACCCCAAGGTTCTCAAGGAACTGGCAGATGTGATCTCAGAACCATTGAACTATAATTTTCAAAGATCCTGGAGCACTGGAGAACTACCAGAGGACTGGAAAAGAGCTGATATAGTTCCCATCTTCAAAAAAGAAAAAAAAAAGGACCCAGGAAATTACAGACCTATCAGCCTGACCTCAATACTTGGGAAGATTCTGGAAAAGATAATCAAACAACGAATCAGCGAACACCTACAGGCAAACAAAGTCATTACTAAAAGCCAACACGTGTTTGTCAAAAACAGACCATGCCAGACAAATCTTATTGCATTCTTTGACCAAGTGACAAAATTAGTGGACCAGAAGAATGCTGTGGATATAATTTACTTAGACTTCAGTAAGGCATTTGACAAAGTAGACCACAACCTACTACTTGATAAGGTAGAAAAATGCAGGTTAGACAGCATCACCACCAGATGGATCCGTAGCTGGCTGACCGTACTCAGCGTGTGGTCCTCAATGGAACTGCATCTATATGGGGAGAAGTATGTAGTGAGGTGCCCCAGGGCTCTGTTCTGGGCCCAGTGCTCTTCAACATCTTCATCAATGATCTGGATGAGGGGATAGATGGGGAACTCATCAAATTTGCAGACGACACCAAGCTGGCAGGAATAGCCAACACTCCAGAAGACAGGGTTAGGATACAGGAGGATCTGGACAGACTTGAACACTGGGCGCTATCTAACAAAATGAAATTCAATGGTGAAAAAAGTAAGGTTCTACATTTAGGCAAGAAAAACCAAATGCACAGGTATACTATAGGGGGTACCTTGCTCTATAGTAGTAACTGTGAGAGGGATCTCGGAGTCCTAGTGGACAATCATTTAAATATGAGCCAGCAGTGTGCTGCAGCTGCCAAAAAAGCCAACACAGTGCTAAGCTGCATTAACAGAGGGATAGAATCAAGATCACGTGAAGTATTAATACCACTTTACAATGCCTTGGTAAGGCCACACTTGTAATACTGCATCCAGTTTTGGTCACCACGATGTAAAAAAAGATGTTGAGACTCTAGAAAGAGTACAGAGAAGAGCAACAAAGATGATTAGGCTAAAACATATAAGGAACGGTTGCTGGAATTGGGTATGTCTAGTTTAACGAAGAGAAGGACGAGGGAGGACATGATAGCTGTGTTCCAATATCTCAGGGGCTACCACAAAGAAGAGGGAGTCAAGCTATTTTCCAAAGCGCCTGAAGGCAGGACAAGAAGCAATGGGTGGAAACTAACCAAAGACAGAAGCAACCTAGAACTAAGGAGAAACTTCCTGACAGTTAGAACAATTAACCAGTGGAACAACCTGCCTCCAGAAGCGGTGAATGCTCCAACTCTAGAAGTTTTTAAGAAGAAACTGGACAGCCATTTGTCCAAAATGGTATAGGGTTTCCTGCCTGAGCAGGAGGTTGGACTAGATGACCTCCAAGGTCCCTTCCAACTTTATCATTACTATTATTATTATTATTAGTCTCCTGGCTTCTAGCCTGGTGCCCTAACCACTAAACCAAACTGGTTTTTTGAACCCAAACAAAATTAGCTGAGTGCTGCCAGTTGTGAGATCCAATGCACAGGCCACCAATGTTTGTAATTGATTTTAGCATAAATTAAGTTTTAAAATTTTAGATCAAGAATAGGTTTATACAACAGATGTGATGTTTCACAATGACATCTCCCACCATTAGTCGTCAAAATATATTTTGCAATCTTAAAGCAGCTGATTAGCACTAAAATGCAATGCATGACAATGAAACAAAGCTTTAATTACATACCACATCACCACAAGGAATTAAATTATGGATGTCAGTAGACATGTGAATTGCTGAATCTTCATTTATCTTCTGATTTTTCATCAACATCTATGAAAAAGGGTAAATTAGACTCTGTAAGCTGGAAAAATCATAGTTACTAGAACCTGAAAACAAAACGTAACAAGGAAAAGTGCTAAAAATTGGGCTGAAAAGCCATGACTTGTAAGGAAACTCCATTTCAACTCTGAAAGAGTTTGCATTGATGAAACATTTTATCACATGTGCAGTGATTTGGCCTTCCTGCCACCAAGTTGTGAAAGCTACAGTACATGCTGTTGCAGGAACAGCACATTATTAATTATTAAAAGATTCCTTAATAATTCCTCTAAAACAGTGGTTCTCAACCTTTTTAATGCTGCAACCCCCAATTGGTCGTAAGTCGAGGACTACTCAACCCATCGTAAGTTGAGGACTACTCAACTGGTGCAGCACCGTTTACAGAATGGGACTTTTGGCGGGCTCAGCAGGGCAGAGACAGCCTGGACAATTCCTATTGGCTTTTGAAAGCCAATAGAATTAGACTCTATTCAAGAGAGTCTATTCTATTGGCTTTCAAAAGCCAATAGAATAAAAGGGAGTAGCACAGCTAAGGAAAAGGGGAAAAAATGGCGGACTGCGTTGTTTGGCGACCCCCGTGAAATGGTCGTTCGACCCCAAATGGGGTCCCGACCCACAGGTTGAGAACCACTGCTCTAAAAGCATAAAGAATCTTCATTGCCTTCCAAGCAGAACAAAATTCAGAGGTGCTTTGAATAACACTTCTGGAGTTTGTTCTGCTGGGAATAACCTGCTTCATAGAGGCCAATCACATTGCCCCTTTGCTTCCACAAAAAGAAATCGGATGAGATCCATGGTGCATAGCTCTTATTTGAGGTGAATCAAAGTCATCTTAGATAGGCCTGGTAAATAATTCAATAAAAATATCAGCCAAGTATACTGCAGGAAAAAAGATCAATTTCATGTTAGGTCCACAAGGCCGTCCCCCAAAAGTACTAATTCATAATTCTCTATACAAATATATGGAATAATCACAGTTCTAATACTGGAAACCTTTTAATTATTGCACTTTAAAAAGGATAAAAAGGATGTGCAACCAGAATATGGAACGTGAGAAGTATGAACTAAGGAAAACTTCAATTTATCAAACTGCATTAGGAAAATAGGAAAAGAAGTCCATTAAATTGAATGTTTTAGGAATAAACAAATTAAGGCTGGATGATCTAGCTATATGCTTAAATTGGAATATGGTTGGCTATAATTCAGGCATGAGACCATACAAAGGAAAGAAATATCAGTGAAATCTCAAAGAACATGGCTAAATATATTTTGGCTAAACCCAGTAAACCAGGGGTCCCCAACCTCCGATCCATGGACTGGTACCGCCCGCGGCATGCCAGCAACCAACCTGCACCAAAAGCAAAGCCCCATCCATGAGATGCAGGTAGCACACAAAACCACGACCCCTCTGGTCTGTGGAAAAACCTCTCTCCACATAACCAATCCCTGGTGCCCAAAAGGTGGGGGACCTCTGCAGTAAATAACAGAATGAGTGAATATCCAGTGAATATTCTCTGTATAATCTAGTTTTCCTTAGATGACTCATCTTCTAATATATTGACAGAGAGAGAGAGAGATTAATAGTTTTTCAAATACCTATTCCAGATTTAATGCTTTCTGAAATGGTGAAAAACTAGAATCAACCGTTGCCATACTTTTCACTTAGCTGAGTTTTAAATGGGAGCCATAAGGAACATAGCTTATTTCCAGATTGTAAATTGCCCAAACGCAGTAGTTTATTTTTCTGTTTTCATCCATAATTTCTCAAACATCCAAACTAAAGTGCATTTTAAGAAGGAATGCAGCCAGGCTTTTGTTGGCAATTTGCACTTGCAATATATTATAAAAATTATTTAATAATGGTTCTAAAGAAATAAATTACATAGGTCAATCAGATGAATTAAATGTTTTCAGGAAGTGCTCTAAAAATGAATAAAGATTAATGTAAAGGAATCAAATAAGGGACACTTTCCTCCCCACTAAATCATAACCACACATAAAAAAGAATAAATTCTCATAGATGCTCATAACCTTCAAGCTAACTCTATAGAAATTAGTGACTTTAATATAAATCAAATTGAATTAGAGTTCCCAATTCTAGGGATGAATACATCTAAGGCAACAGATCCACACAAGAATATCACTTACAAATAAAAAAAAACAGAACATAATCTGACGATGATTAAGAAATGCTCTTTCAATAGCACATAATCAGTTCTGGCATTTATCCTGAGAACAGAACATTAAATGTAGCCTCAGAAAAACAACATTTTTGTACTCACTAAGCATACAGAGTTAGATAAAAACAGTTCAAATAAATAAATAAAAAGGTACTTCTGGGTCATCCCAGAATTTGGCACATTTGTAATCCAAGGTACAGGTATAATTAGAAAAGCTGCGAATTAGACATTTTGTGCCTTCAAATCCTAGAAAGGAAAGTTTACCTCATAATAGAAGCCAGCATTCTAGCGCGGGGAAAACCAAGTCTCAGCTAGAATGGAATGCTGGACTGTGGAAATTCTGCTTCCATTCAACACAGCCCTATTCTCACCTTCTCAAGCAGGTTGGCTGAATGCAAGAAGGGAGCAGGTTTGTGCCCTTTAGTTAGTCCTTAACTGGAGTGTGGGAAATGACAACTGTAGAATGGGAATGCTGTACATCAGCAGCCCTTGCTGTACATTGGTAGTCCCTCCCCTTGAATAGGGACTGTTTCTCTTTTGATATATATATCTTGATGGTGCAATTAGAATAGGGTCATACCTGCTCAGTTTTTACTTATTTTATCTTATAAAAAGTAGGTGAGCAGTAACCCAGAATTCACTGAACTTACCTACCGAAGGCAAAAGCATGTTGCTGTACACTTAAATCGTATTAGAATCTGAGAAAGGGGATTCTCTTTGTTTTCCAACAGTACTCGTCTATGCTTCTAGAGTCTACATTTTAGGTACAAGAAAAAATTAATCCAGAATAGAATTACTGGAGCTGGTTTTGCATGGAATCTAAAATTTTGGGAAGATCATAATTAGAAATTCACTTTGTCCTCCACTTACTGAATCGTCACTAGAGTGCACTTGCTCTAAAGGCATGAGGGAACAATGCATAGCCAAGCATCTCACAGAAAACTATGAAACAATGCTTATTTTATTTTGATTAAGAAACCACATAGAATTGTCCTTTCCAGTAACCCAGGCTTCTCCACTATGGTGCTCTGCAGTTTGACAAGACCACAGCTCCCAGAATTCCAGTATCTCTCAGCCTGGAATTCTGGGAGTTGTATTCTCATCCATTCATCAGCCCTCCAGTGGGGGAATGTTCAATTACAGATAGTCCTCAGCTTACAATCATTCAGTGACCGTTCAAGGTTACAATGGCATTGAAAAAAGTTATGACTGTTTTTCATACTTACAGCTGTTACAGCATCCCCATGTGATGAAAATTTGGATGCTTGGCAACTGGCATGTATTTATGACGGTTGCAGTATCCCAGGATCATATGATCCCTTTTTGCGACCTTTTGACAAGCAAAGTCAATGGGGTAGCCAGATTCATTTAATAATCATGTTACTAACTTAACAGCTGTAAGAAAAAAGTCTTAAAATGGGGTAAAACTCACTTAAGAACTATCTTGCTTAGCAATGGAAAGTTTGGGCTCAGTTGTGATTGTAAGTCAAGGGCTACCTATATTCCTTGATGTGCATGTACTTAAACCATCCAGTGTCTTTCAGAAGATTGACACGTACAGGCTTGTTGGCCTTTAAGGTGTCATGATCTGACTTATTTGTTCTGCTGTGTCCAGTTCCCAAGGCAAGCCTGGCTATTAAAGCCCTTGTTGTGTTCTAGAGAAATGGTCTAGAACAGGAGTTCCAACCTATGGTCCTCGGCCCGGTACTGGGCTTTGGCCACTGGGCCCCAGGGATAGCTGGTGAGACCCCCCCCACTCGTGGTAGCACTGCCGTGCGGGTGCTAGTAGCCCCATTTGCGCATGTGTGGGGATACTAGCACTGCTGCCAGCGTCATGTGGGCACCAGTGGTCCATTTGCAAACATGTGCGGGCATCAGCGGCCTGCTTGCGCATGCGTGCGGGCACTAGTGCTACCATTGTGCATGCACCCATTTTTGGCCACCAAGCCAGAAAGGTTGGGGAACTCTGGTCTAGAATGTATAAAGGCAATTCAAATTCATACTGTAAAGAAGGGGCATTTTATCATGCTTGGTGGACATGTAAAAAAGCTAGAAAATTTTGGACAAATACATACATAGACTGTAAAGATTAATATACAATTGGGACCAGAGTTCTTTCTTTTGGGATTGATGGACAAACATTTGAAAAACAGTACTGGAACTTTTATTTCTCTGGTTAGAGAAAAGACAATATCTATGTTTATAAGTTTCCTGGAAGTCCCTCATGGACGTTTTGGGAAAAAAGAAAAAAATGAACTTATGATTTTGATGATTGGACAGGATAGATTACCATTCAAAGCTACAACAGCACTGAAAAAAGTGACTTATGACTGCTTTTCACCACTTAACAACTGTCATAGCATCCCCAAGGTCATGTAATCAAAATTTGGATGTGTGGTAACCGACTCATATTTATGACAATTGAAGTGTCCCAGGGTCATGTGATCTCTTTTTGCAAACTTCTTAAAAGCAAAGCCAATGGGGAAGTCAGATTCACTTAACAACCATGTTACTAATTTAATAACTACAGTGATTCACTTAACAACTGTGGCAAGAAAAGTTGTAAAATGGGGCAAAATTCACTTAACAAATGTTTCACTTAGCAACAGAAATTTTGGGCTCAATTGTGGTCGTAAGTTGATGACTACCTGTAGAATGAAATTGCAAACTTAGAGAAAAAGATTAACTTATAATTGTAGTTATAACTGTTATAAAGAAGAGGTCGGAGACCTTTTCACCCCCTTTTCTCTTTTTTTTTCTTTGTTGCTCTTTCAATTTCTTTTCCTGTTTCTTACTTGATAGTAGTTTGTATTAGTTTTTAATCTTCCTTTAAAAAACTTTTAATAAAATTATTTTTAAAAGGTAAACTGCGTTCAGAAGTGAGCGGATAAACCCGGTGCCAAAAAGAGCCAGGTCCTCGGCCTCGCACGTCAGTCCCGACCCGGGAAGCCCCGCACGCAGTACTGCACCTTGAGGAGGGAGCGAGCCTTCTCCCCTTTGAGGTTGTCCGTGGGGGGGACGGCGGCATGGACGGAGGAGCTGATGTCGCGCAGGCCGAGGATGGTCGACACCGAGAACTGCGAGATGCCCGACTCTCCTTCCGTCGAGCCTCGGGTGGTGCTGCTGGTGGTGCTGCGGACGCGTGAGGAACTGGTGGAAGCGGGCCCCTCGTCCGTCGAGTCCCGTCGCGGCGACCACGGGACATTGGGATGCAGCGGCGGCAGCTCCACAGTAGTGTTCATCTTGCGATGCCCAGGCGCCGCCATGGCGAGGGCGGCTGGAGCTGCGACTGGGCCTCGGGCTCAGGCGTCGGCTGCTCGGGAGGCTGCCGACCGCGTCTTTTTCGCATCTCCAGCTTCACTGGGAGAGCCTTCCTGCGAGAGGCGGAGAATTTCTGGCGAGCCGCCTGCTCCTTGCTCCCGGCTTGCTTGCCCTCCCCTTTCCCGCTCAGGCGTCGTCACAATTTGGATCGCTGGCGGCGGCGGCAGCGACGGCTGCCTGGAGTTATTAAAACCCACATCCCTGCCCTGCCTGAAGACGTTGATCTTTCTCTTCTGTTGGTGTTGGAAAATAACATAGCCACAACCTGGTAAGATTTTACTGAAACTAGATTTGGTGTTGCACTCAGAAGAACGCCATAGTGGTTAACCAGATAATGAAGAAACTCAAATCGGGACCTTCCTTAAGTTGCCCTTTTGCAAGTAAGTAGACTGGACACTCATTTGAAGTTCATGGCTAATAAAAGGTATTTTCTGATAGATTGATCATTCTGTCAAATGCCTTTTAAAGTTTTTTGAGTTCATGCCCTCAGTCTATACCGTTGGCCTCATTCTTATGGTATACTAAATCACAATCAAACTAACCACATTAAGGCTCAAGCAGAACAGGTTAAGACCAGCTTATCATAGTGAAGCATGGTGTCATGAAGCATTTCCTTACCTGTCATGTATATTGTTGTACATTGCAAGAATTGCATTATGATCCCATGGATAATGTACGATTCCCTATATTAACAATATTTTTATAGTTGTTATTTTGGATTGATATAGTTACCCTGTATTCAAGTGCTTCTTTCCCTAATAAAAAAATAGGTTCCAATGCAAGCCTGTCTATCCAAGCGGGTCTATTCCAATTGTTTATACAATACAGAATATTGACTTACCCAAATCTGATAGGTTCAGGTCAGAACTAGTCCTAGCAGCAAATTACTCTTAGGAGAAGTCATTCCATCTTTTGGGGATAGGTGCACAAACTTTTGTAATTTAGAACATCTGTGGAAGTATTTTTCAGAGGTTTCTATATGGAGATCATGTGTAATGAATGGAATGCCCTTAAATTAGTGGAATAAGCAAAATTTATTTCTTAAATCTTCAACCTGTGGCTTCTGAAATTTCTTTTTGTGATACTTGAAGCTAATTATACCTGCCAAAAATCGATAGTGATTTCCTACTATTCCAAGGTGGAAATTAAAGGGAAACGGTAATGTAAATCCTACAAGATGCTTCAAATATTTTTAAAAACCCATAGCCCAACCAAAAACGTAAAATCCTAGCCTAAGCTGTTACATGGCACAATCCAGGCTGTTTTGAATTATGTTCCTTATTCCATTTTTTCCAATAGATTGTTTATTCCTATTTTAGAATGTAAAATGAGCTATCTTTTAGTATGCTCTCTGAATAGTTGGTTTCAATATTTAAAGTTAATATTATCTGTCCATAATTGAAGAAAAGCAATCTAACTTGACAAAAATCCTAAAATTAATATCGTATATGCAGTTCACACATATCTTTCAAAAAATGGGGAAATTATGGAAAATTGCTTTTTAAAAATCCTGAAAATCCTAAAGAATGCCTTTTAAAATTCATAGTATCACTTTTAAATGAATTTGAACTTTTAAAATGATTTGACAGTCTAACCTGCATAATATTGAACGGATAAGACTTTTTATAAAATGCCCATAATGTTTTTATGCTTCTGCTGTAATCTAGTCTTCATGTATGTACTACTAAAACTCTTGTTGTGGTAATCTTTAACTGGGTGAAAGTTGCATAAAATCCATAGAAAATAACTTGATTGAGAAAAATGCTTTTGTATTGTATTATTGTATAACATGTAATTAGCATAATTACAAAATTCATTTAACTTAAATGTTTAAAAAGTGTAAAAAAATATTACATGCAAGTATAAATGACTGAAGCATCTTATGAAATCGAAGAAGTTGCCTGTGCTAAGAAGACATTTTAGCTTCTTTGTCTGGGAGGGGATATTCTTCCACTTCACCATTAAACATCAGCTCTACAAGAAAAAACAAAGTGTCATAGGATATCAAAATACAATGAAAAATATATGTACAATAAAATCCATTAAAAATAATTCCCCCATTTTCTCCTTCCACCTGGAAACATGCTCTTCTGAAAATATTACAGCTGGGGAATAGGTTGCAAGTTTGTGGGAAACAGGAAAGAAAACCTTAGCATCAGGACTCCCTATTTGCCTATGTAGACTCCTTCAGATTATTGTACATCTAAAGCTCTCCTTTCCAAGCTGAAAAATATGTCACTCGGCGTTCTAAGATTCCCTAAAATTATTAACGCTTTATTCTCAATATATTTACCAGTATTGTTAACAAGGAAATAACACTTGTTAAATGTTATAAATATCAGAAACATCACAATTAAAATAAGGCAAACAAATAAAATATAAAATACAAATTAAAATATGTACTTGTTCAATGCATTTATAGCAATAGTGAAGCTGAGATACTGAATTCTATTTATTGCTGGACAATCCCTCAATTTAATTTCTCTAATCATTCTGCAGTACTACTGTCACTTCAAATATATTCCCATATTCTCAGTTTTCTAACAGAAAACAGTTTTCTGCTGTTTCTTTTCTTGTGGCTGATGACTGAAATTACTGCCATACTATCTCCTCCCTTTCCCTAGTAATTTCCTTGATCTAAAATTATTTAGGAAAGAACCAGCAATTTGCCATTCAGATAATCTATTAAGGAGATTTCCATATTTTAATGGATTACAATCTTATCTTTTTCTGTACCTTCACTGTGATCCAGCTGTGGCCGATATGACAAAAAGAACCAGGAGATCCCAACAAGAATAGCTATCACAAGATTAACTACAATCCAAGGCTGAAGAATCTGTTTTTCTTCGTCTGAAATCCTGGGTGGAGTTGCGGAGTGGGAGAGAGGAGAATCATACGTATTTATTAGTTATAAAAGCTTCAGTTATATCTGTATAATCATACATATATAGTAAAGATATCCTTAAATTAACTGTCTTTTAAGAAGGAAAAAAGTCCATAATTCTTACCAAAGGCTACCATTTTCTAAAGATGGTGTGTACAAGTTGATCCTGTCACTTGTCATTTGTTGGCTCAGGGACAAGATAAGAGCAGCAAAATACACTGGAAGAAATGAATAATGTTTATTATTGAGATATTCCAGATTTTGGAAGAGTTAACAACACATTGACATGTTTGATTCTTATGTTTCTTCCATGAATCTGATTCACCAGTGTGCAGATAGTCCTCGACCTTATGACCAAAATTGAGCCCAATATTTATGTTGTTAAATGAGACATTTGTTAAATGAGTTTTGCCTCATTTTAAGATCTTTGTCACAGTTGTTAAGTGAATCACTGCAGTTGATAAGTTAGTAACACAGTTGTTAAGTGAATCTGGCTTCCCCATCGATTTTGCTTATCAAAAGGTTGCAAAGGTGACCTTTTTGATGGTGTAATATTGGATATAGACTGAGGAAATTAATATAGACCACTGAATTACTAATGGACCCAGACAACATGTTATTTATTAAGTATTTGACTGTAAAACTAGAAAATTAATATTTATTAAAAAAACTGTGAAAATGATTATACTATTGCCACAACCTCCCAAATTGTTTGATCACTGCCTAGATTTTTCCTTTCAGGAATTCCAAAAGAACAAAACACTTTGATAGCATTCAGACTGCTCTTTTCTGTCCTATATCAGAAAATAAACTTGCTGCATTTTAGTCTATTCAGAGGACAGATACAGAAGAGAATTGTGAGATACAAACCTGCAAAATTAGTTTATGAGTTATCAAATTATTACTTGATAAATATATAACCAGGTTAGCACTACTTTTATTTAACAAAATATACTGGTAGTCTTTATGGAAATGGTTGCTTTTTTACAATACACAATAATGTGAAAACAGAAGAATAAAGCTGTAAGATCAGAATGAAAATATAATTAAAACATAAACTGGAGTAACTAGCTAATGCTTATTGGTCAGCTAATACTGTTTACTCACTGAAAGAAGCAATTGCTGTTGGATCCAATGTAAGAAAACTGCGTAGTGCCACTGCTGCTTTAGCCAAATTGATTCTGAAAAATGAGTATGAAATTGATTTAATTAAAAGGAGCCACTAACTGATTGACTTTGTTCTGCTATATCTCATAAGAAATTATCCACTGATGTTAAGGAAATATGATGTTCTCTAAAACCTTGATCTAGGGGCCAATTATTTCATCAGAATAATTAACCTGTGTTGGTATCATTGGTTAAAACTAGATGTCTCCAATTCAGAAATATTGATAATAAAAGTTTTTTAGTAAAAGAATAAAGAGTTTCAAACGTAGGAAGTATAAGAAACTAACAGAACACAATGCAAATCTTTCTGGCCTGAGAATAGTTTCCATACTGAACATCTTAAACATCATCAGAGAAACATCTGCACTGCTACAATTATATATCAAGAGTTTAAGCTATTAATCATTGTTTCAATTAATAAGATAGCTTCACAATGAATCATAGGCATTGTCACCAAGACAGAAGAATGCACAAATACCTGTCAAAAGCTGAAACGGTACTAATTGTAAGTAAAAAATAAAGGAGGCATTGAGCAGGATATGCCAAAGTCTTGTACTGCTGTAGCAAATTTGAAAGGGTTGAAAACTGATTTCCTGCCAGAATATAAATCACTACGATGTTCCACACAGCATAGCCAGCGAGAAAGCCGTGAGTAAAAAATCCAATTACTCTAGTAAAAGAAAGCATATTAATAAAAAATTAAACTTTGACAAATCTTACAGAGTTAAATGTTCAGAATGTCAGATTTACAAGAACCTTTATGTCCACCATCTTAAATTCAATTTCTAGTGAATTAGAAAGTCAGAATTCCCTAAATTCATGATTTAGTGAATTAAATTCAAATTCTAGCCTCTGAATTTGCCTTGTTAGTAGTTTTCACTTATGCAATAGGGACTTTTGTATTCAAGTTTCAAGTTATTAACCTGTATTCAAGTTATTCAAGTCACAGAGAGTAATGCTCAAAATCAAAAAAATTTAATTAATAACCTCTATTCAAATATTTTTGTAGGTGGCAAATAATATTTATAAGAAATAATTACAAGTGGAGGCCAATCATCCTATCAATTACTATCATTTTCTGAAGGAATTACCAGGATGTTAATTGTTGTGGAAGACTATTTATTTGATGTGACTGAACTCAAGTGTGCAGAATATTACAGTGATTATGCAAGCGCCATACATTAAAACTTTCAGACAAACATCTTAAGATGGACAAATGGGAAGAATTAAGATGCAGTGGAAATGTGCTTCTTATGACGAGTTTCTGTTAATATATCCTGAAACAGAACTTCTTGTAAATAGTCTTAAATTTATTAGATATTCCAGCTCAGAAAAAGTTATTTTGGCCAAGAGTCAGCAGGCACATTCACAGTATATGGATAGAAAAAGCTTTGTGGTAAAGGGCTGAGTTGCAAATTTCACATACATCTCTGTGTTTTAAGCCTTAAAACCAAGTTTTGTTACCAAGCCAAAACTATAACGTTAAATTAAAAACTGTCTGCAGCAACTTAGCTTGGGCTATAATGATAGAGTGGGACCTGCAGGGGAACATATTTTCTCCACAGCTCTAAAGCAAGGTTAATTGATTGTTAAGTAGATGCTCACCTGCATTGTGAAGTGAAATCTCAGGGAGCTTGGTAAACAATTGCATCTTGGTGAATCAACATTTTAAGTGTACATGAGATCATGACAAAGAGAGATGGTGGAAAGGAAGAGAATCTGATTCCAAAGTCAGGAGAAGGCGTCATTGGACATTTTATTTGTTTTAATCACTTGTTCATTTTTAATGATGTCAATAGTGGGAATAATTTCATACCTAAAACCACGATGAACTGAAAGTGCCACATCCTTAGTAGTCCAAGAAGCCTTTACATCCATAAACACTTGAACATGTTCAGTAGTTTTAATCAAATCCTTGCGATCTGTGGCCTGAAAACGCCCTGGGGGGGGGGGGAAATGTTAAGTGCTTGTAAGAAAAATATTGTTAAAGCTTCCTATTACTATACTTGTTCATAAAAATTCAGGTTAATTTTTTGGTGAGTGTAAACTGAGACTACATACATATGCATACATTTTTATTACAAACTCATTGCTGATCTTACTGTATATCAAGAATGTCATCTGAAAGCAAACCCTATCGACTTCAGTGAAACACGACTATTTGGAAGATGACTATTTGGTGGTACTTTATTTGCTATAGTCATCAGAAGCCCCCTTTTCAGCCTAATAGCCAAATTCATAACACTTTGGTTCTACTAATCTCAGCCATAATCAAAGAAGGAAAAAATGGATCTGAATGAAGTATTAAAATTATTATATCAACTTATTGCGTCCGCAGAATCTCGCCCGGCCGCCTTGTTTAGGGTGACCCGCTCCCTTCTTAAAGTGGAGGAGGCGGAGGAACCCTTGCAGGGGAGAGCTGAGGAGTTTGTTCAGTTTCTGTCGGACAAAATCGCTCAGATTCAGAGAGACCTGGACTCCGACTGGGCAGTGCCAGCCGAGTTGCCAGGGGCTGGTCTTAGTCATGTTATCTGGAGCGAGTTTGAGCCTGTGACCCCTGATGAAGTGGACAAGGCCGTGAGGGCAATGAATGCCGCCACCTGTTTATTGGACCCGTGCCCCTCCTGGCTGGTTTCTGCCAGTAGGGAGGTGACACGAGGCTGGCTCCAGGCGATAATCAACGCCTCCTTGATGGAGGGGTCTTTCCCACAACCTTTAAAGGAAGCGGTGGTGAGGCCCCTCCTCAAGAAGCCTTCCCTGGACCCAGCTGTTTTGAAGAACTTTCGTCCCGACTCCAAACTCCCCTTTGTGGGGAAGGTTGTAGAGAAGGTGGTGGCGTCTCAACTCTTGCGATCCTTGGAGGAAACCAATTATCTGGACCCTTTTCAATCTGGTTTCAGGCCCAGCTACAGCACTGAGACTGCTTTGGTTGCACTGACCGATGACCTCTGGCGAGCCCGGGATAGGGGTTATTCCTCTATCCTGGTGCTTCTTGACCTCTCAGCGGCTTTCGATACCATCAACCATGGTATCCTTCTGTGTCGTCTTGGAGGTGGGGGTGGGTGGCACCGTATTGCGGTGGTTCTCCTCCTACCTCTCTGACAGGTCGCAGTCGGTGTTGGCGGGCAGACAGAGATCGACCCCTAGGCGCCTCGATTATGGGGTGCCTCAGGGCTTGGGCCTGTCCCCCCTCCTTTTTAACATCTACATGAAACCGCTGGGTGAGATCATTCGGTGACACGGGGTGAGGTATCATCAGTACGCGGATGATACCCAATTGTATATCTCCACCCCGTGTCCTTTCAGTGAAGCAGTCAACGTGATGTGCCGGTGCCTGGAAGATGTGAGGGTCTGGATGGGGGTGAACAGGCTTAGACTCAACCCTGACAAGACCGAGTGGCTCTGGGTCTTGCCTCCCAAAGGCCAACTGGACGGTCCATCTTTAGTCCTGGGGGGGGCAAATTTACCTCCCTCAGTGCAGGCACGCAACTTGGGTGTCCTCCTGGACTCACAGCTAAATTTGGAACAACATCTATCGGCTGTGGCCAGGGGGACCTTTGCACAGGTTCGCCTAGTGCACCAGTTGCGGCCTTATTTGGACCGGGAGGCTTTACTCACAGTCACTCATGCCCTTGTCACCTCAAGACTGGATTACTGTAACGCGCTCTACATGGGGCTACCCTTGAAGGGCGTTCGGAGGCTGCAGTTGGTTCAGAACGCAGCCGCGAGAGCGATTGTGGGCGCGCCAAGGTACGCCCATGTGTCACCTATCCTCCGCGAGCTGCACTGGCTTCCTGTGGGTCTCCGGACGCAATTCATGGTGTTGGTTATCACCTTTAAAGCCCTTCATGGCATAGGGCCAGGTTACCTACAGGACCGCATTCTGCCGCACAGCTCCCAGAGACCGGTGAGGTCCCATAGATTGGGCCTCCTTCGGGTCCCATCGGCCAGACAATGTCGGCCGGTGGGCCCTCTGGGAAGGGCCTTTTCTGTGGTGGCTCCGACCTGGTGGAATCAACTTCCCCCCGAGGTGCGAACTGCTCCCACCCTGCCGGCCTTTAAGAAAGCCGTTAAAACTCTCCTGTTCCGGCAGGCCTGGGGCTGATGTCCCCGGGCGGCCGGGATATGATCGGACTTGCGGTATGATTGGATTATTTTATTGTTTTACGACTGTTTTTAATTTTGTACGCCGCCCTGAGTCCTTTGGGATTGGGCGGCATATAAATATTTGTAAATAAATAAATAAATAAATAAACCTCTGGGACAAATGGAAATTCAGGCACTTTCCCCCCATTTGAGAAAGTTAAGATTCGTTGGTTAAGGCACAAAATAGTATCAAGAAATGTAACAAAGCTTTTAATTAGCAGCTCTAAATGATTATTTTTATTTACTTATTATTACATTTCTACACCACCCATCTCATCTATGAGAGAATCCTAAATATGAGATATTATTTCTCTATATGAATAAAAATAAATAGCTCTGGGTGGTTTACAAAAACAATATATTCAAATTTTCTTAGAGCTTCATGATGTCAGACAATACTATTTCTAACAGCAGGAACAGTATAATGCATTAGGTGGAGAAGGATATCCCTCAAAAAGTCTGCAAATTTTTTCAAAAGAAAATGAAATGGCACAAAGGCAAATTCTCTAAATCAAATTTTTAAACTTTCTTTCAACAATAACTTTTAGGATAAGTTCCTGCACTTTTTTAAATCAAGTGACGGTGAGGGTTGTCTGATGGCACAGATACTTCATGTAAGCTTTGTATTAATTTTAATATGAATATATTTATTGATCAGTCAATTGACCGTATCAAAGTATGAGCATCAGCCAGAACAAAATACAATGAGATAAGATACAGTGGAGTGAGTTTCAAAAGAGTCATACTTAAGTAAGGATGTGCTTGCACATTTTGAAGTACTATAAATTCAACTTAAAGGATATTTATTAATGTACCCCCCCCATACTTGATATTCTAGAAATTACTAAATATGATGTTCTAGAAAATACCGAAAATCTGGTTGTTCTCTCAGGCCTTGAGATAAGGTAGCATAAACCCCTTTTGGTTTTGTTTAGTTTTCTTTTTATGGTCCACCATGCTCTCTTTTATGTTTGTTTTTTTTTAAATTATAAGTTGCCACAGTTACTAAGTGGCCCTGAAATTGATTAATTGAATGAATGACTGAACAGACAGACATAATCTGGATAAAGAAAGTAATTCCTTCAAGATATAAGATGAGAGTTATCATCATCATCATCTTTTACCATATTTGTTCAAATATACTAACATTTTGTTGTTATAAAACAAATTACTTACGATTTTTTTCAACGAACACTTTACTAACAGGTTGGCTAACCCCAGTAGGAGCAGAAAACATAGAACGTTGTTCTGTGCCTTTTACTTGCTCATCCTCAATTATATCTTCATCCTCCACACACAATTCACTGGAACTTTCTGCAGGCCGGGTTTTCCTAACATTATAATAGCAAAGAAAAAAGTCATTCTCTTCTTTAATGCTAGTGACTCAGGGTATACCTGTATCATATATTTGCTAGGATTGTGCCATAATCTGCATTCAAACAGAAAAACATTAAATATGAGGTGAGTACAAAATATCATCTGGCACCTGCTTAAATCAAATGCATTTTTTCCTAAATTTGCAAACTGTAGATTCAGAAAAAGATGCAGTAGTTTTAAGGAACTGCTGAAGTCTCCAAATCTTCTTTCTCCCTTCAAATCCACAGAGCTTTTATGTTCCTCAAAGGATGATCAATGCTCTTCTACTATGATGAAATACAGTAAGAAGGTGGATTCATAGAACAGAAGGGGATACATTCCAGAGGAGTAAAAAGCAACCCAGCCCAGATTGGTGTGAAAGGAAGAGGGTGAAGATAGTCCCTCCCTAATAGTTCACATTTTAGATGCAGATTAAATACAATGCTTAGTCTGGCAAGATTTTGTCTATAGGTGTAAAACAATAAAGAACTCAGCTTGGAAGAATCATGTGATATTTTTGGTTTTGGGCCTGGCAACTATAGTGAACTAGACTAGAAGATGATCCAAAGTATATGCTCCCACATCAGAAATTTATAGGAATCAAATATGATACACAATGTTAAGTAAGACATATTGCATTTAACCCTGTCACTGTAAAAGAAAGAAGGAAAGAATGAAAAATTCTGGTTAACGATAGAGATAGGGCTTTGTTGCTTGATGTCATGGCATCTGTCTGGCCAATTTCATCTTGCAGAGTTGGCATGCTTTGAATAAATCTGTAAGGACCCTCCAAGGATGCTTTCTCTGGAGCAGTGCCTGCTTTTAGGAAGGAGGTCCTTCCCAAGAACTGAATGTCCCTCTTTTTTGTCTAAAATAATGAAGGGGTGTGTGTGTGTGTGTGTGTGTGTGTGAGAGAGAGAGAGAGAGAGAGAGAGAGAGAGAAAGACAGACAGACTGACTGAGAGAGACCTTTGCTACATTGTGCTTGCTATCTGTTGCATATTATATTTATATTTCATTAACTTTATTGTGATTTCTTTGTTGGGAGCTGCCCAGGGTCACTGAGTCTCAAGCTGCATACAAGTTAATAAATCATGATTATTATTTCCTATTTTTCTGGAGTACTATTGAGTAAGAGGAAGTTTTGTCTTTTAAGTGATGTAAATAAACAATTCCAATAGGCTTCCTGTAATCTGGAATATATTTAGGGTTGCATTGATACATGCATTTTTGGCTCTACATTTTGGTTCTACATCATATACTTTCAACTTTCATTCCAAGAGTCAACATGAAAGAAATGTGTTTCAACAAAGTATACATGCTATTAACTTTACAGACATCACACAATGGTTTGTGAATGAGCAGAGTAATGACTATCCATTTAGTGATACTGGCATACATAGAATAACTTGACTTAATCTAGGAGCATAATAGAAAACAACTCATACATGGAAAAGTCCCTCTTGCCTCTGAATGAGGATACTGTTTCTTAATAGGATATTTTTTTTCTTGAAATATGTTCCATGCAGCAACATTATTTTAAGATAGACAGGTAAACATGACATTAAAAAAGAGAATCTTTACCTGCAGTACAATCAGATACATGTGCGCAAAATTATCTTAAATGTGTTTCTTGGTTTGGAATTATTTATTTGTTCCCTGAAAAGAGTTAAACATTTACTAAAATGTTTACCAAATCGCCAAGCTTGGAGATCAACCCAACAGCCCAACTACCAACCCGAGCTACTAATACTGAAACACATCTCATTTACTAAAATCTTTGGGCAGGCATACTTGGCAATTAATACTAAGCTGTGAATAAAATATTCAAATCTAGTCTCAGTTATACATTCATTTCATAAATCTAAATAAAAACCTTTCTTAAACCTCAGTTTTCATTGCAATATCGGTGTATCAATCAAATGTTATAGCACTGCATGAGAATAACAGATAAATGACATGAAGAGCTTAAGCATTCCGAAATTGTATACACAAATATCTCTCTCTCTCTCTCTCTCTCTCTCTCTCTCTCTCTCACACACACACACACACACACACACACACACACACGTAGATAACTGGGATAAAAGATCATCAGCTTTTACTGTCAAACAACATAAACTGTAAAGCTTGTTACTTCAGAAAGAATATGGAAGTCAAAATGGAATATCTCACTTTACTCTTTTCAATTGTTTACGAGTTATGGTTTCTTCCACTGGTGAAGTATCCATGTCATTTCCATTCTGTTCAGTAAATGATGTTTCAGATTCTAAAAATGGAAAACAAGAAAATTTGTGCTGTGTAAAAACATTATTTGTACCCTTAGTTCCAGAAGAGATGGGTAAGAGAGCAAGGACATCCTTTGGCAATAAGGTTTTATATAAATGAAGTTCCTTTTCTTCTTCACAAGAATAATTGTGTGAAGAAGATATAGATGTAGGGTCCTTAGATAAAAGGAAATAAATACACTAAAATGTGTCTCGAATTCCAGAAACCACACAGAGAAAGTATTCAGTACATTTATTTCCTACCTTTCCAATAAGGAGCAGTACATGCATCTCCTCAAGAAGTTTTTCTCATGAGTAAATCAGGCAGGAACCCCATATTTATCGCCTTGGGTTCCAAATGAAAGGTGAGATATAATATAAATAACTTTGTAAGATAGATTGTGCTAAGAGGTAATGATTTACACAAACAGTATGTTTTACGAGTGATTTTGGATTGGAGATGTATCTTCCTAGTCATATCTCAATTGGAAAATGTTATCTTGCTGTATTAAAAATTAATTCCAAAACATTACAGCTGTTGTACATCTCATAATAAAAATCATAAAACACTTTTGCTATAAACCAGTATCTTTATTTTCTTTATCCTAAGATTAGACTGCCCAAACAACTAAAAATGCATTACCACTGATTTTGTTATTTTTTTTTTATTATGAGATACAGTATTGTAAGACATTATGAGGAACTGTATAGTATTTTGAATACTTCTATAACCATGTCATGCAAAAAAGTGGTAAGGAAGCAATATAGTTGTACCTCTTGCTGGTTGCCTTTTCTTTTCTTTTTAACATTTCATGGAAACTAATAACAACACTGGTTATGTAAGCATGGGCATCTCATCAGAAATGAGCTGCAATCAGCATCACCTGTTTTTCTTCTAATAGTCAGAACATAAATATGTCTGAGCAGAGAAGCGATTGTCACATTAAATCTGTTCTTCTAATAACTGCATTCTAATGAAATGGAAATGACCAATTATAGGCTGGTTTGTATCTCATACCATTCCGAAAGATGATGAACAGAACAGTAGCTTCTCAACTGCTGCAAGCAGTTGAAGCAGATAATTTTGACTCTGGTTTCACAGGAAGGGTTAAGCCTGCCTTGGTAGACAAAATGATCTTTGGTTGGGGAAGAGAAAGAATTTGACTTCTTTATTCTTCTTGACTTCTCATCAATTTTCACTACCATCAACCACGACTTCCTTCTAAATTTTAGAAGGTATTATTGAAATATTTTATATGCTTCCATTCCTATCTGTCAGGCATGCGCTTAAAATAGTGTTGCTTGGACACAGTTGCTCTATGAAACTGGAATTCATGGTGTCCCTCGGGTTTCATACTATCTCCAATGCTTTCAGTGTCGATACAAAGCATCTCAATGAGATCATTAGGCATTTTAGATCACTATATCCAATTTGTTTCTTTGCAACATCTCCAGGTATCACATCTGGGACACATCTGAATGATTGCAGTCAATAATGGGCTGTATATGGGATAACAAACTGAAACAGGATAACCGGAATTGCTCATTAAAAATGAATCACAGTTTAAGATTTTAAATGTGCTTCACATTTCTAGGAGATCATCTTTTGTCTCAGAGTGCTTCTGAATCTGAAGTGTATTTGGGTTGATACTTTCAACTTTTAATTTTACTTAGGGAAAATTGACATAAGAAGGTACTGCAGACACTGGTATCGCTCAGCCTTAACTATGGGCAAGCTCTGGAAACTTAATACAGAAGTCAAGGACATAAAACTTAGATCATATTGTTATCTATCTATACTGAAGGTTTTATACTGGCTGCTGTTTCATTTCCAAATGTGATACAAAGTGCTGATGGTTACGTTTCAAGCCTTCTATGACTTTTAGCTTTCTAAATCTAAAAACATCTCTTTCAACAGACCATGATTTAATATTCTTAGATTGAAATTTCATTTTTATTATAAACCATTTTAAATCATTCTAACTAGCAGAATAACCATTCTAATAAATAGCAATGATGCACTGCATTGGCTTGTATTCTCTGCTGAAATTGTTTTCAAAATTCTATACATACCTAGAGGCACCTTCTTTTTCCTGCGCTTCTTCTGAGGTGGAACGTCCTGCGTTTCAGAGGTCAGAGGCTCACTGCTTTCAGATACAGCAACTTGACCAAAGCCATCTAAAATGGATTATGTGTCATTAAGTCAGTATTGACTGTTAGTAATCATAGACTGATGTTATCTAAAAAGCACTCATGTGCATTACAAGATGCTTCCAAGACTTTGAAGATCTGTACAAAAAAATCTTTGAGCCTAGTTAACTCTTGCTGAATTATTCAAAGACTTTATTGGAATATTTTACACAGTATTTACCAGCAAGTACAAACTGTAATTCCAAGTTAGGGTATTGTTTATTACAGATTATTCCTCAGGTTATGATGGCATGGGGACTGATATTGCTATTGCTAAGTGACATGATTGTAAAGTACTTTGCTAAATCATTAAGCAAGGAACATGCAGGTTGTTAAAAGATCGCAACTTGTGACTTCTTGCCAATCTATCCATTGACTTTGCTTGTGGGTAGCTTGCAGGGAATGTCAGAAATTACAAACGTAATCCAGCAGCCATTAGGATTTACCTTTGTACTACCTTTAGCTGCTTGTGTGTATATTGCTGATGGCACAATGATTAGAAGGCAGTATTGCAGATTAACTCTGCCCACAGCCTGGAGTTCGATCCTGATGGAGCCTAAGGTTGACTCAGCTTTCCATCCTTCTAAGGTCGGTAAAATAAGGACCTAGATTGTTGGGGGCAATATGCAAATAATGCTTGTACACTGTAAATAGCCCAGAGAGTGCCATAAAGCACTGAGGGTGGTATATAAGTCTAAATGCTATTGCTGTATTATAAACTGTTTCAGTAAACATAAAACTACTGTTATTTATGAAACTAATTGAAGATGTGAAATAACCTTCATAAACTATATGGAGCTCAAGTTATAACTATAATCCAGCATTAAGTAGCCATTCATAAATTGCACCTTTAAATCCTCTAACCCTTTTCATACTAACTTGCCTTAACTGAACCATCCGCTTACCTAAAGAGTTTTTCTTGACTTTTTTCTTTTTGGGACGACTAAGAGGAATTTCATCTGCAAAATCAGAAGCCAAGAATTAGTGCCATAATAGCAAACATACATTATTATATGTATAATGTTTTAGGTACTTTATTCAAACTATTTCACGTGCATTATCTAATTGAGTATTTACAATTGTCCAATCATCTTAATGCTCACTCTCAGTTTGGAGACATGATTTTGGAGCTTCATGTGCCTCTTTTCATTTCAACCACCTAAATATTTTAGAATCTTGGCTAACTCACTATCTTAAACTTCAGGTTATTTATGAATGATTAAAAGCATTCATTTTAGTTATCTTACTCTTATTTTTTTTTAACCTTATCTTCATTCCTATGCAGCTTCCAGACTAATTGTTCCTAATGCTACCACAACATATGCTGTGCACTTCCTCTCATTTTTCCTTATATTAAAAAAAGAAAAACTACAGTAGGAAAACACAAATTACAAACTGAAGACCACATATGGATTCCATATAAAATTCCATGACTGAAGCAGGTAGTGACTGGTTTGCCAAGAAGAATTTTCTGTAACCAGTTTAGAGTCCATAAGAGGACCAGAATTTCTTCTAAGCCAATTTGAGAACTGATGTGACCTTTTAAAAAATATTCTATCCATTATTATTTGTTCAACCTCAATATAAAAAAGAATTCTTAAAGTGCAATTAATTTACTATAACTACCATAATTTAGACTGAAGCTTCCACTTACCTGGGAATATCACTAACATAATGAAGTTTATTATTTATTTTTTAATTTTCCTTATACATAGGACTGTATGATTTCAACTTTAGGGAATATTTTAATGAGAAATTCTTTTTTATTAAAAACAAAGACACCATTTAAAAAACTATGCAACTTTTTGCAAAATCTAATTCACTTTCTTCTATGACAGCCATTATTTCTCTTCTAAAAGTATGCTTTAATTAAATATTTTAAAGAGAAAACAAGTAAACAAAAAAGGGACAACAGGGATAAAAAGTGAAGCATGTTGTACCTAGATAGGGGTTTTAAAAGTTATAATTTTATTTTAAATATTTTATTGGTTATAAATGGGTATTATATAGTTTGAAAAAAATATTTATAGCCCTAAAGCTCTAAAAAGAATGTAAATATAGCAATAGTAGTCAACACAGTATAGATCAGGGGTCCCCAACCTCCGGTGTCAGGGTACAATACTGGTCCATGGCCTGTTAAGAACCAGGCTGCACTACCTATTGCTGGAGGTGAGCGGGCGATGAGCAAAATTGAAACCATCCCCTCCCGGTCTATGGAAAAATTGTCTTCCACGATGCCAAAAAGGTTGGGACCTGCTGGTATAGAGAATATATATAGCTCAGGGCTGAACTGTGGAATCCTTGGTACTATCTGTGCTTGGTCGTTTGCTTGCAGATGCTTCATTACCTGATTAGATAACATCATTATAGGTAGCCCTCAACTTACAGTTGGGACCAGGACGTCCATTGCTAAGCAAAGCAGTTGTTCAGTGAATGATATCCAATTTTATTGGTCATTAAATGAATTATGCAATCATTAAGCAAATCTGGCTTTTGACTTTGCTAAGAAGATGCGGTGGAATGTAGTCTGGAGTTGTAGGAGCGCAAGCCTCTTTCTCAGAAGGTAATTGTCAAGGTTGAATTGCTAAGATGCCTGCTAATCTCTATTGCTACTCAACTTGCCATAGAAACGGGGGAGGGGGAGGACGCAGGAGTCTAAGAAGCTGTCCATGGACCGTGAGAGCCTACAAGGATGCCAAGGTCACTAACGCAGGTGTCTGACAGAGAAGTGGACCATTCTCATAACAAACCAAAGACATATGGTTGGGCAACTGGAACACTCGGTGGGTGGGGGTTATGGAAAGCTATTGTTAATTAGGCAGATTTTCGCCCAGGAAAACCAGAGCTGGTTTTGCTTCTTCAGTTCCGAGATGTGTATTCAATAAAGTTTATCTTTTATGGTACTTCAAAGCCTTGAAGATTCCTTAATTTTGAGTTCGCTAGTTGGATGGTTGATAATAATGAGACAGTGGAGCTTGGAATGTCTGGTGGGCAGGGAAAGAGCAAGGTTGGACCTTCCCTAGGAATTCACACAGTATATTACAGATAAATGCTTGATCTGGCAAGATTCTGTTTGTAGGCAAATAACAATAAAGGAATTACAGATGGTTCTCGACTTACGATCACAATTGAGCCCAAAATTTGTGTTGCTAAATGAGCCAGTTGTTAAGTGAGATTTGCCCCACTTTATGACCTTTCTTGTCACAGTTGTTAAGTGAATCATTGCAGTTGTTAAGTTAGTAACACAGTTAAGTGAATCTGGCTTCCCCATTGACTTTGCTTGTCAGACGGTCACAAAAGGGGATCACATGTCCCTAGGACACTGCAACTGTCATAAATATTAGTCAGCTGCCAAGTGTTTGAATTCTGATCATGTGACCGTCCGGATGCTGCAATAGTCTTAAGTGTGAAAAACTCTCATAACTCATTTTTTCAGCGATGTAACTTTGAACAGTCACTAAATAAACTGTTGTAAGTTGAGGACTAACTGTACTGATAAGTAACTTACTGTATAGTTCTTGGTTGTTTGGGTCTGACAGAAGGAAATAAAAAGACCAGAACACCTCCTCTTCAGCAGCCAACATCCAGATAAGTAGGGATTAACCCCAGACAAACAATCAAGCAGAAAACAATACACTAATCAAAGCACTACCAAGGAGAAAATAATTCTCCTGCTAACACTGCCAGGGCAAGCCACTGTGTATAATCAAGGAGCATATCTCACACTCATTACCACTGATGATACATTACCTAGTTAGGTAATGAAATATCTGCAAATAAAGAGCCCTAAAAGACTCTACAAACAAACATTCTACAATAATAATAAATTACAATGAATTCTGTCCATACATCTAAAAGACTGTTCTAAAAATACGATCTTGTTGTAATAATAAAGACAACCATTATTGTTTTTGAAAACTATACTGCTGTTAGCCACTGAAAACTAACTATATTTGTTAAATTAAATATTGGATGACTTAATTTGATTACATTCTTAGAGCTGCCCATCTCATGTGACTTTGGACCACTCACAAGTTACAACATGAGCTGAGGTGGCGCAGCAGTTAGAGTGCAGTACTGCAGGCCACTTTAGCTGTGTTCAGCAGGTCAGCGGTTCAAATCTCACCGGCTCAAGGTTGACTCAGCCTTCCATCCTTCCGAGGTAGGTAAAATGAGGACCCAGATTGTTGGGGGCAATGTAAATATATATATATACATTGCTTACTGGTGTACACCGCTTAGAGAGTGCTTGCACTTAAAGCGGTATATAAGTCTCATAAATAAATAAATAAACAAACAGCAAACTAATCAATGAATACATTTTTTAAAAATGGGGAAAATGAATGGTACTCACCTTGTTCTCCACTTTGGATTAATATTTTCCAAATCAAAGTTACATGAAATTGGAAATACAAAATAAAATGTTAATATTAAAATATATAATCCAATATGTAATGCTAAATTTGGAAAACATAATAAAATTCACCTACATAAAAGTAATAGCTACAAAAAAAAAGTTAAGGACTAATAGCTTCCTTGAAATTTCTTAATCTGCCCATTGTATTTTTGGAGTAAATTGTAATTTTACCTTGGTACTGGAGGAAGAATCCGGGGTGGACGCTGCAATATATAAAAGTATACAACTCAATATATATTTTTTAAAAACTTATTTTAGATATCAGCAACTGTATTATAAGACCTTGTTTAAAGTGGGCTACTATTTATTTAATTAAACAGATTTATTTAAACAGATATACTTTAGCAAAGTATATAAGATAATGCATAATAACCAAAACCAGCAAAGGTTTTTTTTTAAAAAAAACACATCAATTTTAGAGCAGTAGCACTATTCATAACATAGTTTTAGAAAAGCCTGCCTAATCACAATGACTTTCTTTGCTCCACTGAAATAAGCAATGGAATTGAATCAATGTGTAACCAGGTATCTCACAAGATGTACACATTTTAAAAAGCAGTCAAAATTCATTCCTTTTATTGTTCAATGAACTGTATTCTCTACCCCTGAAAACAATGAGACAGTTCTGAAATCAGATCTTTCATGGTGCAATGAAACCAAAGATGAATGAACCAAAAATGAAGCTAGACGCAGGCATAGTTTTTATCTTAATTTAAAAAAAATGTATAACAATTCAAAACATAACTCACCACTTGCTTCTTCCCCATATCCCCTTAGTGAGGTTACATATGAACTAAGGCAACTGGACATAAATCTACAATGACTCTTGTTAATCCTGTACTGTACTAAAAATAAATCTCCAGTACCCAGGATTAGCTGGAAATGAATTTTTGCCCCACCTACTTTGGGGCTGGAGGTTATTTTATTATGAATTGCCTTACAGAAATTGTTCTCAATGGCACCTGCTACACAAACCTCAAGTGTCTCAAGAGTAAAGGGTTTGTTATACTACTCTTAGTGAAAGATAGGGAATAAGTATGTACAAATTGAGTTTAACATATCTCTTCCAATGTCTTTTGGTAAAAAAAATATTAAATGGAATTCTGTACACTTCACCGAACTTGCTATCAGTTATACATGATCTGTTGAATTATCTAATAGCCAAAGGTACTTAGCAATTCCAGCTAAACGGTAATTCCTAAAAGACAGGGAGAGAAATTAAGGCCTAAAGCAGATGAGCAGTATTAAAACTCCTATGAGACAACCAAGGGAAACAAGAAAGGAGAAAGCACAAGAATAAGCTCTGCCACTGGTCTTAGAGTCATCATCTCTTCAGAACAGCAATTTCAAGGATGCCTTCCGAAGCAAGCAGCCTTCCCACTGCCTTCGGTAAGATTTGGAATCCTAAAAACTCAGGATTCCAAATTTCTTGAGGTAGTCTATCACACCCCAGGTCTAAATACTTCTCCCGCTTCTGGGGAGTGATGGAGGTGATATTACACGGTAATATAACACTGACGGAAATTGCAGCGATGTGAAGTGCGCCCTGAATTCGGGGGAGTTTCTTCTGATTAAAGAAGGCACAGAGTCGGGCTGCCAGAGAACGAAAGGAGCAGCTCAACACGGGGTGACTAAACAAACTGATGGAGAACAGAGGATGTTTTAAGATGTGCGTAATCCCCCCCCCGGGCTCTATTTTAACAAATCCAAAGTATTTTAAAAATACCGTAAAATGGGCTATTGGGGGGGGGATTACAAGTATGAACCTTTACAGCCACGTGCGGATTATCCAGGGTGGATTTCTTCGTCTAGCAACGAGCGTTTCCAAGCGAGTCCTGCTGTACGTGCGGAAAATAACTCCCAGTCGAGGAAAACAAGCGGCCAGTTTTGCAAACAAAGCACAGGGTAACGTTTCCAAATAATACCCATAGCTTTACGATGCAAATACCGCTGTGCGTTTATTTCGAAAAGGTCATGAACCGGAGCTATTGTGAGCACAAACAACCCTCCTCAACAACTGCCAGTTGGAGAAAAACCGCAAATCTGAGAGATGCTAAAATTACACTTTCGGCCAAGGCCAATTTTAACAGGGGATGCATCCTCAGGAGCCACAATAACGAATAGCACGATCGCCAAAGCGTGGGGGCTCCGACAGCAATCAATCGCCCTTCCGTCCCTCACCGGGCGCACCCCTTCCATCCTCTCGCGCAGTTTAGGCGTCCGAGGCAACCTCCTCACAGCAACCGAAAGCGCGCCCTTCTCCCACACGCTCCTGCCGCAGACGCCCAGGGAAGAGGAGGGGAGCCAGCGGCGCCGTTTCCGGGCGGGAGGCTGCGCTTGGCTTGTCGTTGCCGCTGCTGCGCTCTGCAAATTCTCAGTTTTCCGATACTCTTCAGAGCGTTGCGGTGGTTGATGAGCTGCCTAGTAGGCTACGAGATAAAAACATTGCTCTCCTTTTCACTAGGATTTATATATACTGTATCGAATTGATGATCCCAGTCCTGCCTTTTCATCTTGGGAGATCGTCTGATTTTGTGCAAACTATCTCCTCTGACAAAATTAAGCTGCTGAGGACCACACGGTGCACATGTCTATCTTTGGCTTTACGTGCAATAATATAATTATATCGAACTTCAACAAGTTTAGACGTAATAAGCTTTTTTTTAAAAAAAGTGTTTTAGCTAATCTGACAACTTTGGATTTGCTGATGACATTTAGAATGTCAATCACCTGAAGACCATTGAGTAAACTTTATTAAGGAAAATACAAATATTTTGTTAGGTGAAATATTGGCAAACTGGATGGGAGTCACTCTCCTGGTAGAATGTGCTCTGGACAAAGTAATTTGAAGTTATATATTTCTTTGTCTTTTACTACACATCTGTACAAAAATGGAATGTTAAATCAATTTTATATTTATATTTATTGCTTATGTTCCTTTCTCATCGACCTAATTGCAGCTTATGCACAAGCTTATTTTTAAAAATAAAGCAATAATTGTAAGCAATAATTTCCCAAAAAAAATCAACTTCAGTGATTAATGCAGATATATTTTCATGTGAGTTCAGGACACTTCTGAATATGGAGACCACAATCCTTTGTACAGCTGAAGAAAAAACTCACTGAATTACTGAAATGGCATTCTAGATGGGGGTAGAATTGCACTATAAATTCTAAGAATAAATCTATCTAGCAATTATCCCATTTTAAGAGAATCCTAAATATTCTGAATTGTGTTTCAAACCACCCTCCCCCAATATAATACCACAGTTGTACTGAATTACCAATCTCTCAATTTTATGACTTTGTTTGCCAGGAATTGTAAAATTTGTAATGAAAAAAATAATGGTACTTATATATGTTTATGAAAATATTTGATAACCTGACTTTCAAAACAACTCTACTTCCAAGGTGGCTAGTAAGCAATATGATATAAACCAGGGGTTCCCAACCGGGGTGCTCGCATCCCCTGGGGGTGCAAGGCAATATTCCAGAGGGTGCGAAAACTTGGATTTTCAAAATTATAGTGTATATGCATAATTATTCCAAACTTTTGTAAGAGGTGCGAGAATGTATCAGAAACGTTCTAGGGGAGCGAGTATAGAAAAGGTTAGGAGCCGCTGATATAAAACATTGTAATTAAATTGTAATTTTTTCTGAAAAGAAAAATTCTAAAAACCTTATAGCCTGGGTGGAAGAAAGGATGTACAACTGAGCAGACTAAAGCACTTGTTTATTTTTCATTTATTTTCCATTACTAGTGTATTATCAGGATTGACATTTCTAGGCAGTTCCTAAACCTACAAAAATAAAAGCAATAAAGCCACATCATAATACTCATTAAAAAACATATAAAATCTAAGATGGCAGGCAGAGTTGATATTGATCCCCAAGACTTGTTGAACAGCCATCTTTTAAGAGTTTTCAAGATGTTTTAAATCTTCTGATTGACATTATTTACGTTTTCTTTATATGTTGCTTTTAGGTTTGGGGGTTTACTTAAAACTAATACAACAAAATGAAGCAAATTACCAAAACGATATTAACAGTCCATTAAAAATGTATAAGAAATTAAATATAGCTAATATTTTAGTGTTTTGTCACTAAGGGTCAATGGTTTACTGACAATCACTATATGTCTTAAACAATGTGGTGTAATAAATCAAGTTTGAAGCCCTAATTATAGATTGAATTTGAGAAGTTACATGTTCCCAAAACTTCACCCTTCATAATATAAAGTTAATTATAATTATATTAATTTTAAACACAGATCTCCTACTTGAATTAACACACTTTTCCTGACATTTAAAGGACAAGGTGCAGTAATCTGCACTTCAAATCTTTTTAAAAATGGTGCCTTTTGCTATCAAAGGTAGAGGGAGAAAATTTAAAGAATATCACAGTAATTATGATACTACTTTGCTGCTAGAAATATGCTGTTCAGTGAAAGCTAAAAAGAACCCAGATTTCATTCTTGTTGGAGGAATGTGCTATAAATAAAAAATAGGTCAAAAACTGCTGCAATTCTCTCCTATGCTTAAGAAGGAAAAAATATCAAAAATTACATATTTTTAAACAATTATATAATCTCTGATTATGTCATTAGAATGGTATTTCTGTTTCAGAATTACTTAATATATAATGCTGAAAATTGCCCATAAGTGTGGCTGCATTTATGACACAGTAAATCGTGTATTATGACAATATTAACCAAGAATTAATGCTGGTTTATAAATCTTGGCTCCTTGGGGGCATAATGAATCATAATCCTGGTTTGGAATATATGAATCTCTTTATTTGCCTGCCTCGATGAATTGGGAAGGAATTAAGCTATGTTGCTCTGTTCATAGTTTAATCAGGGGAGATCTAGTTCTTAGCTTTTTAAGGTTTTCTGCAGGCAGGCTTGCATTAACGTTCCCTGGAGTGTCTGTCCTGGATGGAAAGGAAGGAAGGAAATGATCCTACCATTTTAATATCTGGCCTATTCCCACAAATGGGTTCCTCCATAAAGTTATTCTTTTAAAAAATTAATATAGCCTAGCTTAAGTGACAGGCAAATGCAGCCAATAGACTTGTACCTTGTAATATCTTTTGTTTATGTTCTCCAAATTCCCTGAAATGAAATATGTTTATATCTCCTGAAACCCCAGCCTTAAAACCCAATGAAAGTTCCAAAACATTTATTGCCAGAAAAGTAGTGTTCCTCCCCACAATGGCTGGGCTGATCTTCCCCAGAATGCTGGATTTTGCACACACTATCATCCCATGAAACAGGCTAGTCCTGAGAGCTTGGGCATATCCATGTGGCTGGAACCCACTGTGGTTCATTCTGGGCTTGGTGCACGGCAGAGACTAGCTGCAGACAAGTTTCCTGTAAATTGTCATTCACAATCACTTGATCAAAGAATTGGCCAAACTGAGTTTCCATTTTTTTAGCTGACTCTTCCATTTCCTGCAGGTCTTCTTCCTGGAGGGAGATCACAATAAATAATGAGCTGGCATAGTTGTACCTACTGCTTCATTTCTTCATCTTGTATTTTCTTGCTAGCAGGCATGAATATAGGAAGGAATGAGATGACTGACTAACTAACAACAGCACTTAACTCAATAAATGCCAGATATTCTAACATACTAATACATGCTCTCTAGTTAGGGTTACATAGAGCTACAGCCACTGTTTACACATCATGAAAGAAATCCAGTTTGCTTCTTTTTTTTTTTGATGCCATCATAGACTAACTTATTATTGAGCACCGCCTAGAAAACAGTTCCTGATTTTGATTCCCATAAAAGAGAACAAAGGACTTGAAAGCTATCAATGGAATTGGAATCAAAGTACTCTCAAGTGGATAAAGAAAAGAAATATTTGTATTTAATAACAATCCAGATCTGTTGTTCTTTGACTTTAGAGATGAACTCTCAAATGCATACTCAAAGGGATGCAAAGAGATATAGGCCTCCTCCTCATGGTTAGTTAAAGGCCTACTGCAAGATCTTGAGGGAACCGAAAAATATCTCATTGATAATACCAATTCTGTTATATAGGCTCAACATTGGTAATAATGCTGTCATTTATTTGTTTGGAATGCATATACAGGAAACAGTTCATATTAAGAGTAGGGATTGGTGGATCCTATACATTTTCCCCTCCCCTTCCATTGAAAGTTACCAGCTAGTGAAAAACGTCTATCAATCATCCCTCTAAACCTGGACTGGTGTTGGGGCAAGAGGCAAGCAGTGACCAGATGCTTCTACCGGCAGGCTGCTAAAAGTCACTCTGATTTTGTGCAAGTGTCAATATGTTCAAAGAGAGCCTAATTATCAACTGATAGTTGAGTTTCTTTCAGATCTGGATTTTATGCTATTATGGGGGACTGCTAAGCCTGTGTTGAATAGCAGCCTTGACAACTGATGGATATGAGGAAAGTTAAGCTGGGAAGCCGTGTAGTAGGAGCTAACCCTATGTAGCCCCTATCCTAGAATCCCTAATTGGACACTGTTCAGGCTAATCCAGGTTTCAAGCTGCAGATTGGCCCAGAGACATGGCATGTGCAAGAAGTAGTAAACGTAGACTATTTTGCTGCCTGAAACTGAATAGCCCTGGATGGTGCTCAGAGGCTGGAGGGAAGGTAGTATGGCTGCACCAGCCTAAAATGGCCAGTTTAGGTAGTCCTCATTGAACAGCCATTCTGTCAGCAACTGTTCAAAGTTACAACATTGCTGAATAAGGGAGATCTTCAGCAGATCTTTACTGTTGGCAGCCATTGCAATGTCCCTGTTATCATGGATCACAGTTCAGGTGCTTGGCAACTGGCTTGCTATCACAACAGTCACAGCATCCTGTGGTAATATGATTGTCATTTGTCACCTTCACTGTTGGCTTCCAACGAGTGAAGTCTATGGGGAAGCTGGCAGCAGTCAAGTGAACACATGACTGTGGGATGCTATGACTGTGGGATTCGCCTACCAATGGCAACTGGGATTGCTGTAGCTACCTCTGTAAATTGGCCCAGTCATATATCACCCTTTATGACCACATTCTTTAGTGAAGGATTTGCTGGTCTTAATTACCAGTGTAAAGCAAGGACTACCTATAAATATTGCGATAATCTCATTTCCTAAAGGTCACCTTACTGAACCAATGGTTGGCGAAGCATGTCAGATTGATACAAAACTGTCAATAAGAGAAAACATGATTTCACTTTGGAGCATTAGGAGGACATAGCAGAGAAAATAGTTACCGGTACTTAGGGTTAGGCAAATGAGAAAGGCTCGTATGCTGATTTTGATATGTTATACAACAAAATCAAGTCAAAATTTCTTAAAATCAGTGCATTATTCTGAATTCATGCTTACTTGTTAAAGTAATAATTCAATGTTGCAATTACTTTCCCTTTATAATGGTGAAATGACAGTATTTTCACCCAGAAATCAAAGCAGTGGGTATAGCTAAGCTAAAGCCTTGTAAATCTCATTGCTAATTTCCTTCCTCTCAAATCTTACCTTAAATTTCATGTTCACATAATAGTCAGTGATTATCCTAGCATTTTTCCGAGTGTGCTTCATGCAGCTCACACTTGGTGGTTTAATAAATATAATGTAGGGTTTCAGTTCAAGAGTACGAACAAACTGAATATTCTGCAAAATAAAAAAAAATAAAAACAATCATGCAAATTATATTTATTCTGCCCAATTTTTGTATTAACATTTTTAAAAATGATTAAAAGATAACACCTATAATTCAGAAGTAATGTAATGTGTCAACTTAATAGGACTGGTTTTATAATTTATAATAATTCCAGAATATCTGTGGCAAAAATGGTATCACTAATAATTTCTAGCCCGTATTTTGTTCATAAACTATTAATTCTAATTATGTTACAATCAATGTTTATTTTCTTAATATATTTAAACATT
Organism: Crotalus tigris; assembly: GCF_016545835.1. Lineage (NCBI taxonomy): Eukaryota > Metazoa > Chordata > Lepidosauria > Squamata > Viperidae > Crotalus > Crotalus tigris. The sequence continues at coordinate 194,347 of NW_024096479.1, forward strand.
ATTATTTCTATTCTGTTCCTGACATTGATAGTATATATTTATTTACCCAATTAATGTCTGCACAAAATGTATTTAGAAAAACTATCCAACAAATCAAGCAATTGCCAGAGTCAACGCTGACTTGAAGGCACCCCCCAAAAATGTTTCAGGGCAGACTCAAGATTGATTGCTTAAATCTTCAACATTATGGGTTTTCTATGACTCACGTAAGGTTCTAAATCCATTATGCAGATCTTCCCTTCATCAAGCACCGCATGTACTGCATCCATACTTGTCCCATAGAGGTGTCCCTTGTACTCTCCATACTCCAACATTCTGCAAATGTGGTAAGTTAGGAGGAAGATGAGCATGTTTCAAAGCAAGAACTGTAAAAGAGGCTAAGTACTGAATATCTTTTTAATAATGCCAGGAGAAAGCATGCAAGCAGAATATGAAGGGGCAGCAGTCTGGGGTTATGTATTTAGGGAGATAAGAAGAGTCCTCCAATGCTCTTACTTGGAGTCAATGCTGTCATTTTTTTTCTACCTCACTTATTGCAGCATCCCCTGTTATATGTGCATATATGTATTTCAGAGAGATGTAAGATAACAGCCCTCTTCTTTCTACTGCAAACTACACTACTTTTGCTTGCTTTTTTAAAAAAAAACAAGCTCCACATTTAATGCAGATTGGAGGTTTATTTAATGATTGATTGAAGAAGAGAAGTATGGAAATCATTGTGTTTTCAACAAGGTGAGATAAAGAGTCCTTTCCAATGAACCCTGTAGCAAATTCCTGGTGAGACACTAAAACATATAAGGGGAGGTGATTTATTTGTTTAGGGAAGAAACAGACAATCCCTGGATTATTTAAAGGTTCCCTTCCAGCAATGCATTTCCCAATATTTGAAGGGCTCCTGCAAAGATGAGGGGATGAAACTATTTTCTAAAGCACCAAAAGGCAAGACAAGAAACAATGGTTGGAAACTAACCAAGGAGAGAAGCAACCTAGAACCAAGGAGAAATGTCTTAATGGTGAAAGCAATCAACCAACGGAATAGCTTGCCTTTCTTACTACATGTTTACCACAGTGAATGCTAGTACAACATTAATTAATTAAATAATATTTTGTGTATAAAATGACATTTTTATTTGTCAAATAGGAAAACTGGCAGAAATAGATTTTTAACTCTGCTGCCCACCTATCCTGGTATCTGGGCACAGAATTTTCAAATTTGATGAAAGAAAAACAAAAAACGTCAATCTAAAAATAAATTACCTGTAATTGTACACCATATTTTCAAATGTTTCTTTTGGTACATAATGATATTCTCGACCATTCTCTTCATAGCTCTTTTGAGCACGGGTTGTATCTATTTTTAAAAAGTACAAATTATGGCTATTGCAATACTTTTAAATAGTTACTGGAACAGACTTTAATGAAAAGCTAAGTACTTCATATTATATTGGGCTGCTTATTTGGGATCTTCTCTTAATTTGGGGAAAAGTCAGTGGTAACTATAAATAATGAAAGGCTAATACGCACACCACAATTAGTGAAATTCTAATGTTTCATTTCCTTCCATTAGTATGTTTTAAGAGTTAAAATATCACATACGTGGCACTGCATTTCGAAACAGGTGAGGATTTATACCAATAAGTTGTCTCCGTAGTTCATTCACTCCAACACCTGAAGGACCTAAGTATTTAATGAAAGACATGATTGAATAAAAATCCTATGCCACCTAATTACATATAATAAAATAATGACATTTTCCATAGAAGAAACAGACTAAGGAATACAAATCAAAGTTTTCTCACTGAATCATGAGGACCCAGTCCTACAAAGATGCAATATACTTGCATTTTTTTTAAAAAAATGTGTACTATGATGAAATTATTTTTCCTTGAACTAATGCAAGTTTTCTCTCTTTTATGCATTCTTTTTTTTTGGCCACAATAATCACTTTTTAAACAAGGAATAGTTTAATTGTTGCAATTTACCTATTAGTACAATTAATCTGTTTCGATCACCAGGTTGTCTTTGGTATCTCATCACTTCTTCATAAGGTGCTGCCAGAGCACCGTAGCAACTGTTGCTGTTGAGACAATGTGCCTGACATGTCAGGTGACTGTAGTTGCATTTCCTACGGCATAGACGCATACTTCTCCGGAACCCAGCTGGAAAATGGAAATAGATATGGAGATCTTTAGAAACTGATCATTGAACCACAGGGCTAGCCTGCAATATTTGAGGCATTTCAGATGTTCCCTTCCAGAATTCATTCCAAAGTTTTGAATTTCTTATCCTCCCTAAGATCCCACAATTTTCCTTATGCCCTCCATTTGGTTAATGGCAAAGAAACAGATTCTCTGGAAGAGACAAGGAACACAGTATCATGTTTGCTACTTTGGTGTATTAAGTAGAATAATTGTGGCAGATTCAGGCAGCAGATTTTTGGTACTATGAAATGGGTTGCAAAATGTTAGATGTTAAATATTTTTATTGTTGGAAAGAAGCCACATATACTTGAGAGTTATATTTTGCCAACGACTGGGTTTTTCTATACTAATAAACCTTTCTGCAGGGGAAGATTTACACATGATCATTCAATCATGGAAGTTTCCATTTGCTATGTTGTAAGTGGATGTTGTTGGATTTTGTTGCTTATTTCAACAAGTGTAATGGAATTAAACTTCTATCAAAACACAGACTCCCAACATCATAAAAATTGCATATTGTTAACAAAGTAGCTTTGAGTAAGCACTGGTTGATCCAGATTAAAAAAAACTTATGTGCAAAAGCCTAATTGTAGTTCTGTGTTAGCACCAAGTGACTTAGCTTAGGAGAGCCCCTATGGGAAAGGGCAGCAGAAGATTACCATTTCAGTGAGGTCAAGGCAATTCTCTATAAGTCTGTCTAAACTCCTTTGTTTAGCAAATCTATCCCTCATCCTCAATCATTCATTTGAATAGTCTGTCTATTACCTGATTTTTTTTTCTGCTAAAGCTATCCTTCCTTTCTTCCTTTGGTTTTGAAACAACAGAAATATGCAACACAAGCAAGCCATCTGTTTATGGCTATTACCAACCTCACAAGGAATGCTTATTTTAGGACCATTTGATGCTAACTAAAAGACTGAAATTCTAATACTGCATTTGTCTGCTTCTTTTGGTTTTTCAGAGTCCCCAGCCTCCATTATGTTTATCTAACTACAATCAAGCAATGCAACTAATGTATTTTTCAATGGTTCTAACTTGACAGTTTTCCCATTTCCATTGTATTTATTTTAGAAACCAACCAGTAATAAAATTCTCTTGATTTATCAGTGGCTCCCCTTGAAGTCATATGTCTTTCTAACTAAACTGTTAATCACAAACTTTTTATTCATAGAAAGGAGCTGTGACAATTAGAGGTGAAGTCAGAGGTGGATATGCAGCACTTCAAAACAGTACTTCATTTGGCTTGTTTGAAGCCTCTATAGCAATAGCAAAGTAAAGGAATACATTACTGTAGTAAAGAAGAAAGCACCAATGCAATGCATCAGATACAAACTATTTAGTAGCCCAGTGACCCTGAACACAATTCTCCAGTCACAGAACCAGCTACGTACTAATGAACACTGGCTGACCAGATCCAATGAATTCTTCCTCTTCTGAAATGAGAGATAGAGATACAAAATAAAGAATAAGAAATGTAGCAATATCCTTAAGACTTTCATATACAAGAAATATAATTTTAATTTGTAATATTACAAGGAAAAGGAAAAAACTCAGCATTCAAAACAGGCCTTTTAAAAAAAGGTGAAAGCAACAGAGGTCCTTCAACTATAAAACTTAAGTATTTGATTTTTAAAATATTGTCAAATTATTCTGTGATATCAAATTAAGATAACACTCTCTTTGGATTCTTGTTTAGGTTTATTATTCATGGTGAATAATAGTTTTTTAAAGTATATATTGGATCAACCTATATGAAACACACTATGTAGGATCCATTTGCAGTAAGCATGTTTATAAAATTAGTTTAATAAATGTGGATTCAAAGACTAAAGGCAGCAGTTGAATTTGGAAAGGAAGTGGGAAAAAAGGCAGTAAAGTATGATTTTTCTTAGCTGATTTCCAAAGCCATAACGGTACCAGTTCTATAACGATTAAAACTGCCTGTTGGTTTATTAGCTTTCAACCTGTATAATTTGCTGTTATAGAGCTTTGTTTATTAATATTCTTTCTCTATAGAGACTCAATCTCCATAAATTGCCCTGAATGAAAACTAGAAATGACTTGGAGGTGAGCAGGCATGGCCAGAAAGTTGAATAATTATATGATTTCTGCCTTTTCTGGGTAGTGGAGAGATTTATCTATTACATGTAGTCCCTGTTTAGTGACCACAATTGGAACCGCAACTGTGCCTATGATCTTACTTCAGCTTTCCTTTGTTTTACAGACCTGCAAAGGTAATCAATGCAAGGATTGGTCACGAAGTTATGATTTCATTATAATTGTGAACAGTCACTGTTCAAGGCAGTCGCTAAGTGAGGACTGTCTATATTTGATTTCTTTGCACAGCATATAGCAAGTAAAACTAGCTGGGAAGGCTGTTCTAACTTCATATCAAATATGCCAAGATGGAAAGAGTTTAGCATATTCTAAGGGTTTCCATTCTAATGACTTCACTCTCTAATGGACATAGCAAGAAATCTTCTTGATATATTAAAAGAATTATTCAGAATTATTATGACGAATTCTACATTCAGGATAATTGCTTACTTCATAAATGATCAAATAGGGTTTCATTGTCAAGCATATCTTAATGTCCATCCAATAGAGTAAGTTAACTGCATATATTCATTTGTCTTTGCTTGGAGGAGCACATTAACTAATCAACGTACATAAGCCCCAAATATTTTTAGCAGGATGTGTTGATTGACCTTTTTCATGGAGTGATCAGTTGCCCATAATATAATGTCTATAAAATAAAAAGATAAGTTACCTTCTTTAAGTTCCTCTGTTACGTTGCATAAAATGGAAGGATAAGAAAGCTCAGATTAAAAGAGTTCAAGCCACTCATGATATAAGCATACAGATTATTTGGCATGATCAGACCAGCATAAAGTCGGCAATTTGTACAAAGAGCAAAGACAAAATCTAGTAGCAGCAATAGCCAGGAGAATATAAAATCTATACAGATTAAAACTTTATTGGCAGAATTGCACAAAATCAGTATCAGGTTTGAGTTGGAAGAATTCAGTTTGCCTAAATTCAGTAGCAGATGAAAAGAGAGAGCCCAAGAGAGGAAAGTTTTGATTATACAGCCGTGTCTATTATACTATAGAGTTACATGTTAGTTCTAAGAATAGAATATCTTCAGATATGCAACCAGGGGACTTTGCCCTTGCCAAGACCCCCATTTACATGTTTAAAGGTCTCTGTCTAATCACAAAAACCTGGTGCAGACCTGGCTCTACAATCAATCACTCCAAAACTCTTCCCTATTTCTTTTTTGAATCGGTTTGATGAAGGGTTTCTGAAACTCAAAAGCTTGCAATATTGCATCCACCTTTGTTTTCCCCATGACTTCAGACACAGCTTCAACATCAGCCCAAGCAGACATTCTCAATCTACATCTGTCAGATGCATTTCCAGATTTCACCTCGTTCTTTACCCTTGGTCTGCTTGTTTAAAAAATAACTCCATTACTGTCAGTCTTTTTATCTTAACTTTCACCACGAGTCTGTTAAAATTGGATCCATTTAATAATTTCTTAGCCCAACTAAAGCAATTTGAACCTTCTGGCATTTCAAAGGTTGTAAGAAATTTAGATTTGCCTTCATGTATAGCATTCTATGTATATGTATACCACTCTAATGGCAGAAAGTAAAGAGGAACTAAAGAGCCTCTTGATGCGGGTGAAGAAGGAGAATGCAAAAGTTGACTTGAAACTCAACATTAAGAAAACCAAGATCATGGCATCCGGCCCTCTCAATTCCTGGCAATAGATGGGGAAGAAATGGAGGTAGTGACAGATTTTATCTTCCTGGGCTCCAGGATCACCTCAGATAGGGACTGCAGCCAAGAAATTAAAAGACGCTTGCTCCTGAGGAGGAAAGCTATGGCAAATCTAGACAGCATATTGAAAAGCAGAGACATCACCCTGCCAACAAAAGTACGTAAAGTCAAGGCCATGGTTTTCCCAGTTGCAATATATGGCTGTGAAAGTTGGACCATAAGAAAGGCTGAGTGCAAAAGAATTGAGGCCTTTGAACTATGGTGCTGGAGAAGACTCCTGCGAGTCCCCTGGACTGCAAGGCATTCAAACCGGTCAGTCCTAGAGGAGATCAACCCTGACTGCTCTTTAGAAGGCCAAATCCTGAAGTTGAAACTCAAGTACTTTGGCCACCTAATGAGAAGGAAGGACTCACTAGAGAAGAGCCTAATGCTGGGAAAGATTGAGGGCAATAGAAGAAGGGGACGACAGAGAATGAGATGGCTGGATGGAGTCACTGAAGCAGTAAGTGTGAACTTAAATGGACTCCAGAAAATGGTAGAGGACAGGAAGGCCTGGAGGAACATTGTCCATGGGGTTGCGATGGGTCGGACATGACTTCGCAACTAATAACAACAATAGCATTCTGGAGGGTTTTGTACTCAAACTCTGGAAATCCACAAGAATGACTGAAATACATCACTTCAATTTATCTGCACAATCTGAAGGAAAAAACCTTCAAGAGAGGATTCACAGCAGAAAAGCAGTTGCTTTTTAAAGAATTTCTTTAAAAAGGTAACATAATATTACTAATATTTCCAATTATTTTAAGTAAGTTCTTAGTGAGCAGAAAGATATACCTCTGATCTGTACTATTTCTGATTTTAACATACAAAAATACCCTGATAGGGAAGCATCAACATGAATACTCCATCATTAAGAATAATAGATTAGCCACTCAGTTACGCTTATGCAGTGTAATCTCATTAGCTTCCAGCTGTCTTCTCTGTCTCTTGCATAGCATTACAATTTTTACTGTAATTCAAGTTTGGATGATTATTTGGACAAAGAAGCCAATTTGTTTCACATTTGCTAGACTTGGTTATAAAAATACTCAGACAGGTTCAGAAAATGTCTATTATAAACATGCACATATTATACATATACAAAAATGGAGCATTTATGTTACATAATTCTGAGATTCTTATCATTAGCAAAGGACATTGGAGGAACTTACCAGATTCAAAAATCTCCTCATCTTTTAAAATCATCCAGGGAGCAGAAATAGCAAAATAATTTTACTTTAGAGCTGTCTTTGTCAAACATAATCACAAACCAACACATCAGAAAGGATTTCCCATTGCAGCAGCAATAGGAAGATACAATGAGATGCTTATACAGTATCCTCTTGTAATCTTCTTTTGTAACACCAAATTACACATCTATGGGGCAAATCCATGACTGATTCTGGTGTTTATTGAAAAGCATTTGTGCTGTGGAATGGGTTCCAAACTGGATGATGGCAAAGGCATCTGGGAGGAGGGGTGACGTAATTCACTTCCTCCACATTTCTTATTTCAGATTGAATTGCATTCTGCAGACAGTGTAAATCTTGTTGGGGTTAACAATATGGCATAGGCTTTGGTTATTATTTTTGTATTGCAACATGAAAAACAGGGCTGTGTTTACCAAAATGGCTTTATTATTAGCTCAAGAGAATTCTTTGTGCAACTATTACAAAAGTAATTCAAAATCACAATACTAGATTTTAACTTTTTTTATTTAGATCTTATTTTAGCCTTTCCGTTAAAAAAAATCAAGCAATAAAATTGTTCAAAATTACAAAAGTTAAAACCATAAACTGGGTTCATGGTTTAAAAAAAAAAGCCAGAAAAAAAGCTGCAGAACATGGCTCCATGAATTAGGTCAAAATGTGGCAAATAGTGACCTCTCTAAATTCAACATCAAGTATGTCTAAAGAAGGAACTGCATTACCAGGCTACACAATAATGATTCTCTCTAGCTTAAGCAACAGTTGATATGACTGCACCTATGCCTCTAATTATAGCTCTCTCAACATACACATAATTTTAACATTTTGCATTGTTGCTAGAGGTCATTTTGTTAAATTTCTTCTACAAATGGGTTCTTTTTTTGGCCTCTGGGTTACACACATTGGGATTTTGACTAATTTAAACTGCAATAATGAAAGACATAATTTCCATGCATCGAAACTAAAAGTGATTACCTGTTTCTACACACTTCTCATCAATCTGCATGTCATCTTCTCACATGTTGTAGACAAGAGAAAGAAAATATATGAGTTCATATGTGAGTTCAGAGAACTCATATAAAGATAGAAACAATATCTACCCTATGGCTGTTTTTATCCTATTTTATCTACTATTTCATATAGTACAATGACGTACAACATTCTACAATGCTTTTCTTTTGACTAAAGCAAAGATTACTGTATTCTGATAGCCATCAGTTGGAATATAAGTGGAAAAGATAAAAAACAAAATGAGGCTCATCAGAGTACCTATTTGAAATCTCCAACACTGAAACGAGCAGAATACATTGACTACTCAGCCCTCATTGCTTTTTTTTTTTTTTTTTGCACTTTCACCTAGATGTTGAAAGAAAAACCAGAATAGTTATTGACTACATGAGCCTGGATGGGATTATAGTAGCCCCAATGGTTAAAGAAGATGATTGATGCCTCCTTGCAGTGGGGTTTGTTTTTCTGAGGTAGTTATACAATCTCTTTCAATCTCTACAATCATAAGTCAATCTCAGCTTCTCCATTTCTAGAACAGGTGAGCTATCTTGCCCTCTGTTCCCTTGATCTCTTTCAGTGGAAGCATCAGAGCAGATGGGTGGACAGAATGGTGCAAGAGGAAGACAGCAACTTTATTCAACCCTATGGCTGAATAAAGAAGCTACTGAAGGAAGAACCATAAGGATGACTTGGCCCGCTTGATTGCTTCATTTCACAGACAATATTTGTCCAAGAGTGCTGGTAAAAAGACAATTTCACACAGTTTGTGTGGGTATGTGTGATTGTGTATTACACACTCAGGTAGTCCTGGCTTAACCACATTTGGGACCAGCAACTCCATTGCTAAGCAACACAGTTGTTAAGTGATCATACAACCTCACTTCCACTATGGTTAAGTGAGTCATTTTGCAATTATTAAGTGAGGTACTACATGATGGCACCAGGCAACTTTACCGCTGGCTTCTTCGTTCACTCTGCTTGTTGGAAGCTGGCTATGAGGTGTGCAAATGGTGACCTCAGACCACAGGATGCTGTGACGGTCATAAGTGTATAAACCAGTTATAAAGTTATTTTTTCAGCTCCATCATAACCTCACAAAACAGGGCAATCATTAAGCAAGGACTACCTGTATACAGAGGACAGATCTATTTGCTCTCAAAAAGGCTAGAGAAGATAATACATCCCTACATTTTGTTTTTTGTAAATAGTATTTCTAAAGCTGCTTGAGTCAGCATTTAATTTCATGCTTGATATGTGTTTCTGAACTGTTACAAAATTATGTTATGTGTCTTTAAAATTATTATTAAAATCAACATTTTGGATTTGAATATGCATTCTTATCAGTTTCAGAAATGTTAAGACACCATGAAACAGTTAATGCACAGAGAGCAAGATTACTTATTTTGTTCATGTATTAATAAAATACAGGTTCAGGAATACAGATGCATGTATACACACACTCACACACAGAGGGAGAGAGATCCCATACATTAAAATGGATTATAGACAGGGAGAAGATGACTAAGATATAGTACACAGGGGTTTAGCAGAAAATAGATTGGGATCAAGTGGTAAATTCAGGACACTGCAAAAGAGAGCTTGGTTAATGTAAGGTTACAAAAAAAATCAAGAGTCTGGCAGCGTCTTTTCTGACTAACATAATTTATTAAAAGGCATAAGCATTACATTCTAAGTTAATGTATTTTAAATCTCTATTGAAAGTTAGAGTGGAAGCTGTTAGTCTGAAATCTCTCCATACTGACTGTAGAAAGTTTTTTAAGAATATAGTTTTTAAAAATATCTGTCATAGAAGTCATGGAAATGATACGAAAAGAATTTTTTTTCTCTTTTTGAATTGTGCTTCATTCTTTTGAAATCATATGGTTGCCACTGTATATATACCATTTAGATAGCAAAGAATGAACTTCTGATAAAACATAGAATATTCCTCCAAGTGGTATACAGATAGCCTTTGACTTACAACAGTTTATTTAGTTCATTTAGGGATTGTGTAATCACCTTTCGTGCCCTAATGACATGCAAGCTCAATGGGAAAGCTAGATTCACTTAACAACCGTGTTGCTAACTTAACAACAGCAATGGTTCACTTAACAATTGTGGTACGAAAGGTTCTAAAATGGGGCAAAACTCACATAACAACTATCTTGCTTAGCAACTGAAATTTTGGGCTGAATTGTGATCATAAGTTGAAGACTACCTGTATTTGAACAGAGACCATTCAATTATGTGACAAATTATATCCCAACATTGTTATAGAATTCTGAGTAGTATATCTCAGAGAGAGATTAAAAATATTAGATAGGACTAGTTTGAAGATCTTAGCTAATGTGACATATATACATATATATATATACACACTCATTACATACAGACATATATACATACAGATTTATGGAATCCAATTAGCATTACTGACCTTCCACAAAATTCACTATTCATGGGAAATTCATAAAAAAAGAATATATACACATCATCAGAGACATGAATGAATAATTCAATGCCTAAGTCAATGACACAGAGATTATTCTGATAACATTTATACCTTTGTAAACTAAAGCATAGTAAATGATTTCCCAAAAGTTCTCCCCTATATTTAAGACTAAATATTCTTAGGAATCCTGTTTCTAGACTGACAAGATTATTAACAGGTTTGGAATTCAAACTATAGCATTTTTGCTCCTAAATCTAAGTAGTCTAATTGTACTCTATAGAAATAATTGAGTAAGGAAATAATATTAATTACAGAAACAGTTCATGCACACCTCATCGTCAGAAATTTATTATACTCACAGATTGATTTGACGCAAGTGTGGAGATGGAAGGGCTGAGTCCACCAGAATTCTCGCTGTTTCCTAGACAGAAGAAGGGAACATTTTCTAAAATTGCAGAATTAGAAAAAGATTTCAACAGAATTTGGGATTTCTATAGTCTTATGATGAATTTCATGGAATTCAAAACCGTATTTCCACTACATCTACGCTCTTAACCAGGGCACAAACCTTAGAAGAGAAATTCTTTCCTGGAGAAAAGAAGACTGTCTCTTCTAAAACATTTGGCTGACAGATCCAGATATTATACATTCCCCCCCTTTTTACATCATCATCACCACCACCACCACCATCATCATCCCAAATTTGTTAGAGTTCATGAAGAGAGGATTATAATCCTTCTTTGAGTAATGCTCTCTTTTGCTGGTTTCTCCCTGGTTTTCCTCAGCATCCTAACCAGTGCTGGCTCAAAGGTACATGACACCCCTAGGACACATTGATTGATGGTGCCACCTCTCACTGATGCAAAGTTTAGCATTTTTACATTGATTTGGAAAGAAATATGGTATTGGTGCCCCCTAACAGTTGGCACCTAAGCCTGTGCCACTTGGTCTTACCCTAAATTTAGCCCTGATCCTTTCTTAGTGGCAGCCTGGCCCTCTGAACCAACACCCACCTGGAGATTTGGATGATTCAACCCTGTTGGCTTTTCATTAGACATTGAAGACATGACTATTTTCCTAGGTTATTGGATCAGATAGTAGATGCACTCTGCTACTATTGATGGTGAATAGGATTAATTGTTTTATCGTTGGGTTACGTTTGATGGGCTCATTTGTTTTAATCCTTAAGCTGTCCAGAGTCACTAGTGTGAGATAAGCAACTACATAAATCATACATGCATAAATATCTCTCTCTCACTCACTCACTCACGCACTCACTCACTGGCTCAATGAAGAGAACAAGAGAAAAAGACTATCTTAGGAGAATTTGACCTCTGTGGTACAAGTCTAATTCTGTCCAGCCTATTAAAACCAGGTCTTTTTTTCTCATAGAACGCCCAGAACGGAGTTCCGACACCTTTTTGGGATGGAACCTTGTAGGGTAGGCAAGGCAGGTTGTATGATATGTGTGACTTCCAGCACCTTTTTTTTTAAGAAAAAAAGCACTGATTAAAATCTTCCAGTGGGCAAAGGTCATAAAGCATTCTCTACACAGGAGCTAGTTGCCTGAAGGTCAGGAAGCCAAGTCCATATGATGATGTCACATCAAATTTTATTTGCACATTATCAACCACTATAGGGTGTTATTCCAAAGCAGAGATGTACAGGATCCACCTTTACGTAGCTGCTACCTTTCTTGCATGGCAGGTTGGGAAGTCTGAGGGAGTTATAGATAGGAAGAAGAGGACCACTGTTGCAAAGGGGTTTTAGATTTTGCCCATAGCCATGGAAGAGGAATTCACCATTATTCAGTTAATTCACCAGGATTGCTTATTTTTACCCTTTTCTGCCATGGGAAAATAGATACATTTTCTATTTTTATTCAGCAATGTATTATGTACAAAACTTGCCTGGAATTTTGATCTATTTTAACTGCATCAGGTGCTAACACTGATTTTCTCTATGTTAATAGAAGCATCTTATATAAGTTGGTTCTCCACATGTTACCCATTAGCAAAAATAAATACACCCCCATTTTCTATACCTCTTCAGAAGATGATTGGAAGGGATGAGTCCAGCACAGGCTTTGAGGTTGGAGACTTTCCTTGCCTGCCACCACAGGATGTCCTTTTGGTCTACAATCTGAAGAATCTCTCCTTTTTTAAATGGCAATCCTGCATCAACACATGGAATGAGAGGATCCTGACGAGGGCAGTAATCCCGCATTGCACGCACATAGAGCTGGAAGGATAACACGCAAGGTTTCTTTTTAATCATAGAAGTTACACTCCAAAGACAAGGACATACATTTGTAAAAGTTTAATAACTGCAAACAATAAAAGGTCAGCTTTAAAAAGCCAAGATGTAAGTGCAGTCAAAACATGGCAATAGATATTAATTCATAATCAATAATAAGAACATAAAATGATCTTGGAGGTCAGTAGGCTAGGTAAGCAAGAAGCTGCACAGGAAAAGGAAATGATCAGTCTGCAGGCAAGGTGATTTGTTTTTGAGGACAGTTTTGATTAGGCAATGATGGAAGACTATTTTTTTCTGTTCTTATTCCTGTCTGACATATCTCAACGATTTGGTGGAGTGTTTCATATTGGCCCTAGCACTAGCACCAATAATGCTACCTACTTTGGGTAATAAAACATGTGCCAAAAACAAACAAACAAACCATGCTCAGAGAACACCAAGGAACTCTCATTTCAACCCTGAGTTTCAAATATTCACCTCTATTGGTATCACATTAGTCCTTCAAGGTACTTGTCAATTGTTACTAGCTGTTGTGGAATAGGGGCCTTAACATCTCACTTGTAGCATCTTACTGATCACTATGGAAATAAACTGGATCTTTGATCTGATCCAACAAATCAATAAACATGATTATTGAGAATAATTAAAGCCAAAACCTCCTCATGAAGAAACTTAATGCTAACTAAATGCTAACTCTGAGGGATTCATGTATTAACCATTTGAAGGAAAGGAAAGGAATCTATGCATTGCATCTTACTGTTGTTTGATTACTGATGATTCGATCAGAACCTGGAATCAGCTTGAACATGATGGTGCTTTGGGACAGAGTCTGCAAGAATTCAGAAAAAGGCATCTAATGCGCTTGGCCTACTTTTGTTGCAAACTTAATTTGATCATCAATACATTTATAATTCTATGAGAAGATATCCCTTTTGACAGGAAGGATAAAATCCACCATGATATTGGTATACAGATAGTCCTTGACGTAGGACCACAATTGAGCCCAAAATTTCTGTTGCTAAACAATAGTTCTTAAGTGAGCTTTGCCCCATTTTACTACCTTTCTTGCCATAGTTGTTAAGTGAATCACTGCAGTTGTTAAGTTAGCAATATGGTTGTTAAGTGAATCGGGCTTCCCCATTAACTTTGCTTGTCAGAAGATCACACAAAGTGATCACATGATCCCAGGACACTGCAACCGTCATAAATATGAATCAGTTGCCAAGTGTTTAAATTTTGATCACGGGATCATGGGAATGCTGCAGTGGTTGTAAGTGTGGAAAATGGCCATAAGTCTTTTTTTTTCAGTGCCATTGTAACTTAAAATGGTCACTAAATGAATTGTTGTACATCAAGGGCTACCTGTATAGTATATGAAGATGCCTGTCCATCTGTAAATTTTAGCTTTCAAATTGTGCAAAGGTAAGGAAACGTGTTTAAAAAACAAAGCAGCACCTGCTAGTTGCAACTGAGGAAGGAATTAGGTTGCACAGTCCCTACTCTTTTTCCCCAAGCAGCAGACAGAAGCAACAGATGGGGAAAGTAGCAGTGGTGGGAACAATAGTCAAACACCCCTTGAAATTAAAACAAAGTACTTCCTACAAAAATAGAAATATGAATAGTTCCCTCCTTGCTCTTTGGTACAGTCGAAACAAAAGTCCGCAGGAGGGAAAATAGGACTGGCCAAACTGTGGGCACTACATTGCACAGTTGTGAGGGATCTATGAAAAATGGTAGAAAATGCTCATCTCTTCCTTATAGCTTTTTTCTTCAGGCCATGCTCCAAATCATAACTTTGGAGGATGACTTTATGTTCCAAGCATGCACTTTTGCATTGTTTACATGGTATCGTTGTGGTATTTAAAGAATAGAAAGCTGATTGTGATTACCAGAATGTGTATGACTTGCTCGGGTTCCAGGCCCTCCACGGGGATTCTATTCACCTCTACAAGTTTGTCTCCAGCATATAACAACCCTACAACAAAACAGTAATGATATTAAGCAGTTGGTCAAAGAATTGGAGAAGAAAAATAGCCTGAATTTCTAAGGAACACCTAGAGTTATTTCTGTTGCCCCCATCCTGAATTTAAAATGTTTCATTACAGACAATTTGTGTCTTGACTATCCAAACCTTATTTTAATCAGAGTTATCTTTAAGGATGAAGAGCAGATTTCAGCTCAATAGCTTGCCCCCTCCACTTTGGTCATCAGGTGGGGGAGCAGCTGAAGGGAGCAGGAGACCTTGCACTGGGGTGAGCACAACAAGCTGACTGCTAGAGTTGGTCTAATGCATCTCCCTATCTGTAGAACACAATCTCCAATAGAAGTGCTATTATATTGTCTCTCAACCCCTGCCTCCTAAAAGCAAATATGGGATAAGCAGAAGGAAGTTAATCATAATAAAACAATTTAGAGAATACCTTCACTAAGAAACATGTTCAGAACATTCAAGAACCGTACAGAACTTTCTAAAGCACATATTGAAAATTAGTCCCTGCACCTCCCCAGTGATTTTTTTTAAACTTTTAGTTGTATTAAATTCACCTTACCACTTTTATCTGCCAGACCTCCATGGATTACTCTTGCTATTGTAATATCACCTGTCAGCTCATGGCGTTTAATGGTGGCACCCTAAGGAAGAGGAAGAAAAGGAAGAGTTGCTTCCTACTGAACAAATGAATAAAAAGAGAAGAAGGTACACACTTGGTGAGTAGTGGTATACAGGAAGTCTATAGCCTGCTAGATATATTAAGATTATAGCTTCCACTTTATGTACTTCCCTGCATTCATGTGCCATAAAATTAAGCTTGATTCTGGGGACTTATTAGAATCCGTCAATGTTGTTTTCAATGTTAATTTCAATACAGGTAGTTCTTGACTTACAACTGTAATGGAGCCCAGAATTTCTGTCATAACTTCTTGTAAGTTGTAACTCTTGTGGGTTGTAAGTCGAGGCACCCACATGACTGGACCTGATTTTACAGGGGGTTTTTTATGGCGATTGTTAAGCAATTGCCACAGTTAGGTGAATGTGATGCCCATAAGCAAACACTGTGGTTGTTAAGTGAATCCATCTATTTTTATGGGTGTTTTTGACAGAATCCCAAAAGGCCAGAAACTGACAAAAAAGTATAAATCATGGTCACATAACCACGGAATATTCAAACCGTCCAGAAACGTGATCCAGTTGCCCAGTGCCCAAAATGCAGTCATGTGACTGCCCAGTTTTATGCAGCTGTTGTATGCAGCTTTTGAAGAGTCTGTGGCAATTCTGAACAGTCACTGAGGGACTGTTCATTAAGCAAGGACTATCTGTACAGGATTGGTTCGCCATAAATTTTCTTTTTTCCTGTTCCATGGAACTAATGGTTTTGCTTTAGGTGACATAAGCAAATGATACAATCTGACTAATTAGTTCATTATGCAGGTCTGCTTAGATGTGCTTAGATGGACCTGTGGCCTTAGTCTCAGATAAGTAGCACAAAATGCTACCCGTAAATATCTTTCCCTCAAAAAAGAATTACACTAAACATCAAATAGGGCAGACTGCTTTTTAAACGTTTTCTTCTTGTGAATTCAACAACACATCACGGTTGTATCCTATACTTTTTCATATTTTAAAACAAACATAAATGAGTAAAATAAAAATTCTAAGATGGGAGGAATGGGGAAGGGATAAGAACTGCCCTGTGAGAGTCTGTGGAGTGGTAAACTTGCCATACTCTATCTAAGATGACCAGTTGCCCTGAAGGACTAAGAAAATATAATACAAATGGAAACACAGCAAACAAACTGAATGAATCTAATTAAAACTAAAGTGAAATTGAACATTACAAGAGGTTGATTGTTTTTCACCAGACAGACAATCCTCATAGCCTCTTCATTTTCAGGGAGGTTTTCTGTCAAGGGTGGAAGCATAGGTTCAAAATCCTTCTGGGCCACAGTATCATGAGCTAATAACAAGGCCTGTGAGAAAGATTAAACACAGAGATGGGGTAAATAAATGCTAGGTCATTTTTAATGGGAATGCTTGGGTGTAAGAGTTACAAGATAATTTCAACCTAACAATTATTATTATTATTTTTGTGTGTGTATGTCCATTCAGCCCAAAAAATTTGAAGGTTTTTTTTTTTTTGGGTCTAGCATACAAACCTCACAAAGTTCAAATATAATTAGACCGCTTGAATTGGAATATGAAGCCAGATACTTAATGTAGTATTTCCTTTTTCAAATGTCAATACAATGGATTTGTGTTAGAAAAAAACAACCACTCCTTGTGCTAAAAGATTTTGGTAGCCTCAAAAGAGACCCTCACGTTTTATAACAGAGAATCAGGGATCTTCAAATCAACTTTAACTCTGCAACTTATGGAGCTTAAAAAAGCTTTTTTCAAAACATACTTAAGTCTCATTCAAACATTAAGTAGAAAGCACAGAACTGTATAATTTTAAAAGGCAGATGGAAAAATTATGTATTCTCCTTTCTCAAAAGCTCCTTACATAGAAAACAGTTGATTGGCAAGAAGAAGGCAAGCTGAACTCTTTTCCAAAGGCTTTGTGGATGGATGGGGCCAGTGTTTCCATAGATGACAAGATCAGAGTGTGCTGCTGTTCAGCTCTCCAGGCCCATGGGAAAAATCTGTGATAATTGAGGGTTCCTTTTGCAAAAGAAGGGCAAATATCCCTTCCTGCAATTGTTTCTTCTCTAGCCAATAAAAGGAGCCAGATTGGACTCTTTTTGCTAAAATGTTCTTCAGGGAAATATAGCTCCCAGTACCACCTAATGTATCTCAAGTGATAAAATCACTGGTCTGGGCCAATACTCAGCTTACAACAATGCATCTTAATAGTAAAGGATCTTCTATTGGAGACATTTCTCTTCCATGCTGAAGAATTTCATAGGCCAATATTCACCTTGAAGTGAGGACCTTGTAGAAGTCGTCTTAGCTCTTTAATTTCTGGAGATTGTTGTCCTCTATGCAGCAACTCCACTACCTATGAACAAAAGAAGCATACTTCATTTTGAAAATATATAACTTAAACTATTGTTTAAATAGCACATTGACGGTTATAAAATACAGTTATGTAAAACATAAAGGACAATTTGGTGCAGTGGTTAAGGTTAAGAAACCAGAAGACCATGAGTTCTAGTTCCACCTTAGGTATAAAGCCAGCTGGGGGACCTCAGGCAGGTAAACTTTCTTTTAGCCCTAAGAACTAAGCAAGGACAACCCATTTCTGAAAAAGAATTTTGCCAAGAAAACTGCAAGGAGTAGTCCAAGCAGTTACAAGGAGTCAACATCGACTCAAAGCTATTTTATTTCTGTGGAACTTGTAATATTGAAAGCAAAAACTAGGCATCAGGGAAACTGCACTTAATCTCAACTCCAGCAATCTCACCTCATGCATCAATTCTTGTGCCTGGGACATGAATGGGACAGGTCTTCTCTTGATATACTGATGAAGGCATTCATACACCTAGAAAGAGATGAAGTTAAGATGTTGCTGTCACTGTGCAAGGTCACAATGTTAGAAACTTGTTACATAATGCAAAAGCCCGACTCTCTCCTCATACAAAGCAATGTGAATGGGCCAGGAATCAAGCCCAATTTTCCTCAGTACAAATTTACAAATATATGAGAATGATCTTTGGGGAAAGAAACACAGACTAGATAATGTCAGATAAGAAGAGCTCAGCATGCAGAAGAAATGGGACATAGTAAAAGTCTTTGAAGGGACCTTTCCTAGTTTATTGGACTGTAAAAGTTGTGGGGGAGGGAGAAATGTCCTGTCAGACTTGTAAGTTTCTGTTAACGTAACCTTATAATAAAGTTAGAATTAGTAATTCTGGATGTACCTCTTATCTGGACTACCTCATAAAGTTGACAGTATGCCTCTTCGACATACTGTATACTGGCATTGAGCACTGAAGTGACTTAAATGTATTCTGTTCTTTGTCCTAAACTGTTACCAAAGTATGCTTCTTGCATGACTTGCAAAGCGAAGTAGAAAGTTTTTTTTTTGTTATAAGATGATAGGAACAATGGCCATTAAGAAACATTTATGGTACTGAACCTTATAAATGTAAAAGGTTAGAAAGGAAGTGAAAACCAGAGAATCAGGTTGTCTTATTTTAATACTGTTCCATGTAAGACCATGGAAACATGGGTTTAAGAAATGCAAAAGAAATTGATTTCTGCCTAGTTTACTACCAAACCATTCATAGGTAGTTTAATATCTAAAATTTGAGTTAGGCAAAAATTAAAATGGGTTTATACTATGGAACTGTAATAATTATTTGTTTCTGAAGGTAAGAATGGAATAAGCCTTCTGTCATTTGTTTTTGCAGCCCATTCAATGATAAAATAGTTAAAGTTAGAAATTCTTAAAAGCAGAGAAGTCTGTTTCTGTGCAAAATAACCAAGGGAAGGCACAAAATTTGCAGCTGTTGCTTTTTGGAAGAGATTTTACCTTTAGAAGAGCCTGCAGCCATGGAGACCTGAGCAGTTCATATAATACACCATCAATATCCTTCTTGTCAAAAAAGTTCATTTTGTGCCGGACCAAAGACAGAATGTGTCATAAACCTAACCCCAAAAGACACATCAGTGATATGACTTCTACAGGGTATTTATACAAAGATCTTTTATTATTTGGACAAAAGATAAATTAAAAATTATAGCATGACAAACAGTTCCTTATCCTGATTATAAATGTTTTTTTTTTTGTTATAATTTGTGTTTTGGATTAGAAATGTTCTAATTTAATGGCATGGTTTGAAGGTATATATGTACCCTAAAAGTGTATGTGAACCCTGCATTTTTTTCAGGCCATAATCAAAATTGGGAGACTACAGTATGTTGTAAATCTTTTTTTTCCCTTAGTATTTATTTATTTATTTACAAGGCTTGCCAAAATTAAAACAGACATAAATGTGTGATAAACTGACTTCCCAGTTATGCAAATTGTCACTTTATTCTGCTATCCTACATGGTGCAGATGGCAGTTGTTACTAGGAGGGCCTTTGTGCAACTTTGAGTTGTTGCTCCAGTTGCACCCATTCCTGGACTGGAAGGCTCTGCTCTCAGGTACTCCCACCTTGGTCACCTCCTGAATGGACTGTTGTAATGTGGTCTACATGGGGCTGCCCATGAAGAGTATTCAAAGGTTTCCATGGGTACTTAATGCTGCAGTGCAGGCAGTTATGCATGTTAGGGTAACGCATGTTGTACTCTACCTCTAATTTGCAGCCTACATTGGCTGCCAGTTTGCTTCTAGGTCCAATCTGAGGTGCAGATTTTGACTTTTAAAGTCCTACATGGCCTGGGACCAGGTTATATGTGGAACTGCCTCTTCCCAATTACATCTACCCATCCCATCAAATCTGGGAGGAGTGAAGTATGTTATGGGTCATGAGTCCTAAGGGTTCCATCTGATGGGACCCAAGAGACTTTTTTGCTGCTGTGGCTCCTGCCCACTGGACTATCATCCCCCCACTCCCTGTGGAGAAATTAATCCCATTCATACCGGCCTTCTGGAAAGTCCTTAAAACATGGTTTTTCCAGCAGGCCTGGTAATCTTTGGAGACAGGGAGATTGCAAAATGCCTTTTAAACACTCTTCTGTGGTCTTGTTACATGTTTGTTTTTTTAATGGTTATTTTAATATGTTTTTATTATTTTGTTTTTACTGTACATCACCCAGAGTCACATTCTTGAAATAGATAATTGTATGAATTTGATAGCTGGCTAGCTAGATAAATCTAAATAAGGAAAATAATAGCTGCTGTTATAATGATTTCTCTCTCTCTTTTTTTTTTTTAAAAAAAAACCAGGCATTTATTTTAAAAAATGGAATAAATGAGTGGACTGTACCTTTTTCCTTGCTGTGCAAAGCTGCAACTCTGTGCATCTTACTCATTCTTGGAAATTCTGCTAGTTTTACTGGATGGATCATCTGCTATGTAATTATCAGAAGCCTAATTAGAAAGGAGACAAAAGATCACTTGGAGGACTTCAAATAGTTAATTATTAAAATATTTCTATATGAATACATACCTGTGTGAATAGAATAGAATAGAATAGAATAGTTCTTAAGCTCTCAATATACGTTCGAACAACAAAGTAATAATCATAAGCAGAAGGTAGAGGAAAGATGAGAAGGGTAATAGTAATACAGCCTTACTACATGGATAAATATCCGTAGACATAAGACAGTGCTGTGGGAATTAGGTGTTCAGCAGAGTGATAGCACAAGGGGAAAAAGCTATCTTTGTGTCTAGTTGTTTTGGTATGCAATGCCCTTTAGTGGAATAGAATACAAAATAAGAAATAAAACAAAATAAACCAAATTAAAATAATAAAAAAGAAGCAATAGTTCTGGAAATTAATTTAAAGCATAAATGCATACAACGTTCTCCAACATATAACTATTCAAATGAACAAAGCCCTAATGGAGTTTAAATGGCAGACAATACAGGTGGCATTCTTTTCCTGAGGTAAAGCTGCTGAGAATCTGAAATGTCTTTCTTTCCCAATGTACCTCATTTCTTCCCCTCATCTCACTAGACTTATTTGGAACATCATCTCACAGATAACTGAGGTTATCCAGCAGTCTGCCAGCAGCTTTAATCAGATCATTGTTTCTCAACCAGTACTATACTCTTTCCGCCATAGGCAACTCCCCTCTTCTAATTGGGAAAGAACCAACAAGAGACAAAGCAAGACAAAGGGGGGCAGTTTATAGAAATATCCATGAGGGATCCTCAAAAGTCAAAATGGCTACCATGACTATGTGATCCAAAGTCCTTTTTACACATACCTAGACATAAATAAAAAGGGATTTGACCACAAACCTATGGCACGCGTGCCAGAGGCGGCACTCAAGCCCTCTCTGTGGGCACCCGCACCATGCCCTGGAGATGGCAACCGTCCCTCTTCAACCAGCTGCCTGCTAACTCACCGAGGTCCTACATGGCCAGATGCACCCCAGCATGGCTGGTTTCCCTCCCCTCTGTCCCGTCCCTCCTGGCCTCACATGCTCTCCTTTTCCCGGGCACGACCCACTGCATTACCTCCTCAAATTGTCGGCTATCCATCCAGCTCAGAGGTGGCTTCTCTGCTGGTGGTAGGCTGCGGAGCCCCAGAGTGTGCCGGTTGAGGGGCCAGCAGGCTATGGCTGCTGACAGACACTGTCAGCCCCCATGCGCTTGGTGGCCTCTGTGTGCGGGGGTGATGGTGTCGGGTAGCAGCCATTCCGATCCCTGCCTCGCCTTGCCCTGTGACAATGGCACTCCTGCCTTGCTTTGCCTCACCCCGCAGGACGAGCCTCCTGCCCACGGTCCCATCATACCCACCTTGGCCACACCCATCCAGTCTGCCATGACCACCACAGCCACGCCCACCCAGTGGGCCATGCCCACTTGGCACCCAGCAATCAATAAGTAGGTTTTGGGTTGCAGTTTGGGTACTTGGTCTCTGAAAGATTCACCATATAGGACTTGCTAATATTTAAGATATAAAAGATTAAGAATTATTTTAGATTCTTAGAAAGCCTTTAGTTTTGTTCTGATTATAATTAGTGAACATTTAATGTTCACAAATTATAATCAGAAGAGAACTAAAGGCTATCTAATAACCTAAAATAATTCTTAATCTTTTATATCTTAAGCACTTAACCATTTAATATTTTAACTGAAGTTCAGTATATAGCTATGCATATGCAACTTTTCATAGATATCTCTTTATATTTAATTTTTAATAACTTGATTTAAAAAGATTGATGTTATGCCCTTCTACATTAAACAATTTTGTATTTAAAAAGAATTTTTAAAAATCTTGTTCACATGAAACCTGATTTCCCTTGTGTTATACTTGTATTAACCTTAATCTTGCATGCCTTTGCCATAAGAAGAAAGTGTTCTTTTTTGAATTATGCCAGAAAATGGCAGACAAATGGACAATTGTGTCAATTTACAATAGTGAAGTTCCATGTATAGAAGCCTAAAAATATAGAAGCCTAAATATTACAACAGGTATATCAGAAATTACAACAGGTATATCAAAAGAAGGGATTGCATTTTCAAAAGAAAAAAAGCTGATGTTTTTGACCCTGCATAATATAAATATATCTTGAACACAACCTCTGCCTTTGGAGTCTTCTGCAAGCATACAAACCAACAGCTGAGCAATTGCATTAAAAAAGAAAACAAGAGGATTTGCTGTTTCAGCCACACAGAGCTTACATTGTCTAGAGACATTTAGAAAAAAAATAATTTCCATGCCTCTACATTTTTGAATAAAATGTGTAATACATGAATTCATGTTTGTGTGGGAATTATTTGGAAATAAAGAGCAGCAAACAAAAGGCTACATCAATATTATCTCAAAAGTATGACTGCACAAAACATTTTATTGTACAAAAAAACAGCCACATATTCTTTTTTTTCTATTTTCTTTCCTTTTTCTTTACAAATTCTAGATGTTTCTTTACAAATTCCAGATATTGAAATAGCTCTATATATGCAAAATCTCCCTACTTAAATCAAATATTAAATATGAAAAGTTGTAAAAGAACATTTGAGATTCAGTTTGCAAATCCTACAAATCAAAACTCATACAGAACAAAAGAACAAAATAGAAAACTCTGATGGGATTCTTTCATTCATCACATAATAACTCCAAAGTTAATATTTTTGGGGGGCAAATCATAGTCTCTGGAGAAAAGTTTAGCTAATTTCTTGGTCCTTGGTTTGCTAAAATGGGTTTGATTCTAGTTAGAAACTGCCAGCAATTAAATGAGCCTCTGGTCTAAAATCCTTTCATCCAATAAAACATGAACCTGTTGCTGCATAAATTAATTGTAAACAAGATATCATTCCAACTAAGCAGCCATCAGTAGGAAATATATCTAACTGTGCTAGAAAATCCCAGAAAACAGTACCCAACCAGCAAAAATAATGCCAACCTGGAATAAAATACGCTGTCTCTTGTCTTCAGATTTTCCAAATCAAGGTAGCAGCCCTTTTCTCTGGATTGTTCTGCTGATGGAAAACTTTAGTAGAGCAGGATATATATTAATCTTCTTACAAGAAAGGAAGGATGATCATTTTTACTGTCCCTTTTTTGAACCTTTATTTAGAGCAGTCTTTCTTTCTTTTTCTTGTTGAATTGGATGCTACCATGGAAGAGATAGCTGAAAAAAATAGAGTGGAGGAAATGCACTAGGTGTGCCTGATTAAGTCTAGCTGTCCAGTGTCTAAGAAGTAATACCATAAGATGACAAATCACTACAGAAAGAAGATCAGCGAAGGGGATCATCTGACAGAGGCAGAGGAGCAATTTGAATGCCTGAAGCTGAAAGGAAGTGCAAGGATTTAGGCATAGAAATTATGTAACTCAGATTACTAGTACTTAGCTCTTAATCTTGCTTCTCTAAAGAATACAGGAAGGGGGAGGAGTCTTTCAAGTGAAAATATTTTTTTTCCCTAACAAGGGAGAAAGACATACATTTTTAGGTGGTATCAGTTAGATATAGCCTAAAGAACAAACTTCAGTAAGAAAGCTGGCACTTCTGCTGTTAGACAAACTCCCATCAGTCTCTAGAAGCAAGAAGTCTGGAGGATGTTTTCTATTTGCACTTTAAGACGCTTCCTTATTGTAAGATGATATCAGCAAAATTGGTTGGTATTGGTATTCAGCTTAACATTATATACTGTACATTATGGTGAGATCAATGTGGTCAACTATGTATTTATTACAGTGTATATGTTCAATCCAAACAAGATTCAATACAGCTAAACTAAAATACCGGTAACCATTAGGAGAAACACAACCCTCAACTTGCTAATGCAGCATCCCCTCCTTGATTCCTTCCTTGGCCCATACATTGTTACCAATCCCTAAGATTCCTTATTTAGTCAAAATGATAGAGTAGATAGTATTGCACCCAATAAATTGCAGATGTAGTTTGTCAGAACATGCACAGTCTTATTGTGCTGAAGTAAATACAGTAAACAGTGGTTTGTATTAAATGGTGGTTTATATTACACTATCTACAATATACACTAGAAACAAGATAAATACACATGGTGAAACAGCGAACTCCAATACATAGCAATTACAGCAGCCAAACGACTAGAAAGACTCCAGCAAGGCCTTCCCTTTTATATTCAAGCTCTTAAAGGGATACAGACTCCTTCTGAGTCATTCCTAACATTGCATCTTTCATTTCACATTATACAAGCTGGTTAGCTTCTAAATCATTACCTTGACATACTTAAATGAAACAGCTTTGCAGGATCATTTCATTCTAGCCATATCTAGTTTCATCACCAAAACTGCCCTGGTTTCCCTGAGAAATGATCTGTACTAAAAGTGGGTATTCCTGTTGATTTCTCAGGGCTGTTACTATCATATCTTTTGGATGGAAATTGGGAACACAGTAAGATGGTCCTTGTGCTCTTGAGCTTATTTCTACAGAGCAGCACTGCTTTGTCCACCTGATATTTAGTTGTGGAATGCTATAAGTTTCTCTTGGGCTCTCTGCAGCACACAAACTTTCAGAAATTAGAGCAATGAATAGTCAGGATACAAAAAAATATCCAGTTCTCCTTTTCCATAGTATCTCTAGTTGTTGAAACAGTGAAAGCATTTGACCCATACCTGGAAGCAAGACAACAATAAAGAAACTGAAATTGATCAAACAGAGGTACTATAACTGACACTTTAAGTGTCTGAGGTATTGGAAGACAGCTCATTCTAGACCAGTATTATTCAGATTGGATCCTGTAACATTATCCTGGAACACGTATATTTGCCTTCTTTCGCAGGATTATTCTTTCAATGAAGAGTGCATAGTTTGGAGTTAGTACTGGGTCATCTTGATCACCACCTTATTCACTCTTCTATTTAAGCACAACCAAAGGGATAGAGACACCTCTATCTATGCAAGAGCCTGGCCATTTTTTTTCTTTCCTTGTTGGATTAGCTCAGATGTGTCAATCTAAATGATGTTCTAGACAGGTTTGCACTTCAGCAAAACATATGTATTCGAGTTCCTGAATGCAGAAATTTACTACCATTATTTGCTATTTACCAGATCTTTGAACATATTTAATATAAGCTTCATTCCACTAAAAAGAAATTGATTCTTCTTGAACTGAAGATCCTCTGACTTGAATGCTCCCCAGAACATAGCTGCAAATAGATGAAAAGCATCTGATTTCTGGAGGGAGAGTAGTTCTTTGAAACTAGGTGTTCCTATGCCTATGAGAGACCATATCCATTCTATGCATGTTTTGGTGAATGCAAATTCAGAACGTTAAAACTTCAGAGCAGTGTGTACAGCTTTCCTAGAAGTAGAGGTCTACATTTTAATTTTTTCAAATAGCCTTCCAGGGCCATAGAAAATATAGCCAGGTGCAGAGGCTTAAGTGTTCTATTATCAAGCCTCGTCTAGCTGCTGCTTGTAACAACAAAACAAGCTAGATTTTTGCAATATTATTGACCAAACATATTGAAAGGGATAAAGGGGATAAAAAAAACCTTGGCAACTGGATAAATTACCTTTCTCTTTACATTGGGTATGGATTTCTTGATCCATTTACTAACCACCTGTTGATTAATGAGAAGGTAGTTCTCAATTTCCTGACAAAATAAGAATATGTAGAGGCTATTTTTGTTTGGTAAAAAATTCAGAGTTTTCATCAATAAATACTGGTAGCTCATCTCAGGGTGATGTGAGGAATTACAATATGAGAATCCACACATGACCTGTGGATCCCAGATTACCCACCCCTATTCTGTATACAAACATTCAAACATGTATACTGTTAACATTCAAACACTTCTCTGCTCTAATTTTTTGTGTATTCAAGCTCAAAATCTGCATTGGAGATCTAGACTAACTCATATGTTTGTAACAGCTAACATAACGCATATGAAATATTCTTTTGTACAACTACAGAATTCTGCACTTCCAAAAATAAATTTTATTTCTGACAGAATTCACATATTTACAGCTTTTAATAAAATTCATTGGATTAAAGCCCAAGAATTCAGAATTTAGTTTTTTTTTTCTGCATACCTAGTCCTACTTTAGTCATGAAAAACAAGCTGAATGACTTTGGGCCTTCTTAGTCCAACTCACTTCACGGGGTTGTTGTTGCAGAGAAAATAAGAGGAGGGAGGAGTATTAGGTATATTCACAACCTTATTTATAATAATAATAAAGGTGACATATAAATAAATACATTTTTTAAAAAAATACAGAAGCACAAATGTTAGCACTTAGGCTAGATCCCTTGACTATGTGCTTGCTTATTATCAAAACATGTTACAAATAATAGCTAGGTTAATTGCATTGATTCTTTTTGGCAGCTTTCTAAATTTTTGTGAGTCCATGCCCTTAATGGAAGACTGGCTCAATTTTTTTTGTGGTCGGTGGCTACATGTTTTGATTATTAAAAGTTCACAGTACACCTAGCAGTGCTGCAATGTACCAGGCAGCCTGCAGATACATTTTGAGGCTTTAGGGGATTCTGTCATGGGGACAAAACAACACGGGTTGCGTTCCTTTGCCGGCATTCCACATTGCTCCTGAGACAAAGAAGCCGTAAACCCCAAAAAAGCCTCAAAATGGAAAACAATCCTGTAGGATTGATTTTTATTTACTTTAGTGATTGGATAGCAAACTATCCTGTTAATGCAGAAAACTCACATTGAAATGATTACATTTCCAAAAAGCAATTTATATATTGCAACAAAAGCCATGACAGAATTAGTCGTATTTTTATTATGAAAACAGCTTCATTTATAATTACAGGTTCCACCAAAATGTATTTTTAATAAAAGAAGTTAACGCACAAGCATGATTCTGATGTCCAGAAGTTATTTGTATTGAATATTATTAACTAAATTTAACCAGGGGAGTATTTCTGATATTGTAAAGAACAGCACCTGTTTCATCCAGAATGAGAGCTACCCATACAAGTCAAAGAAAAAGTGACAAGAACAATGACATAGAGTTGCTGGTAACAAGGTTTCCTTCTGTCAAACGGCATTGCAGAAATAGCAGTTCAAAATCGCATAATGATAATACTTCAATCCTGAGAGGACATCTTTAGTAAGATTGCAGTTTTATCATTCTGTAACATGAAGTCCACCATTGTCAAGTAAACCATTCCAACTGTAGCTTATAAACTTCATTCATCAAGGCTTAGAAGAAATAAGAATTCTGTAAACATTTTTAATATTAAATTCAGTGCTGACTTCTACAATGACCAATGTTCCTTGATGTTAAATACTAAGCTCCCCTTAACACCTCCCCCCCCTAAAAAAGTAAAGAAATATTAGCTCCCACATATTTAACACTTTGGAATGAGTAAATCCAACAGATCTTGATTTCACGCAAGCACTTGTACTTCTATTTATAACTTTACAGAGAGGATTTTTTCACAAACTATTTTTTTTAGTAAGAAGGTTGTTTGTGTCAACTTTTTTTCCCAGTGACACACAAACCTAGGCAGCTTCTTTAAAAATAATACAGTAGTTCCATAGTGCATTTCAGTTCTTCAAAATCACAACATTTTCAACTTCTTCTGTGTCAAAAGCAGCACATTCCTGGATGACCTTTCTTTTTCTTGACATCCATGCAATTCTAACATTTTTTTCACAATGTAATTGCTTTCCGAATCTTATCTCTTTCTCTTTGATCTGACATCTTTGCTTTTTTCTGACCGTAATGACGACTATTTTCATTTGAAGTATTTCAGGGAGGATGAATAAAACTTAATTCAGGCGAGTCTTCCACATAAGGCAAATGTGTTAGGTAAGCTTTTCATGCTGAATCTGGTAATAGCATGCCTAGAAATAAAGTTTTGAAAAATAATAAGCAAATATATCTGATTAAATATACTTTAATCTGCCAATAGTAAGAGGATTATAAAATTATAAAACAATGAAAAATAAAATGCTAAATATGACTAATAGAAAAGAAAACAAAAAGATTTCCCCAAAACATGTTTAGGCATCTATCCCAGTAAATATAAGTAAACAAAGCCAAACCCAGAACTATTCAGGAGGAAAGGAATAACTTAACCTACTATTAAAAGGAGTTCATAGTAGCAGTCACGCATGCCATAAAGGAAGGACCCAGAGGGATCCAACAATTAAAATGGGGGGCTCTACTTTTTATTTACTCTCTAAAGACTATGCAAAGTATTTGGAAAAGGTCCTCCAGCAGAATACATTTCTTCTTTTAAATAAAAAAAAAAGCTCCCTAAATGCAGATATTCAAGCCTTATGCTGTCCAGGACTTAAAAATTAGTATCATGTAGGCCAGCATAGTTGATAAAACACTAACATTATATAATTGTCCTATTAATAACTTAACTTCCAATCAATATATTCTATTTTGCATTAACTGACATTTCCAAGCAGTCTTCAAAGATAACCTCACATCCAATACACTGCAGTAATCTAACCATCACCAAAGCAGCATGTGTATATGTGTATACATGTATGTGTGTGTTTATCTGCAGAACTATTCCTATACAGTGGGTTTTGGGTGAAATAGCAACCAAACTGATAAAAATATATCACTGAGGCCAGTGATGACTCAAGGAACAAGAGTCCAGGAGCACCATTCAATTAAGAGTCTGATTTTTAAAAATCTGGCCCTTTCCAAAAGAGATGGAACATCATAACCTGGATAGAAGACCTTCTCATGAACAGCAGATGCCTAATCTGCACTAAATTCTTTCTTGGCCTTTATCTAATTCATTATAATGCTCCAGTACTTATTCAGGATATGTACTTCCTTCAAATGAGTTAAATGAAAAAGAGAAGGGAAGATGAGTGATAGCAGCTCAGTCCTCACCTTTGATGTGGTTTCATGGCGATGTTAACAAAAGAGGATAAACCCTCTCCCCAAGGAATTCCCTGATAAGAGCTCCGTGTAAGGCACAATCTACCATTTAGCCAGTCTACTATGAGATTGTCAAATGATCTAAGTCAGGCATGTCAAACTGCTGGCCTGTGGGCCGGATGCGTCACGCTGAAACTGTGCTCACCCATTGCTGGCAATGGGGAAAAAGTCCCGATACGTTGCGCGACGTCACATGATGTCGCGAGTTTGACATGCCTGATCTAAGTGAATACTGTGGGTGCATTTTCTGCTATCTTCTTAGGCAAAGTTTATTGCCATGTCCATTCCCCCCCCCCAAAATAGAAATAAAGCCAGACTGAACTAGATTTAGAGAATAAACTTTATCCATTTAAACCCTTTATGCCTTTAAGGGTTTGTCAGGAAATACTTTCAGATCCATTTTTATGGAAGTAAATATTACTAGCTAGTAACATTTCTTCATCAAGGTATTGTCCAGGTTATATTCAGTTAGATTAGCATAATTACTGCTGCTTTAAAGAGGCCTCTCTTTTAAAAAAAAAACAATAATAATAATAATTTTAACCAGCTATTCTTTCCTTGTCAGTAGCAATGAGGCAAGACAGGCAAAGAATAATTGGACATGTAAAAAACATTAACACAGTTAAGACATGCCTTCAGAGTTGTGAACATAATGCCTTGCTCCCCATGCTGGAGATAGGGATCCATGAGGTCCTCAATCAAGTGCACTTCAGACCCCAAATTTCTTATCCTGCCACAAAAAAAGAAAAATAGTTATACTAAACAGCATTTATCAATAAGCAAATGCATTACTTGGAGTGTGAGAAAAAAATGAGCAGAAAAGGGATGTTTTGAATTTAAAATGTGTTATACTGATTTTGTGGGGAATTTTCCAACACTGTTTTGCCTATTCCAGAATGTTGTTTTGAACTTCTAGTTACGTTTGGAACAGTTCTCAGTTAAAAATGGGATGCCTGGAATGTGAAATGGGCCATTTTAACCCAAAATGTTTCAAATTCAAAATATTTGCACACCACTGCAGATTTCATTCCTTTCTTTTTATGAAAATATATTATTGAACATCTCTTGTGGAATCAACCACAAAGCAAATTTTCAGGAATAACGATGAATACCTAAACATCAGTATTAAAATCACATAAAGTTATATATTGTAATTGTATTTCTTCCTAATCAATTTTATAATTGCATTTTGTTTTAGCCTAAGAACCTTTCACTGAAACTCACTTTCTACTGGAAGATTATCACAGGTGTTCAACAATAACTATGTTTTAGTCGAAGTGTGGGAAAAGCATCGCATTTCTTCTCAAAAGAAAAGATACAGCTTTAAGTTTCATTGTATAGTTTCAGTGCCAGAGAATCTTATGACCTTTTAGAAAATACAATTACTGTATTTAAATAAGATTTAAATATATTTTCAAGCTAGCCCATTCAGAAGAGGATTAATTAAAATATGTTATGCTAGGATTCCAACAGCATCAGAGTTAATGAATAAAGCACAATTGGGTCCCATGGCTTGTATCAGTTAGAACAGTGATGGAATAATTATACCTACAATTAAAGGATTTAGTGCAGAATTTTACCTACCGGGCTCGTAGCACCACATAGAGAAAAACAGGAAACAAATCATCCATGGACCAAAGGAAATCTTCATGAAGAGACTCAAGAACGCTCTGTGAGATCTCCTCAAATGTCTGCTGGATCACCTTCAACTTGTCAGTAGGTGTAAACGTTGTGCTGGTAGGAAGATATTTATCTTGAGCGTTGAGAGCAAAAATGAGAATTTTGTTCACCCTCTCAATATTAAATTGAATCTTTCCTCTGATTCTTTCAGACACCTAAGGGACTACAATATCACTGAAATTCAAGAACAGATCCAAAGTTCTAGACATATTGAGAGGAGGGTGGCCTTCAGAAAGGAAAGTTTCATTTGTACTGGGTGAGTTTCCTTCTTCTTGAAAGAAGGTTTAGGACTTAAATAGCAAAAGAATGATTAGAACATTGAGTTCTGGAAAGTTATAAAAGGACTAAGGAGTCAGATGGATTTGCAGTAAGATTTCAGTTACAAAAATCCATCTAAGGGTTTTAAAAATTTTATTAAAAGACCATATATCTTTTTGATTTTCAAACTAAAAGATCAGAACCTTTTTGTAGGAAAATGTTGATTAGAATAAGAAACATAATAACAGGAAACTTTGAAAGTTGGACATTACAGGGAAGCAGAAACAACTATAGTAATAATTAAAGGCAAAGAGACCCACTAATATAGAATACTCTGACACTGGAAGAATTCAAGGATATTTAGGATGAAATTAGATTTAAGATGGTCTGCTATCATAAAAATATTCTAACTGGAAAAATTCAGGATATTTTCAGACTGCCTGTTATCATAAAAAGGGACTTAAAAGAGGTGATAGAAGAGGACAACGTAGATATTGAGGCTGCTGTGAATGTGGAATTAAAAATGGCACATTACAAGAACAGTATGAAAAAAAAATGTAACATTGGATTTTCAAATGAAATGGCTGTTATCTTAATAATTAAAAGGGACATACAGACAACAAATCAAAAGACTGAATTGGATAACTTTTTTTATTTGAGATTTATAAAAGAAACATGTTAAATTTATGAAGCCGTTTCTGAGAAGAAATAAAGAGAAAATGAAAAGAAATAACTTTTGGGACATTAAAGAGATTAAAGATCAAGATTCTTAAAAGCAAAAAGAAGTTGGCTTATTTATCAAGGTAAAAATACGTATGTTGCTGTTTCTGGTAATTCTTAATGGATTTCTGCTGGTTAGGATTGAAGAAAAAGATGTTAACTCTGGTTTAGAGATAAGGGATAAGATGTAGAACGAAAGGTTTCTTTTGTTGTAATACCATTAAAGAAGATAATTTTAAAAAAATTACTGGTATGTCTTGATGAAGGAATAAGTAATTTTTATATATCTTTATTATTTTTTTCTTTTTGTCTGCATCTCTTTTTACTTTTTATATTTTTCTTAGTTTGTATTAGTTTTTTATCTTTGTAATTGTAAACTTTAATAAAAAAGTATTTTAAAAAATAATTATGTTTGTTCTATGGATAGACTGTCCAAAATTTGTTTTGGAAAAAATGGCAGAAGAGGAATACATTTATCTGGCAAGACAGAGACAGAGTTGACACTAAAAATAGTTTTATAAATGTCAGACTATAAGAATGACATGGAAAAAAAGATGACTCATTGGACATACAAAAGTAATTGGTTAATGCTTTAAAAATCAAAAGGGAATGACAAATAATAAACCAAGAGAATGGCCAGGATAATTCTTTTATACTGGATTGATAAAAGAGGTTTGTTAAAGCTTGGATGACTCTTGTGAGAGGGCAAAAAAGATGAAAAGAAATAAAGTTCTATGACATTATTCAAATGGATTAAAGATTAATATTGTTATAAGTAAAAGAAAGGCATATAAAGTTGATTTATTTAATCAAGATTAAAATAGATATGTTATTTCTGGCACCCTTAATGGACTTTTGCTGAGACCAGGACTGAAATGACGATGTTTTATGGATTTGTTTATAAATAAGAGATGGGACAAGGGGTGAAGAGATCATAAATTAAGAGAAGGTGAAAAGTTACTAAAATTGTTTATTCATCTATCTATCTATCTATCTATCTATCTATCTATCTATCTATCTATCTATCTATCTATCTATCTATCTATCTAAAAAAAATGATAAAAAAGGTAATGTGCCAAACTCTGTTTAGCCTATATTTTCTTTTTTCTATATTAAACAATTAACACGCAGGTCCTCAAATTCTTATTTAGAATTGATAACAGATATCAAAACAAAAATGTGTAAGTGATGAAACAGTGTGAGATAAATTTGTTAAAATTGTGAAGGAGATAACTTGAGTATATAACGGCAAAGTTGTTAATCACAAGACAAGTCGACCTATTTCCCACTGAAAGGTGGGAAGGTAATTATGCTAACTTTTAACTTACCTGATCTGTTGTAGGCATTCCACTGCAGAAGCAAAACAGGCATCTTTTGTATTTGTTAATACCTAAGCATAAGAATAAAAATTATTAGCTGAGCCCCTGCATTTGAACTGCCCAGAGGTTGCTGGGAAGAGCTACAATCTGTGAGTTAAGGAGGAGGAGGGTAGAGGAGGAAAGTAAAACTCCTATAAATAAAACATACCTTTTTATTTTCAGCAGGGACAGATGTTGTTGTTGGCCAAAATTTCCTGAAAGTAGCACCATAACATAAATATGTCACAGAAGATAGATTCTTAAATATAGAATGATTCATTTAGAAAATCAGTCCAAACCACTAGTGTGAAAGATGCAGGTCTGGAAAGAGGCATCACAGGCATCTGCATTATTTACAGATACAAAGTATCTCTTGACCAAAGATCTCCCAGATCAATAAAGCCCTAATTATCACTGAGATCCAATTTCTGGGTACATAAATGTTCTTCTCAATGCAAAGAGTATCCAATGAAAAAGAAAAAAAAATACATAGTGAGTTTGCCTATAACATTATAAGTACTTCTAGATCAGACCACATTATATTATCTAGATATTCTTGACAAGGGAAGTTCATGAGGTGGTCTTTCCAGTTGGCTCTTACTTCAAAATATATGGGCCACATTAACTTAAAATAACTGCCACCTCTCATCTCCTTTAAAAATGAAGTTTCTTTTAGTACTCAAAGTAAGCCTATTTGAATGCCAAGTAATTCAAATAATTAATATGACATATAGGAACTTCTTAAGATCATGATAGTTATTTGTTTCCTACTGGAAATCCTTTAAGGATTGAAGGTGCTTAGTCAAGTAAAACTTTATCTATTTGGAAGGGACAAAAAGGAAATAAAATCTTTTTTCTCTTGCTTAAAGCAATAATTAAAACATAGATCTCACAAGAAAAACTAGCTTTCAACATTTTTTCAACATGTGGAGGCATGCTTACGTTTGCACTCCCAAAAAGCTCAATAGTGCTTTGTCTGGTTGTTTGTTCAAACGCAGAACACATTCCCAATAAACATCTTCCTCTCGTTCATTGTCCAGGGCATACAGCATAAACAAAGGAGGGTAGAGTCGTGGAAGCAGCACAGGAAGTAATAAGCTAGAGCTTGTAACCACACAACTGAAACACATAAAGAGCAGGGGGAAAAAAACACCATTTGGGGTATTATTTTGAGGAACTGGTGGCCTATGAACATTAGGATTGATTTGATTCGGACCAACTAATCTTTTCTTAATCAAGAAAACATGTTGAAGAAACAAAAGGGAATGGAAGATCTGAATTTTACTTTTCCCTACCTACTTCAACTCCCTTTCAACCACGATCAATTATTCCTTAAGTTC
This sequence comes from Crotalus tigris, assembly GCF_016545835.1. Lineage (NCBI taxonomy): Eukaryota > Metazoa > Chordata > Lepidosauria > Squamata > Viperidae > Crotalus > Crotalus tigris. The sequence continues at coordinate 229,583 of NW_024096479.1, forward strand.
TTTTTCTGAGTTATTCCTGAAAAGTTTGAATATTTGCACACACTGCAAGACATTCTAGCACATGAATGCTTTAACATTTTAACTATACAGAATGAGCCAAAAGTAAAAAGGATGAAGTTTTCTATGCATAGAGGGCATGATGCCTGCTATTAACCAATTGCACAGCAAAAGGGTTCATCTGGCAGAAATGAAGAAGATTATACTTCTGATGTTAATACTCTTGCCTTAAAGTAGTCTAAGAAAGAATAACAGAGGCAAATAAATGTCAGTCTGTTTATTAGTTATGTAAGCTGGCATGTGGTTGAAAAGGATAAAATACTGGAAAATCTACTGAATCAGAATGTAAGGACCCACTTCAATACCACAACTTAAGAAAGCAGAACACTTGGAAACAATTTCTTCCAACAGGAACTTTTATTAAGAGTAGTTGATAGCAGGCATAATAGACAGGATCTGAAGGATTCCCTTATAGATCAATACTTTAAAGGGTCCCTAAGCAAACCCCATCCCACAGTTCATCCGGACGGTTCAGACCGGCCAATCCCCAAGTGGTTAGTCCATCGTGGGAAAGGAAAGATAACATCAGTCCGTCTCCGTTTGCAGTACGATGTTCCACAGCTCTTCACACTTCCTTTTGAGACTGGAGAAATAAGCCAGGTTCTGGATGTTTGTACTTCTCACCCCTCCCCTTCTTAATTGCCCGGTTAAGGAGAAGAAAGTTCAGAGAGATGTATAGTGCAGGGGGCAATTTGTTACAGTGTAATGGCCAGCAGACCCAGTGGCAATAAACAAAAGGTTACATTGTAGCAAATAGAGGAAGTGAAAGTCATAACCCCACAGGCATATCCTCCTTCCCCCTTGGGAGTATGGCAGAATCCAGGGGAAGGTGAGATTTGGTTTTAGATCAGAGGAGATAGATAGAAATGAAATATAAATGGATTCTGACACAGAACTTCTCCATTTGAAATATGGAGAAGTTATATGAAATAACCCACTCAAACATAAACGTTAAATAGATGAAATTCACAGGATTAAATCTATAACAATGTTTTAGCATTATGCATTTGTATTTTCTTGTGATAAAATTACCCTGGCTCTGGAGAGTCAGCTTCGGAGTCCTTTTTTCCAGTACAGAAAGACAGAGTTCCTTTCATCTCAGTCATCAGCGAGGGTATTACACTGCCCTCTTCAGGAAGATCAGGGAACAGGAATCTTAAAAGCAATATAAAGGCATAAGCATGAAAATGTGTAGTCTAATAGAAAAATATCCATAAGTTTTGAAACAAAATTTTCTTCATCTATTCTTTCTGTAAAATGAATCAACAATTTGAAAGTTGCCTAGTAGCAGCTTCTTACCTGATCAACTGGAAGATGCGTTTCAAATAGGATTTAATCTCCTTCACTGCCTCCTTCAATAGTCGTCGGTTGGCTCCCACTCCCACATACGTCATGCGGTATACAGCTACCAGGGTTTCAACAAGTTTTCCCAAAGGGTGCAGAGGAGTATCACATGCCTAAAAAAGATGGGAGATGAAAAAAACCAGAAAGCTATATAAAACAACAGAACTATTTAAGCATTTAAGATGCTTTATTTTAAACAATGTAAGAATAAATAAATTAAAAGTAAAAAAGTATGACCTGTGTATCTCACACAAATAAGTCCTAGGTTTAGGATTAGTATTTGTGCACTATTATCTGAAATTTATATGAAATACTTGCAAATAGAGTTAGGGAAGAAGCAGTTGTTTTAGAAAATTATTTAACCCAAATTTACATTTTTAGTAAGCATATAATTTTCAAGTTACTATTTTGTATGTATCCTGTCTTACAGAAGGGTCTTAATACCTTTTTTCTGTGATCAGTAGAATTCTTCTGGCTGGAATTGCTGACAAATGGTGGCCTTAACTTTGATGTTGATGGCGATATACAACTCAAACTCTAAAATCTCAAGAAAATACTAATCCCATCAACTTTATATTGTCATCCACCCAACTGCCATCCCATCCCCCATAGGTTCTCCATCCCTATGCAACTGAGCTTCTTTTCCAAGGAAGCCCAAATAATCATGGGAACGTTTTCTATATATTTGCTAATTAGAAAAGTGTATTATAGATATCATTAAAGATAGCAGCCCTTCTTTTACTCTGCTTAAGATGCTAGTGAACATCAGTAAGCTGTAAATACGTATTATATAAAAATTGGCTTTCATATACCTTTATGAGGTATTTCTTAATGTTGTCGCATTTTTCTAATGAGAAGGCACCAACATGTTGTGGAATGAACTCCAAGCTTTCCAGGGTTTGTGCATGTGATCTGCTCAAGAGTTCTGGACTGCAAGAATAGATGGTTATGATTAGAACCTATACAGAAAAGGATTGGGAGCCAATAAACACAACAATTTTGCAACTGATAAAATCTAGTAGCTATTAAAAACTGTTGTTCTTTCACAATAGATGCTTTTCTTTTCTCCACAAATTAACTATAAAACTTTAAAGCTAAAAATGTGGGGGGGGGGGGGAAACCTAGAAACACATCAGCATAATCAACTATTAATGTTAAACATTTTGGTTCTATAGTCTTGCAATCTCACAGCACGAATGAGATGTGTCACATTCAACCCACTTTCACATCCTCAAATAAATCATTATTTTCTAAATTCCATTATTACTGATTTTAAGTGGACAAGTTACATTTCTTTCCTGTATCAGTGGCAAGATATTTTTTTACCCAAAGCTCTTTTATAGGTAAATAATTATGAGTAGAAAACAACAAATACGTGAAAAAAAGCTCCACAATAGAGTTGGTAGACTAAACAACTTTATATTAAGGATTAAAAAAGAGATTAAAAAACACTTTTCATGTTACTTATCCATAAATACAAATTGCTTATATTCCAGGATATATACAGATTAACTTCCCAATAACCCAGAGTGTTTTCATCTTTACAAGAAAATAAATGGCAAGTGAACTTTGCATTAGAACTGTTGTATTGAGCAAAATACATCTGCCCCATCTACTAACCTGTCTTTGTGTTGCCTTCGATTGGTTGTCAGGGCAACAGCAATGTTATCCCAAGCTTTCCACCTATCCCCTTGGCCTGGCTGTTCACAACCAAGCTGGTGCCAGCAATCCTCGAATACAGCCCTCCACTTCTCATCCGCCGGAACAGCAAGGCTTCCTAACTTCCGCCTACATTTGACAATATTCAACAACAGTAACTGCAGGTTTAACTAAACAAAATGAGCAAGTGTCTGAGAGTCCACCTCTGAAAAGCAGAGGAGAGTTCCTCCCCAAAGCAGACTTCTGGATATCATGAACAAAATTAACTCTCAATCTACACTAAAACCCTTTAAGCAGAAAGAATGAATCCGCATCCATTCTTCAATCCCTTCTTCCTCAATCCCATGGTACTATGGAACTAATGGAAGTGTTTAAGCTCTTTCTGTACGCAGCTTGTATTAAGAACCATAACAATTTAATTCATGATTTCAAGATGAGTAGTCATATTGCAATAAAAACATTTTTTTTATTATGTAAGTTTTCATGGATCTATTTCAGCAGTTTCTATTATTACTGAAAACCTGCCGACCATAATGTAACTGGGGGTTATGCATTAGCAAGTAATTTTGCACAAATATCAATAAATGTTCCTAAATATTTTAAATAATCATTTGATTCGAGAATATTACATATAGCTGCATATTTTTTATTTAATTGAATTAACATTCCCACAAATTCATATATTTTTTTCTGAATCCTGCACAAAGAGAAGACAGCAGTCTCGATTCTGCTGATGCTGCAATCAAACTGAGGCTGTGGGAGTAAAACCTTCCTCAGAATCACTGAATAGATAAGGCAGCCTTACATCCACAAAGACGTAATGAAGATCCCAGGCTGCTTATGCCTTTACGTTACTGCTAAATTGCAATAACGATATCAGATGCTAATCAGTGCAGTTTCTCCAGCATTGGGCCCTACATGATATTACCATGACACAGTTACAGAGTACCGTATTTTCCGGCGTATAGGGCGACCCGGCGTATAAGATGACCCCTGACTTCGGCACCGAGTTGCATGCCTAGAAAGTCGTCTTATACACCAGAAACTACCATAATTTCCGGCGTATAAGACGACTCGGCGTATAAGACGACCCCCGACTTTGGCGCCGATTTCAACGCTTTAGAAAGTCATCTTATACGCCAGAAAGTACGGTATTTTCTATTGGAATTTAAAGCTTTCAAATGTTTTAAAGAGACATTTCAGTTAAGGGCCTTGCAGGAAACAACCCTGGAAATTTTAAGCACATAGATCATATAGCGCTAATAAAAGTCTCTTTCAGTCCTATTCGTGACCTGTTTTCAAAAGTCATATTAGATACAAAACTTGTCCCAAACTGTCCACCTCATTCTCTGGTCCAATCATCTTAGTTAAGTAAACTAGTTTGATTGGAAAAGCACTTGGCATCCGAGTTAATGCTAGTGTTCAATTACAATGAGAAGCTAGCTCCCATCCACTCACAGTGTTTTAGGCCGATCCTTCTCATGATCATATAAAGTGGGTTTGAAGTAGGTTCCTGTAATCTTTATTCCAGATCCCCATTCACCACTGAAAGTGCCTTCAATAGTGTCTCCATTTGGCAAAGTCAGTGTTCCCTTAGAAGAAAAAGGGGAAAGAGAAAAAAAAATGTATAATGAACTTATCTTTAATAAGCTGTTCTGCTTAAGGAAAGCAGACATTTCAAATTACCTTTCCATTAAGGGTCCAATTATCTGAAAATTCTCCTTCGTATACAGTGTCATCTTCAGAAAGCAATACACCAGTCCCCTGTGGAGAATATAATACTGGAATCAGTGCAAGATGTGTTTGGAATGGTTCTCATATTATCTTTGTCCATTATTTAAAATTCACATCTTATTTTAGATAAAAGCACTTTTTAAAAAACTTTGTTAAATGGTACGTTACTAAGCTATTTATTATCACTAGAGTCCATTTAATGTAAACAGTTTTCATCACATCTTAATACATTTCACTTAAAATTCTCTGAATGAAAAAAAATGACTATTTTATTTACAGACGGCATTTTATAAAGTTCCAAAAAACAAATCAATTTAATCAATTAACTTTCCTTGCAGAGAAAAGAGCCCCTTAAGGTATTGAAAACTCTAGCAAAACAGCTGGGATGGGGAAAGAATAAAATTTCCCCTATTTTTCTTTCCATCTGGTAGATCTTATAAATTCAAATAAACAGATAAAACCTTCAATCCGTATATAACTTTGGTCATTTGAAAGACAAAAATTTCACTGCATCCTATGGACACATCTCTTACTCTAAAGTAGAACTATTCAGGAATAGAACACTGCTGATTAGAAATGTGACTCCAAACTAAAATACTACCTTAAAAAAAATAAGTGCAATAATATTATCATATATACATATATTGTCTTTTAAGGGGCAAAGCAAGAATGTTTCCCCATTATACAACACTTATTTGTATGAAACTCACCATCATTTTATTGTTGTTAAAGGATCCCTCATAATACAATCCAAACTGCGTGACCACGACACTATTGCCTTGGCAAACATCATCTTGCCAAATCCCCATGTATTTTTCTCCCCTAAAGATACAGAAAGGCATTACTGTCTCTAAAATCTGAGAAATGAGATCAATTGGATTAGGTGACATTATAATTTAAGTAACAGCTTATTATAGTTGAGCATTTGTTTCAACAACTATTAGAATCACATCAGAAATCTGTTTTCATCCTTTCAGATTTAAAAACTTGTACTAGGGAGTCACAGGCTTTTGTGAATTTTTTACTCTTAAATACAAGACTCGTGATTAGGGGTCTAATGGACACTAAAGGTCATCATGCCACTGATATTTTATTTCAATCAACTAGAACTAGTATTATATCTCGTTTAGAGGATTATTTAGGTTCTCCACTTCAGAATAAACATTTCTTAGCAATTCTTTTTCCTGTTACAATATAGTAGTACTATATTACTAACATAGTAATTCAAATGTTCAGGATCCATTTACCTTGTAATATCATCAAATACTCCATACCCAGCCTTCTTATCCATCACCCATTGGCCGATGAACATGCTAGGTGAAGAAGAAGTCAGTTTCCCACTGCGTAGAAGGCCATGGCCGTAACGCATATTATCCTGGAAGCTTCCTTCATAAACCTCCCCAGTTGCATACCTAGAAGGAAAAAATAAGTCTGCCTTGCTACAAAGAGGCTGAGAATTTTGCTCGAAGGTATTTCACCCTCATAATGCTTTTTCCTCTCCCTCTTTCTCTAACCAAAAGAGATGAGGTGGTTTAAAAACGGGATCTTCCCATTCTTAGTCCAAAACGTAATCACTACACTGTACGTGCACTCTGTCTTTCTCTATTACCTGTAGATACCGTGTCCACACATTTTGCCTTCCTTCCAAAATCCAATATAATGGTCACTCTTCTTCAGTGTTTTATTTGGTACTTTATATTCGCCATATCTGCCAATATATTAAAAAAGAATCACAACATTTTACAATACATCTAAACACTAATTTACAAAACCATGCATACTTCAAGAAAGATTTGGAAGACATACTTCGTTTTTTCTGTAAGCATAGCTTCGATTCAATAAGCAACTGAACTTTCTTATGAGCCTTAAACAAGATTCCATTGTTTTAAGGTGTTCTCCTAAAACCTTTCTGGTTTTGTGAAAGTCTGAAAAGTTGAGCTTCTCTACCAAATAGAGAAGAATTGCTATGCTTACAAGCCCCTGCTTCCAAATAATTTTAAAGCCTGCCCAGCCCTACTAATCCTAATCTGACAGTATTTTAAAAAAAGATTATTCGTGAACAGCAGGTTTCCCCCCTCCCTCGGCTTAGTCTATTATACCTACCCATCTTCCATGCCATTTCTGAACATGCCAGAATACATCTTTCCATCTGCCCACTTCAAGACTCCTCTGAAATATACGGAATGTTATAATTAGATTGGTTCCATATTTAGAACGCAGAATTTTTACAACTTGCAAAAGCAACTGAGCTATGCCAGATTAACTTTTAATGCTCAGAGTGATGACAATGTGGGCTAAAGGTCTTTCAATATATATATATAACTGTGTCTGTTTCAGCACAAATATAGCTTTTTACATCAACCTTTTTACCTGTGATCTACTATAAACATTTAGACAAACTTCTTCTCATATAGTCAGGAAAAAATTCTGCTTCACCTGCCATGTGGCTTCCCAGAAAGCCATCGACCGTTGTAAACAGCGTCCTTAAGCCGAAGGTCTTTGTAGAAGGTATATCTCGCGTTCCTTGAAATAGGCGGCTCCTGCCTCTGAAGGCTTCCGCTAACACCACAGGGAGGCAAATCAGATGTCCCTTTTAAGGCCTGATCTATAGCTTGGCTTAGAGATTTCAGCCACTTAGTCTGAAACAGAGTGAAAAATATTCAAAGGCTTTCTGATGCCTATGTTCTTCTTCCTTCTCTCATTCTATATCTCTTGCAGGAATTCCTTGGAACGGGTATGACACAGATACTGATGTCATGGAATTCATACATACCAACAACGGTGGATTGTAGAATATAAACATTCCAGTACTTTTACTCCTTTTTAAAAATCAGAACTGAATTTTAACATTATCAGTTACATAGGTCCAATATACAATGGTATCCCAGACATTTCTTCCTACATAAATTAGTTAAAGTATAACCATTAACAATCTGTAATGTAATTTGTGAAGTTCCTGGCCTATATGGTAAAGAGCTCAGTCCAGCTATGAGTTGTGGGTTACCATTTTAAAATAAATGCTGAAAGATAGGCAACGTGGTTATTTAATGTTTAGCAGTTCTGAAAGTACATAGGTTCACACTACTAAAATTGTCAACGTTCAACAGGATACATTCTGTCCCCTTGTTTTAAAAAGTAAAGGATAAAACAGACCTGTTTAATATGCAATAGGCTTAATACAGTTGTTTAGCCTTTAACCACCACTAAAAAAAAGTTATGAAGACCCTCTGAAGAGGTAATCCCACCTCAAAAAAAAGGGGGGTTGAAAAAGGTGAGATCCCTGTTTGCTAAGCAGTTACCTCTCCTGATCTTATCAGCTATTTTCCAAAAATGGGATGTTGGATATTTAGATTGTACACTGATTCTAGAGGAAATCTACACAATATAATGATTTTTATTAGGTTGATCTGAAATAAGCACAGATCATAAAAACATGCTTCGTACCAATTTCAAAGAACGGAACGGAAAAAATATTGAATAGGCTCTAGAAAGCAAGCCATGCTAGAAAATGGAAACATCATTAATGCATCTGATGAACTGAATGGAGGGAAGGGGCAAAAAGGGCCTACCTTTTCTTGTGGACTTGATGAAATGAGAATAAACTGTTCTTCAGGTGTAGTGATTCTCAAACCATTCCTAGTGCAAAGAAAACAAACAAAGAGTTTTGTAAATGTTAATCCAGAGAAATGACTTCATTACCTTGTTTTCATATAAAAAAACCCAAGACTCATTTGTTCTCCCTTTCTTCTTCGCTTCACTGTAATTAATGCATATTAAAATATCCAAGGAACAAACTTTATCATCTTCCCTCCACTATTGACTAAATATAGCAATTCAGACTTCTGTTTTACTATGGAATTTTTATTTCAGGGGGACACAAGATGGAGACTAATTCTGCAACAATTCCATTCCATTTCAGAATTCCTAGAGGAAAACAGGCAAAGCTGCTGCAGCTGGATACTGTCCTCTCCAAGCCACATTTGCTCCACAGGACTATTAACACGACGTGTTCTGTGTGAAGCATCATTAAAACAAACATACTGTTGATTCTGTCTACATGATTGCTTATTTTGATTGACAGGATTTGCATTCTGAAAAGCAAGATGCAGTAAATAAATATTTTTCTTGTTAAACAATTGCATGAGCAATCGTTAGTGAAGAATGTATGCAATCTGCAAATACAGGCTGTCCTCGGCTTACAACCACAATAAAGCCCGAAATTTCTGTTGCTAAGCAAGACAATTGTTAAGTGAGTTTTGCTCCATTTTACGACCTTCCTTGCCAGTTGTTAAGTGAATCACTGTAATTGTTAAGTTACTAACGCAGGTGAATCTGTCTTTCCCATTGACTTTGCTTGTAAGAAGGTCGCAAAAAGAGATTACATGACTCCAGGACACTGCAACCATCATAAATATGAGTTAGTTACCAAGCATCTGAATTTTGATCATGTGATCATGGGGATGCTGCAATGGTTGTAAGTATGAAAAACAGTCATAAGTCATTTCTTTCAGTGCCTTTGTAACTTTGAACAGTCCCTAAACAAACTTTTAAGTCGTGGACTACCTGTAGACTATATAAAACTAAATACTTTTACATCTGAAATGTACATTAAACTGTTTCATAGATACAGCATGTTTACACTTAAAAGCCCATATTAACACAGTTGTTGTGTCAGTTGATTCAAGCCTAAAAAAGGCCAGATTCATCACTATAAGAATTTAAATTCTACTATGAGTATGAAAGCAGGTTCAAGAGCAAACAGAGTAAGTTTTAAAAGAACCAATAATTTGTTAACTAGTCCAAACTTAATATAAGGCAGCTGAAAAATACTTACATATTACCAGACTCTTCTGAAACAGGTTCTACCCAGAGGGTAGACAAGGAAAAAATATGGTGAGTTGAGAACTATAACCAAAGAGGAAAAAAAAAAGATCAGTCTTGATATTATGATTATGCCATATTATATAATATAAGGTTCAGTCCATGGTTTTTGCTTGGGCTTTGGCTTTGAAAAAAGCTTCTGGGTACAATTCAAGGTGCTGGTTGTTACCTATAAAAACCCTTTGTGGTATGGGATCAGGATATCTTAAAGCCGGTTTTTCTCTACCAGCCCTCCTACATGTGTAGGAGAAGAACATGCTCTAGGTTACTTTGATAAGAAATGCCATCTTATGGGACCCAAAAAGTTGTGGCACCTAGCTGCTGGAACACCTCCCTCTTAAGATTAGACTGTCCCTGCACTTGGCCTTCTGGAAAGCAGCTAAGGCCTGGCTCACTGTTGAGGCATTGAATGGTTAGTAACTACTTTGAGGTTTTATTCTCAGCTGTCTTTTCTTGCTTTAAGCTTATTTGGGGGATTGTTTCTGAAATATTTTTAATTGTTGGTTTAATTTTAAATTCTGTTTGTTGCCCAGAATCCCTCAGGTGAGAGGGACAGCCATATTAAACAAACTCTAGTTTGACTGTGATATTCAAGTTGCATTGAAACCTGTGCATTAGCGTTATCTATACAAAGAAAAACTCTGATCCATAATTCAATGATGTCCTCTGTTCTTAACATGCCTGATTAACAGCAGTTAACAAAGATGGGGAAAAAAGCAGAAGCAGCATTTGGTTTCTCTTTTGTGATAAATTACTCAAGTTAGAAGATCTGAATAACTGGACTGGATATTAAAAAGCATTCAGAGGGAAGGAGGGAAGGAAAACAAAATCTACTTTTGAACTGTGTTTGGAAACCTACAAACTAATGAGCTAGCCTATATTCATTTTATATTATTCCAGAAAATAGAAAAATCTTACCTCATGCCAGGCAAAACAATTTTAGTGACAACATAAATTACTTTCCTATATGTTCTTCTACGGATACTGAACATTTCTCTATTGGGGATACAGATAGATTTACAGATACATTTAGTTGGCCAGGAGGCGCATGTTATGGGTCTCATCTGCTTAAGAGTTTCATCTTGCAGATAAAGAGCCTTTTCTATGCCCCCATCCTTTGGCCCACCCTTTGGAACAAGGTGAGACTGGCTCTGAACTTACTGACCTGCTGGAAAGCCCTCAAAACCTGGTTGTGTGATTAGGCCTGGGGATATGAAAGTTCTGAAATGCGGTCTTCTGTGTTTTTGTTATATTATAGTCTTAACTGTTTTAATTGTATTTTAATAGTTTTGTTACTTTAAATTTTGATTGTTGAGCTTTTGTTATAACTATATGCACTGCCCAGAGTCAGATAAGCAACATGTGTAGCTATATAGTATAAATGGAATATGCATACTGTATAAATAAGCATGCTTTCAATTTGAAAGCTTCCCTTGTACTAGGAAGAGAAGACTACCCCATCCTTCGAGTACAGACCTGAGCATGGACTAAGGCATCGTTGAAGAGGATAAACCAATTCACTGAAAATCTCCCAGCATGTTGCAGGGACAATCCTCGATTGCTGCTTTCACAGATTAGTCGCCGCTCAGGTTTCCTCAAGGAATCCTATAATTGAAAAGAAATACAAGACAATTTAACAATAGGTAAGGCCATTCGTGCTAGGAATTTGCAATGCAGGGCTGGTGGAGTTCGGATTTATTTGCATTTAAACATTATAAGTATTATGATGAATCATAATTAACAAGATGCCATTTTTTAAAACTAGAAGAATTATCTTCTTGAGAGTAGAAAAAGAAAGTATTACAATTTGTGCTAGTAAATAATATCAGCTCCTAATATATAAACGTACTGTCATTTTCCCAGGAAACGTTTTCCAGAAACCCAGCGTATATTCAGCTTCTTTTCGTTTCCTACTGAGATGGACAGCCAGAGATTCATAAGAAGAGCTGGAATCATGAAGGCTTTGATATTCTGGCGATGTCTACAGAGAAAGAGAAGAAATGGAGACTGACTAATATTCCGCAAGGCCATCCCAATATTTTGATATAGATGACTTCATATTGTAGCATTAGAAAAATCTGTATTTAATACATCAGTGAAGTTAGAACATCTGGATAAATAAATTAACTTTCCATAGTACTGGAGCTATAGTGATGTATTAGATAAATTAATGAAAGGCTTTCAATATACTAAAGCCAGGATGTTAACAGTATTTACAGTATACTTAAAAAGTTTATACAATTTTTGCCCCAGCAGGTGGCAGCATCTAGCAGTCTTGTCTGGGATCAGAAAAAAACAGAGCAGCCAGTTAGTACTTGGAAGGGAGATTTCCAAGAATTCTAGAGGTAAACAAGTCTGCAATTGGGGGGGGGGGGAGTAGGCAGCGACAAGCCATTTTTTTTAGTGTTGCCAAGGAAACCCACATAATATGTCTGTGAAATCACCAAGGGTTGATGTCAGCTTCACAGAAATTTTATAATTACCATTTGTAATATTCTGGAAACATCCACGGGGCTCATAAAGTCTGCTGGTTTCAGCATGATTTGCAGCAAAGTAATTTTTTAGCTGCCACCTAAGAAGATCAGCTCTATTTTCTAAAGAAGCTTAAGGGTAACCTAAACATTGCAGCCCTTGTTTCAAGTTCCATGTAGCAAATTTATGTGCAACCTGTACAGTGGTGGGATTCAAATATGTGAACAACTGGTTCTCTGTGTAGATGCGGCTTCCAGAAGTCCATTCTGGGCCTGGGCAACAAAAAATTAGTTACCGGTTCTGCCGAAGTGGTGCGAACCGGCTGAATCCCACCACTGAACCTGTAGCATTAGAGTAAAATCTCAGTTTAACAGGCTGTTGTGAAGCAAAGGGTGCCTGTGAAGCCTGAGGTTCTGCTAAATCCCAAAAGTTTCTCCTCCTCCAGGAAATCCACTGCAAAGAAAAACATTTCTTTGGGGAATCAAATGCACTTAGGAAGGCAGATCTCTCAAGAATGTCATTACCACTATTAGGGATGCTGAACTATTTGGTCAACAGGAAAAGATTTGTTGGGATTAGGAGCCAGTAGGGGAAAGGAAGTGTGGCTACAGCACCAGTGCATATTCCATTAGTCTGATCAGTCTTTGCAACATCTTCCTTTCACCTTCATCTTCCCAGGGCCTTGTTTTCTTGTCCTTTCCTTTTATGAGAAACTCAAACATGAAGCATGCACATATACCAATGGCCATTCAATTGTCCCATTGCCATCTCTTCTGCATCCAGAATTCAACACGTGTGAAGAAACTTATCCATTTTTTTAGATGAAGTAGCAACCAGTTTGGATCCCTTTCCCAAATAACATTCAGAATATATCCACATAAGAATTTGTCTACTTTATCATGTCCACTAACCGTGGTCTGCTAAACTTAATTTTTACTGACCTAACCCTAAGTTTAATATACAGTAGTGGCCAAAATTGTGGAAACCTTTTGAGCTTTGATGGCTAATAACACCACTTTTTTTTGGAGTGGTACCATAAAATTATATATCAATAGAAAGATAATTTAATCAAAAATGTAATACAACATAGTTTATTCAATTATCTGTACTGTATTCTATGAAAAGTTATAGCCAAATAACCAGAAAAAGGAAGCACAACTTGCTTAGGTTGATGTCAGGTAGCTTTCCTTCACCTGATTGTAACCAATGAGCATGAGTGTTTAGAGAGCCAATCAGGTGTCATCCTGTTTTGGCAATGAGCCAATCAGATCACAGGAGGATTCAGTTATTGATGTCATGTATTGAAGCTGAGAGGAGGACATTTGTCAGTGTGTTATGTGATCGCTATCAAGTTGGTTGGGGTTTTTTGTGTTCTTTCATTTAGTGAACTTGTAAAAAGTAATAAAATTAAAGTAATGATGCAAAGAGTTGCCCAGAAAGTGATGTAAAATGATATTATTAAGTGAACAAGGTTACAGTTATAAAGAAAGTAGAAGAAAAATTGGTGGAAACTTAACCAAAGGTAGCATTTCTACTGTACACTTTTCCCAAAAGGTTTCCGCAATTTTGGCCACTACTGTATGTCAAGTTCAATTCCCAGAAATCCCCAGTCAGAGTGCTAGCTAAGGAATTCTGGAAGTTGAAGTCCACGCTTCTTAAAGTTGTCATGGTTGAGAAACGCTGCTGTTATACTTTTGCTAAGAGTCCTCATTTTGCTGATGGAAAAACTCTATGACACCAAACAGTATACATATGACAACAGCTGAACTTACAGCTGCCAATATTATTAATAGCTTCCATCCAGTTGTTGGAATGCAATCTTCCATTCTGTTAAGGGATTATTTCAAGAAAATGGTTACTAGGCAGTATTCAATGATCTTATACTGAACTCTTACACAACATAAAAAAAATTCCCAGAATGTTTCAGTAATAAGTCTTTTTTGAGTTTATAGGCAATTCTATAGCTAGGAATATATTAAATGAAGATTATCTGTCTTACCATGGCTAAACTAAAGAATGCAGAACTATGCAAACGAGTACCTAATCCCAAGAATACGTTTTCAGTATTCTAACATCAGAAAACTTTTCTTGCGCTAACAGAATACTATAAAAGCTAAAGCATTGCCTTAAAAATAATGTAGTTTTACTATTTGTGTATTTTAACAATTGATACTATGCACATTCACAAATACACAGTAAAAAATAAACATTTAATTAGAAAGAATGTATTTAAATGCATGCTTTAGCTATCATGAGGCAGATTATAGAATTAAAAACAAATAGTAAATGATAACCTATTTAGAAAAACCTATTATTTTTTCATAATATGAAAAAAACTTTTATACTCAACAACCTACCACTTCAAAACAGGTAGCAAGCTTTAGTAAAACTCCAGCATAATTATGAAGTCGTCTGATTGGCAAGAAAAACAGAGCATTTAGCATCTCCATTAATGGATAAATCTCGTTTGTCTCTGACAGATCTTGAAATAATGCTTGGTTTTTGCCTAAGAAATCCCTAGAGATAAAGGTAAATATGTATTATGTCTCAACAGTACTCAGTATTTAAAGAAAAGAAATGAAATTGATTATTTAGGGAAGAGCTTTTTTTAAAAAAAAAATAAATACCATTGCAAACGTGATTAATAGAAAAATATGATACATACAAGTTTAATGTCCGTGTAGCATTTCATTAAAATAATTTTTAAAAAGAGAGAAAAAGAAAAACTTGCATTTACCAACAAAGAAATGATTTCCATACAATTCAGACCAAATTTAGGAGTAGCTCAATTATACTAGAAATAAAATGCAGACCTTAACTGGTTTTTAATTTCAAATTACATTGTCAATTAATATAAAGATGCATATATTCTACTATTTTTTTCGAGAGAGATTTTCACAGGAATCCATGTGACCAAGCCTCCCTATTCCCCATAAATGGAAAAAGCCTATTAAATTTTGAGTGACATTTTTAAAATGAATTAAGTCAAAGGAATGGGATATGCGTTGATTCAATATTCACCAAAAATATTGGAAAGACATCACAAAAATGACTGGAACTCTAATTTTAGAGTATTATAGAATCTTGAAAACCTGACAGATTTTCTCTCCCTCCCTCTCTTTTATACCATAAGTAAGGCATCATCTGAGGAATCAAAGAAATACTCTACAGTATACAAGCTTGACCTTTACCATGATTTTAATCATTTATTAGTGCAACAATAAATCAAACAACTCTGTGCATGAAAATGTCCACTTACACTGCTGGCTTGGAGAGTACTGAAAATCCTCCCATTACCAAAAAGTTTGTCAAGGAAGCACAGTACCTAAAGCAGAACATCGGGGAAAAAAGTGAATATTCTTATGGATTTAAAATATCATCATGAATCTGTCAAATAAAAAATTTAAGAAGTGAAACTCTTTCTGCCTAATCCCGACCCCACAATCTTTAGCACTTCAACACATTTATATCCCTAGACTCTGGTAGTAGAGTTCCCTCTAGTTTTGGTAACAAAGAACTCCATACCCAAATTTTGATACCTCTACATGTTGTTCTCCCCCCCCCCTCCAGTACAGCAGTACATTACTATTCAAACTCAAACTCTCCCCTCTGGCCTGGAGTTTCCCACATCATAAGCGCTGTGCAGAAGGAAGCAAAGCAGCATTGCTTCCTGCCATACAAGACTTATATGAAAATACCCAAAGTAATGGAACAGGTAGTAAGGATGTATTTTTCTTAGTAGTGGTTCTGTCTGAGGCATATGTCAATAGGATAACATAGTAGCCATTGGTATATTACACTAAAATGAAAGATATATCACAGCATGAATCTATGAACTGTATTCTTAAAGGTTACTGGCTAACAAATGTAATATTCCCCTGTATTTACAGCAGGGCATACTTTACATTTTATCATCGAAAATGCCCAATATTTCAGTGCTAATACGGTCATGAAAGAAAGTCAATTGAGGACTGTTTCAAGAATTCTGCTTCTTGCCTGCCAATCTAAAGGAGTGGTGATGATTTTTTCAATCATTCTTCAACTTAATCTTACAGTACAAGTCAGCAATTCAGAAAACAGTAAGCATGATGTTTGAAAACTCTTTCTGTATGTCAAGTTTTCTTTATAATTCGTTCTGTTTTCAGAGGTAGCTTTACCCAATATAATAAAGACCCACACATTAAAACTAAAATAAAAAAAATCCTTACTCAGTATAACTTTCCAAAAACAGATTTGAATGCTTCAGGATCACCAGATTCTTTGCCTCTTTTAACCCTTGAAGAAAGCTGGTCAAAGAGGCTCCATGCTGACCAATCAGGTAACACAGTTTGCTGAATGTACTTGCCATTTCCTGCAGCAATTGAATGGTAGATGCCGCACCTAAATTATCTGTAACCCAACAAGTGCACATAGTTGATGTAGTTGAAATGCATGGTGGAAACATTGTCAATTCAATAGATCAGAAGGAAAAATTAGTCTAAACTCTCAAAACTGTACATTTAAAACTATTTTCAAAGATTCTCATTAACTAGCAATTAGTAAATCCATCTTTAATTACTCTTAATCATCAAGGACCTTTTACAATACACTAAGGGAGTTTAGTTCTTCATGCATACAAGTTAGGACACAAATAATTTGCTGGGTATGAGGCTAGTAGGCAAAATTTGGAAGGAGCATTTTGTAAGAAAGTTGGTCATGAATGCAGCTGCAAGAATCTGAGGATTGAAGTTAGCTATGGGGGTGAGGGAAAAATAAGAATGTCAGCTGGACAACAAAGCTCAGCTGAAAGAACTGAATATTTTAAATAATTCATAGAATGCACTGGGAAATTCAGTCTGTTTTCCTTTTCTGAGTCTATGGAGAGGAATGTACTTTGATGAAGGTAGGCAAGAGCTGTTAAGGGAAGAGAAATGAGAACATTGACATATGAAGACTAAAAAGCCCCCAACCCAATGCATCTTCCTAAGGAAAAGGAAGCATTGCTTCAGTTGTTTCATGCCAAAATGAGCACCTAACCATACTACAAAAACACTTTTTCAAGGTATCTAAAAAGATCAGCTCAGCCATAAGAACATTTAGAAAGCCTAATTCATTATAATAAGCTGAGAAAACTGAAAGGTAAACAGGGCTCTGGGAAAGAAAACAAGAAGGAATTTCCAGGAAGGAAATTACGTTAATGGATACTGCACCTTTGGTTATTTCAAAACCCCACTTTTTTTGTAGTCCTGCCTCATTGTCATAGACATCCGAATAGTCTTACTGAACTCACTAGGCACATAATGTTCTATAGTCAATAACATTTCTGGCTGCTATATCTAATCAAACACTATTTTAATTTGCATAAACCTATAAAGGACTGTAACCCCACCCCACTTTAGACTTATCTTTGCTGGGTCATTGAGAACTGGATGGTATATGAATTTAATACATATTATTAGTCTCTAGTACTGTGAATAAACCAATGTGTATTTCAGTGTAATGTGTTTTAATCTCTAGTACCAACAAAGGAAATATTGCATCAAATATTGCTGCAAATTGGCAAAGGAACCAAGATACTCCAGATACGTGGAAGCTAGATTTGAGTTTTTGCAGCAAAGACCAAATACCTCACATTGAGGAACTTAACTGACAAAATTGGGGGGGGGGTTGTGCAAATATTTTGGATGCTACTCCAGAAGACCCTAGTAGTAAGAATGATTATTGAAGGATATATATGCAGGAGGTGCACAGAATACCCTGCAGCTTGACTATGAACCTGGGTGGCTGAGAGATGCCTCTGGAGGAGATTACCACCTCACTGTCCTTGAGAAGATGGGGTCAAGAGATGCCTCTGTGAGAAATTGTTGCCTTGTTTATTTGTCTATATCAGTGATGGGTGTGCCACTCTGAGTCCCACAGATGCAAGATGAGCCTCTGAGGGAATTCACCCTTGACTGTCAGGGTAAGACCTGTATACTTCTCATAGTTTAACATATTAATTTGGAAAATGGAAACATTTGGGCAGGTTGTGTGATGGAAAATAAAGAAAGAGGGACTGTGAGGAATTATGGGACTTTAGCATTCAAAAATGTTGTACATGGGACTCTTTATCATGAACCCTCCAAATTCTCCATCAGCTGAGAAAGAGAAAAATGTGAGCGGGAAACTCAAAATAACCCTGTCTTATGTCTGCTTGGTATAAGGGGAAATTCAGGCAAGCTTTCAAGTTTCAGTTATTATACCCTGCAACAATAATGTAGCATTCCTGTACTCCTTGCACTGTTTGTTTCCTGATTTGGCCCAACTCAGACAGTCTTTTATCTAGCAAAATATATGACTGACGAGGTGGTCTTAATACAGAGCAAAACAGAAGACAAAAACACAGTGGCATTCCTGTCCATGTAAAGAAAGAAAAACAAAAAAAATTACATCTTGTGATTTTTAGAAATCAGAAACTGAAAACAGTGCAGTAAAAACACCTCTTACCAAATCCCAAGAGTGGTCGGAGAACTTGAGATTTTATAGAACTCAGTTTAGAGTAGAATTGTCTCTCTGTTGAAGCCAACTCATGAAGACTTGCGATGTACCCCATAATGTTTTTGTCCACCAAAGCCAAACAGTTTTTCCCACCTGTGGTCACATTGCTAATATACCCTAGCTGGAAGAAAATACATTATTTTGAAAAAATGTCTCAAGACAAAAGGTCAGCCCTACTTTTATGTCCCAGTAGACATTTGCCTCTTCTATTTTACCACTTGGCCTAGTGAAATAAATTCTTGGGCGTGCACACATAACATTACTTCCTATATAAAGTCTTGTTTCTACATCATGTGTACCATATGCAATATTAATACTTGAGGCATTTTCTTGACCAGATTCAACAATAATAGTAAACTTGTACCTGCATTCTTTTTCTTTTGATTGTATCCTTATATACCCAGGCTTGGCATAGATAGTGTGGCTTGTGAAATCAGATTCCAGTGATGTTCAAAGATATCAATTAAGCTCTTTCAGAAGACTTTACTCTCTCTCTGTTTTCTTACTGTTGCCCTTGAACCTACTTTACATATTCATTTATTTATTACCAATAAAGGAGAATATTTGTAGCTAAGAGTTGAAATGAGGTGGTGCTCTGATGTTGTTGTCTAGTTTAGATAATGAAACATCTGCAGGAAAACGATCAAGCTCAGAGAGCACCAAGGACCCTCGCTTACTTTCTGTAGGAGATGACCAGGCTGAGTAGGGTCGGGGCAGGGTCAAATGGGTAATCAATTTGGAGTTGCCTCTGCTCCCACAAGAGACCTAAGTCCAGCTCTCCATGAATTCTGCTGACTCTTATCCAGAGCCAATTTGATTTGATTATTAGTAGATCAGATTCTTGTGTGTAGGTAGCATGTAATAAACTTGAAGTGCTTTGAACTAAATTCCTGTTCCTGGTTATTTGCGTCTCACACTTTCTCTACATTTCATTTCAAAACCATCCTTTTCCATAAAGTTTTTTGCTCCACAGCCTACTTTATATGCCATACTACAAATAAGCTTGTAATAAAACTCTTGTCTATTTCTTACATCAAATTTAGACAGTAAGTTTTACAGTATCTACTCTATAAAGCAATGATGGGCACATGTTCCCTCACAAAATGTTATATGAAACCACTGTTTCACAAACCAGAACATTTACACCAAACTCAAGTGTAAGAGGAAAAGAAAAAAGTGGAAGAGGATATTCATTAGTTTATGATTTACAGGTAGTCCTTGGATTACGATGGCAATTAAGACTCGGATAATTATTGGAACCACATGGTGCTGTTTAAAGTGCAACATTATGTGACTGCATAGCTTAGCAATGGCAATCCTGGTTGCTAGCAAACTCTAACATATATCGGTTATTAGACAGGAAGTTGCAAGAGCTCCAGGTAAGGAAGGAAAGGGTGCTGCAGGGGGAGTGGTGAAGCTGTGGGAGGAGGCCTGGAACAGGCACACGATAGAGGACAGGGAGGGCTTTGGAGGCTCAACACAGCCAAAGCACAGATCAAGGGAGGCAGGAAGAGGGTGGGGGACCACTGGCGAAGACCAGTGCAGACTAAAGCTCTCTGTGATGTTGTAATTGCAAGCCAGGTGCCAAAGCACCTGGATTGCGATCGCATGACAGTGAGGGAGGGGCTATAATGACCAGAACTTCAGGGTGTGCATAGTTAACAGTGATTTCCCTATTAACATTAGACACTAGTGACAGTATTTCTCAATACTATACCATTTCAGATGAAAACAATAATGGAAAATGTAATGTTTCTTCTAGCTCAGAGGTCCCCAACCCCCAGTCCGTGGACCAGTAATGGGCTGCGGCATGCCAGCAACCAGTCCGCACAAACAAGCAAAGTCCCATCCACAGGATGCAGGCAGCACACAAAACCACGCCCCCTTCCGGTCCATGGAAAAACTTCTCTCCATGTAACTGGTCCCTGGTGCCCAAAAGGTAGGGGTCTTCTGTTCTAGCTGACAAAACTTGGACAGGAAGTAGAAGGATGCAGCTGTGGCACAGAGAATTATTTTGTAATTACAATACAGGTCTGATTTTTGCTGGGGGTTGGGTTCCACTGGAAATCATTTTCCATGGTCAATGGAATGAGAGATTATACATCACATTCCTGAGACTACATATTACACACCTATGTTCTAAAGCTTTTTAGGAAATCAACCAAAAGGTAATACATACCTTACTACAGTTTAGCAACAGTGTTGGACTCCCTAGGCAGTCATTTTCAGATGAAACATCGTCCTCTTCTTTTTCTTCTCGGCCACTATAATACAATGAAGGCTGAAAATCTTCTCCGTCTGCTAGGAATAAGGAATAATCTGTACCTGCTGCTATATTCCAAATTCTGTTGTCATCACATATCTAGCAAGATATAAAAATGTAATTTAGGAACACAAGAACAGTTCTGCTAAATCAGGGCAAGACCGCTTTTAATCTATAACAAGATCCAGACAGATGTTTCTCGTGGGCTTGCTTTAAACTGTTTAACTGCTAATTTAATACCTACAACTGGCATTTGTAAAAATGCTACTCTCAACGTAAAAGCAATATTTAAAGTCCAATTGTACTTAATAAATTTTCCCTTTATCCAATTTTCGCTTTAAACCCATTCAACTTAATGGCTATTGCCACATACTGAGATAATGAACACAATACAGAATTATGCTCAGAATGAACAAGCGTCTTATTTCATCTATTTCAGATCTCCTTCCAAGTTGTTTCACTGGATGAGCCCCGTTTTAGATGTTACATATTTCAATCACAGCCCTTCAATCATTTTTTTAAAGCCAGAGTTGCAAATATTTTGTCTTTTTCTTCTACAAAGTGTTCGTGCTCCTGATCGCGCTGGTTCTATATGATCATTCTGGATCATACAGACCACATGAAAAAAATTACAAGGTAAATCACACATCACCATCCCTCAGCTGCAGATGGGAAGTATAGCTTTGGACTGTTTTCACCTTGCACCATATTAAGAGAAACCTAAGATACCAGGAAGATTCTCTTAAGTCAAAATTTCTATATTTGGGGGAGCAGCAGGATCTTTGAAACCACGGAAAGCCCAGTTGAAATGTCTTCACAACTGTCTTCTTTTGAATCAAGGTGTTGGTAATTTTTTAAAAAACAAAATGTGGTGATATAAGTTGAAATTACAAATAATTATTCAGAAAAGAAGTTCATGACAATCAAAATTACCTTTGCCAGACGAGGGATTGTGGTTGAAGAATTTAAATGACTTAGCTGTCCATAAGTATTACTGCCCCATGCATATACCTGCAGAGAATTATGGAAAAATGGAGAGAAAAGCCACTTTAACGTAACCTATGTTAAAGTAAAATAAATAAGAGTATAGCAAACTAAGAAAAAGTCCATCTGAAATAGCCTTTCATTAACAGCAACTTTCAGATGTGTCGTATTACAATGTCCCTCTCTGGGCTTCTCAGTCTCATATCTGGGATTTTGGTTGATTCGTAGTAGTTTCTGCTATGGGGGATTTCAGCGACCATGCCCTTGTGGGGTGGCTGGCAATAGCCCAGCAATTCAGGGTTAGCATAGACCAGTGATGGCAAACCTTTTAGAGACCAAGTGCCCCAAAACTGCCCCACCCCTGCCCTGCCCCTCACCCTGCCAGCCCCACCCCCGCCTGCCCGCAGGACCACCCACTGCCCCCACAGCCCACTGCAGATTGCCCAGGTGGTCCTGCAGCGCCATGGTGGCCATGCCCTCCGTCCGCGCCCCACAGCATCATCTGCGCATTACAGGGCATGAGGGTGGAGTCTTGTCCCTGCTGCCCGGCTGCCATGTCCTTGGTTGTGCTGCTCCGCATGGGCCGTGCCCGGGAGCGACTTTCCTCCGGAGGGGTTGCTGGTGAGGGGGCTGTGGGGGAGGCGGGGCTGGGGCAACAACGCGCGTGCCCACAGAGACAGCTCCGAGTGCCACTTCTGGCACACATGCCATAGGTTCGCCCCCACTGGCATAGACTTTTCCCATGCCATAACTAGTCTAACTCATAAAATGTTGGCCATAAATTGGATCTACATTATTCTAATAGTTTGTTTATTCTTTATTTATATCCCACCTTAATTATTTTTACAAATAACTCAAGGCAGTGGACATATCCAATATACCTTCCTTGTATTTTTCCCAGAACAACAACCCTGTGAGGTGAATTGGACTGAGAGACAGTAACTGGCCCAAAATCACCCAGCTGGCTTTCATGGCTAAGGCAGGACTTGAACTCAAGGTCTCCTGCTTTCCCAGCTTGGTGCCTTAACCAGGTTGCTCCTTATCTGAAGGTGGAGAGCATTTCTAGCAGTCCTTTCTCAAAATATGATCATTTTCCGGTCTTTTGAGGTATGAACACTTCTAATTTCCTCAAGGTGGTAGGCCCAGACTCCTTATGAATCTGATATGTTTGAGGAATTACAGAGCAATCAGATAAGTTTTGTTGAATATTGAAATCCTGAGTAGCAAAGTTGTTAGATATGATTATCCCAGAATAATGTCTTCCTGCTAACTAATCCAGAAATGCTCTCTGATTTACTCTGGGACAGGAAGAGATGCCCAGCACAATGATGGCCAAAAAAGGGGGGAAATGAATGAAAATAACTGGACATGAACATAAGCTCATGTTCGACATATATCATTATAAGGCCAATTAATCATCACTATCTTCCTACCAGTCTTGTGTCTTTGCAATGCAATGCTGCCATCACTCTGTTCAGGACGACCTGCCCCTTTGGGGAATTAAGAGGCAGATTAACTTGTTTTAAACTGTTGTTCAAAACTTTACCTCTCTCAGCCCAAGGCCCCCTTATATTATTGTGGCAAAAAACAAGAGGACAGTCTTATATATGCCACCTTGTGCTCCTGAATAAAAGGAAGGATATAAATACAGAAATAAATACATAATTTCACTCTTATAATCCCATCAATGCTTAATCACCCAGATAAGAAGAATTAAACCCTAACCAGCCCAGGCAGCTAGAAATCTCCTACAGCTGGAAAAGACAAACTAGAATGAGAATCATCTCTTTATTCAGATTCTGGCCATCAATAGGCATGCTTTCAGTCTCAGTTCACATAAACATTTATAAAAGTATCTATACAAAAGGTATCAATACTAAAAACATAAAAGTTGAAAGGAAATCTGAATATGGAGTGAGACACATAAAATACAGAGTTTGATCTAATGAAGCTCCAGATGTGAGATAAGCATTTATTTTCCTACCTGAGATTTAGCTGTGAGTGCCAAGGAATGATGGCCACCAGCAGACAAATGAATTACTTCCTTACCATCAAGACTTTTTACACACAATGGTTGGAGCCTGTAAACCCACAAAATGAAATCAAGATCCCAACTTACAGAAGAAATCTGCACAGAGTACTTTTCACAGGAATACAATGATCAACTTTAACCAAAATACAAGGCCAATACAGAAGACAAATTGTTTTGTTATGATCAAGATGGCCCACATATATTGAACCAGTCATTACACAGTGAAAACATAGGGAGACAATTCCAAGTAGGCTATACTTAAAGTTGTGTGAGCAAACATTAAGCATGGATAGAGAGATTTCTCCTGCTTTCCTCCCTATGGCACCTCCAATAAGCCCCACAAATCACACCCCATCACAGATGAACACAGAGGACTATGAGAGGGAATTACTGTTTCCTAACTAAGAAAAGCTTTTCTTTCTAAACTCTTACCTTGGCAAGACATCACCGTGTCCCAGTTGCCCATTTTTTCCTTTCCCCCAGCTCCACACCTCAGTTCGCAGAGATGGAAGAAGCGCATCAGCTTCACCACTATACGTAGGTGTCAGGGCAACTGTTCTCATTTTGGCTCGTCCTACTTTCCTCAAAAGCCTTGGAGAAACTTTAATAAGGGAAGCAAGAATAAATGGTTAGAGCGCAGCAATTATCTATATTTTTTGTTCAAATATATTATTTGCTAATCCTTAAATAGCAGATTCATAGTCTTTTGGGCGGGTCTAAATGCTAAGTATTATACTGAGACCGTCACCTAGGCAATTTGTTAGAACCATGATGTATCTTTTCAATTTACTTTGAAATAAAAGAGGAATGCCGTGCAACTTCATGATGTTAATTAATTTCCCCATTCTCAAAAATTCTTAAAACCTGTGGTGCTAGGCGTTTCAGTCGTTCAGAGTACAGCAGGTAGCTATTTCCTATAAAACTGCTATTGCTTTTTTGAATAACAAAATTCTCATCTGACAAAGAAGACATCATATTCCTTTCTAGGAAGCCTTCACAGAGAGAGAATTTTGCAGTTAGTCTGCAACTTATACTCATCTGATCCTAAACTGGAATCCAATTAGCTAGTCTAAAAACAAAAGTAACCCCTCCCCCCCCCTAAAAAAAAAGGAATGATGGATGTTTTCATTAGGTGTCTACCGGAACATACAAGTTTAGGACTATGAGGCTTGAGCTGCAAAAATGTGACCAGATGGCAGCAGAAAGATACAGAAAACTCTTGCTATCTAGAACTTTGCAGCTAAGATCTGGTAGCCAATGAAAGACAAATTGTAGCTATATCAGCAGCTTTATTTCCACATAGGCAGTATTTTGGAATATGTAGTATAATTGGGAGGAGTTTGCCCATTCACTGGTAGGTGTGGCCAGTCACAAGATACCTATTTACCAGATGACAAACTGATGAGTTAGTGCCTTTGCATTTGCTATAGCCCTCCAAATTCTCCCTACCACCTCAAGGTACTTCTGTTTTTTTAGGGCAGCTGGACACAATCCTTACAAAAGCAGCTACGGCAATCCATTTAATTTTTTTTAAAATGAGCCCAACTATTTTTGAAAATAAAAAATGGTGCTGGAGGTTAGGATGCAATCATGCCAATTTTCTATAATAATTCTTTTAATTAAATTAATATTTACAATATAGAATATAGTTACAGAGTCTAACAAAAGATTCCTACGTGCACAATGCTATCTACTGGACAATTTGCTTAATTATGGCTTGTTTCTGAAAGCCCCTTTTTGCCAAAAGAAAGGAAACCTGTGCCAAGTGGTAAAAATTATTGGTTGAATGGTTTATTGAAATGTCTGTGCACTTACTAAATCGTAACAGACGGTACCCACCTATGTACTTGAGAATAAAGGAAAACATTAGGGAATGTAGTAAAGTCACAATGAACATATTTTATCAAAAGAATATCTTGGTATGAGTATCAGAATATTCATGTTTAGAAGTGTTACTTAATTGAATCTGGACCTGACTAATTTTTAATTAAAAATACAGTCGGACACATATTTGCAATAGCTCTGCAAGTGAAAAATACTGTACAAAACAATGTAAAAGATTAATGTTTGCCTCTCTGCCTTAGGACTACATCAATTCCCACAAAAAACAGTCACCTGGGTAAACAATGCTTTTCTAGAAGTCACAGTCAAGCATTCTAGCATTAGATAAGAGGCAACTATGAAGTGGCAGGGGGACCATATTGAATGTTAAAAGTCATTCATATTCTCTTTGACTCAAAAGGACACACTTGTGCTTTAGGACAGGGCTTTTCAACATTTTCACCCATTGTACCACTTTTAGGATATGGCAACATCCGAGTACCACCAGTCACCTAGCAAATGTCAAAAACTTGACCCCCCCCCCAAAAAGGAAAAAATGATAAAGTACAAGTAGTCCTCGACTTACAACAGTTCACTTAGTGACTGTTTGAAGTTACAATGCCACTGAAAAAAATGCCCCCCATGCCACAGCCAAGCAAGACACCTGCCTGCCCACCCGGGGGTGCTCTTCCTCCTGTCCAAGGTTTTCATTGTTGTGAGCATTTCTGTTGAGGATTGGCAGCGGGGGTGGGGTGGGGGGTGTTTGATTTTTATTCTCCCTGTCTGCTGGGTGGTTGCAGCAGGTTTGAGTCACTTCACATGACCCTGGGACACTGTAACCATCATAAATATGAATCAGTTGCCAAGCATTTGAATGTAAATCACAACACCCTAGAGATGCTGCAACATTCCCGCTGATCGGCGCTTCTTCTGGGCTTAGCAGAAGTGCCAGGATCAGTGCTGCTTTCCAGCTGATTGGTGCTTCTTCAGGGCTCAGCAGAAGCACCAGGATCAGCGCCAAGCTCCAGCTGGAGCCTGGCGCTGATCCTGGTGCTTCCGCTGAGCCCTGACAGCCCTGCAGCTCCAGCCATCTCTCGCTCAGGCTTGTGCGATGCTGCCACTGGTTCAGCTCATTCCCCTCCTCCGCTACCACTTTTCTAGGATGGTCGCGTACCACCTGCCAGGTGCCAATGTACCACAGGTGGTACCCGTACCACTGGCTGAAAAGCCCTGCTTTAGGAGACATGCATTGTGCAACTGATGAATTAAAAAGAGGGATTTAAGACACATCTCATTTCTACATGGGCTAGGTCCCTGCAGATGGGTAAGCATGTGCATATAAGCAATAGAAAAAGTAATTTGAGAAACTGACTTTTTAAAACATAAACAGTTTGAAAATATTTACTCTGCTGAAGAATAACATTTTTGTTACATATGTGCTTTAAAAACATTTACAAAATAAAGTGTCTAAAAATAATTATTTTTATTAACAATGCTCCTAATAGCCTATCTTCAAAATCACATACAAAGAGGTAACGGTGTCTTTTAGTTTTCCCAATCTTCTAATCTCAGGATCTACTTCCAAAACAAGGGGTTATACTGAAGGGCTGACATATAACACAATCTGCCATTAGAAACCTGTACATTCTTTACACTTTGGTGAATTGAGACGTTAACATCCAGGAATAAAAATCCTGGAGATCAACTGAGCGTCTCACCTTGGGAGAGCAAACCAGGCAAGGAAAGCCTTCGACAGGTTCCTTCAGATTCCTCTTCTCTAATATCTACCAAGCTGGAACTTTTTTTGCCTTGCATCGATTCCAGCTTGACCTGCTCTTCTCGACTGTCTTTCATTCCATCAAGGACTGGAGAACTTCCATTAGGTGGGGATGCTGTGCAACCTGCAACTGGGCCATAGAAGTTCATTACCTTCTTCAGAGATGAGGCTCCGGCTTCATACGTAGCAGCTACTCTTACACCAACCGCAGATGCACAAGAAACTACTAGACTATTAAGGGCAGATGTACCTGGAAGAGGCGGACCGGGGAGGCAAACGAGATGATCCTCTTCTTGAGACTGCTAGAAATACAGTAAGCAAATCCAAGAAATCTATTAGAGCATATATGCCAACTTTAGATAGTTCAAGACACCTTGTTTTATGACAAATGCATACAACTGATACTGAAGATGAGTTATTTAAGTGTCTTAGCTGCACCACATGTTTAAGAAAAGTGACCTATAACCAGATTTTTTAAGAGATAGCAGAAATCTTTGCTCACTCATATTCAAAAAAACTGAATCAAGGGCATTGAAATTAATAATAATAATAATAATCACCACTTGAACACCATTGGCAATGACAAATTTGCCATTAGTCAATTGCAAAAGGCGGCCTTACTAGGAACTGCTTCCATCTTGCGACGAGATCTGTGATACCATCAAACATCCACATCTGCCTATCCCAGGTCCTTGGGAAGGACTCGATGGGGGGACAAAAATGCCAAATCCAGTCTGAACATCTGGCTGACTGTGCAGTGATCCATAATAATAATAATAATAATAATAATAATAATAATAATAATAATAATGATGATGATGATGATGTTGGAAGGGACCTTGGAGGTCTTCTAGTCCAACACCCTGCTCAGGCAGGAAACTATATACCATTTCAGACAAATGGCTATCCAGTCTCTTCTTAAAAACTTCCAGTGTTGGAGCAGTCACCGTTTCTGGAGGCAGGTTGTTTCACTGGTTAATTGTTCTAACTGTCAGGAAGTTTCTCCTTAGTTCTAGGTTGCTTCTCTCTTTGATTAGTTTCCATCCGTTGCTTCTTGTCCTGCCCTTAGGTGCTTTGGAGAATAGCTTGACTCCCTCTTCTTTGTGACAGCCCCTGAACTATTGGAACACAGCTATCATGTCATCCCTCGTCCTTCTCTTCATTAGACTAGACATACTGCAACTGTTCCTTATATGTTTTAGCCTTCAGTCCCCTGATCATCTTTGTTGCTCTTCTAAACTGTACTCTTTCTAGAGTCTCAACATCTTTTTTACAGCATGGTGACCAAAACTGGATGTAGTATTCCAAGTATGGCCTTACCAAAGCGTTATAAAGTGGTATTAACACTTCACGTGATCTTGATTCTATCCCTCTGTTAATGCAGCCTAGCACTGTGTTGGCTTTTTTGGCAGCTTCAGCACATTGCTGGCTCATATTTAAGTGATTGTTCACTAGGACTCTGAGATCCCTCTCACAGTTACCACTATTGAGCAAGGTACCACCTATACTATACTTATGCATTTGGAGTGTTTTGTCTAAATGTAGAACCTTACTTTTTTCACCATTGAATTTCATTTTGTTGTATAGCGCTCAATGTTCAAGTCTGTCAAGATCCTTCTGTATCTTAAGCCCGTCTTCTGGAGTGTTGGTTGTTCCTGCAGCTTGGTATCATCTGCAAATTTGATGAGTTCCCCATCTATCCCCTCATCCAAATCATTGGTGAAGATGTTGAAAAGCACTGGGCCCATAACAGAACCCTGGGCACCCCACAACACACTTCCCTACTTGTTGCCTCCTGTATAAAAGTTTGCTATTATTTCTATAACTACCACTGTAAATCTACATGCCAGAGTTGAACAAAGCACTAAGTCTGGATAAATAGCCCAAAGTAATCATCCTCCTAATTAACTTTCTACTTCTGTTTATTTCAATAATAAAAATGATCACTTATGAAGTGACCATCACATGCTGCATTCCATCAAAAGCACTGTACATTTCTCTTTCCCCGAACAATAAACCATATAACATGTATGGTAAAATAAATGCAAATAACACTAGCATTTTAAATTTTAGATCTGCATTCTTTTATTTCAGTGTTTTCCTAAAGTTAAACCAATTCAAATCATGATTTATCCTGCCCACTTGCCTCTACATTGTCTAACTGTACACATGCAGCTTCTTCTAGAAAAAATATCAAGATTTTACAAGATAAAGTAATAAACAGGATATCTTTTACAAAATGGGGCAGTTCTGAACACATTATCATTGGAAAAGTCACTCTGATTTTATGGATTAGTTGATAGATTTCACAGAGTTAACATAAGTATACATTACAGTTGAATGCTAGTCTCTTGTTTTAACCATTTAGTCGTGTCTGACTTGGCGACTTTATGCTACTCTGTCAAGCTAATCTCTTAATCACAGAAAAAGAAATTCCCCAACATTAAGTTAGTTACTAATTTTGAAGTTTAGTAACATATATAAACAATAAAAAAAAAATTCAAACAGTACCAAAGTTTTTGATCTTTGAATTCATCACAAAATATAAATTACTAACTACATTAAAAACAACTTATAATGGCTGCATCTATATATTGCAATTACAATTCTTTCAGAAATCTGGTTCTTTTAAAATTCTGGTTTTACGGTGAATGAGGAGCCTACTGATACACTTGGCTTCTCTACTAGCAGATTTGAGTAAACAAGTTATTTTACCTAATGTTTGTTCAGTAAGATGTTTTGTTGGATGTGGAAAAAAATCAATTTCCTGCCTGCATAAAACTAAACAAGTCAGGAAGAGAACCATCCTGAACTTCAGAAGCATATGCACCAAGCACGCTCTTCATTCCAATGTCTAAATCAGAGGCCCCCAACCTTTGGGGCACCGGTTCCATGGAGAGAGGTTTTTCCATGGACCGGAGGGTGTGTGGTTTTGTGTGCTGCCTGCATTGCCCAGATGGGGCTTTGCTTGTTTGTGTGGACCGGTTGCTGGCATGCCACGGTCTGGTACTGGTCCACGGCCCGGGAGTTGGGGACCCCTAGTCTAAATAATTCCGACTTACCTTGACAATCAAAGGCAGCTATTAAGCAGTACCAACCTTACAATAAGGACAATGAATTCAGATGAGCAAGCATATGATATGGACCATTTTACATTGATATAATCCACTACATACCCCATTGCCACCAAATAGTTCTATCATAATGCTGAAGGAACAGAGAATTGCAATGGTGATCAGAAATTCCATAAAGGTTACAAAAACTGAAAAAAATCTGAAGTCCTTTATTCATTCTTCTTACTGCACTGCTACACGGTTTTGGTAATTTTAAGAGAAAATGAAATATCTGTAACAAACATGTCTCTACATCAACTATCCATCTGAAGAGAACTTGGCCAATAGCAAAAAGCACACATTCAACACTGTCAGCTTCTGATAACTTAAAATCACAGTTCAGTTGTATGCATTACTTGGCATTGATTAGCGTTCAACAGTTTTCAAAATCTAAAGAATAAAAATTTATGTCCCATTATATATTAATTTCCAAGATAAAGCTATCACTCTAGAGCAGGGGTAGGCAACCTTGGCTCTTTTATGACTCGTGGACGTCAACTCCCAGAATTCCTGAGCCAGCATGGCTCAGCTTGGAAACCTCTCCCTTTCCCCTCAGCATGGCTGGCTCAGAAATTCTGGGAGTTGACGTCCATGAGTCATAAAAGAGCGAAGGTTGCCTACCCCTGCTCTAGAGTGAAGAGGGAAGTTTCCATCTACAGTACTAAAAATAAGTTTTGCTTATAACTTAGAAAGTTTAAAATAAGCTATTAACAGCCAGCTCAATGACTTACAACAAAAGTATAGTAATCTAATATAAACCTAAGAAACTTTCTTGTTAATTGTACATACTTAGATTGCAATAAAAGATTCATAAAGAAAGTGTTAAGATTATTCCAATAACCTACTCAAACATGGCTAGGAATTTTCTATGGTCTTATCCAAAGCTGAGGAAGCATGGTGATTATAAATGTGCTATCCACCACAGCTCTCTTGGAATTTATGTTTTTAGAGGCCATGTGAAATTCCACGTGAAACCCCACTCCCTGATGCTGTTACTAGATTGAGTAATGAAACATCTGCAAGAAAACAACCAAACTCAAAGAGCACTAAGGACCCCCTTATGTGAAATTCTTTTCTTACTGGCCATTTTGACCTTGAGCTTTTATGAGATGTTTTAAGAATTTTGCATGCACATATCACAACATAGAAAGGAAGAAAAATATGGCCAAATAAATGCAGATGGATACCTGTTCAGGTTGAGAGCTGATTTGCGGCTCCCTGCTTGCATTTAATGAATTATCTGAAAGGCTCGTCAAGTGTTGCTTTACTGCTGTTTTATCAACGCTCAAAGGTTTTCCTGGACTAGAAATGCCACTATCTTCCTGTCCATCATTGTTCGAAAATATACTTGTTACATCATACTCTGCCCCAGGCAACATCTGATCTTCTGAAAGGGTTTTTTGACAATCCTCACCTTGGCTGCTTGTTAAACTCTTTCTTTCCAAAGTTTCTAGCGAGGAACAAGAATTGCGATTCTCAGACTGGGACTCAGTCAGCACAACACCCAATGGACAGCAGTGGCTATCAGAGATGATGACATGGTCTTCTTTATCAGTCATGGTAATGAGAAGCTGGCTGCAGTGATTGCATCTCTCTGGGAGAGGTTTTAAGTCTTGAGTGGGGAGGCATTGCACCAGGGCCAAGCTGTGATGGGTCCCACAAGCAATCTGAAGCACTACACGCCCTGCCAGATATTCAACTTTTTGCGGTTTGGTCACTGGAAAAGCATTGGTTATAAGGCCTAGTTGACAGCCACTTCCCCATGCCCATATCTCTCTACTTTGCGAAAGTGCCAAGGTGTGCTCCTCTCCACATGCCAATTGCAAAATCCGAATTGGCAAGAAAGGTCCAGCTTCATCATCAGAAATGCTGATGGGGGTGGGTTCTGGCACAGTAGTCTGATTGGCCACAGCACACTGACCAGCAGAATTCTCCCCCCACATATATACCACTCCTCCTTCAGTTACTGCTCCACTGTGAAAGCTGCCAGCTGCCACTGTAGCAACATGTTGTCCATTCAAAGCTTTTTCCAGTATGGGACAATTAATAAAAGACTGTTCTAGCCCAACTCTCCAAGGAAGCTTCCCAAAACTATAAACTTTGCCATCTGAAAGAAAAGAAAGTTATTCAAATTAACTTCAAGTTTCATTACATACAGTCTGAGGGGAAAAAAGCATAGAGATACAAGTGCAGACATTAGAACCTTGTGTAAGTGTTTTATGTGTTTTTTATTGTTAATCGCCCAGTCTTTTGGGAGTGGGGCGGCTTATAAATTTTAAAAATAAAAATAAAAATAAAACTATTAACATTTTGAATATCAGATTAAAACTTTTTAAAATATAGCTAGTTGAAAATTTATCTTGATAGAATTTTAAAATTGGCTATTTTCCTTTACAAGCAAATGGTTCTTTAAAACCCAACTTCCATACCATCAGACAAAAGTACACCATGGTTTTCTCCAAGTGCTGCCTGCAACACTCTTTTTCCAGTCCAACCGGGAAGTCTTTCTGGGGTAGGACAACAGGAACCAGCCTGCCACACATAGACCAGGCCTCTCTCTCTTGCTCCTTCCTGGGCTGTTAAGCTAGCATAAATATGAAACAGTGATGCATTTAAATCCGGGCACATCAGAATTGATTTATCGCACATGTCATAAGTGTTTTGAATTTCTTTACTTAGATGCAAATCTACCCCAAAAAGCAGTTGGGAGCGCAAGTAAAAAAATAAAGCTTTTTATTTAAAAAGGTATCTTCTGAATTAGATAATCCTACTGTTCTCTTGTTTGGTTTGAATGTATTTATTCATTCATTTAAATTCTATAGCCTATATTTCTATGTTATATAATCTGACTCCAATTCTAACAATAATCCTCCTTTTCCTCTGATTAAAATTCTATATAATTTTTAAAAAGCACATATATTAACTAATATTATCTAATTAGTTTTATTAGGCAACAATATTTAAATTTATTACTCAGCAAAATACTACTATAGTACTCATCTGGCCAAACACATACATATATAAACCAATAAGGAACAATAAAAAAAATCCCGTTGTTCTGCACCTCAGGTAGCGGGATATTTACAGAATGTAACTAAACGTACTAATGGTAGTTATGAGACTTTTATGTGTGAAGTGCAGAATTACCTTTCTTCTTTTGAGTCCATCAGTCACTGAGAATGCTCCATCACCAAGTTATTCTTCTTTGAAATAATAACAGGCCTATGTGATAAATCATTAAAAACAAAACAAGTTTAGGTGAGATTCAGGCAGAATGAAGCTACATACTAAAGTCTAAGAATGATACGGTCAGTAAAGGATAACACAAAAGTGTGATGATAAAAATATCTACTCTTTGATATTCTGTTAAAAAAGCAATTTACAAATAAAGGTTCATTATAGTTATCCCATTCACTTTTAGAGAAGAAATGTTCAAAGCCTGTTGTCTTCAAGACAACCGACATCTTCAGCCAAACCTCCTAGCACTGATAGGTGTTAAAGGATATACCGGTACTTGGTCTGCTGCAACACAATAGATGATTAAACAGTAAATTTGTAAGCATTCAGAAAACAGTGCATTGCCCGGCAAAATCAATCCATAAATACAATGGCAAGCAGCAGCTTATTTATATTTCCATGGACTAAAAATTTAAAACAGGTGAGGGAAACGTTCAGAGAACCTAATTTACATCATGACGTTTATAAAAGTATGAAAATGTCATATTTTAATTCAATTAACATATATACTGATATTCCTCACCATATACCCATACAGGTATAAATGTATACCTTACATTTAAAAGCTCTAATTGCTAGCATATCAGAAATAACATGACTTCCCTACAATTTAGGATGCAGGTCTTCTTAATAAAACAAGCTTAATGCTTACAGATATTATGCAAGAAGTAACAGTAATGGCTAGTTGTAAAAAAATTGAGCTCTTCAGGTAAATGAATCCCTATACTGTGCATACAATTCTTTTAAGTGTTTACTAACATATCACCAACCAGTGACACATTAAACATATATTTTAACAATTAAGTAGACTCACTTTTAGTACATATAGAATACCTACCATGATGCCATGTTTATGGTTTTTCAATTCTCCAAGGCCTATTCAAACATCAGCCTCACTCCCCATCCAAGTCTGAGAGTTCATTCAAGAGAATGGATAGACTCAGTAGGCTGAGAGCTTCTGATTCCATGCAGAATTCCACAGGAGGAGCAGAAGACAATATGATATTTGTCCATTTCTCCTCTAGTTTCCAAGACAACCTCCCCCCCCCCTTTAAATCTGCCCAGGAACAGTGAGGGAGGTGTTACTAAGAACTGTAAAGATCTATGCACATTAGCATTCATTCCACTTTCCACAGGCTGCAGTGCTGAGCTAAATGTCACTGAAGGGATTCTCCTGCTGGCAGAAAAGCAGCTGGATCCAACTTAGCAATTCTTTGGTGTGTTGGAGGTTGGCAGGAGGAATATATGCGCTGCTATGAGCCATCTTGCTAGCATTCTCCCAGAGAGTCTAAGGCAGGCCTTTTGTAGTGCATGTTGTTTCTCTATTTGGCATTGCTGAGGCAGAGATCTTCCCTGTTTCATTATTTATTTACTACATTAAGGTTGTGTGATTTAATACTCCAAACGGAATAACTATAATGTTATTTTTTCCTGAAGGGACACAACAAATACTTAGCTATAAAAAAGAGAGGGATGATGGCTGACAATTTCTTAGCAGCTTAGCTATTATCATGATATAGTCTTGGTATGGATGTTATCTTGGTAAAAATAGACTACTAGGAAAACAAGAAATGCTAAACAAGAACCCAAACATCCTATTAGCTATGCCGCATTCCCCTAAAGCTAGTATCACATTATAAAAGCAATGACAAAACCAACAGCAGGTACCTGAAAGGCTTGTACTACAGGTCAGAGGTCCCCAACCTTTTGGGCATCAGGGACCGGTTCCGTGGAGAGAGGTTTTTCCGCGGACCAGGGGGCGTGGTTTTGTGTGCTGCCTGCATCCTGCAGATGGGGCTTTGCTCGTTTGTGCGGCCCGGTTGCTGGCATGCCGCAGCCTGGTACTGGTCCACGAACAGGGGGTTGGGGACTCCTGCTATAGGTAATCTTTGACTTACAATTACAATTGGGACCAGAATTTTGGTCACTAAGTGACAGTTGTTAAGTGAGTCATCATGTGATCAGGCTTTATTTTACAACCATTTTACTTTGGTCATTAAGCGAATCACCATAGCCATTAAACAAATTTGGCTTCCCACATTGACTTTACTTGTCAGAAGCCGGCAGGGAAGGTCTCAAATCATGATCACATGACTATAGGATTCTATAACCATCATAAATGAGAGCCAGTTGCCAAGCATAGAAATTGTGATTATGTGACTGCTAGGGTTATGTTGTAACTTTGAAGACAGATTGTAAACCAGTTTTGTCAGCATCACTGCAACTCCAAACTATTATTAAACGAATGGTTATGCACTGAGGACTACCTGTATAATAATTAGCATTGTAATATAAAAAATTTAATAAACAATTGTTACATCCTAAGTAATTTATTGCAATACTCATGCATTGATTCCATACAGATCCACACTTTTTGTATCATACCTGATTATATTTTATCCCTACAAAACCTATACAGATAATCAAAATAAGCTATGATTTAATGTAAAAACATGAATTGCAGTTAGCAAGCTATAGTTTGCAAGGATCTACAAGCCAAGTTATTGCTTATAGAAGTTATAGTTTACACAAATTATACTTGATTTTTTTTATTGATATTTACTAAATACAGGAATGACTATTCCATCTCAAATCACAGCATATTGCAATGAGTGAATGCAGGCACTTTCTACACTTTACCAAATAAGACTCATCTTGCACCAAGACTACATCATAGAAATAACTAATAATTTCAAAAAAGCATCAAATTATAACTTTGGCCTCTCCCATTTACTGAAATCAAAAAAATATAATTTTCTGCATGAAACCAAAGCATTAAGAGAAAATACCAGAGGAAATGCGCCTTTCTTTAAAAATTAGGGATTATAGTGGTTTAGCTTCATTTCATAGTAACATATTTTTAAAATGATGGATATCCTATACATATATAAATAAGAATGTCAGTACTATATACTTAGTTTAGAATAATTTTATCTTATTGTTAGAGACGGTGCCTATGGAGGGGGAGCTGGTGTGATGGACTACAGGGAAATGGGGGAGCACATTCAAGAAAGGGGTGTGTGAGAGACAGGAGGCAGCACAGTATAGGGATGAATAGGAAACAGAGAAAGAGAGTAAGGATAGCAACTCCCTAGAACAGGTCTTCAAACATGGCCCTTTTATGACTTGTGGACTTCAACTCCCAGAATTCTTCAGCCAGGCATGCTGGCTGAGGAATTCTGGGAGTTGAAGTCCACAAGTCATAAAAGGGCCAAGTTTGAAGACCCCTGCCCTAGAATCTCCCAGTATACTATGGTAGGGTAAAAGTAGTAAGGATTTAGTCTGGCAACATTCTATTGTACGTAAGCAAATAAAGAACTGAATTCTGGCTGAGTTGTTACATGCTGTTCTTGGCTTTGCCTGCCACATATTTTCCTATAAGAATTCTAAAAATTGATTCCTTCGATCTATTTTCATAGGACTAATTTCTAAGCTGATAATTATTCTTACTGTTGTTCTTAGAACCTGTCCATTTACTCAAATTTACCTTGGTTTTTAGTGAATAGTTGTCAAAGTAATAGACCTTAGTTTAATCCCTGATCTTAAAACTGACACATCTTAAAATTGCCAGGGCTAAGAAACCAGCATTTGGTGTCTAGAGCTGAACCTTATCTCATCTCATGTGAGGCTATCCTCCAGCTTGATAAGGAGTAACTGATAAACACTCTTTGAACATGGCTCTTCAGCCAGTTACTTATCCAACTTATCCACACCATCCTATCAGCATTTAACTTGCTAATCAGACAATAAGAGATTCTTAAAGTAGCTGATTTTTCTACTAAGTGCTGCAGTGCAGATCGCTCTTCTTTGTTGTTCCAAACAGCTGCACCTGCATTCATAATACTTCCATTCATTCAAGCACCTTGAAAAACATAGCCCAATTTTCCAAATCCTCTGGACTATTTCAAAGAGTTTAGGAATTATTGTTCTTTTCTCCAAAGAGTTTGAATCTCTACAGAACCTGAAATTCCTTAACTCAGGCAGTAACTCTCATGTGGGTAGATGGTGCCATTTTGGCTATGTAAGAAGCCATACTCAGGAGAAAATATGCTGGCTGGCTGATTTTGAGCCACTCCTCCTCTCTCAGCCCAACCCACTTCCCAAGGTGGTTGTTAGGAAAACAGGAGGCAGGAGTATTAGGTATATTTGTCACCTTGATTTATATTCTATTAGGTTTTATCCTATCTCATTCATATACCTTACACACACACACACACACACACACAACCTTTAGATTTTTTAAATCCCACCTTTATTATTTTTTATGAGGGCCCATGGCATCACATTTACAACACCTTTCCCTAATTTACCTGTGACATTTAGAATCCACCCCCCCCCCAATAACCCCAGGGCCTGACAAACGTTCTCCAGACAATGTCAAGGGCAGCATATTGATTTTTAGCATGTGCAGGGAGAGAATAGAGAGCAATATCCAACCGGTATCGTATTTTCCGAAGAATTCATGGGAATGTTTTTCTTAGAACTGGGGAAGGGCTGAATCACAGGATAGTAAACCCACATGCGTTTCCCAGTACAAGTTCAACTCGGGAAAGGAAACGGGCAAAAAGGAAACCGAGGGGTCCTTGGCGCTCTTTGACTCGCTTGTTTTCTTGTCGACGTTTCATTACCTAAACCAAGGTAGCACTGACGATGTTACCTAGTTTGGGTAATGAAACGTCGGCAAGAAAAGCAAGCAAGCTCGGAGAGCACCAAGGACCCGCTCATGTCAACCCTGAGCTACAAAAATTCTCCTCTTTTGGGAACGAGGAGGCTGGCTCCGGTGCCGAGCGGAAGGGGCCGAAAGCCCGGAGCTCGTGTGAGCAACAGGCAGACGAGGCCGCACAACTGAGAAGGGTCTCGGGATGTACCCTCCAGCTCCTAATACGCGACTGAAGTTTCCACAGCCCAGCCAGGCGGGAACTCTACCCCGCGCGCCTCCTCCGTTCCGAAGGTTTCAGGAAGGGGAGAGCGAAGGGATACCCGCGCTAAGGACCCGCAGCTCCACGCCCGCCTTCTCCCATACCGAGCAGCAGCTCCCTTCCCTCTCACCTGAAGTCTCGCGACCGCGCTTTAATTGCCCAAATCAGCCGCGGCTTCCAAGGCACGCTGGAATCAGCTGATTCACGTAAAGAGAAAGAGGCGGGCTTTGCTGGGCCGAAGGGGCGGAGCTGACCTGGCGAAAAAAGGTGGGAAAGATGCAGGAACAGAAGATGAGGACGGGATCTTGAATGGGACAAACTAATGCAGATGCGTAAGCTTAAACCACTGCTAGAAAGGGGTAATAACGCGGCTGAAAGTGGCTAGAGGTTGAAAAGAAAAGCGAACAAAAGAACAATTATCGTAAGATTTTAAGAAATGACTATTATTGGCATTTTCTTAGAATGGTATACACTCTTTATTGCCCTTTTTCTAATTCAGAGATCATGAGCAAAATCAATAGTAAAGCGACCAGGTCTGGCTTGGAAAACTGTGCGACCTCCAATGGGCATGAAAGAGAATACAGAAAATTCTACCTCGTTGCTGCCCTCTAGCCATAATGTGGCTTTTTTTTAGCACGTCAGTTCTCGTAAGCTCTGGGGCCTTTTTTTGTTTGGGAAGCTTGTGTTTGTTTTCAAAATACCATCAATGCCCCGTAGGCAGGAGTTAATGAATACACCCTATTGTGCATGCTTTGGTACTGTTATCAATGCTGAACATTATAATTGCAACAGAAATTGGCAGGACGTTGAAAAGGTGCCAAGGTGCTTATTTGTGCTTAAAGCCTGAGCTTATGTGATAAGCTGTGTGTAGCACAGTAAATGTTACCTAAAATGTAGAGAGCTTTTTTAAAAAACGTAAATTCAGTTTTGCACTGTTCAGGAATGCCAATGCAATCCAATGCATTCATTTCTGAATGAAGCCCAGTGAATTTAAAGTTTTAATTTTCTTTGTTTTCATAATGTTGGGAGTTGAAGTATTTTGTAGGTACTGTGAACCTTCCTGAGAGCAGGAATTTGATATGAGTAATTACTGGTGAAGCAGGATATGTAACTAACAGAAAAGAGATTTAGTTACAGGAAATATGTTATAGGCATGAGTGAAGCTTACCACCTAGATAACTACATCTATCAGAAGGAGAATCAAAGAGTCAGAGCATGTGAAGCTGGGAAGAAAAGCAGAAGGAACTGACCTGAGATTAATCGTCTTGTACATAAAACAAAGCAGGCACTGTGATAGACAAAAAGGGGCCACAGAATAAATCCTTAATTGTCTATCTACATTCCCTCAAGCTGTGCTGCCAGCTGTGTAAATCATAAGCACACATAATTACTACTATTGCTGTGTTAGGGGAAGTAAACAGTAAAATGAGACCAGCATGCATGAACCATTCTGCATTTAATCATGATTTACCAACTGGAAGGGATGGGATAGCTCAGGTTTTCTTGAAATAAAATACAGAGAGAAGTTGTATAGAAAGCATGCTGTAACACTTCAAGCAAGAAAAAAAAGAGAAAATAATACTGTAACGTGTGTGTACACGAGCCTTCAAGTCAGTGTTGATTTGTGTGATTACCTGGATCTGTCCCTGAAATTTATTGGCAAGATGTTTCGGAAGTGCCCCACCCATTGGCTGCTTCCCAAGACTGAGAAAGAGTGATTGATCTAAGGTCACTCAATTGACTTCATGCCTAAAGCTGGACTAGAACTCACAGTGTCTGTTTTTAGCCTGGTGCCTTAACCATTACTATATAGCAGGGTTAGGCAATCTTGGCTCTTTTATCTCGTGGAGTTCAACTCCCAGAATTCCTGAGGGAGTTGAAGTCCACGAGTCATAAAAAAGCCCAGGTTGCCTACCCCTGCTATATACCAATAGGCTAAAAACTGATGGCATGGGTTCAGATCTTGTTATTTTACCACAAGCTCCCAAAGAGTTGAACATAAATTTTAAACACTGCCCACCAACTCCCCTCAAGACAATCCCCAACACCCTCACTTTTCATTATTGCCTTATCTCTTGTCCCCACTGGTCACCAGGCAAAGGATTAGTGCAACTCCCATTGAAAGGTTGGAATAATGCAAAAGAAGGGTTGCCCCTGGATACAGGCTAAGTTCTGGAGCAGCAAAGTTAGCCTGCTCCGTAAGTATCACAGCTGTGAAAAGGAAGCCTACAAACTGCAAAACATACATTTTCATATATATTAACACTTTCCCCATTGGTCATTTGTTCTGGGAGTTAACATAATATAGACTTTGGTCTAGATTTTTTATTTTGTGTTCAAGTTTATGATTAAGTTGTACATTTGGAAATATGCACATTCTCTGGAACAATATTTGTTAAACTGAAAGAGTTACACAAAGAATAAATTTGAATTATTGGCCTAAAACTGTAGAAGAAAGGGAGTTCTTATGAGTCACAAGAGACCTCATGCAAGTCATATGAACATTCATACATTTCCTATCTTTGGTAAATAGAAAACATGAGAGACAGAAAATCAAGCCGTTTGAGGGCCGAAGAAAATGGGCGACATTTTATGTGGAAATTTTCCTACTCCCAGATGCCTATGCTGCCATTATGAAGAGAAAGATTCATCACAGCAAGACAACATGCAACCATTACTGAAAGTAAGCAGTTTCTTATCTATGACAGGGAGAGGCATGGGCTAAATCTCATGAAATAAAGGAAATTTCTTGATTGGGGTGCATGTTAGCTTCACAAAATAAGAAACATTAGAGAAAATAAGGTGATAACAACTTATTAGATTGCCTTATATATAAAGTTAGCTAGATGCTTGTCTTTATAACACACAGGATGCAAATGCACATTTATACTGCATGGTCTTTGCATATGCAAT
This sequence comes from Crotalus tigris, assembly GCF_016545835.1. Classification (NCBI taxonomy): domain Eukaryota; kingdom Metazoa; phylum Chordata; class Lepidosauria; order Squamata; family Viperidae; genus Crotalus; species Crotalus tigris. Next base: position 271,305 of record NW_024096479.1, read on the forward strand.
ACAAATAGTCCTCAACTTACAACAGTTTGTTTAGTGACCATTCAATATTACAACAGCACTGAAAAAAGTGACTTATGACAATTTTTCACACTTGCAACCATTGCAGGATCCCCATGGTCACATGATCAATATTTGGATGCTTGGCAATTGAATCATAGTTATGACGGTTGCAGTGTCCCAGTGTCCCAGGGTCGTATGATCACTTTTTGTAATCTGACAAGCAAAGTCAATGGGGAAGCCAGGTTCACTTAACAACCATGTTGATAATTTAATTACAGCAATTCATTTAACAACTGTGGCAAGAAAGGTTGTCAAATGTCACTTAACAGCTGTCTTGTTTTGGGCTCAATTATGGTTGTAAGTTGTGGACTATCTGTACTGAATCCTTAAAGACTTATCTATTTGAAGAGCTAGCAGAACAGGCCTGCATAACTCTGGATGGCTATAAGGTGGCAGCCAAGACACAGCATCTGGATTTTTTACCATATCAAAATATAAACTATTGTATTCTCATACTGTAATATAACTCTGTCACGAATCAACTAAAAAAAACAGAGAACTGATAGCACAAAAATATGAAAAGATCTGATCAATAAGCACATTTCTGTTACAGAAATGTTATTAATTCACCCAGTCAGTTTAGAGCTCCAAGAAGCATGCAACAGTCAAGGAATGCATTGCATCCACCCTAATTCCATACTTTTTCAGAAACCAAAATCTGGAAGAACCTACAAATTCTGCTTCATCCAGGCCATGATTTTGGTGATGAATTCTTGTGGGAAAGAATGTCATGCTTTATGTGAAAGAAACTAGAATATATATTTCATAAAATCTGTGTTTCAATATACAGCCTAACCTATTCTAAAGGTTTGATGGGGTTACAATAAATTTAAATAAGGAATAATGCCAGTAATAACTTCAGTTAACTTTCAATCATAAATAGAAGAATACAAACACACACACACACACACACACACACACCTATGTATATATGTACGTATGTATGTACATATATATGCATGTATATCTTGGAGTTAGAAAACAAGGAGAAAGGTTTTGTATTCTCTATTAGAATATGAAAGATTATCCTTTACCAGGCAGAACAAAAAACAGTTCATTTGAACTTCAACTATGTGCTCAGAAAGATGGTATATCTATTACCTGTGGATTCCTGCTTTTAACTTCTTAAACTCATTAATCTTGATTAATTTTTCTGCTGAGTAATCTTGTGGGGCCCACTAAGGGGCTACTTCTTCTGGCACATTAAACATTTCATATTCCACTATTAGAAAAACATAATCAGTGCAGACATATCTCAGAAGTGACAGTAACAGGTCTTTAAGTGAGCAATTGTAACCTGCAATCACAGGTTCAAGTGAGACAGGAAAAGTCATCTTCTGAGAGCTGATTTTGAGCTTGGACTCAGACTTGGAGAATATATAAAGGAGATACTTCTTGAAATTATCATAAAATATAATATTCCTGTATTATTTGATTCACAGATAGTGAACTTTTGGGTCAAAAAATGGTTAAGAAATCTTAGAACTGCATGTATGTGTTCTCCATCTCTCTCCCATTGATATTTAAGCCAAGAAGAAGTCTTCCGTTTGGGAATGTCTCATCCTACTTGCATCTTGAGACACTGAGTGAAGGTCCTCACTCTGTGGTGTGCAAAGGAATCAGCAGGTGAGTGCTTTGCAATGAATAAAAAGCTTTATAGGAAGCATTCTGGAATGAAAACATTTGAAAAGCTAATTACTACTGTACAATAAGATCTTCTTAGCTATAAAAAGTAACTTGTTAAAATCAGAGCATTCTTTGCACTTATTGTGAATTCATGAATATTATCTGGAAATTTGTTATACTACTAACTGAAGAAAAATACAGTGATGGACAATGCATCCAACAACTATTTAGTTCAAATGGTTCTTCACAGAAACACCTCTCAGAAGCTTTGACTGTGTATCCATATGATTGCAGAAATGAGAATTTAACCGTCAGTTGAAGTAGGTTCTAGATTAGGTGCCATGTTTCATTGCAGAAACAGGAAGGAACACTTTGTTTTCATAGTTTGAAGAAAGTAAATATTAGCATGCTTTATCCTTGAAGGCACCATTTGGAGACAAGCCTCCCCTCTCCACATATTTGATAGATTGTTTGACTGCATAAACAAAATTATTACATATATGAGTAAGGAATGCTAGTTTGTGCATTGCATGGCCCTGAATCACTTTAATTGTGATAGATTTATAGATTTGATTTGTGAGTTCAATTATTAAGTATTGTGAAGAGACAATTATTATATTCTGTCCCAGTAGAATATACAATCAGCTGGTAGCTTTGAAAGTCATCAGCCTAAACACTGAGGAGGGAATCCCTTTTACAGCCATAAGAGAAGGTAAGAAAAAAAAAAGAAATATGAATACGGCATTCAGTCTGTATGATGAATCATGATCTGAATATTGTGACCAATTAGGTTGAACTAAGTATTATTACAGTACTGAATCATTATTTTGATGCCTTTGAGTCAGTTGTGACTCCTGGTAGCCTGGATGAATTCCTGCAATTTTCATGTCAAGATTTCAGAAATGGTTTCCCATTGCCTTTTTCCTTGGGCTATGAGACAAATGATTGGTCCAAGGTCACTCAGCTGGTTTTGTGCCTACGGTGGGATTAGAACTCAAGGTCTCCTAGTTTCTAACCTGCTATCTTAACCACTACACCAAACTGGTTTTGTTTTGTATTAGGCTGAATGTATTAATCTTAGAAGCAATAGAAGGCCATATTGGGATTCAAACAGAATCAGTGGTCTACATTTTTTAATATTTTGCTCTTCCCATCCCAGACTTACAATCCGATGCTAATAGGGCTGTGTTTGTATATGTGAATGAGAAATATTTATATGATGTTTATTACTCCTAAGATATACTGTAACCAGGTAGAGTAGAAGTTTATGCTACTGCTATATAAACTACATGCAGATGCTTCAGGCTGTATGTCCCTACTTGCACCTAATAAATCTGCCCAGGCAACTTCTTTTTTCTGGCATGTTCCCATGATGTTGCCTTCATCATATTCCAGCCCATTAAGGAAACAGGCTTTTAGTTGTCCTTAGTTGTGTTAAGATCAAAGTATTCCCCCTGCCCTTGTCATACACACCCCAATTAATTTTGACACTATCCAAGGACAGCCCCAAGATGTGCAAAATCTGCTAGGTTTAGTTATCCCTTGCATTGGAAGGAAGTCAGTGAAATGATTGCAGTTAATGAAAATGCTACTTTTGTGGGTTTTTACTGATTCAAGAATTGGTAGAGAGCCCTATAACTCAGCGATAGAGACAGACTTATTTTTGCTGTGTTGAAAAGAAGGCTTCTGAAAGCATGTTTATATGATATATTCAGCCAAGCTTTGTGCTAACCATAAGTAAACTCTTTGATCTAATGCCAGTCATCATTACAAACTGAGGCAAACTCCTGCTTGGGGATAAACAAAACCTTGGCATTCCCCCCTCCCCTCACCCCCCCCCAAAAGGTTATACAGACCTGAAAGGAGTGGCAGTGAGGGTTTAGCCATCTGTAAGCATCCACAGGCAAAGGGGGAACACAAGTAAACTTGTGTTCTTCCTTTGCTAAAACACAGCTTTAGACATCCAACAAACTCTTTTGTCAGTGCAGAAGGGGGAGGGGTTTCTGAAAGTCCACTGATCATAACCTTTGTCCTGGCATAATTGCCTGTTGAGAATTTACTTAACCAAGAGAAGCTTTCAAGAAACTTAAATTTCATTTAACAAACCTCTTCTCTCCCCCCCCCCCGTATTTAAGCAATTTTAATCTAACAATAATTCATTTCAGCAACAGAATCGCAACACTTTTCCAAGAGTGTGTTTGCTGTAAGAAGAGAGCCATATTAGATTGTGGTGGTAAAAAATCACCAACGCTTAAACTTTTATAAGATGTAGCTCAATTTATCAGATGACTAAATTGATACAGGTTTTAAACTGGAGTGAGGTAGCGGTTAACAATTATAATGTGTTAAAAACCCCTACCTTGCTTTTTGTTCTACCAGTGAGAAAGATCAGCAAAGTTATGGGGTGGAAATGATAGTTTAAACCATTCTGAAGCATTCATTCTATAATTAGGATGACCCAATTTGATAATCTCTTGTTCCAAATTCCAGGGGTGGAACCTTCCCAGGGATAGAACAGTTCAGAGTGACTGTGGGAGGTTGGGACGGTCTCATGATCAATCAGAACTATGTCTGACAAATCAGATATGCTGAAATTGAGAAATTTGACAAATCTAAGTTGAAGAAGACAGGAATGCAAGAGAAAAGCCCACTGCCTTCAGGAGAAAACACTGACCAGGAGAAGCAAGCAAATGAATTGTAATGAAATGGCCCCTTCTAAATTATGTACTGTACATTTCACAGGCATTGTCTTCTTATTTTACTTCTTGTAGCTGCTTTAACTTTGTAAGATGCAAAACGTTGGATAAGCTTTAAATGATTGTACTGTCCCTTTCTCCTCCCGCCCCTTAAAAAGAACAGGGCAAACTATTAATGCTGAACAAAAGCACTTTCCTTTCCATCTGCCTGTCCACCTTCTGGTGTGGTAGCACAAAAGCTTGCATGTTCTTCAAAGAAGATTCTAGGAGGGAGTATAGTAGTCTAATAACACATGAATATGTACACAAAACTGTACCAGGGTCCTGTGACTTGTAAAATGGATTTCAATTGAGTGCTGTTTTTGTTCAAATAATTTTAATTATTGGAGTGCACATTTTTTAAAAGATGTAAATAAAATGTTTTAAAACCTAGTGGAAAAAAAGAAAATATTTAGGCACCCAAAACTGTCTTGCTGTCATCTAAGTTGTTCAGCTGTTTTCTTTCTCCTACATCAGTGGTGGCGAACCTATAGCATGGGTGCCACAGGCAGCACTCTGAGCCCTCTCTGTGGGCACGCGCGCCATCGCCCCAGTCCTAGGCCTTCAGCTAAAACCTTTTCGCTTTAGGCCTCTGCTGCCATGTGCAAAAAAAAAAGGTTCAATCAGTCAATTTCAACCTCGCGGGGAAAAAAAAGATCTTGTAAAGTTGGAATTGATTGATCGAACTTTTTAATCCCACCCAGTCTGCCGTTACCACTGCAGCCACGCCCAGCCAATGGGCCCCGCCCTGCCAATGGGCCCCACCCAGCCAATGGGCCATACCCACCCGGCACACCACGATGCATAAGTGGGTTTTGGGTTGTAGTTTGGGCACTCGGTCTTTAAAAGCTTCGCCATCACTGCCCTATATCAATCTGATTATTGTATCTATGGTCCTAGTTTCCCTCCTCAAGAGCCTGAAGCATGCCAATATTGTGCTCCTTCATGACATCTTCCAGACCAAAGAGAGCCTGACTTTAGTCTTGGAGTACATGGTGAGTGGCTTTTCATCAGATTTGTCAATTTGCTTATTGAAGGACGCAAACCTTCTTTTTTTTTCAGTGCTTCCCCTCATTTTACAGCAATGTGGAATGGATCCATCACAGTGACTGTTGCTTTCTGCATGCTTTTGACCCTTGTCCTTGAGGTTTGCCTGGTCCCATTTGTATTTTAAGCTCTGCTTTATGTGACCTGAAGCAAGCAGGAGCTGATCGTTTTTGCAGTTACAGTCAATGCATTCAAGGTGCTGTTTTCAAAGATTTGTTTCCTAAGTTCAGTTCACTGCCTTTCCTTCTCTTCTCAGTGTTTTACCACTCATCTTTATCTTTTTATGTGCCACTATCTTGATTTTTTTTTGTTTTTGTTTTGACCCCTCTCTGTGGACATCTCTGATTTTTGCTTTTGGACAATTCAAATATTTCTCAGCCCCCACCCATTACATGTAGATCATATGGTGCTCTGCTTGTAAGTGATTTGGGATAGTATTATACAAAGATTTAATCCGGAGATGAACAATAAATAAAGGTTTTCTTCACCTGATTTCCCAGCAGAGGGTTTCCTGGTGTTGACTAAGAAGGGGTTACTTTCTATTCAGTGATTATTTTTTTCAAATGTAGTTGAGCTTTACTTTGATAAAGAACCTCTAGAAAATCTCTGGGCTTGATAATTAATTCTTATTTTTTCTGCATCTATTTAGCATACGGACTTGGCACAGTACTTATCTCAGCACCCTGGGGGCCTTCATCCTCATAATGTTATGGTATGTTTTGTATATAAAAGGCATATATTGTGAACAAACATTGTCAACAGGCTTAGCGTATTAGGGTTCACCTATTTGTCTTAAATATATATATATATCTTTCTCTTGCATCTAGTTCCAACTGTGTGATTATGTTGTGCTAACAAGTATGAAAGAGAAACCAAGATTTATAATCTTTCCCCATTGCTGAGTTGAAGTGCTCTTTGTCTATTCTTGAGTCTAACAGATTTAAAAACCTTGCGACTGCTTTTGGATAGTGTGGGAATCTGCTTTCATTTTGGTTTTGGACAAGATTAAGGAAATTAATCCTTAATCTTGCGTATAAACATGCTTCTGCTGTTTATACGCAAGCAGGAAAGACTGTATTAACCTTGCCCCCCCATGCTTTCATAATATGAAAAAATAATAACCTGTCATATGTGTACAGCCTGTCATCCTCCATGTTATAGCCTTAGCCATTGATTCTCAAGAGTATATTCTCTCCTTCCTACCCCCAAGTATGTCAAATGATTGCATTAAATGTTTGTGAAGTGCAGCGCTCCTATATTACACTTTTATCCTTCCTCAAGCCCTCACCAAACAAAGGTACACCATATTGCTGGCCATTCATTTATGACCCCAGAATCCAAAATCAAGAAAAATTGCATATTAATATAAAGATCCTTCACCATGGAAGTCTGCAAAAAGAATTCCCCACCACGATATAGGTAGTCCTCGACTTACAATCACATTGAACCAAAATTTGGTGTTGCTAAGCAAGACATTGGTTAAGTGAGTTTTTATGACCTTTCTTGCCACAGTTGTTAAGTTATTAACAACTGCAGTTATTAAGTTAACACGGTTGTTGAGTGAATCTGGCTTCCCCATTGACTTTGTCTATCTGAGGGGTCAAAAGGGGATCACATGACCCCAGGGCGCTCCAACCATCATAAATATGAGTCAGTTGCCAAGCATTTGATTTTTCATCAAATGACCATGGGGATGCTGCAATGGTCATATGTCACTTTTTTCAGTGCCATTATAACTTCAAACGGTCACTAAATGAACTCTTGTAAGTCAAAGACTACCTGTATTCTGATGGTTGTTGATTCATTATTTGGTCACTAATGAATCCCCAAATTTAAATCACGACTGAACAACTGAAGTTCCGCTTAACTGGTGACTTTGTTGTTGTTGCTGCCTTATTTTTGAGAAGGAAATATTTCAATATCTGTTTTCAAAAGAAAACACATTTTACCTAGTTCAAAAAGAAACTCAAGCTGTATAAAGCACCTGTAGAGTGTACGTGAAGAAACTGTGGATTTTTTTCCCCTTTGTGGTGTTAGTTGTTGCATCTCACGTACAAAGATCCTTTGGAGCAGTGGTTCTCAACCTTTTTAATGCCGCGACCCCCAACCGGTCGTAAGTCGAGGACTACCCAACCAGTCGTAAGTCGAGGACTTTCCCTGACCGGGAGCGCCGCGCATGCGTGGTGCCGCCCCCTGCGCCAGCCGAGGCGTAGCTGGCAAGCGGCAGAGATGGCGCAGGCCAACCACCGGTTGGGCCACCAGCTGGCCCAGCCCAAGGGAGGTAAGGCACCCGCCGGGCCCCACATGTGCCAGCAACCCTCCTTGCGTCTGCCGGCCTCCCACTTCCCACCCCTGGCCCTCTTTTACTTACATTTTTAGTAGTTGCTCAGCAGGGAGGGGTGGAAACTTCCAGACAGCTCGCCTTCGCTGCAGACCACTTGCAGCACAGTTTGCAGAATGGGACTTTTGGCGGGCTCAGCAGGGCAGAGACAGCCTGGACAATTCCTATTGGCTTTTGAAAGCCAATAGAATAAAAGGGAGTAGCACAGCTAAGGAAAAGGGGGAAAAAATGGCGGACTGCGTTGTTTGGCAACCCCTGTGAAATGGTCATTCGACCCCAAATGGGGTCCCGACCCACAGGTTGAGAACTGCTGCTTTGGAGGATCTGCCGGTGACAGCATCAGAAAGGGGGGATTTGAAGTCCTCCAGGGCCTTACAGTGGATCACATGAAGTCATTTTTATAGATCCCTTCAGTACAAACATTATTTTCATCCCCAAACCCTCAGGAACACTCTGGAGCCACTCAAGTCCTCACCACTGCTCCAAGTATTCCTCATCAGGCCACCTGCACCCCCTCCAGTTGATTAACAAGGGAGTCTACAAACATCTGCAAATAATCAGTGCCTTTTCCACACCCTCCACTTTGACATGTTTCTTTCTTACTAAGTAAAAACACAGCTGGTTTCTGTGAACGGCAAGACATGGTTGAAGCTTCATGGCAGGTGGGAGAACATCCTTTTCTTATTCTATTATTTATTATTCTTTAGCTCCAAGGATAAAATACAAAGCAAAGAAAAAGAAAACAAACTAACAAACATTTGACACCAACAAGAAAAAAAAAATATGCGTACAACCTCCCCCCAATATCAAATACATTATTGACAACTAACATTAAACATAAACAAAATTCTACTCCAGCTGAATGCTTACAAATATATCAAAAAGGTCTTTTCCATCTCAGGTAACCCCAAAGGTAAAACTAATCTTCAAATCCCTCTTTTAACCATCTGTTATTTTATTTAACATGTAGAAAATCCACAATGGTTTCCAATCTTTTATAAACTTGTCCAATCTGTTGTCTCTAATCAGTCAGGTGAACGAACTCGCTAAATAGAAACTATATAACCTTATGCCACCACAGGAATCCTGGACAACTATTCTCACTGCCCTTTTCTTTTCCATCATATTTCTCAGCCTTTTTTCCTTTTGTATTTATTTGGGAAAATCCCCAGGCTTCCTAATGTGCTTATAAAACAAAGCATCAGAAGCTCTTCATATCATTTTTAATATGCTTCTTTAGTTGTTTTTAAACGGAACTCACATGAGATTGAGCCAGGATGAAAATGCAATTCGTAAAGAGCAAGGTTTTTTTTAATTCTTTCCTCCTTGTTATCTGATCCCCACAATTCCTATCCTACAACAGTTACAGTATTTGCTTTAGCCTCTGACATCCATTAGAATCCCCCTTTTTATATTTCTATTCCTCGCCTATTTTTTTTTTAAATCTACATATTTAAGCCCTGCAGAATTTTGTTTTCAACAGTCTGAATTAATATCAGGAAAGTAGTATTTGTTTTATTCTGTGGCAGTCAGGTAATTAGCAACCCAAAGTTATCTTGGAGTTGAGTGGCACCAAATCAAATAGAAGAAACTAAGACAGCATTCACTTACCAAACAGAGACAAAAAAAGCAGAACCAAATCTTTGAAACAGTGTGGGATTTTTAAACCATGAAAAGAATGTTCACAAGGGGCTGCATTTTGCCATTTGCCATATGGGAGTCCTACATCTTGAAACAATTCCCAAAGTAGACATAACCATAATCTAATCCCTTTACCAGGAGGAAAACTGATGAGATGGTTCCCAGCTATCATATCTAGCCTTCTGAATTCTTTCTATGATTTTAGCAAGACTCACATTATTCTAGTATCCCTTTGGTGGGTCTTGGAGCCTCCAGACAAATTCTGGGGTATCTACTGATGCTTGCCGTCATTGGGAAAGATGTCTCTGAGTTGTTTTTCCTCATTTGAGGCCTTTGGGGTATAAGGGTAAAAATAGGAGTAAGAGGCCTCTGCTAGGCAAACTGCTTCCATTTCTAATATCACTCCCCCAAACACCCTGAGGTTCAGCTACTCTATTGATTTGTTCTAACTTACATCACCTTTCTTTAGCTCTTGAGTGAAAAATGGGATATAAATCTAATAAACAAAATAAAACAATCCATAATATCTTTTCCCCTAAGATTGAGCTAATTAATTTTACAAATTCTTTTTGCATTTTCATTTTATCCAAACATTCTGACATTTAGCCATGGCCCCCATCCTATTCCAGATTGTTTTTCTTCAATAAGCTGTTATTCCCCTTACCCCTAGATTGCTTTTATGACTCTTCTCTTGGGGAATTCTGGCTTCTGTTTGACTATGGGGGAAAATAAAAAGAGAAGCAAATAAATCTCTTCATCCAGCACAACTGTTACTAGCAAGAGAATAGGTATATAACAGAAGAGTTGCTAGGAACGTGTGTTGTGGGTTTAAAATATGTAAACAACTTATAAGGAAGAGTCATTTCATTCATTCATTCATTCATTCCCTTTCTTTCTCCTGGAAGTTTAAGACACTATGTTACACTACCATGGCTCTGATTTTCCCTTTTGTTTCCAGCTTTTCATGTTCCAGCTTCTGAGAGGGTTGGCTCACATCCATAAGTGCCATATCCTTCATCGAGATCTGAAACCTCAGAATTTGCTCCTGAATTGCTATGGAGAGCTTAAATTAGCTGATTTTGGTGAGTCATCATAGCCTGATCCCTATCAGACAGTTATTCAGTAGATGAGTTTCTTAGGCCTATAGATTCAGGGCCATGGCATTTCCATTTGGTAAGCTACAAAGAACAAGCTCTTCTGTCTTTAATTCAGCTCAAGCTAAATAGGTGTCAGTTTAGACATTTGGGATAATTAATGTTAAAAATTGAGAAATATAGGAAAAATCAACTGCATTATATAGTTGGATAGTACTTTAGATTATTCACAACAAAAAGATGCAAAATAATTGTAATACATTATGTCTGTGATTTGTGCCCTGCAATTCGTTGTATAGATAGACAATGGGTCAAAATGATAATTCTGACTATGATTTTAAAATTCTGATTTTTTCCCCTCTGCTTTGTCAGGTCTTGCTCGTGCTAAATCTGTCCCCAACCAAACATACTCTGCTGAGGTGGTGACTCTTGGCTATCGTCCTCCTGATGTTCTGCTTGGAGCCACTGATTATTCATCAGATGTGGATATTTGGTGAGAACAGATTTGGACCATTAAGAGGAAGGAAATGAAACTCAACACACTCATCCTTTCCCTTCTTAGGGAAAGATGGAAGACACAATAAGAGCATTTTAAAATGTGGAAAAATGCAGTGAAGAAGAGCATACTCTGATTATCAAAAGTTACATGGGCTTGAATTGGAAATGAAATTTACTGTATTTTCTTTTTTTTTTCTCTGAACTCTCAATTGCTTAAAGATTTAAATATTTAATATCAATTGTGTCCCAAATGAAATGTCATGTTTTAATTTGAGTAGTCCATAATAGAGTAGACTGCTTGCCAAGTGGTGTCTAGAGCACTGTAAGAGAAAAATGAAACTAAATCCAAAGATTTTATTCTGGTCACCCAATCTTTCCCATAAGCAATGCCATAATTCTTACTTCATATAGTTTGATTATGATTAGCTCTGCTGATCTCCTAATGGTTACAGAATTCCTAGAAATTTTATTGATTTGACAGAACTAGATCTTTATGAAGTGATAAAGTCAAATGTCATAGTTTGAAAGATTTCATCTCATTAAGTTACAGCTTTACTGGAAAAAAAATTATTTGATGAGGTGAAAAAGCACTATCCCCTGTAGAATTCCCAGATTACTAGCATCAGTTTAAAAAAATCCTGGTCTGCAGCCATTTTGATCACTATTCTATGTTTCTAGCTAAGTCATGATCATGACTGACATGCAGAGTCTGGAACAAGGTGTTCCCATACTATATTGTAGTATACTATACTACAATATATTATAATATAACAAAAAGCAGGACTACATTAAGAGAGTGTGAATTATGCAAGTCCTACAAGATAATCTAGAATATGGATTAATATGTGCCCAAAGCAGTAAGTTCCCTGAAGATGGGCTCCAGCATAAATCCAAAAGCTCAGAATAAATCTCTGGTCCCGATGACTGATCCAGATTTGATCTTGCAATAATCCAGAGTTACTATGCCAAGAGGGAAGGGAAATGAATGGTGTATGACAGCCCTTAAATTGTGATCCAGGTTCTAATGTGTTTAGGAAAGTACGTATGTGGGAGGAATTAAAACTGATTATTGTAGCAGAACCATTTATTACGGCCTGAAGGAGTTTATAGTGTAAGGAACTTCCATGCCAGTCAGCCACAATCATTATGTTAATAACAAGAGTGCAAAATATCTGAAAGATACAATTTTGCCTATTCCTAATAAAGGTTAAAACTGCAAGTTTTACTTCCTTCTTCCTCCTAAACTTGGTTTCTCCTTCTCTTTTATCACAGATTTTGATGTTTAGGCAGTGTGATATGCAGTTCAGTTCTTAGAGTTTCTCATATTGTAGTAGTAAAGAAATCTGTTGTGACAATACTGTGCTACCGGAGCGTTTGTGCATTATATTGAGAATGGAGCCTAGGGCATGAGCTGCAAGCTGAGCTTAAGAGCCACCACACAATTGAAGGAATTAAGGAAACAATCTGATGGATAGCAAAAGTTCTGCTCCACTTAACATCTGAGCTAGATACTAGCTATTTATTGTATACACAGCCTCAAGCATGCTAGATTAGCCTTAAACATTTTCGAGTGTATGAGCATACGTATTTAGATTAAATGTTGGTCATTTAGTTAAGAATGTCATATTCAGTTTAAATCCAAACCAGTTCTAGAGTGGCAGTTTCTCATGGATTCTTTCTTTTTTTCTTTTATTAGAGAAAGATGAAACTGCTGGAAAGTCCATATTAAATTGTATGCAATTTAATATACAGAATTTTGTATCTAGTTTTCTCTATTATATGCTTTAATGCAACTGCCTTAATTTATGCCTTAAAATATGCTTGATTCTAGTTTACACTGTCTCTTATGCAAGTTCCCCAATGTTTTTTTTCTTTTTTGAATCAATATTTCAAGTAACTGCTACCTTATGTAAAGTTTGTCATGATATGTTGCTAGTAGAAAGCATGATAAAAATGTATATTTTATATTCTGATGTTTTGATTTAGATTAGACATATTTGTAATGTGTATAAAAACAGCACTGGGTAGCTAAGTGACTTAATATTATTTTTCTCCAGGAGTGCAGGCTGCATATTTGTGGAGATGCTTCATGGTCAACCACTGTTTCCAGATGTTAGCAATATCTTTGACCAATTAGAGAAAATCTGGATAGTGAGTACAATGGTATATCTGAGAACTTCATAGTAAAACCATCAACACTTCAAAGTGTTACTATATCAATACAGATCGGGATGGGTAACATTTTTTGATGCTCAGAAGTTATCTTTCTGTCTTTCCCTTTGCCTTGTGAATTTGTTATAAGATGAATATAAGAAATTCAACAAGGGAAGAAAAAAAGAGTTTCACTTTTTGTGTGTTTGATCTTCAAAATACAAAAAAGCTAAAAGAAGATGCCTTGATACATAATAGATAAATTCACTGTATTCCGTTTTCTGAGCATGTAAAAAACCAGACAGACATTGGCTGTAATTTTAAATGCCACCATTACGCAAGAGAACTCAGTTTCGGTTCTTAATTCAATCCATAGCTAAATGCTTGCTTTGAAGTATTTTATCTTAATTGGCATGGATTTATTTGCTTGAGGAATGAGTCCTAGGACTTGAATCTTCAAATTAAGTTTCAGTGGTACTAAGGCCCAATATCTCCTCAAACAATGTTGTGAAATGAAGTTTTTGAACACCTGTCAGAAGATCTGCTTACTGACATGTCCCTTTCACCTCAAAGCAGTGGTGTCTCTCTCATCCTGACAGTCTGTAGCTTCTGAATGCCTTCTCTTGTAGAGACCCAGTCTTGATTTCTGGAAGAGCACTTTGGCTGGCCATTCTGACAGCTGCAGCCAATGATAAATATGAGAGCTTTGTACAGTACTTAGCAAATACATTCGGTTTTGTTTCTCATTTGAAAGGTATTGGGGATCCCATCTGAAGAAACATGGCCAGGAGTTTCCAAGCTTTGCCACTATAAGCCAGGTATGATTTCATACCTGTATATAAGAATGTTATATATCTTCAGCCTGTTTGCTGATACATGGGTGTGCTGCTGTTGTGAAGGATCATTATTATTTGATCACTCTTTCCATTTCCATGTGCAATGAACATGCTCACAATGGCTGCCTTCATGAGGAACACAATAGTCTGCAAACAGGTTGCTGGGGGTAGTGGGAGGATGGTCTTCTTGGAGGATCCAATCTGGGTCGGTCACTGGGACCAGAGGTTTAGTGTTCCAAGCTTTTTGGACTCATGCTGGAGCCCATCTTCAGGGAACTTCTCTCTACCAGAATGTGTACACTGACCCAAATTGGATTTGCAACATTATCCTGAGATACCAGGGCAATCTGGAAATAAACCTCTGTTTGGTTATCAATGACAGACACTCGCATATACAGAACTTATATTATACACATTAGAAAACTACAACATTACATTACTTTTCTACATAATCGCCATTCAAATTGAGGCACTTGTCATAATGTCTTACAAGGTTTGAAATTCCTTCTGTAAAAAAAATCTCCCGCCTGGGAATGAAGCCACCCTGTAACAGCATCTTGAAGTGCATTGTCATGCTGAAGCGGTGCAACGCAAGCCACTGTTTCATTTTTAAAAATTAGTTCATTTTCAATTGATCTAGCGGACGAGTCAACTGCAACACAACCTTCTCCTTCCACTTCTCACTACCTACTGAACTACTGCTCACAGCGCCATAGGACAGATGTCACTATCCCCACTTATTTCTTGCACATGCTCAAATGGAAGTTTATTTCCGAATTGCCCTCGTACATATATTTGCCTTCATTTGCGAGGGTCTTTTTGCTTCCCCATTCGTTTCCTGCAATTCTGCCCAGAATCAGTGAGAAGGGAGCAGAGAGGGATAGGCCTTTCCTTCCCATCCATCATGTGGGGGACTTTATCAACAGAACCTCAAAGGGCCAGTTGTATCTTAGTAGGATGTGGGCATTTTTTTTTTAAAGGAGCCTTCCTTTCCCTTCTGTTTAATATTTTCTCATGAGATGTCTTTCAGAGCAGCATAATCCAAGTGTTGTGGTTTAGGGAAGCAACGATCAACACTAATGCAAAGAAATGTGAAATATTAAAATCCTGAAACATAAACTCCCTCCTCTGCATCCTGGGAGAAAGGACAGAGACTGCGTAAAAGCCAGGGAGGGCAAGTGGGGGAAGCACTTTCAGTCTTAAGTTTTTCAGGTCTAGCAGAGCGTAGTAACATCTCTTCAAAGAGGAGGATGTTGCTCAGATGAGCTTCAGAGGCCCTGGTTTCCCTCCCCTGCTTGAAAACTAAACATCCCTCGTTTTCACATGCTGGCTGGTTTTGTAATGGTGGGGAAACTTTCACACCATTAGCCAGGATTCATTAATCACAGTGGCGTGAAATGGGAATGTGCTGGCTTCCTCAGCAGACTGGAGTTTGTGCCCCATCCTACCTACCCTGACATAGTAATTGGGGGTTGGGGAATTAGGTTCACTGCTTTGAATGAAAGGAGGAAAGGAAGATTCTCTGGGGAGTGGGAGAAGGACAGGGGGGAGGGCAAAGCCTCAAACCACTCATCAATTCCCTGCTGTTTTTGTAAGGAAAAACATAACATACCCAGAGAAATCCTTGCTGTGGAAAGGGCAGTAGTGAAGCAGTGACATGCTAATAAAAAGTCTCCTCATACGCTTTTTAAAAAAAGTATGACTCTGGAGGAAATACTAGTTAATTAACAACTGGTTTTTATAACATAACAAAATAGTGTGGGTTTGTAATGCAATTTATTTGCTGTTTGCTAACTTTTGATGTTTTTAAAATGGCGCTCTGAAAGCTACCAGTTCAAGGCATTTATTAACTATTCTGTCCCTTCCTTCTTAATGTTGCTTCTAATTAAACAGTGAAGAAAATCAAAGAAAAAACTCCAGTAGCATTATAAATGAAAGTCATTGGTTGGACTCCCAAAGCCCACAAAACATTTTGTGAATTCTAACTGAGAAAGTGCTTTGTCTGGAGTTGATTATAATCACTTGTACTAACTAGTCAGTAGATACCCATTGTTTGAAACATATTTTTCAGAGTATTGGGAGTAAATTTGTACTGTTAAATTGTAAGTTAGCACTGAAGCAACAATAAAACAAATCAACTTAAAATATTATCATCCCATATTAAAAATATGATTTGGATCATTATGGAAAGGCAATAACATAATTGTGTTGGAAGATGTCTGGATCTTACACAGCACAAATTGACAATCTATTTTTAAAAACAATATGCTGGATGCTGAAACACACAAAGAATGGTTGCGGGAACTGGGTATCTAATTCCTGAATCTAACAAAATGGAGCAAGGGAGACATGATAGCAGCCTTCCAATATGTGAGAGGCTGTCACAAAGAAGAGGGGGACAATATATTCTCCAAGCACCTCAGAGCAAGACTAGAAGGGAACTTATCAAAAACCTAGAATTAAGCAGAAATTTCCTGAAAGTGAGAACAATTAAATAGTGGAATGGGTTACCTTCAGAAGTTGTGACTACTTCAGTACTGGAGGTCTTTTTTTTTATTGAAAAGTTTTACAAAAATTACAAAGTATACCCCAAACCCACCCTACCCCCAGTACTGGAAGTCTTTTAAGAAGAGATTGGACAGCCATTTGTCCAGAATTGTATAGGATCCCTGCATGGACAAAGGGTTGGGCTAGAAGACCTCCAAGGTCCCTTCCAACTCTGTCATTCTGTATTCTGTATTTCTAGAGGGTCCTGTTGCTTTCTTATGATTATGGTCAGATTAATATAGGAAAATACTGATGACAGGGTCTTTTCTCCATTACTCAGTTGAAGTGCTTTCTGCCCATCCTTGAGTCACCACAAAACAAAGCCAGCATAACATTTGCTGTCTGCATCCTGGGTCCTGGATTGTACCTTTTCAAGGGGTGTTGTCTTGCTTTGTGAATTTCCCCGCTGGTATTGCCAAGGCAGTTGTTTGGTCTTGTTGCTGCTCCTTTGGAAGTTTATCTATCTTCTGTGTGATGGCTTGTCTGCCTCCTATTACATATCCACAGTATGCATCTGCTAAAAATCAAGGGTTTATAGTTTATTAGTCAATCAATCATGAGAGGGAGGAGAAAAGAAACTGAAGTGCAGGGTGATGATTGGTACCTAATCTGTTTAAAAATAGATTAAACATACAACAAAGGAATAAATAATAAATTATCACCCTAGGAATTGCTGCAGAGTCACATAGGAGTATATTTACTTATTGTAGTTTTTTAGACAATTATCTTCTAAAGCAGAGTTCCTCAATTTTTCTGGTTTTGCGGATCAGCGGGTGGGGTGGAGAGAGGATGATTCTGCACAAGTGGTTGGCAAGCACATGCATGTGCACCTGCCCCTCACATAAATGAAACACATGCGCATGTGCTTGCCTGCTGCTTGCACAAGTGAGAATGCATGTACACATGTGCACTTGCTGACTATTTCCGCTGCCCGGTTGCAATCCCCTCACAGCCCATTAGTGGGCTATGGCCCACAGGTTGGGGACCCCTGTTCTAAAGCATCTTCAATTAAAACTATTTCCATTTTTTGCATTAATTTAGTTTTTGAATTGAGCAAAGCAGAACTTTTTCAGACAATTCCGTGTTCTCATAAAGGTCAATAACTTGATCTTTTATTAGACATGTTAACATTAGATAAGTTATAATCCAGATACCTGACGTCAGAGACAGGAAGAGATTAGGTCAGGGGTAGGCAACCTTGGCTCTTTTATGACTCCTGGGAGTTGAAGTCCACTTGTCATAAAAGAGCCAAGGCTGCCTACCCCTGGATTAGGTATAAAAGAGCATTATTTTTTTTTTGCTTCAAACGAAATAAAATACATTCTTGCAACAGTGTTTTCAGTTTCTTTGCATTAAAATTTGCAACACATTGAAACAGATGCTACAGCCAAGTAATGTATTATAGCTGCATGACCTCCCCAACTGTAAGAATTATTTCTTTTATTTGATTGGCTATGACAATACAACAGATTCATCTTTGCCCTCAGTGAGATGAATTGCAATAGGAAATCCCATAGGTTTACATATGTATATTCTCAGAGCTCTGTAGAAAGACTGACTGATTATGACAAATATTGAAAGCATTGATTATGTATTTCATCTTTTAAAAATATTGATATTTCATTGATTAATGTAACGTTGAGCATGTAATCTTTGATTGGAGGAA
Organism: Crotalus tigris; assembly: GCF_016545835.1. Taxonomy (NCBI): domain Eukaryota; kingdom Metazoa; phylum Chordata; class Lepidosauria; order Squamata; family Viperidae; genus Crotalus; species Crotalus tigris. The sequence goes on from NW_024096479.1 coordinate 289,547, forward strand.
TAAAACATGTACAGAAACATTGAAACAATCACAGAACAGTAGAATTGAAAGAGAACCCAAGGATCATCAACTAAATATCTATGAGATGGTGGCTCTCCAGCCTCTTATGAAAAATCTCCAGAGATTGAGAACGGTACAGTCTCCATAGGTGAACTATTTCACTGGTTTCAGATGTCACTTTTCACAAAATAGAAGAGTTATTCTAAGTCTTCAGAAGTGACAAAGCAAACTAGGAGAAGATTTGGCTAAGGCAGTGTTTCCCAAACTTGACAATTTTAAGGCATGAGGACTTCAACTCCCAGAACTCCACAGCCAGCAACGCTGGCTGTGGAATTTTGGGAGTTGAAGTCCACATGCCTTAAAATTGTCAAGTTTGGGAAACACTGGGCTAAGGCATTTGCACCTGACTGGGGTACAAGCATGCCCTTCAGTATTGTCCTCTAGGACCCCGTGACATGACCTTTATCTGATTGTGTTGTTTGACACAAGGTTGTTTTTGCTGCGGACCATGTTTTTTTTTTTTTAAAAAAAAGTGGTCATTGATGCTTTACTATCTTTGTATATTGGTTTTTTTAACTTGTTTTTATTGGATGGTTGCTTTTGTCATGAGCCCTGTGTCACTTAGGTGAGATCGGTGGCCCTACAAATCAAATCAATAAATAAAAACCTCAGTCCCTGAACGAAACAAAGTTAAGTCATTTTTAGCTTTACTGCTATTAAAGTAGCACTTCCTCCCTTATTCCAGGAGTTGGTCAAGCTATATAAACTTCATGTCAATTTTCCAATAGGGCCAGAAATCCTGTTGCATTTGAGGACATGCAAGGACTTTAGCAGCTCTTCCGGCTGGAAGAGGATTTCGTGTAATTAATACTAAATTGGTTTAAATATCCATTTGCTTGGATTCTCCACAATCAGGGTTATAGGGATATAGACTACAAAATAAAAAGGTTAAGTTTCACTTTTATTAACTCAAATGATTTGGCTACGCCGGCGGCCCCCAATCTTTTTGGCACCAGGAACCGGTCCATGGAGAAAGACTTTTCTGCAGACTAGAGAGGGTGTGATTTCAGGTGCTGCCTGTAATCTGCAGATGGGGCTTCGCTTGTTTACATGGCCCAGTTTCTGGCATGCCATAGATCGATGCCGGTCCACAGACCGGGGTTGGGGACCCCTGGGCTATGCCAAACAGTTTTAGTATTTAGTCAGTACACCCAAATCTCAAACTTCCTGCTAGCCACAGACCATCAGGATAGAATGTAGGAGTGACCTTATTTCTGCCCTTTCAAGGATCCTTGGGAGGAGCACAGAAGGTATTTTTTTGCATTTTTAAAATTTTTCCTATCTACTATGCTGGTTGCAGGCATAGCAAGGAGCATCATCTTTCACGTGGCCCCCAGCCTCTGCCTCTGCATCTTTTGGGGAGTGTCCCAAGATCTGGAATTCCTGACCTTGGAAATTCTTGCCTTGAAGACCCTGGGAAGGTGGGAGGGGACCCTTGGGCAAAGACTCTATTTGCCTTGTAGAATGTGGAAGGCTTTCAAACTAGACTTTTTATTAGGCGACTGCCCTGACTCCTTCATGGAAATTTATGGGGGAATTAGTTTCCAAACATCCTCATTCTTCACTTGTAACCCTCCTATGTTTTCCCACCGTTTCTTCCTTTTTCTTTAGGCAGACACCTTTGTTATGAAGAAACAGACTGCATAATGTCTGGTGATTAACTGTGCTAGGAGTCTTCTGTCTGGAGGCACTCGTCTATCTGATTTGCAGTATGTTTGCTCTGTTAAAATCAGATTCAAGCATTTGTGCCAGCATTCTCTACCAAGCAGGCTAACAGGTCTATAGTACAGCAGTGATAAATGTAAGGACAAGAACAGGAACGCTCAAGTATATATGACTTGAATTGGTTGTGTTTAATCCTGTGATTGCATATTAATTTTCCAGACAGATTCCTTGGCAATAGGCCTCAGGGGCTCCAGATTATCTGTGACAGGTAAGCTATCTACAATCATCAAATGCTCTCTTAATGTCGGTCTGTTCTTTGTGCTTAGTCTAAGATAAATCCAAAATAATAGTAGTAATCTTCAAACCTAGCAAAAAACATTAAAAGTGGCAATTTCCAAGAAAGGCATTGATACTTATCATTATCATTGGGTTGCATCCATAAGTTGCCTAAAAGGGATGTTATTTTAATGAAAGCAACGAAGTCAGGATATGAGAGACTAATTTCATGTTACCTCAGGCTGAGAATTACAGACCAAAGCTAGCATAATAATATGTAAACAAGGATCAAACGAGGAAATGAAGACAGAGAACTGGAGTATATTCAACCAAATGTGGCACTTGAAAGTAAAAAAAAAAAGATCCCTCTATTCACTAAACAAATGTTTCCTGCCAGATTTATTTCCTGGTTCTAGTTCTTGCAGGGCTTTTTAGGCTTTGTACGTTTTCTTGGGCATTCCTGTGAACTCCCTCCCTCCCCTTCTCTCTTTTTTTGAGGTCCTTGCTTCCTCCAGGAGCTTCCAGCCAAGAACTTCCTAAACTAAAAGGATCCCACCTGCTTAAAAATGAAAAGCCTCCTAGTTAGGTTGTTGATCTTTAATGCTTTGACTATAGACTTCCTTCTGTCAGATTAGAGCACTGGCACTAAAGCAAATACCCATACACAAATTCCCCACAGATGCTTCTAGGATTCAGATCACCATTGGTTTTGGCCTTTACAAACAAACTCAGCACTAGATGAATAAAGGTAGATATTGTGGAGTGGAACTAGCTAAGGCACAGATCCCAGATACCTACCCTTCAAAATATCCCATATTGTTTTGAGGCCTTTTTTTCATAGCTGAAATTTAGGCTGTGTCCCAGCTTGCACCTAACCACAGCATTAAGCATGTCCTGGCAACATCTTTCTTGCCAATGTAATCACGTGGTGTTTCCTTCCTTTGGCATATTAGCTTAAGTTGTCCCTGATTGTATCAAATGTTAGAGTAAGTATTTTTCCCACTATACTGACACTGTGAAATGACAATCTGAAGATCTGCAGAAAGGGCCATAAAGCTCTCCATCTATTCTTGGTTGGCAGAAAAATATACTGGCATGAGTTGTACTATTCCTGTTCTAATTCTATCCTATTTTATTTCTCAGTCACTGCAGTTGCTTCACTTCCCTTTGGGCTGAGCTAATATTAAAGTATCTGAGTGTCACATATATTCTTCAATTGCAAGTGAGCTACAGTTTGAATTCTGCTCTCAGTTTTATATATGGTATTCCTTTGATTATTTCCTCTCTTGTGGGAAAAAAAAATCACAAACCATTTAGACTGCAAATGCAGTTAGATCCATATGTATATTTTTGTTGGGAGTGTAGTGAGAAAAGAAGAGGTAGCTGATCCAGGCAGGATGATGCTGTTTCAAAGTGAAATGCCTGCTGGGATGAGTTGAAATCCGGCAGGCTGAGTTCCCATGAGCCACTTGATTCTTTGAAGAAAGAAAAAAGCCCATTAAAAGTCCTTCCTTCTAGTTCACTTCCTAGATGTCAAGATATTTGGCATTAGGCTTTGCCACATATAAATACACATACCTATTTGTATATCTATTTACATCCTTTAAAAACCTTGAATCTTAAAGAAACCTGGGAACAGTGTTAAATCAATAAATAACTACAACTTTTCCTAGTGACTACTAAAAGGACAAGAGGTTCTGTGTATGTATGCTTACAAAATAAGACATTGTAATTACTGGTTGATTGAACTTCTGGAGAACTTTCTTCATGATTAATTAACAATTAGCATAGAGACTTAAAAACTTTACTTTTTTATTTTAATGGTGCAATGAAGGTTCCATGATTTACCTTTTGTGATGAATTTGGAGGGATGTGCCAACTGCCATTTTTATAAACAATTTTTATTAAAACAGGCTTTAACATAAGATTAAAAAACTACAGAGACATAGAAAAGTATAAAAAAGAAGATGTGAAAGAATAAAAGAAAAAATTGAAAGATGAGAAAAAGAGAAAGAAAAAATATATTTAAGGAAGAGATTTCCAATTTTCTTTGCAGCAGTTACAAACATAGTAATTACGATCTGCACCCTCCCAAATTATGTATCATACCTTTTTAATCAATAAAACGCTAAACCATCAATTCAGTTTTATCCAAGCTGTTTAACCACATGTATACATTTCTTCTCATGTGATTAAAGAGCTTTGGATATAACTGAACATTTTATTAACTGGTGTTTTTTTTTTTAAAGCAGATATGTCAATTTAATCTCATTCAACCATGCAAATTTTAAATGAAAGAGCAATATGGATTGCATTACTTTGCTTTTGGTCTTGTTTTACAAATAATGATTTCTTTCCCAAACTGATGATTTTGAAAATAAATTCCACTGAGAGAACATCTAAATATGTCTCCAACACTTAAATATAATTACTTCTGAATTTAAAACAATGTAGAAAAATAGAAATTTCTTGATTTAGCTGTATATATTTAATTGAATACTTATACCAAATGTAAAGATAAACTTTCCTTTTCTTTCTCTCCTTCCTATCTTACCTTTTTCTATGGATTCTTCTGATTTTGGTTTATATATTAAATTAATATTTTTCAAAAGCTAACAGTAGAGTTTGAATTCCTAAAATTTAGTTTTCCTTTGTTTTTAACTTCTAGTCTGGTCAAGGTGCCTGAGGCTGAAGATTTGGCAGAAAGAATGCTAAAAGTATATCCACAAAATAGGATTTCTGCACAACAGGCACTTTTTCATCAGTTCTTCAATCCACTGCCCTTTCAACAGAGCCAGCTTTCTAATGGTAGGTTAATCTCTGTTCCCCATCCTATTAATTTACTTCATTACCTTTTGGTGGAATGTAAACACAGTCATGCATAGATGAGGTCAGTTTTATTACAGCCCATGGTCAGCAAATAAAACAGATTTTAAAAAAGAAAAAAAGCATCAAAATAGATAAACACAAACAAGCATATTCAGCATGCATTGTTTACTAAGAACATACGCTAGAAAACACCAGTGAAAGAAACCTTGAAAGGCTATAAGAACCCCATTCTTCAGCCATTAAATCAAGAATAGACAATATTTTGAGGGCCTGGGTAGTTCTGGAATGTTTAGAGCATTTTGCAATAGATATAAAGCATTCACTTCTCAGAAGGCAAATGGATCATAAGACCATAATCATCTCTTGTGATATTACCTCAGAAATTATTGAGCCAATAGGTCTTGTGGAAATGATGGTCCACTAAGTGTTCACTTTGGTAGCAATTACTGGATGTTGTTCAGGGAACAGGCAAGGCACCCACTAACAAATTTTTCCGTGCCAAAGGGCAGAGTATTGTACAGGAGACTTGTCTTCCAAGGCAGTAGATGGCCACTGTCCCATGTAAAATTTCCTCAGTATATTCTTACTTTTATTTTTTGCTTTCTTCACAGCACAGTCCATCTTCTCAGTACCCGGAGTGATGCTCAAACAAGAAATGTGTGACCTCTTTTTTTCATCTCAGAAGGGCCATCAGGAATATAGTTCAAGCAACTTTTGGTGAAAGAAATGAAGGATTTTTTTTTTCAAGAGAGAAAGGAGGCAAAGAAATAAAACCATATTGTTTATTATCATTAGCTAAGACAAATGGGGATAAACTATGTACCAATATTACAAATCCTGGATTTCAATATATAAGCCCAGCGATTGGATTACTGATGGGTGGCAGAGGAAGAGATGTGGATATAGTACAAAAACAGAACTTTTCTTTCTGCAGTTCCAGGACACAACTCTTAATAATACCAAACTTTCCAAACATGGGGAGTGGAACATAATGTACTACAGCATCTGTTTTATTTGTACCAGTTGAATGCTAATTGTCCAGAAATACTATCCTATACTGACCTTCTGCCATTGTTAATGGAATTATTCCTTTACAGGTTCCACATTAATGAAAACTTTTAAAATGGACATTGTGGATAGCTGATTTAACATTTAGCTGAATTCTTTGCTTCTGAACATTCTGAACATTCATGAATCTTCTGTCTACAGTTTAGTCCCATACCGCCCCATAGCATCAATAGCAGAATATTCAATTGTAACCTAACCTTGTGCAGGTGCTGTTTTATCTTTATATATTTCCAAGACTTTATATTATATTTCCAAGACTATACTCACCAGTTCCTGGAAAGCAAGGAGGGAGTTGCTGGGGTGATTTGATTCAGTAGTATTTGAAGGCTGAAGGTTATTGTTATATCTAAGGTTCAAATGATGTTAGCCAATTTTACAGGAAATCCATTGTTTATGGAAGCCATGGAACTAAATCTCTTGACTCTCAGATTTGCTTGGTATCTTTGCTTGGTGGCACGTGTGCCAGAGGCGGCACTCAGAGCCCTCTCTGTTTGCACACGCACCATTGTCACCAGCAGCAGGTGCATCAGGCCACCACTGCTGCCCGGAGCAGGAGCTTCGCCCAGCACAAAGGAGGTAAAGTGGCCGACCAGCAAGCTTGAGTAGAGGTGGTAGAGCAGAGGTCACCAACCATTGGGAGGTGGAAGCATTTTGCATGCATGCACGCACGGGGCCGTGAGCACACACGTGCTGAAAATGGGGCAGGGCTAGTGCCTGCGTGATACTAGCCCTGCCCCGTTCTTGCATGGTGCAGCGCCTTGTATCTGCACCCCACGGCACGACTGTTTTTGCACCTTGCAGCATGGTGGCCCATTTTTGCGCCCCCAGTTTTTGTGTGCCAGAGGTGGCGCTCAGAGGCACCTTCCTGCCCCTCCATGAGGGCACCACAATGCTGATGTGGCCCAGGCACTTTGTGATAAATAAGTGGGTTTGGAGTTGCGGTTTGGGCACTCGGTCTCTAAAAGGTTCGCCATCACTGGTGTATGGTGTTTTTAAAAAAAGTCTGAGACATAAACTTTTCTCATTTTTGTGGGCCAAAAAGAAAATATTGTATTAATTCACACTTATTGCAGCAACATATTTAACCCTTTCAGACCCAATTTGGAGAGTTCAAACATTTTCTATTTGTCCAGTGTTAAGTTTGATTCACCACATTTTCACATTAATATAAGTTTTAAACAAAGTCATACAAAAGTCATACATATTTCTCTTTAATATAACTACATAACCATACTGTTTACAATTCTGTCATACATACATTTTTGCAATACGTTTTTCACAGTATGTAATTTTAGGCGTTATTTCACTAGTATAAACATTTGTTTACACCCTTCCCTAATACAAATGCTTCTGCATGTTAATGTTTAATTGGAGAAGTGGAAGATTTTTAAAAAATGCTTATGTCAAACAATACTTGAGTTTTTGTTGTCACTTGGTCTGAAAGTGTAAAATTTAAGTAATATTAAATGCAAGTTGAACTAGCCATCTCTACTCTTAAATAATTTTAATTCCCTTTATTTTCTTACTGAAACTAATATTCAGCACTGCTTCCCATCTGAAGATGTAGAACTTACTCAGTTTGAGCTGACCTGTTCCTTTTTTTTTTAATTCATTTGATTTGCAAAGTTGTACATTTGTAAAGAATTTTCCAACAAGTGAAAACGGTTACCTAAATTGTGGGATATCTTTTTTCATTTAGCAGCAGTTAATATTTACATTTTTTTGTCTAAACATGTAGACATTTGTCTCCAAAATTTGCATTCAAAGGTGATACATAGATCTTTCACAAGCTGTTCTGTTCCATTCTTAATCTTCATTCAGGCTTCCTTTGTTCTTCAATTCTGTAATGATTTGGGACTCCTGTTTTAGGGTTTAGTCCTCTGAAGGATCTTAACATTAATATAATTTCAGGTGCCTCTGAGTCTCTTTCTTGATTCCCAACTGAATTATGATGTAGTTTTGGCTACAAAGGCAATGCATTTCCCTCCCTAGACTGTAGCATGAAGAGAGATCTCTCCCCCCCTCTAAGTCATTCCTTCAGTAGCTCCGTGTATTGCTCTCAACTGTGATCTAACACCTACTCAATTATTTGCGATATTTGCTCTCTGGAGGGACAGACCCATCCAATACCAAGATAGCATTCTTCCCAGTGCAGATAGGAAGACACATGGTGCTGTTTTCTTCTCCTGGGTAGGTGTTAGTCTTCTTGCCAAAGATTGCAAATTGGCAAATCTTAGGATAGGATGTAGAATCTTTCTTGTCCTTGCTACTTCTTTCTTCCCATGGCCCCACCTTGAAATGCCTCTTCAACAACAGTTTTCGCAGGTTCGACAGCCTACGGAAATGTGTGATTAAAAGATTAAGATTAAAATAACAGTTTTCAGTCTTCTGATCTATATGTTGAAGACCTAAGGATATTTTTACAATATTGTTTATTGTTTATGTGAAATACTTTGTGTAACATAAATAATTATAATTTAAGTGAGGAAAACAGCATAAGAAGGAAATAAAATCGTATCCCTTATCTTTATTTTAATCCTTTTGCCTCATGTCACTTTGGTCAGAACTGGGAAAACTTCTGAACATTAAATGTCTTCCTTCTGCATGATGAACCAGAGAATATACAGGAAAATGTGTATTCTTCCTTTGCTATTACAAAGCTGTATCTGGAGTTTCACAGAATCCTGCTGAAGTATTTATGCTAAATGAAAAGAGTATTTTTGGAGAGATAAAGGTGAGTATTGTGTCCTTTGTTAAATAAATGCTGAAGTCACTGAGAAGATTTACTTACATGTTTCCCTCTCCCTTTGTTTTTTAAAAAAATGATGGAAGTGCTCAGTTGCTGGAATAGTTGTCATAACGGAAGGCATGAGGTCACAATCAGATGTTTGAGGAACATCCCATTGAAAGTAGTCAACATTCAGTTGCCATATTCTCAAAAAATACTTGAATTTGGCATCCTGTTTCTTTTATGAGTCTCCTTTTTTGGGGGGTGGCCTTTAAAAAATTATATATTACAGAATTTGAATTTCCTTTCTTTGGTCTCTGTGACCATAAATAAAACCATGACAATGATGATGGCAATAGCATCAGCTTCTATGGGTTCTCTTCCCAACCACTTCTTAGCTCAAATAAAGTTGGTTGATGCATTTTCTTTTGGCCACATTTGTTGATACAGGACGAAGATTATTATCATCTACGTTTAGCTCTTCTGGCAAGAGGTTTTCCATCCTGTTTTAAAATCTGAAACAGTTTTAGTTTAGAGAAGCTGTATTTTTTCCCCAGGAGCTTATAATTAATCCTTAAGAAATGTTTGTATTTTGACAGCCCACAAATAAAGGCAGTGAACATAAATAGTTGTAGTCCCTTCAGGATTTTTGTGCCAACATTTAATATTTTATATTAATTCAAAGAGAAAAAGCACAGAAGATAAGGTTTTAATCATAATTGTAGTTACACATTCTATCTCATAGACTGTTAGTTGACATAAATTGCTATTGATCTTTAAAATGTATTTTTTTTGAAAAAGTTTTTATTTTTTTTCCATTTGTACATCATACAAAATACAATTTTGAAATAAAATAAATTCATAACCATTGGTACCGCCTGCCCATTCCCCCCAGGCCGCGTCCACCCTCTCTAAAACCTTCCCTACTTCCCTCCTCTTTCTTCCCTTCCTACTCTCTTCCCCTCCCCCTCTCCTCTTACCGTCCTACTTCCTCCCTACACCTTCTTCTCCTCTCATCCCTCTCAAACACATGAATGCAGCATAGGGGAAATGCCCAGGCTGCACCTTTCTTATAAACTACCATATCTATATGATTCTTACCTACCCACCCCCAACCGCCCTCCCCTCACTTCCCAGAGCAGAATACAGGGTTATTAATGACAAAGTTGACAATAAAAAAGAAAAAGAAAAAGAAAAAAAAGAAAAAAAATCATACTTAACCTTTAACTCCAATAACATCATAAACAAATCTCTATAACATTTACTGTAAAATTCACTCGTAAAGTAAATGAAGCTTTATAGTTCCATACTTTTTCTGAATATAATCTATCCATCTTCTCCATACAATAATATATCTTTCTTGTGTATGATCCTTCAAATAAGCAGAAATTTTTGCCATTTCTGCAAAACTAGAAACTTTAAATATCCATTCTTCTAAGGTAGGCAAGGAATCTTTCTTCCAATATGAACCTACTAGTAACCTTGCCGCGGTTAATAAATTCAACATTAAAGTAGTTTCTTTGTCATTTAGATCCACAAAAATACCCAATAAAAATAATTGAGGAGTAAACTTTATCTTCCTTCTAAAAATCTTTTGAATATTCCACCAAATCATAATCCAAAAAGCCTTTACCTTTTTGCAATTCCACCAAATGTGAAAATATGTTGCATCCTTATTGCCACATCTCCAACATTTGGGCTGTATATTAGAATACATACAAGATAATTTTTTAGGATCTAGGTGCCATCTGTAAAACATTTTATAAAAATTTTCCCTCAAATTTTGAGCTTGTGTAAATTTGACATTTCTAATCCAAATTGTCTCCCATAAATCCAAAGAAATCGGTTCCTGTATATTCTGAGCCCATTTAATCATACAGTCTTTGACCAATTCTGTTTCCGAGTCTAACTCTAATAAAGCATTATAAATTCTTTTTATATGAGCCTGACTCTGATTTTTAATCTGAATAACCAATTGTTCATCTTCTAATGTTATTCCCTCTTTCTTATCTACAGTCCACCTGTCCACCATTTGTAAATATTGAAACCATGACTGTAGAATATTTTCTTGCCTTAATTAAAATGTATTATTTATTTGCTTTGGATGCTAGAGAAATAGAATGTTGTTGTTGTTGTTATTAGTTGCGAAGTCGTGTCCGACCCATCGCGACCCCATGGACAACGTTCCTCCAGATCTTCCTGTCCTCTACCATTTTCTGGAGTCCATTTAAGTTCACACCTACTGCTTCGGTGACTCCATCCAGCCATCTCATTCGCTGTCGTCCCCTTCTTCTATTGCCCTCAATTTTTCCCAGCATTAGGCCCTTCTCCAGTGAGTCCTTCCTTCTCATTAGGTGGCCAAAGTATTTGAGTTTCAACTTCAGGATCTGGCCTTCTAAAGAGCAGTCGGGGTTGATCTCTTCTAGGACTGACCGGTTTGAACGCCTTGCAGTCCAAGGGACTCGCAGGAGTCTTCTCCAGCACCATAGTTCAAAGGCCTCAATTCTTTGCGCTCAGCCTTTCTTATGGTCCAACTTTCATAGCCATACATTGCAACTGGGAAAACCATGGCCTGGACTATACGCACTTTTGTTGGCAGGGTGATGTCTCTGCTTTTTAGTATGCTGTCTAGATTTGCCATAGCTTTCCTCCCCAGGAGCAAGCGTCTTTTAATTTCTTGGCTGCAGTCCCCATCTGAGGTGATCTTTGAGCCCAGAAAAATAAAATCTGTCACTACCTCCATTTCTTCCCATCTATTTGCCAGGAATTGAGAGGGCCGGATGCCATGATTTTGGTTTTCTTAATGTTGAGTTTCAAGCCAACTTTTGCACTCTCCTTCTTCACCCGCATCAAGAGGCTCTTTAGTTCCTCTTCACTTTCTGCCATTAGAGTGGTATCATCTGCATATCTTAGGTTGTTGATATTTCTCCCGGCAATCTTAATTCCAACTTTTGATTCATCTAGCCCTGCCTTTCTCATGATGTGCTCTGCATATAAGTTAAATAGGCAGGGCAACAGTATACAGCCTTGCTGGACTCCTTTTCCAATTTTGAACCAATCAGTGGTTCCCTGTCCAGTTCTCACTGAAATAGAATGGGATACTATTAAAGATGTACAATCCTCTGATGCTGAACATTTTCCCACTTTTGTCTCTGACTCAGCCCATGTTTTATTGCGGATACATTAATTTTAAACTCTGGCTCCACCCATGGCTGGTTCTTACTGTTGAATGACTCTTGCTAAAGCTCTCCAAAATTTTCCGATCGCTTTCATAAGATGACATTTGTTGAAGAATAATAGCATATATGAGATTGTTTTAATTGTCTGGGACAGAATTTCAATGCTAAAGTAAACCTTGCCTATTCAAAGATACAGATATTCAGAAAGATAGATGAGAAGATAGAAGAGATGAATGGCATGTTCTTCTTAGAACACTAGCTTCATTGTACAATATCTCACTTTCTATCCAGTTCTTCACTGTTGATTGCCTGGAACCTGTTCCCGACTCTCTCTTGGTATTCCAATATATATCTCTCCTTTAGAAAAGGCTGTCATAAGGCACCAACCTTTGTATACAAGTGGAAGGGCATGCAAGAGACCTATACCTTTGGAAATCTGAATCATTTGAGGCACATTATTCATAATTGTGTTTTTATTGTACAGATTGCAAACTATGAATGAGCCATCAGAAATAATATTGCAAAAGTAACATAGTCATAAAAATTTCACCAATGATGAGGTATGGGGCTAGCCTTTAGGAGATTATTAGAATAAATAAGAACTGTCTTACACACTGGACATCCAATGAAGTAAAATGTTGGCATTTGACAGTAACAGGAGCGTTAGTATGTCTCTTCACAACATGTTACAGGCATGACTTTTCTTCTTGGCAATTTGTCAGTATTTGGAATCTATCAAGAATTGCTGGCTTTTGGCGGATGGGCCTTGCTAAAAGAATGAATGTACAAATCTGGAAGGAAAAAACCTTTCAAGCAATATGGCCAATGTTTTCTTTTTATATAATAAGTGAATTTCCAGATCATTGATTCTGCCCCCCCCCTTTTAAAAATTCTATACTTATCGGTTTGAAGTTGTTTTTTCTTTTAATAAAACTGCTTTGCTACAGTGGTTAAGGCAGCAGGCTCGAAACTGGATGATTGTGAGTTCTAGTTCCACCTTAGGCATGAAGCCAGCTGGGTGACTTTAGACTAGTCTTGCTCTATCTTAGCCCTTGGAAGAAGACCACTTCCAAATAACCTTGCCAAGAAAACTGTAGGGATTTGTTTAGGCAGTCTCCAGGAAATCAACACTGACTTGAGAATTGTTTCCTTCTCATTAGTCTCCATGTTTTGCTTTCCCGGATGTATGCATACATAAATGCCTTCACTCCCCCACTACCTCCCCACAGATCTCCTTTGACCCTAAAGCAGACCACTTCTTTTTCTGCTTTCCCCTTATGGTATCTTTGTTGCTCTGATGCTACATTAGTCAAAGCAACAGCGAACAGGCTGTTCTTTCGTTCCTGCATTCCTCTGTAGAGCCGTGGCAACTTGTAACAGGGAACAACTGATGGTTCAGCTTCATAAAAACAAAATGACGTTGATGATGATGAAAGAAGTGAAGCTTTGGAGAAGTTGGGAAAGCAAGCAAATAATGCTTCATTCACCCTGGGCAGATTTGAAAGGGATACCTACTGGATATGTAAGGGCTGAACAGAGCAGGATCTTCTAGGACTGAGCTTAATTCATTGATTTTAGTGGGCCATTGTTGGATAAACAGCAACATTACATTTTAAAAACCCTCAACAACTGTTAACTAGTAGAGGACATACCAAACTAGCAGCCCAAGATGAAATGCCCGAGCAATGACAGCCACTGGAGGGAAAAGGCACAAAAGGCACTATCCTGCAGCTATTACTAGGATGGAAAGAGGTGGGAAGAGGAGGAGGGAGGAGGAGGAGGAAGAAGAGGAGGAGGAGGAGATGATGATCTGCTCCAATGCTCAGAAACCGGGACTGGCCCTTCCTGGCATAGCATATAAAATATATGAGGTGCTATTCTTTTTCTATAGAAAGTTTTATTCCCTGTGAATGTTGTAAGGTGTGATAGCAGAAAATGTAAATATTCGCTTAATGAAGTGGCCTGATCCTAGGACGACATGCTATAATTTATACATGATGCTGGATTAAGACATTCCTTTTGACCATAGGAACACTATAAATTAACAGTACTGTAGATGCTTTCATGTAATGCTACAGAAGAGCATTAAGGTTTACAAGTAAACAGAATTTTGTAAAAATCTCTCATGTTCTGAAAGTCTCAAAGGTGCTTTTTCAAAAGGCAACTGGATTGTGTTTTCCTTGAGGAAGACGTTTCGCTTCTCCAGGAAAAAACAGTCCAGTTACCCTTTGAAAAAGCATCTTTGAGACAACCATGATCTGGATGACTGAGAATCTCCATAGACATTTTCTGAAAGCTAACCAATGAACATATGTTTTGATGGCAACTGAGCCAGTCTGAGACTCTTCAGAAAAACCCATTTTCAAATTTTTGTAATACCTTTGAATGTTTGGAGCAATTTTGGCTGATGAGTATAAAGCTTCATCTGAGAAAATATGTAGAAAAATAATTAGCTTTGCATCTCTCTCTCTCTCTCTCTCTCTCTCTCTCTCTCTCTCTCTCTCTCTCTCTCTCTCTCTCTCTCTCCCTCTCTCTCCTGAGTGTAGCAAAATAGAGCATTTCTGTTTAAAAGAAATTCTTTAACATTGAATCCTAGTGTGTTAAATTTAAAATTATATTCAGCACATTAATAGATATCTGATCATTATCCCACATATACTAAAGTAAAATCATCAGGAATTCCTTTTGATGCTTGGCTTGTTTCATCAAAACTTTTAAGCCAATTAAACTGATAGCAGGTAGAAAGAAGTCTACAAAAATGACTTTCTTTTTTAAAAAAAATCTTTGATTTTACTTTACTATCTTGTTCAATTCTTTCTTTTTAATTAAGTTCCAGTCCAGTGAACTATCAAAAGAGCACAAAGAAATCAATTCTTTCATTCTAATGAATGGAATTCTAAAGATTGAGAGCTGCTCCTCACCTTCCTAAGTGAGTAGAAAACTAGAAAAGTAAAATTTGTCCTGCCCTAACCTCCAGAGGCCAGACAGACTAGTCCCACCATTGGTTGCTAGAGAGCACTCAGCCACATCAGGCTGGCAAGAGGTCAGACATCATTCCTGCTTCCATTGCTTTTTTGCCCATCATTTGATCGTTCTGTTTCTCTGTTTGGATAAGAAAATGTCTCTGAAACATTGACCTAACAGGTCACTTGTTATCTAGTACAGTTAATATCAGCTAAGGACAATTTAAGCCTGTCTCAACTATGGGACAGTGCAAAGGTGAAAGCAAGATCAAGGGACATGACCGAAATGGTCAGGCAGGTGTTTGTGCCATGGTTTGGTGTAAAGGGGGAAAAGCACATGAAGGATGAGATCTGATATTTGAGGTCCTTTCCCAACTCCAGCTGAGACTGCTAGTATCAGGCTTCCAAAGTCAGAGCTCCTGGATCATTACAGATACCAAGTGTACATACTCAGAAAAAAAGGATTATGGAGGTTTTGAATCCACAGGATTCAAATTCCTCGTACTTGTGAATTGACTGAGTTCCAATAAAGAAGTGGGTGGTGGTGGTGGTGGAAGAATTGTCAATTTTTTTTTTTGCATAGACTGAAAATAAAAATGTTTTTTCCTCCATTTTCTTCTGTCATACTTTGAGCTACCTGTTCCAATTGTTCTCTCCATATAGTTACTGCTGTTTTGACAAAGGTCCCTCAAAGCAGCTTGCTGCACAATGTTATCCATCACCAATAATAAACACACAATTATTTGAAAAAAAGAATAAGTATTGAAAATGATCAAGCTGCATCCAACACCAATAAAACATTCAAAAGGAGATCCCTTGTAGAAAGCAGTTTAAGAAACATGTCCACCTCTTTCTTTTTTTTAGCTCTTTCATTAATCCATTAGTACATTGTTTACTATTTATTGAGGTGTTAGTTGAGAGCAACCAACATTTATATTTATATACTAGCTGTACCCAGCCACATGTTGCTGTGGCTCAGTCTGGTTAAATGGAAAAGAAAGAAAAGAGAAAGCGCACGTTTTTTTTTTTTTTATTAAAAGTTTTATAAATTTTACAAAAAAGGAAAAATAATACAAAACAAGAGACAACATATACAGAAAAATAAAACTAAACAATACATATATTAAAAAAAAAAAAAAACCATCCCCCATCCCTCCCAAAAAAAAAACCCCTCCCTTCCCCCCCCCCCTGAGCTTCCCAGAGCAGAATATAGGCTTAAAAAATAAAAATAAAAATTAAATTAAAAACTTTATATTTATATATGTAAAAAAATTATCTATAATATATATGAAAATAAAACTTATGAAAAAACTATATAATATTTTTGTATACCCAATCTAAATTGTATAAATTTTATCCATTTATCCCAAACAGCAAAAAACTTCTCTTGCGTTTGTTGCTTTAAGAAAGCCGAAATCTTTGCCATTTCTGCCAGATAAGCTACTTTAAGAAACCATTCCTGCAATGTAGGCAAAGATTCCTTCTTCCAGTATTGTCCTACTAACAGCCTAGCGGCTGTGATCAAGTTTAACATCAATACAACCTCCTTTGTATCACAATCTGTAACAATACCTAACAAAAATAATTGCGGAGTAAATTTTACCCTCCTTCTAAAAATTCTCTGGATATTCCACCATATTTTAATCCAAAATGCTTTTATCTCTCTGCATGACCACCAAATATGATAATAGGAAGCCTCCTTATAACCACATCTCCAACATTTGGGTTGCACGTCAGGATACATATAAGACATTTTTTGTGGATCAAGGTGCCATCTATAAAACATTTTATAAAAATTCTCCCTTAAGTTCTGTGCTTGAGTAAATTTGACATTTCTCACCCAAATAGTTTCCCAGGTGTCCAATGAAACTGGCTCACCAAAATTCTGCGCCCATCTAATCATACAATCTTTAATTAGTTCCGTTTCTGAGTCCAATTCAACTAAAACCCCATAAATTCTCTTAATGTGGGTTTGTCTTTGATCCTTCAGTTGCTTAATAAGATTTTCATCTTCTCTAAGAAAACCCACCTTACAATCCATCTTCCATCTATCTAGTAGTTGCCTATATTGGAACCAAGAATAAATAAAATTTTCTTGTGCTAATCTTCCCGTGATTTTAATTGCCAGTTTTGTCCATCCCATTTAAGTAACTGTCTATAAGACACCATATCCATTTTAACCCCTCTTTTTATTCCTTCTATCGCATGCCAAGGTATAGCCCATAATGGTACTTTAAAATCACTTTTATAATATTTTCTCCAAATCCTAAGTAAAGAAATTCTTAAAATATGAGATTTAAAAGCCCAATCTATTTTTTTATTAAATATTAAATAGGCATGCCACCCATAAAGTAAATCCCATCCCTCTAAATAAAGTATCTCAGAATTTGTCAAATTTACCCAATCACTAATTAATGTTAAAACCACCGCATCATAATATAATTTCAAATTTGGTACCTTAAGTCCACCCCTCTCACGGAAGTCTTGCATAATTTTAAACTTAACCCTTGGTTTTTTCCCTGCCCAAATAAATTTGTTGAGACCCTTCTGCCACTCATTTAAATTAATCTCATTTTTCAAAATTGGTAACATTTGAAACAAAAAAAGAAACTTGGGTAGAATATTCATTTTTATCACTGCAATTCTTCCCATGAGGGATAATTGCAACTTTTCCCAATTCTTCAAGTCCTTCTGTACCCTGACCCACAACCTTTCATAATTATTTTTAAATAATTTTGCATTAGAAACAGACAGCATCACCCCCAAATATTTTACCTTATTAACAATCTCAAAACCCGTCAAATTAACCAAAATCTGCTTCTCCTGACTCGACATATTTTTAGGTAAAATTTTAGTCTTATTTACATTAATCTTAAAACCCGAAACCAAACCATAATGATGAATCAACTGTAATAAGTTTACTACAGAATAATCAGGTTGCGACAAAGTAACAACCAAGTCATCCGCAAAAGCTCTCAACTTATATTCTTTTTTATTAACATATATTCCTTTAATTTCCTGAGACTCTCGAATTTTGATCAATAATATTTCCAATGTTAAAACAAACAACAATGGCGATAAAGGACACCCCTGTCTAGTACCTTTCTCTATTGTAAAAACCTCCGACAAACCTCCATTAACAATAAGTTGTGCCGTTTGTTTTTGATATATTACCGTAAGGGCTTGTAATATCTTTTCACCAAAATTCATTTCTTCCATTACTCTTAACATAAAATGCCAATTCAATTGATCAAATGCTTTTTCAGCATCTAAAAATATGAGCCCTGCAGGAACTTGGTTGTTCTTGTCTAAATATTCTAGTAAATTAATAATTTGTCTGACATTATTTTTCATATACCTTCCTGTTATAAATCCTGATTGATCTTTATGCACAAGATGATGCACCACCCTCATAAGCCTATTTACCAAAATTTTTACAAATATCTTATAATCCACATTTAAAAGAGATATAGGCCTATAATTTTTTGGTAGGGTAAGATCTTGATCCTCCTTTGGAATCAATGATATAAAAGCACTACGCCATGAAGGAGGAATCTCTAAACCCTGTAAAATACCATTAAAAAGATCATGTAATGGTTGGATCATCTCCTCTATTAGAACGCACGTTTTAATATGTTTAATTTCACAATGCTTGTGGGTATACAATATTTTTTGTTGTTCCATTGTCTGTGCAGATAAAGAGATTGTCTGGTTTCCCGGCGCTGTTTTTCAAAAAAAGCATGTTTTTACCTGTCACAGGTGTGACATCTATATAATAGTAGGTATATAAAAACGCGTGCGTATTCGAACACAACCTTGTGTCAAAATTTCAAAGCAATTGGTAAAGAACTTTCGGAGATTTAAGATTTTGAACAAACGAACATTTACATTTTTATTTATACAGAAGATTATATTTAAACATGTGCATAATGTCCCTTTTCTACCAGTAACTAGCACTAGTACCACACATGTATAAAAGGCCCTGGCCAGCTCTTCTTATACAGGTGAAGGAAATCTGTTAACACCAACTAATTGTAAGAAGAGGGCATTTTTAAGGACAGGGCTTATATTCAGTAGTTCATGGGATAAACAGATAGTATGCTTCACTTTAAAATTACTCAGGTAGAAGGTACCCGGATATATTCATATCTTAATTGGAGCATTTTCTGCTGCTGTTTGATTTTGGGGACTAAAAAAATAATTAAAATAATTTTACTACAGTCTATTCATATTGATAAGTATGAAGTTCCACCAGCTTCTGCTAGTTTGGCCTCTGCTGTGAATTTGTTGTAGCTAAAAACTGGAACATTATGTATAATATGATATATCAATATCCTTTATGTAACATGACCTGCAAATTGATAACAGCCAGTAAGTGAGCAAACAGTATGTTTTCTGAAATCAGTAATCATTTCAGAGAAGGACCTGATCCATGCTCATTATCAACTGGAATTTGCATATACCAAATGGCATCTCACAGCTAGTTTGAATTTTGATTTTTGAACCCATTTGAATTGGGCAGATCTCCAGGCTTTGCTTTATGAATTGGTTACACATAATAAATTTAACAGAAGACAAAAAAAAAAAAAACCCCATGTACTTATTTATATGTTTTCAATTTAGAAATGTGCCTGACTCAAAATTAGATGTTTGAATACATCATAATTAAATTCATTTTATTCTGTTTTGTGAATATTTTCTTTAAAAAAAACATTCTACATTGGCTACAATTTTAAAAGCCACTAGTACAAGAGAGAATATAGTTCTGAATTCAGTCCATAGCAAACTGTTTGATTTGGAGTATCTCATCTTGATTGGCATGGATTTGTTAGATTGAGGAATGGGTCCTAAGGATTCCAGCCGTCCAATCAGGATACACGGCCTTCAAACAATGCTGTGAAGTGAAGTTTTTGAATACCTGTCAGAAAATCTGTTTACTGCTTTTTCCCTTTCACCTCAAAGCAGTGGGGTCTCTCTCATCCTGACAAGTCTGTGGCTTCTGAATGCCTTCTCTTGTAGAGACGCAAACTTGATTTCTGGAAGAGCATTTTGATTGACTGTTCTGCCAGTTGTCAGAGTCTTCTTGCTTCCCCATTCCCTTCCTGCAATTCTGCCTAGAATCAGTGGGAAGAAAGGGAAAAGAAAACAGAGAAGCCTTTCCTTCCCATCCATCGTGGTGAGAACCTTGTTCTTGTGCTTCAAGGGGCCAGCTGACTCTCAGTGGCATATGGGCATTTTTTTTAAAAGGGAGCCTTCCTTTCCCTTTGTTTAATGTTTGCTCATGAGATGTCTTTCAGAACAGCATTACCTAGATGTTGTGGTGTGGGGAAGCAATAATTAACACTAATGCAAATGAAAGAAAAGTGAAGACATAAATCCCTTTTTTTGCATCTTCTCGAACTGGGAGAAGAACCACAGTATGTTTGTAGGAGGTCAAGTGAGGAAATACTTTTAGCCCAAGATTTCCAGACCTGGCATAGCATAGTAACATCTCTTCAAAGAGGAGGAGGATGTTTGGATGAGCTCTAGAGACTCTAGTTCTCTCCCCTGCTTGAAAAAAAAAATCCCTCATTTTCATGTGCTGGTTGTGATGGCCAAACAGGAATTCAGGCTTGTTTTATAAAAGTGGGGAAGTTCACATTAGCCTGGGCTCATTAATCACAGTGGTGTGATTAATGTGGGAATGTGTCAGCTTCTTCTTCAGATTAGAGTCTGTGCCCCATCCAACCTGTTCTGATGCAGCAACTTGTGGTAATCCAGGTCCTGCAGCCAGTATCAGACAGACCTGGAACATTTCAACATTTGATCTTTACATTCAATGACCTGTCTGTATTTCTTGTCTCAAATCTTTATCAGGAGACATGAATAAGCATAGGTTCATCTACCAATTGAATTATCTATTTATTATAGTGGTTCTCAACCTTTTTAATGCCGCGACCCCCAACCGGTCGTAAGTTGAGGACTACTCAACCGGTCGTAAGTCGAGGACTACTCAACTGGTGCAGCACCGTTTGCAGAATGGGACTTTTGGCGGGCTCAGCAGGGCAGAGACAGCCTGGACAATTCCTATTGGCTTTTGAAAGCCAATAGAATTAGACTCTATTCAAGAGAGTCTATTCTATTGGCTTTCAAAAGCCAATAGAATAAAAGGGAGTAGCACAGCTAAGGAAAAGGGGAAAAAAATGACGGACTGTGCTGTTTGGCGACCCCCGTGAAATGGTCGTTCGACCCCAAATGGGGTCCCGACCCACAGGTTGAGAACCACTGATTTATTAAGATGTTTTCGCAATAAAGCTTTCAAAAACTTCCTTATATCATTTTACTTTTGGATAATACAGCAGATATATTTACAGTTGTTCCTGACATTTTTGGTCCTGATAACATCTGGAATTTCTAGGCATTGTAATGGCCATGAGGGAGAATTTGCACATTCACAAAATGTCATGGTAACAAAACAAAAAACAACAGATGGGAAATGGAGTCCCAGAGCCATTGGGGGAAGTTTTCTATCATGGTACTTAGTTCTATATGAGGTCTTCTTTCGATACATCCTTTCTATCTTAAATTTGTTGAAATATCTGGATAAGTATACTACAAACGGCGAGGCTTTTCAGCCATTAGCATGTTATTATCTAGGTTTCATCTGGTCAACTTCTGCTGTTCAAAAATTAATTAAAGGCTAATCTAAATTTCTTGCTTGCCAATACCAGGATGGGCCAGATATTTAAAGCTGATTCATTTTCAGTAAATTTACCCACAGAAAACAAGCACCGAAGGTTTAAGTCTGTGACTATGTCTGGACTCATGGTCTAAAAAAATGCAGTAAATATGTTTTATATACAGCTCTGGGGGAATTTCAGCACATAACAAGAAAGAAGGAATAATAACTAGCAGAAATTAAGACTGGGCAAATTGCATAGCAATCAAGAATATGGCATCCAGGAGTGTTGGTGTTATATGTGTATGGCAAATGACAACATGCACTGCAGCACATACCTGGCTCCTTTTGAACTTGTATGCTATGTAATGATGGAAGTGCGAAAAGGTGGGCCTTGGGCTGTGACATCACAGTGCACATTTCATCATTTCGGCTTTATTACGCTTAAGAAAGGGCACCTATAATGGCACTCAATGCCTGTCTCCAACTATTTTACAATTTGACATCATTATTATTAATCTTTGTCTGTTAGTGAAAGATTAAATGAAATGACTGCAATTTAACATCCTAGGCATCAGCAAATTGAAATGGACAATCACAATGTTTATTACTCAGATCAGGACATCACAATGTTTATTATTCAAGTCATGAAAAATAAAGGAAGAATGACATTTTTATACTTAGGAAGGGTAAAGCCATACTGCTGCTCCACAGGCTGCTGTGCTTCCAGATGCAATTCAAGGTGCTGGTTGTTACTTTTAAAGTTCTGCAAGGCACATGCCTCCAGATGGACTCCCACCCTTCTGACTTTCTGCAAGAGCCTTAAGACTTGGTTCTGCCAGATGGCGGGGGGGGGGGAGTGGCATTGGAGGAATATCTCACTGGAGGTGGTGGATTTCACTGGAGGTGGTGGATTAATTAAGAGACAATCCCACCTCCCCCTCCCTCTGCACATCCGGCTCCCTCCTTCTCTACCTTGTGACCATGATTTTATTTTGATTGTATTATCATTTTATTGGGTTTATTTATTTCTGATGATTTTAACATTTTTATGCTGCAAGTCTCCCAGAGTCACTTTAAAACAAAATGGGTAGCAAATACATTTAATAATAATAACAAGAAAGCAAGAACAGTTTTGGGATACAGTGCAAGCAATGGCTGAATAATATCAAGTAGACTTCATGGATAAACCCTTTAATATAATGATTATGCTCCAGCCACTGATATACAGTAGAAAAAATCAAATTCAATTTGAAATCAACAGAACAGGCAAGCAAGAGGTGCTGCTTCTGTTTAGAGACTGGAATGCCAAAGCTGAAAACATGAAGGTAGAAAATGTAGTTGGATTATACAGTTTAGGAAACTGAAATGGCTTATGCATTTCTGCCAATCCAAATATTTCTTCATTGCTAATGCTGTCTTCAAATAGCCAAACTGATGCCTCAATACATGGACATGACCAGATAAAATACATAGAAACCAAAGGGACTATATTATTGTTCAAAGGAAGGTCTGCTATATACCATCAAAACATGACCAGGTTAAGTGCTGATTGGAACTGCTCATGAACTGCTCGTGTGCAAGCCAAAGAAGACGGCCAACCAGTTCCCACAAAACAAACTGGAACATATACCCACTATTTTTGAGGAGAACATCAGGAATCACCTTGAAGTGCTCAGTGTCAATAGAGAACCAGAGGAATTATGGGACGGACTTAAAGAGGTTGCTAAGGATGAATGTGAAAAAAGACTGCTAAGGATAAAGAAACAGAAAAAAGCAAATAGGGTGTCAGAACAAGCAGTGGAAATTGCCCAGAAGAGAAGAGAAGCCAAAGCCAAGAAAGACAAAAATCACAGGAAAATTTTATTTCGAGATGTCAGACTAAAAGGAAACAATGGCCTGATTAGGAGAAGCTTGTTCCCCTCTCCTCAAATGCCCCCTGGGAATGGAACACTTTCCTCGGAGAGCTCTGAGCAGAGAAACTTGGTCACCAGGTGGCACCATTCTGACACAGTAATGTTTTTTTTTTTTTATTCCCCAAACTTTTCCTCAACAACTCAAACTAAGTTATTTTTTTATTTTGCGTCCCTCGTTTTGATAAACTTTTCCTTCCTGTCAGCACTAAACCTCTTAAAGAATCCCTTGTAGTTTCACTTTTTTCCAGCAGATGGAAGCAAGAAGCAATGAGTAAGAGTTTATATTATATACTAAAGAAAGTTAGTAAAATATTTGAATGGGATACATTTTTGGGTTTTGTTTTGTTATTCCTTCCAATGTTGATGCTTCAAGTTAAAGAGAGTCTCTGAACTTTTCTTCATGTTCCTTGTGACCCTAGCATAAGTATGCTCCACTAATTGCTTTTTTTCTTCTGTGCCCTCTTGATGTTGCTTTCAGCTCCTCCCCAGCTTATACCAGAAGAAATTAAAGCTGTCTTTAGCTGCCCCAGTTTTAAAGGGGTGTTTTCCCTACACAATTTCCCCCCATGGATCCAACCTAGCATGCTTTATCAAGAGATGATGAGATCAGTGATCCCAGCACCTTTTAGCCACTGTAAACTACTACAGGAATGTCCTATCCCCTCCAGGGCCTGGTCACTTCTCACTATGGACCTGGGCTGCTCTGTTGCATAAAGACAGCTGCCCAATTGCCTTCCTTGAGGGGAGTGACCATGCTGGACTCCAGGCTCTAGTACTAATTATGCAAAGAGCACACAAACTTTGGTGTTGGAAGTTAATCAGCATACCTTTTAAGGCTGTTGTGGATGCTCTCACAAAATGGTAGCATCAGAGAGGAAGCTTGTCTATTCACCAAACAACTTCTATGATGGATAGAGCCAATTGTAAAATGCCCCCCTACTAGAGATGCTCTCTACCACCCCCAGGTTATCTTTGCTTGCTGGGAAAGTGGGCACATTTCTAGGCAAAAGCCTGAGCTACTAAAACTAATCAGTTTTATTCTGAAGACTCTATTTGATCTATAGCAGTCTAAACATATTTTTTTTTCTTATAAATAAAGATGATTCTAGAAGCTAATCTCTTGCTTGGCAATGTGCCAGCATCTTTTACAATTATTATAATTATTTTTAATTAAAGTAATCTAACAAAAATAGAGATGACGGAAGGAGACTGGCAAGATACCATTCGTGATATCCATAAGTACACTGATACCTACAGACACCATGTTGGAGTATACATGTGATTAACTTCTCAGATACAATGCTAATGGGATTATTAATGCCATGAACACGTTTTTTTTTTCCCCTTAGCAGTTTATTTTTAGAACAGAAGAGGACGGCTCCATTAGCTTGTTAAAATTCAAATCAAAAGCATTTTAATAGATGGAAAACACGTATTTAAAAATGCAGTGAAATGTTTAAGCTCCTTTTTTGCTACTTCTCTGTCTTAGAGTTTATTGCTTATAAAAAACAGAAACCAATCCAGATTACAGGTAATAATGACTGGATCTGCATTCTACAGATTTCTTCCTGTCAGTCTGCCCCAATGTAACCTTTTCCCTCTCTCCCTCCCACACTCATGTACAAATGCACACATATACAGACTCCAGACTCCACCTGACTTCAGTTATTATTTACAAATGCCAGAGGTAGAATGTGCTTTTCACACAAAGAATTTAAAATGTATACAATTAATTCAGCTCATCCGCCCAGTCTGGGCACTCCTTTCTCTAGTCTTATCTCAAATCAGCAGCCAGATTGTCTTGCATTCTGGCAGTTGGGAAAAAGTGACTCCAGCTACTGGAGAGATCTCCCAGTTGCAGTCATTAAACTAAAAACAGCAGGAGGAGCAGCTGTCCCCTCTTCTTCTCCTGTGTGGGAACATATGTGTTTCTGGGTAGATCAGGTGTGGGTCAGCACTCAGCCAACCTCATCTGGGCTCAGAAGCAGAGTGGGGCCTGGTGCATTTGGATGGAAGTCTCTATGGGGGGGGGGGTTAGTCTGGAAAGTGGGAAAATAATTCCCAGAAGAAGACAGTGGCAACTGCTCCCATGCTGTTGCCAAGAAGGCAATATAATTGTGAAGTCACTGGAGCTCAAGCTTGACTTGAAGGAGACTTTTCATCCCAGAGGTTTGTTATTATCAATATTTACATCCAGTATCAATGACTTGGTATGAAATGAAATTACAGTGGAAAAACAAAATCTGTCAGACTGACAATCATTATGAATATAATTTCCAGTGAAAAATAATGTTTGGGGTCATCCACAGGAGGTGGGGAAATGACAAAAGTAGTGATGCAACCTCTTGGTGTTTTATACACATGTATGGACATAAGAGGCAAAGGGGCTTGCAATGCAACAGGTTGATGCTGCTTTATCATTTGACGGAAGCATTGGATTCTGCGGGCTTCTTTGCCAGAGTAGGAAAAATATTGGGCTATGAAGCCAATTAAACCATTGAGTAGATTATCTAATTTGGACAGATGTACTCTGTCTGTGTGCTTATATTTGTGAGAATTATGAAGTATGGAAAACAGAGCAAGCTGTGTTCCTAAGCTGCAGCACATAAGCTGCCCTCCAACTATCTCCAAAGTTGAAACATTCAAGTGCGTAAATCTAGTTCATTTCCCCCAGATGCCCTTTGGGTGATGCCATCTGGTCTCCCTCAAGCATTAGAATAATGGAATCAGAGGCTTATAGCTACAATGCCAAAAGGATGAAGAGGATCCAGATGTTGGCAAGGCAGAAAGACCAAAGGCTGAGAAAAGTTTAAGTCCTCTATTCAGACCAATGGTAAAAGTTGTACATCATTCATCAGCTCTCGAAGACATCCTAAAGCAGGGATCTTCAAACCTGGCCCTTTTATGACTTGTGCCTGGCTGAGGAATTCTGGGAGTTGAAGTCCACAAGTCATAAAAGGGCCAAGTTTGAAGACCTCTGCCCTAAAGGGATAGATTGTGATGAGAGAACTTAGTGCAGTAGACAGTACTGCTTGTAATGTATGTATTTGTGGCTCTGAGTGGAATTAGTTAGTCTTATGGCTCCTAGTAGGTCTTCCTGTCTGACCTGCACTATTTTATAAACTGCAATATTTTCTTTTCTAGTAATCAATACAGACATATGCATACCTGGCTGTGCACCCACACTTCCTTTTTTTCTTTCCACAAAAAAAAAAAAATCATTTAGGATAAAAAGTCCACATATTTTTTGACTGATAATTCTACAAGTCATATATCTGGAAATATCTCTCACTGCTGAATTTTGATTGCTGCTGTTGTGCTGCAAAGGGCTAAAGGGTTAGGGTTAGGGTCACATTGGGCTAGTCTTAATACTTACAGCAGTCTTACACGTGTCTTTAAAAAATGATATCTGATCCAATCAAAGGAATGGAAATTCCAAAATGGGTTGCTTAGGATGATTTCATGGTTTATGTTTGATCAGGTGTTTGCAATTGAATCTTTGCTATTCAACTTTGGAAGCTCCAGATGATTTGTGCCAGGTAAACTACTTATCAGATCATTATCAAATAATCCTACAGCTTTGTTTATTTTTAGGCACAGATTTTTCAAGACCAAGTTTCATTTGCTTAGTCTAAATAAGACAATTCCAGAATGGCAGTTGCTGTAGCAGAAGCACTAGCAGTTTTTAAATAGCTCAAAAAAAAAAAAAAAAAAAAAATTTAAGCAGCAGATTCCAAGAAAGGTATTTTTCACTTACAAGTTTATAATTAGCCTTGGAACAATTTGTATCAGCGGCTTGAATAACTACAGATTAATTATTTCATAAGTGATCAATACTAGGCAAGATTTTCCTCAGTTTGCTCAATTTTATAGTGTAGGGTAATAGTTCAGCATGTTTGCTGGCTTGTCTAGCTTACTTAACATATGTTTCATAGCAGAAGTCCTGACCTGCCACATTAAAAATAAATAACCTCCATTATATTACAATTTAGATGGCAATAAGCAGAAATTATGGAGATGATCAAGGAAATTGGTCTCCTACTATTTTTTCAAGCTTTATTGCTTGGCCTTTTTAATTAATTCCTGCTTAGCCATTCAAGTTCACAGCCATTTGTTATACTCTCCCATATTTAATCATTAGGCTGAATGGCCATTTAGTCCATCAAATTGGACCGTTTCTTTTGGGAGGACCTCATGGTTAAAATAATTTATGATGGGTGGCTGTTCATCCACATCCAATAAGGGGAGGCTTACTACCATCCTTGATCTCTGGTTCCACTACTGAATGATTTATCACTTAGTGAAAATGTAGACTGTTTCTCTGGTGCTTCCAGCGAAAGAGTTCTCAGGTATGTAATATAATTATCATTTAAATACGGTTTGATAATTTGATAGTTTTTTAAATTGTAGCAAAAGGTCTCCAAGGAAGGGACTTGGTACCTTCTGCTGTTCTAGAAGAAATGTATTTTGGTGTTCTACTGATTGCTACTTAGGTACTGATACTTAAAATATTTCATTCAAACCTAGCCTGAGAGATTTGTCTTTCTGTCTAGGTTTTTGTTCCAAGTTGATGTTCTCCTGAGAGAATTTGCATTCTCTTTATCTCTGTTTAATCTCTTCATTAGCTGACTATTTCAACAGGAACCTGGAAAATCCAGGCTGTCCTACAGTGTGGCGGACTAATGTTCTGATTAGTACAACACTGAGAGATGCCAAAAATGATTTCTAAGGATGTGGGCCAAATTCTGTAACCACTAAGACAACATCGACTCAGTCATCCCAGAGAGTGTGTATCCCATTAATCACTTTCCTGATGAAGACTGGCAAATAACAGGGAGACAATTTAAGGAATACAAATGGGCTAGTCCTTCCAGAAAACTGGCAATCAAATGGTCTCCTTTAATTCAAGTAACATATATAAGAATAGAGGGAGATCTACTTGATGATTTAAAGGCGCTGATATGGAAGCCCAGTTGGCAAAAGAAAAAAACTAGAATAAGGTTGAAAAATTTGAGACTTTGACTCATTAGAAGGGATTTTACATTGCCAATTAGTGGGCTAAAGGGAGATGTTGAGACAAAGAGAATTTTGGTTATTAGATTTAAAATATTTGGAAATCAGTCAAAAATAAGGATTTTATCCGTTCAATATTTAAAAGTTAGATCTAAAAGGGAAAAGAAAATTAAATACTATGAATATGTTTGATTTATTGATTAATCCAGGCAATATATATGGTTTTTGATTTATTAAAGGAGATATTGTGTTATTAAGTAGATGATTTAATATGGTGGGAAATAGTTAACTCTTAGGAAATAGAACAAGATTATATTTAAATAGATAAAATGTGTATTTTGGATATTATAGTTTGTTATGTAGTGAAATAAGGGAAATTTTGGTTACCCAAAGTATGAAAATTATAAATATCAAAGGTTAAATTGGAATATTGACAAGAAATTAAAAATTGACTAAAAATCAATAACAGGATATGGATTGTTTATGAAGATTGAAAGTAATTAAGATATGTCTAAGCTAAAAATTTATTGATAAATGTAATAATGATGTCCTTACTGAATTGATATAATTAGAAATGTACCAACTGGAACATGAGACAGTAATTGTTAAAAGAAAAAGAAAAGAAATATTTGATGTTGTAGCTTGAGATTTGTACTAAGATTTTGTTATTGAGCTATTGATTAACCCAGTCACCACGTTGCTTTTTAAATATTCAAATGTAAAACTGGAAAATTAATAAAATATTATTTAAAAAAAAAAAGACCTGGCAAATCAGGATCCAACTCAGGGCTCTGTTTTGATGCATTGTGTGGGTTCCCAAACCTTGTAGCTCTTAAGATTTGTTTTTCAGAACCTCACTGAAGGGAAATTCCAGTTGTCCAAACAGTCATCTTGACAAAGAGATATATGTTATGCTCCTTCTCAAAGCAATGTTACAACACCATTTGCTTCAACATTTCACTTTAGAACAGTTTGAGAAGAAAGTTGAAAGACTGTATGCAAAACAAGCACATTTTGTTCATCATTTTCTCCCCTTTTACTCTCCTAATTGTACCATCTCTTTTCTTCTACTGTCCACCTCAAGCATATCAGAACAAGCAAAGGAATTCATTTCAGATTATTTGTCATTAAGACACAATAACACAGGCTTCTAACTACATTAGCTAAATAATTCTTGGTAAAAGGAATCTTCACAAGCTTCTATAAATTGCAGAGCTCAGCCATTAAATGTTGACCTGCAGATAATTTCCATCCATTTCTTTAACCCCTGTAGCACTGTTGTTATAATGAGGATTTTTCAATTACTGTTTTGGAATAATTGTAAAAATAGGATCCTATTTAGATATACAGGTAAGAAGGAACACACTGTATCACATGGTATAACATCTAATGAGGCTAGTTTAGGAAGTATCCAGATTTTAAATCTTTCTATAGTATACAGAAATTTATTAGGAAAATGGTGACAAGCTTCTATGGCTAGATCAGATACCCCTCTATTTTAAAACAATCTTTAATTATAAGTATTAGAAACATTAAAAAAAATCATTAGAATTAGAACCACTCAGAACAAGATGCTGGATGAAGACATCAGATTCAAGTCCCCTCTCAACTATAAAAGTTTATTGGGTGACTTTATTCTGAAGTCACAGGGCTCTTGTTCTGAAGAAAACTAGATGGAAGGAACAACACAGGTGTTACCTTGAACTCCTGAATGAAAGGTGAGATACAGGCCTAAAAAATAAATGAGCACATATTTTAAGATAAATTGAAGCCCAGTACTTCAAACAAAGAAATGATATTCTTACACAGGAAATCAGATTCTTTTTGAACTTTGGAAGTTTTTTTCTACCAGATCCCCTCACCACCTGGCATGTGGATCTTAATTGAGAATTTTTCCCAATTAAGCATGCTAGCAAACAAGATGTGTATTGTGCAATTGCTCTGACTGCCACATAGAATTTTATCAAAGAGGCAAATTTATGCAATATTGCCTTTAACTTACAAACTATATCATCAGGTCTTCAGTCTTTTTAGCTGTCTAGGTGAAAGCCCAGTCCCAATAGTGAGGCAAAATAAGCTTAATCTATATTTTGTAAATGGGGGGGGGGTTTAGTATCTCTGTGGCAGTGGTGGGATACATTTATGGATGGGATATGGAATTTCAAGATGGCAGATGATGATGTTTGGGGGAAAAAACCAAGTCTTCCCTGTCTTATAGTGAAAGAAACGCTTGTGCTCTAACGGGAGGGGGTTCTTCACTCATAAACGTGATGAGTTAAAGAGACAAGAAATGTTTGGCACGGTATCAGAGAAGCATGGGAAAACATTATTTACATATTCTTTTTTATTTTGTGAAGAATGGGAAAGGGTGTATGTTTCAGCTTAAGCCAGAAGACAGGACAGTACACTCAATCACTGGACAATAAAATCAAATTAATTGACTGGGACTGTTATGTATTAATATCAAGAGTTAATGTGTTTTAATTTAAACGTGTCTCCAACTGTTTTGGAGGGAAAGTTAAGTTTGAGTTTGAGCGGGAAAACACCGTTTGATTTGATTGGTCGCCGCCTAGAGGCAGCAAGTATAAATAGCCGTCATTCTGTCAGTTAAGCCAGTTCTGTTTTCTGATGCAATAAATAGTGTTGCATTAAACCGGTCTGGTCAATACCTCCAAAAAACCCACTATACAATAGGGACCACTTAAGGGTCAAAAATAGCAGCAAATGTTGGGTTTTGGGTCTTCCGAAGGCAACAGATTTACAAATATCAAAACAGATATTCCCATGGTTCCCTGTTTCTCTCCTCCTGCCCCCCATCACATCCTATAATAGGCACATCTCAAGAATATGTTAAAGTGGATGCAAAAAAATAACCCCTATGAAACAAAGAGACTGGTCATGGGCAAGTCACCATACCTCTAATAAGGAGGTAAGACAGCCTTGCAACTGTTCCATGCCTCTTACCTGGAAACATTAGTTGCAGCTCTCTGTATATTAACTGCAGAGGAAACATATAAAAAAGCAAAAGATCCAGTTTGACCATTCCAAGGCAGATGGGAATGATGTGGTATGATAGGCCCTACATATAGTTACTGTTCATCACCTTTTGTTGCTCAGATACACCTATCTTCCTGGCTAGCTTTGACTCTGGGAGTGGGCTTCCCTGCAGTGGGCAGGAGGCACATCAGAAGTAGCAGAAGAGGGTTCAGCACACTTTACTTCCCCAAGTCCCATTTTCTATGTAAGAGACTCCCAAGGTTTCTCTCAGAGGACACAATGTGGGTTTTTAAATCCAATGGATATGCTAGTAACCACTGTCTGATGCAGTTTTCAGGGTGTACAAATAGTGCGAGTGTGTGCATGTGAACGTGTGTGTGTGTGTGTGTGTGTGTGTGTAGGGGGGAGTATATAGGCCTATAGGAGAAGAGAGATTTGCCTTCTTTTCTACCCTTCCTCCTATGGAATATGAATATATTTTCCCACTTTCAGAAAACTGGAGCCATGGAATCTACATGCTGCCTTTGCCGGTGGATGGGGATGCTAAAGGGGAGGGGGAGGGGAGGGCTCTCACAGCAGGGGGGAAGTTGACTTTTCTTTATTCATACAGGTTCTTTTCCATGCAGAGTTGAAATTATGCCTGATAAAAGGAGTGTCGTGGCTGTTTCAATTCTTCCCAAACCTCCTGGCTTCCTCCCAATTAAATGAGGTTTGTCAAAGCCACAGGGCTCTGGTGCCGCCTGAGAGGCAGACAAGCATTTCCTGCAGTGACATCTGAAATCCCTGAAGGAGGAGGAGATGAAAGTGCTCCTGCCAAAAGGCAGGAAAAGAAGGAGCGAGAGAGGGTGTGAAAAAAAAAGGAGGTAGAGAGAGACAGAAAGGCAGAAAGGGGAAGGTGGGGAAGGGACGGAGGTGACAGAATGGGCCCACTACATGTTGCTCTCCTGGAGAAGGATAGAAGGAAAGTCAGTCTGTTAGCGAGCTGATACTTCACTTCGGCTGCTGCCAGTGGGACCTCCTTGGACAGGAAGCTGGATGATCTTATCATGGCAACCAATCTATTGAGGAGTAAATCAAAATCACCCTGACAGAAATGTTGTTCCAAGTCCCAATTCAATGAACTTATATTCATGGATGATTCACCGGGGTTGCAGCAGTACAGGTGGTCCTCGACTTATAACTGTAATTGAGCCTACAGTTTGGCTTGTATGTCAAGATGGTCATAAAGATCATCATGTGAACACACCTGATATTATGACCTCTTTACAGCAGTCATTAAGCAAATGTGGCAGCAGTCAGTGATTAAATGAATGCCACAGTTGTAAAGTGAAGGCCATGGTCATGAAGAAAATGCCATAGTCATTAAGTGAATGCTACAGTGGTTAAGCAAAGCCGTTGATCGCTATATAGGGCGTTTTTTGCCAGAAACCGGAAGTAAATGCCTGTTTCCAGTAAAAATGTCATAAATTACAGTCACGTTAAATGTGAGATGCCACAAATGGTTGTAAGCGTGGGTTGATCTCCAAAGGCCTAAAATGAAGTCATGTGACTGCAGGGAAAGAGGCAGAGATCGGAGCGTCGAATCTAACATTGCATGGGATTTTCATCGGTTGCATATCCAACAGAAAGCCCAAAGTTGCAATTGTTGTTCCTATATTCTTTGTTGCACTGTATCTATTCTTATGCCTGACTGCTGATGAAAAACAATTGTATAGTATTTTTTCACCGTTTTAGTCTCTAGATAATAAACTACACATTAAGTCTGTTGTACTCAACGGAACTGAGTTGCAAGTAGCTTTTTTGAGGTCCTTTGTATCTTTTAACAGTTGGTAAATGACCAGTAGTAAATCATGGACTGTGTGTAATAACAACAGCAGCAGCAACAACAACAACAATAACATTTCTAGATTATTTCCATTCATGCTTTTAAAGTTATGAAAGTCATTCCAGAGTGCCTGGAATTTGACCTGCTGAGAACAACAACAAAAAAATTGCCCTCTCTATATCTAATGGGGTCCTGCCAATAAACCTCTGTTTACTAAAAAACATTTTTGAAGGACGAAGGGGGGAAGGTGACAGAATTATCCTGTTATCTTCATCTAAAGAGGATCATCAGATTGGGAAGAGAATGTGAAAAAAATGTTTAAAAAAAGCATTTCTGTGTAGGCTTTCCCCCCATTTAGATCAAAGACTGGGTTCCATGGAGTCATCTGCCTCTGTAATGCCTGGTTTACTCTTTGCAAAGTATCATTCAGGCATGACATGGGCAGTCCATCTATACTCTGGTCTGATGGAAGACCATAGACATGCTATTCAATATGCATTTGGATGTCTTTGAAAAAAACAGTCAATATGGTAAAGGGATCTGTTGCTAGTTCTATTCCAAGTGAGCACATGAAAGGGTTTCTCTGCTTTTGCTAACAACATGCTTTGCATGGCTACATTTATGACTTTGGAAGTAGGTGATATTCAAGGGCAAGGGTCCTCAACCTTAACAACTTTAAGACTTGTGGACTTCAACTCCCAGAATTCCTCTGGCTGAGGAATTCTGGGAGTTGAAGTCCACAAGTTTAAAGTCGCTAAGGTTGAGGACCCCTGTTCTTGGGATTACACTTCATCCCCATTTTGCACTCTTCCTTTGGGGAGAAGGGCAGTGAATTGCAGCCACTCTTTGCCAGCTCTGCATTCCCTTGCAGTATTTGGGGAAATCTGGGACTTGGGTGCAATTAGCAAGAATGCTGCCCTTCCAGCTCAGGTGAAAGACAGAAAAGTAAAAGTTTAGAATTGACCAGACTTCTGGAAGACTGGTAAACCTCTGTTCAAAAAATAGCTCAGGTGACAAATTGATAGGCTGTATGTCAGCTGAGAATTCTGTTCCCCACCTCCTCTCTGTCCTACCAATCTGTCACCTAAGTATTTTTGAACAGATTTGCTGTTTTTCCTGTCACTTTAACTTCCAGAAGAATAGTTGGTCAGTGTTCAGAAACAACCACTTGGACCACATTTTAAGGCAGCGGTCCCCAACCTATGGGCCATGGCCCACTATTTGCATGTGTGCGCATGCGTGCATAAAGGTG
Organism: Crotalus tigris; assembly: GCF_016545835.1. Taxonomy (NCBI): domain Eukaryota; kingdom Metazoa; phylum Chordata; class Lepidosauria; order Squamata; family Viperidae; genus Crotalus; species Crotalus tigris. The sequence continues at coordinate 323,976 of NW_024096479.1, forward strand.
CCTGTCCCTCCCTTTCCCACTGTGCCGCCAACCCAGAAAGGTTGGCAAACCCTGCTTTAAGGAGAGTGTATGTTGGTGGTTTTTCCCTCTAGCAGCTGATACTGGTTGAGGAGCGAAACAAAGTCAGGGCAATCAGACTTTGATAAAGCCAATTTGCTCTAGTGGTTAAGGCACCAGGCTAGCAAGCACACAAGCATGAGTTCAAATCCTACCTTAGTCATGAAAGCCACTTGGGCAAATTTGGGCTGGTCACTTTTTCTCAGCCCAACCCACCTCACAGGATTGTTGTTGTGGGGAAAATAGAAGGAAGAAAGTGTGTTGAATATGCTGGCTGCCTTGAATTATTTGTACAAATAATAAAGGTGGAATGCAAACAAAAACAAACAAATAAACAAACTCTCAGTTGCAGCCTTTAATTGTTCTGCAGTAAACAAACTTCTCCCTAAAATTAGATTGGACTTCCAGAACACCCTGAAGATGTGGCTTTGCCTTTGTGCCTGGGGGATCATGTGCTAGTGGTGTAAAACCTGGAAAACAATTACATTGTTTGTAAAATGGCTTGTATTCTCTGTTTATGGTTTTTAATTGTTTTAATGAGTTTAAATGTCTTTTGTTTTCATTGTTTTGGTGTTTGTATTTTTACTGTGGAGGCTACCAGAGTCACATATGTGAAATCAGCATCTATACAAATTGAACAAATAAATAACTATATGTACAGGACAATTTGCAGGCCTTGTTACTAAAGCAAATCACAAGTTCAGCCAGCAGGGTAGCACAAACTATTCTGGCATATTTTTATGCTTACTCAAGGATTGGAAGAATGCACATTGATGCAGATATACAATGGATGAAAGTGCTGTTGCAATCCAAGAGGCAGAGAAAAATAAGAGTTTGGAAATGCTTATTTGATTTCTATGCAAAGAACAGAGGTGTGCTCCCACAACCTACACTTGTTCATGCACATGAGCTGCTTCACTAGATACATACATGATGCTATTTTTTTTCAGGGTGTTTTGAGGTAGCAACTTTGGAGTTTCTGTTGTCACTAGTGATTTTCCAGAAGACATTCACCTGATGTCTATCTCTTCTTCTAAAAGAGAAATGGTTCTCACAGTGCACTGATTTTCAGCAATTAAAAAGCCAATATGCAAAAGTTGAAATCAATTTTGTACTGCTATTCCCTAGTTATGTTGTGCAGAGGTGTGGTGACTAGAGATTCAGCCTCTCCTCACCCCAACTTGCAAATTAAAAAAAATGTCAAAGGAGTTAAACAAAATCAAACTTTAGTTCAATTTTTTTAAAAGTTATAATACAGCAATTTTAATGTGGAAGAAGATAACTATAAAACTGCAGAGAGCACAGTGAGGATAATTCCATACTGCCTCTTAAGTTGCTTGTTTCCCATTTTGTCCCTGGCTGTTTCTTAACCAAACTCAGAAATTCCAGCCAGTGTTTGTAGGTTGGCGATGGGATTGAGCTAGAGATTTGCTGAGATTATAGCTCTGCAGGACCTGATTGATCATTGTCCTTCCTATTTATTCAGGGAAGAAAAATCTCACTAGACAGCTTTATCAGTGCCTGCCTTTACATTTAGGGATGGTTCCCTCATCATTTGTATACATATCCGTGCTGGCAAACTTATTTCGCGCGCGCCACAGGCGGCACGCAGAGCCGTCTCTGTTGGCACGCGCTCCATTGCTGGGCCGAGCTGCTACCACCTCCTCTCCGCGCATGCGCAGTCTGGAAATAGGCGAGAGGCTAGAAAAGGAGGAACTTTTGGCGGGAGCAGCATTTGATGCAGGCAGCGAGCACGAGCCGACAGTAGTGAGTTTCAGCGGCCGGCCACGCAGGGGAGGAGGACGAGGGGCGACGGTGGTGGTGAAAGGCGCGGACGGGGTGTGACTACCTATTTAAGCTACCTTGCCTCGGCCTCGTGGGGCGAGGGCGGCGGCGGCGAAAGGCGCGGGGGGCGGCCTACCTGCTTAAGTTGCCTTGCGCCTCGGCCTCGTGGGGCAATGGCGACGGCGGTCCGGGCAGGCTCTGGTAAGCCAGGCAAGGCCGAGCAGCCAGCCAGCCAGCGGGAGCAGGGTTGGATGGAGGGATCGGGATCTGGCCCCTTTTTCCTCGTCCAGGGGCCGGGGAGAAGTTGCCTGCCCAGCCTCGTGCGCCTTACCATCGAATGGCTGGGAGAAGCGACGGGAGGAAAAAAAAGGCGACTCCCCCTCGGAAACGATCGTATGTGGGCCACATGCCTAGAAGCCTTGATCTGCTGAGGAGCAATTTCCTGCGCTTGCACTGGGGTGGAGAGGAGGCCTTCTCGGCTCTTGGCAAAAGCCGGGGTGGTGATGGTGGTGGGGTCGTCGCGGGAGGCGACATGGAAACCCATATTGCTCAAGTTTTGTCTGCCAGGCAGGAGAGAGAGAGAGAGAGAGAGAGCTCCCTCCATGCTTGCCTTAGAGAAAAATGGGAGGGGAGCGCAGGGTTTCTGGGAAGTCCCCTCCAGGTTCTCGCAAAGGGAAAGAATTAGGCCTCCTTTGCAGGTTGCACGGCGGTTGGGGGAAAAACAAAGCCGCGGACCTGAAGGCTTGACCGTCCACCACCACCACCACCATCCCCTTCCCCCGAAAACTCTCCCTGCGCCGTTGCCCTTTCATCTGCCGCCGCCGTTCCTGATTGCAGGATTTTTGTCTTCGCCGGGTGGGTCTGACGACGAGAAAGGCCCTATCCTGGGTGATAGTCAGAAGCGTGTGCATTCCTGGAGGGTGAGGCCATGGGGAAGGATCCGCAGATCGGCGGGGGCGGGAGCGGGATGAGGCGCCCGAAGGAAGAGAAGGGGGGCCGAGAGGCCCCTGAAAGGTTTGCGCTCAAGAGCTGAGATTCCCGAGATAGCGCCCGTATTTGAGTGGACGCGTTTCACAACTAATCTGGAGGAAAGGAAAGTCACTGTTCTGGTAAAAGGAAGAAAAGGGCTTTTTATCTAACGTTGCATGGAATTTTTCATCCATTGCATATCCAACAGAAAGCCCAAAGTTGCAATTGTTGTTCCTATATTCTTTGCTGCACTGTATCTATTCTTATGCCTGACTGCTGATGAAAAACAATTGTATAGTATTTTTTCACCGTTTTAGTCTCTAGATAATAAACTCCACATTAAGTCTGTTGAACTCAACGGAACTTCATTTTAAGTAAAAAAATAAGTTTGATTATGGTGCAATCTAAAACACATTTGGTAAGGGAACAGTTTTATTAAAGTATATCTTTCTGTAAAAATGTGTATTTCAACACACTTCCCAAATATGTAAATTTATTGGGAGATTGAACTGTCCCAGAATATAAAGTTGAATAAATGGAAAGACTGTAAATGAAAATGTGTTACTACATATACACTAATATTATATAGTCCAAACCGTTTTTGTTAGGCAGCACTGTTCAGTTTTTGAGACTTTCAAAATTTACTACAGTCCATGAAAAGACTTTTAAATTAAGGCTTACTAAATCTGGACTAAAACGATATGCAACTGCTAATAGTTTTTGATCTAGTGGCACTGTTTTAAATTGTATTTCCCCTGCATCAAATGTGGATACCACCAATGGACTTTGAGAGGATATTGTGTTGAAATAATTTGTACATTTATCTTCAAATATGCAATTTGCATGGGAGATATGTTATGTTTCACATTTTAGTTAAATACATACTGGTATGTAATATTCAAACATTCTATTTGAATCTCATCTATTATTTTTATAAATAATTCAAGGTAGTGAACACATCCAACGCATCTTCTCCCATTTTCCCCACAACAATTCTGTGAGATGAAGTGGGTTGAGACAGTGTGACTGGCCCAAGGTCACAAATATATAATAAGTTTCCTATTGTTGGTACACCCCTCTACTTAAGCAGAGAGAGAAAAGTGCTAATCTTGGTAAAAAGAAATACAGTAATTTGGATCATAAAGAAAAAAGGAATGTTAAGTGATAGAGCCAATTTGGTATAGTGGTTAAGTTACCAGGCTAGAAACTGACAGGCAAAAACCATGAGTTCTAATCCCACCTTTGGCACAAAGGCAGCCTGTTCTTGACAATAATGACAAAATTGGTTTTGCACCACCATGGCAAACTGCTATATCAGATAAACTTCAGATTTATTGGCTGTATGATTGCTGAAACGTGGTCATTCTTCTTGGAAAGCAGTTACAGAAATTCAAATGATTACCATTTAAATAAATGATTGTTTCTCTGCTTCCTTCACAGAAGGTCATTATTCATAACTAAAAGCTAGAACTAATTTAAGAAATCTGATAATGTAAACGTATTAGGAATATTTCTTGTCCAATTTAATTCTCTCCCAGAATCACAGCTACTTTTAGTACATGCTAAATGGTTTTATATATTTGAAAATCCCTTGGTGTATGTTTCTCCCCTGCCCCTCCCCAAGTCTGCTACAGTTTTAATTTTTTCAACAGATGTATGAATTTTTATAACAGGAAACAAGAAACCTGTAATTCTCTAGATATTGTTGGCTTCTGATTCCATCAACCATAAACAGACTGAATCATGGGAGTGATAGTCCAACAACATTGAAAAAAAATCATACCTGCTTTACAGACTTCCTGGCATGCTGTTCTTATCCAAGTAGCCCTTTGTAATGTTTGGAGGAGAGAATACATTAAGGGTTAAAAAGTCAAAGTTCATAAATTGTACATTCGGGTAGAAATTTATTTTGCTCAGAATTGGGACTTGTGCACTAATTCCATGCTGATGCACTCAGCTTATTTCCTATGTTTCTTTTTGCAAACTGAGAAGACAAAACAAAATGTCAGAACAAATGGTTTGCATAATGAACCCTGGCTTGTGAATAAATAAATGGGGTGTGTGCCTTGGAGTTTAGTGTTGATTCCTTGTGACTGCTTGAAGTTTTTTTGGCAGGATTTTAGAAATAATTTTTCTCTTGCCTCTTTCCTAGGGCTGAGAGAGGGTGGCTGGCTTTGTGCCTAAAGTGGGACTAGAATTCATGGTCTCCCAGTTTCTAGTCCAGTACCTTAATTGCTACATCAACCCAGCAACTGCACTGGAATATAGTAGAATTAGACTTACATTGGTTTACAGTGTTTTACTGCATTTTTGTTTTTTATTATTATGTAAATCACTGCTACTATTTTCTTAGTCTGGGGCATATTAAATAATAAGTAAATAAGGTGCACAAATTATAAACTCCCATATTCTGATGTGGCTCAGCAGTGCCCCCCAACACATTTGGAAATGTGAAATCTTGCCAACAAGCTTGAATAAGACATCCTGGTGTTTGTTTCTGAAGATAGATCCAGATGATATTTTCCTTTTTTACATACTAAGAATTTTTAGCACCCTCTTTAGAGATCTGAGCTAAAGACCATTAAGAAGCAGAGTTCAACCACTCTGTTTTGATGACTCAGTTTTGTATAAATCTGCTTAGAAATGAGTGTCATTATGTTTGATAGGACTTACAAATAGAACCTAAATAGCAGTGTTGCTTAATTTCACTGTAAAAGAATGGAAGAGGAAAAATGTGTTAAGCTTTATTGAATAAAGCACTATTGGCTGCATTCATAGAATACACTAAGCCAGTGATGGCGAACCTTTTAGAGATTGAGTGCCCCAAAACCAGTCCCCCTGCCTACCCCCGCTCTGCCTGCTCCGCCCCAGCCCACCCCCACCCTACTTTCAGGGCCTCTCACTGCCTCCATGGCCCGCCGCAGATCGCCCAGGTGGCCCAGCAGCGCCATGGTGGCCACGCCCTCTGCCCGCACCCTGTAGCATCAACCGTGCGACAGGGCACGAGGGCAGAGTCACTGCCTGGGTGCCATGTCCTTGGCTGCGCTGCTCTGCGCAGGCTGCACTTGGGGTGACTCTCCTTGGGGGGGCTGCTGGTTAGGAGGGGGCCGCAGGGGGAGGTGGGGCTAGGGCAACGGCATGAGTGCCCACAGAGGGCTCTGAGTGCCACCTCTGGCACACGTGCCATAGGTTCGCCACCACTGCACTAAGCCATAAACAATGTATCACAAACTGCAGTTATTAGGGATCATGTGTTGCATAAAGTCAAATCCAATCAGATTAACACTGAAACTGCAAAGTATCTTGAAGTATGCAGGAGCATTGTATGAGGCATTTTTCTCCAAATCATTAAAGCAGTTATGGGGGTGACATGATAGCAGTGTTCCAATATCTCGGGTTGCCCCAAAGAAGAGGGAGTCAAGCAATTCTCCAAATCGCCTGAAGGCAGGACAAGAAGCAACGGATGGAAACTAACCAAAGAGAGAAACAACCTAGAACTAGAAGAACCTAGAAATTTCCTGACACAATAATCAGTGGAACAACCTGCCTCCAGAAGCTGTGAATGCTCCAAAGCTGGAAGCATTTAAGAAGAGTCTGGACAGCCATTGGTCTGAAATGGTATAGGGTTTCCTGCTGAGCAGAGGGTTGGACTAGATGACCTCCAAGGTCCCTTCCAACATCATCATCATCATTTTGCAGAGTTCATGCAACTACTTCAAAAGCTGTTTCTGACTCAAGATGCACACAGATAAAAGCACAGTTGGTGGCAAAATTGTCCTGTTTGATTAGAGAAAACACAATAACAATATTTGTTAGTGACTGCAAACCCTATATGGACTATTTGCTAAAAGTGAGAAAAAAACATGAAGTTGTGACTTAGGGTTTTGATGATAAGGGTAAAATATAGGGAAAAGGGAGCCATGATGTAACTATAGAAAGACAGGATGAAATACAAATGACAATTTATAGCATTTTATTTTTTATTTATATTTTCTTTCAGTGGGAGCAGCATTTGCTGCAGACAGTGAGCGAGCAAGCACAAGCCGGAGCAGAGAGAGTGAGCAAGAGCCAACAGTGGTAAGTTTCAGTGGCCGGCCACGCAGGGGAGGAGGAGGATGAGGGGGGGTGGGGGCAGCGGTGGTGGTGAAAGGTGCGGAGGGGGGCTACCTGCTTAAGCTGCATTGCCTGGGCTTCGGCCTCGTGGGATGAGGGCAGCAGTAGCGGCGCAGGGGGTGGCTTACTTGCTTAAGCTGCCTTGCCTCGGTCTTGTGGGGCAATGGAGGTGGAGGTGGTGGCGGCCTGGGCCAGGCAGGGCCGAGGAACCAGCCAGCCAGCAAGAGTAGGGTTGGGTGGAGGGATCGGGATCTGGCCCCTTTTTCGTCGGCTGGGGAGAAGTTGTCTGCCCAGCCTCGTGTGCAGCAGAGGTGGTGGCGGCGGCCCGGACAGACTCTGATTAAGCTCAGCAGGGCAGAGCAGGGACGAGCGCTTCCCCGTCTGCATCTGGGACGCTGTCTTGCAGGTATTGAAGGGCTACGACTGGAGCCTGGTGCCCATGCCAGTGTGGGCCCATGGGGCGCTGAAGGCCAAGCCGCATGTCAAGCGGCCCATGAACGCTTTCATGGTCTGGGCGCAGGTGGCGTGCAAGAAGCTGGCCGACCAGTACCCGCACCTGCACAACCCAGAGCTCAGCAAGACGTTGGGCAGGCTCTGGCGGTGAGTGGGGTGGTGTGGGCGGCGGCCATGGGGGGAGCAGCTCACTTCGGTTGGTCAGTCTGTCTCCCAGTGGCTGACCCTCTTCCCAGGCTCATAATTCAGTGTGATGCAGATGACGGCTTCTCCAACTCGGGGGATCAACCAGCTGGTTGCGTTTGGGCACCGGAGCCCCCAACGGCTTGCGGTCAGCCTGGCTGGGTGCTAGTCCTTCCGCCGCTGTGCAGGGACTTTCTCTGTCCAAAGCTGTGAGCTTTGAGAATTGGAGCTAACCAAACGGCTCCCTTTGGACTGATTTTCCAGCTTCGTTGCCAGCGAGCGGCTGGGGGTATGGCTCGCTGTGGATGATGGGAGCTCCATCCTCCCTTGTTGGGAAAGATGTGTGTCAGGCTGGCGTGGAAGGTTTTTAAGCTCAGGGGGGGCAAGCTCCTGGGTTCAGTAGGTGGAAGAAGTGGCAGAGCGGCCGCTCATATGCGGCATTTGATTTAAGGCCGCATGTGCTGAGACGATCAAACTGATTAGACTTTCATCTACCAAGATATATACAATCTTAGGTTGTATAAATAGGCATAGCATAGCATCAAGATCACGTGAACTATTAGTACTGCTTTATAAAACCCTAGTAAGACCACACCTGGAATACTGCAGGCATTTTTGGTCACCGTATCACAAAAAAGATGTTGAGAGTTTGGAAAAAATTCAGAGAAGAGCAACTAAGACAGGGGTGTAAAAACTCAATTTCACTGAGGGCCGCATCAGCATTGTGGTTGCCCTTGGGGGGCTGGGTGGGTGTGGCCAGAGGGTGCAGCCTTCTGGGTGGAGTGGGTGTGCCTACTGGGTGGGCGTGGCCAGTCCATCATTCGCATCAAGGGTGCCTGTGGGGGCCTGGGCAGGAGTGGGATAGATCTGAGGGTCTCTGGTGAAGGGGGTGGGACCGGGGCAAGTGCCAAGGCATGGTCCACTGGGGCAAGTGCCAAGATGGCCACCACAAAATTGTACATTGGCTCCCGGCTGGCCAGGGCCAAGGCAGTGGGGGCCATTCCCTCACTGTTTCCAGGATGGCTTTGCAGGCCACATGAAACCACTTCACGGGCCGCATCCAACCCCCGGGCCTTGTGTTTGACATGTCTGAACTAAGATGATCAAAGGCGTGGAGACTAAAACATACAAAAAACGGCTGCAGACTTGGGTCTGGCTAGTCTAAAGAAAAGAAGAAATAGGGTAGACATGATAGCAGTATTCCAGTATTTGAGAGGCTGCCACAAAAAAGAGGGGGGTCACATTATTCACCAAAGCACCAGAGGGCAGGACAAGAAACTACGGTTGGAAATTGATCAAAGAGAGAAGCAACCTGGAATTAAGGAGAAACTTCCTGACAGTGAAGACAATTTGCCTCCATCACTGTAGATTTTCAAGAAGAGACTAGACAGTCAATTGTCTGAGATGGTATAGGCTCCCCTGCTTTAGCAGGGGGCTGGACTAGAAGACCTTCAAGGTCCCTTCCATCTCTATTCTATTCTAGTGTACCTGGATGACAGCAAAGCCTTTGACCAAATTCTAGATTTGAATCCAGAATATCTGTTGGGCATCAGTTTTTCCACAACATGGTTAGTGTATAGGGATTTTCTGGAGAGAGCAGCAAGAGTAGTCAAATAGAGAAGATAATTGTAACTGGAACGAACATCTAGAACAGCTCTAGAAAATTGGGAGAATATGATTATTAATCTTAACTACATCTGAGTAGATGAGAAAAGAAAGATCAGTTGAATGGAGGACAAGGTTTCTCTGACTTCTGCTGTTGCACCATTTAATGCCAGGCTGCAGTGCAAAAAAAAAAAAAAAGGGTTTGCATTTATCTTTCCACTCCATGCCCATTCAGTCTTCCTAAGAGTGTGTGAGGAACCTTTTCTTTTCGAGTTAAATTCTAAGCATGTTGGTGGAGGGATGTGAGATGGGAAGGCTGGCAGGTTTTGCAAAAGGAGCAGAGGAATAATAAGGCTGCAGACAAGAGCTGAGCTGCATGCCATTTTGAAATCCATGAGGTGTTAGGGGCAGCGGATGCATCTGGGAATTGCTGGTGTGGGGAACTCGAGGAGAAAATGCCAGCTCCCTTGCTCCCAGCAGTTTCCTGAGGTGACATGACAAATGGGCTGCTGTGAAAGAAAGAGGAGAGGTAACAAATCAATGGAAGTTCTGAACAAAACCTGAGCATATGGAAACTCTGGGACTAGTCTGCCAAGAATTGGGTTAAATCTGACTTCCTTGTAGTTGTTTAGATTTCTTTGCGTAATGTGAAAAACCAACACACTTTTCTTTTTTAATTCTATAGGTTATTCTTTATTAGTTCAATGCTGTGATAAAAAGAATCATTGAATCATCGAATTAGAAGGCATAACCATACCATCCTCGATAAATGATCGTTCAGCCTCCATTTTAAAATCTCCAATGAAGGAGAGGAAACCACTCCATTCATACTGCCAAGAAGTTTTCCTAATGTCTAAGTCTAATCTTTATCTACATCCTTGAAGTTTCATCCAAGTACGGTAGTTGTAACTCTTACTATCTGGAGCAAGTGAGGACAAGTCCAAACCCTCTACAACAAGGGTGTCAAAATGCCAGCCCTCGGGCCGGATGCATCATAGTGAAACTGCGCCCACCACATTGCCTGCAATTGCAAAAAAAGTCACGATACATCACGACACGTCACGTGACGTTGCGAGTTTGATACCCCTGTTCTACAATATGACAACCCTTCAGGTATTTGAAGACAGCTACTACATCTCCTCTCAACCGTGTCTTCTGCAAGAAGAGCATACATAGGTTTTTAAATAGTGCCTCATAGGACTTGCTTTGCTCCAATTAATCAATGTCCTTTTCAAAATGGAAGAAAAAACCCAATTGGCAAAATCTCCTGAAAAGCAAGCTTGGAATCTTCCAAAATCCCAGGCAGGGCTTCTATCCTAGCCCTGACCTGGAAACTAAAAAATTCTACATCTGTTTCTTAATTTTGCTTGGGCAGGTCCTTTTAAAAGACATTTTGGAAGACATTTCACTGAAACGAGAAGACACACAACAATTTATATATTTATAATTTATTAATTATTAATTTATATTTATTAATTATTTATAATTAATTTATATTTAAATTAATTAAACATAACTAAATGAAAGATAGGGGAGTGAAGTATGTTGCAAGTAAAAACTCCCCAAAGCTGAATTCTGCAAGTGTTCAAGTCATTTATACTATTATTCATTTGCATATTTAGTGGCTGCCTTATTTACCATCTCTTCAATGAAAAATACATATAAATAAATCAGTAGACACTTCTGCATCACAAAAGTGCTTAGCCTTTGGGGCTGTAAGGGAGGAATGTTTCCATTTATACTGAATGAAGACCTCAAAGGCAGAAAGGACAGGTGCTCTTAAGTGCAACCCTTCCAAGGAGCAGCAGTGCTTTGACGAACCTCTGGACCGGCTTGCATGTACTGGAGTTGTGAATGCTTCAGCATATGTTGCAATTGTGGCTTGGGCTATTTCGAGAAAACAGTGATAGATGCCCTGAGAGTTGGGAAGAGTTGAGTCATAATCTTGAGAAAGGAGGGAGAATAGCGCTCTGGTTTTAGAAAGCTTAACAAAAGGCCTTTCAGTGGTGCCCAGGAAGGCTCAAACCCTAATTTCTTTGTGGGGGAGGCCCAGGAAAACATCTAAGCATTCTGCTCTTCAGAATCTCAACAGGGGGATAGTTAGGGATGGACAATAGAAAACAAATAGTCCATCACTGACCTGGAAACCCACCAGCCTTATTTAGGTGTTTTTTGCTCAAGGGGCAAGTGTGGAGGAAGACTGAGCTATAGTATTATGGATGTCATAGGCATTCTGTCCCTACTGTCCTCATGTTCGGGGCTATCATTTGCAGAAAGTAGCCTTTGAGCATAGCATTTTACATGCACAGAATATGTCAGCTGGTACCATTAAAACAAAAGACTTTGACTTGCAGTCCATTAGGCTTGTCAGGCACAAATAACCAGACCTACGCTGTAGAGTTCAAACTAGCTATTTTATTGTTTTATGCCTGTTATACAGGGATCTCCCAAGATTGGTAGCTTTCACCTAGGAAAACTAGGTAAGTTTGCACAGGTTGTGTGTCAGATCTTGTCCTCTTGTGTTTATGTAATGAGTCCAGACTAATTCCCTGCTTGAGCCCTCCTGCCGGGGATGGTTGCTCTCTAACAAGGCTGATATCTCCAGAATCTTAGAAATTAAAGCTTAGAGGATGAATAGTTCATCTTAATCAGATTTGAGGCCTGGATCATTTTGTGCAACCCACACGGACAACTGATGTGGAATGGTGAAAATGTAGTTCTGTTCCAGAGTTAAGTTAGTTCATTTACATTTAATGTGAATTCTCTTCAGCTTTGGCTCACAAGTCCATTGCATCAATGTAGGAACAACTTCAGTGTTGTTGGGTCTGCTGCTATGGCATTCATGATTATTTGTGTTTGAGTGACCTGTTCTAACTTCTGTCAAGAACATCAGAATAGGCCCCTGGCAACAATGTGATAACAGCATTATCGTGGAAATTGCTTTCTTTCAATGTGGAGAGGGATTATTCTGGACATGAGCAACCCAGCATCTTTGCACTATAAATTGTAAAAGCAGAGGTATGGCCAAGACTTGGGGGAGTTGTTACCCAAACATCTAGAGTACCCCAGTAGTTTACCCTTGATGCAGGCATTTGAATACACTAGTTTTCAGGCTGCTGAATTTTAATACCACTTGTATGAATGAAAGATACATGCACATACAATATGCTAGTGAAAAAAGCACAGAAAAGGAGGAACAAGAATTGATGCCATCATAATGTACTCCAGCTATTTTGGCTTAGGTAGTTTAAGATTTGGGGTAGATCTGTAGCATTGTAGAATGTTCTGCCAGTATCTCCCATTTGGCAGAACAACTTTGCCAGCAGAAGAGATGATTAAAAGATTGAAGGTGGCTGTTAGAGAAGAATGGACGTTGTCCAACATCTGATCTTCAGCTCTCCCTTTTGGCACCTGTGCAGGTACAGAAAGGCAGGATTTTGCTTAAAGAGGTTGGCCTGCAAACACTGAGGCTCATGCTCCTTTTCTGATCCTGATGAGTGTCCTGCTTCAGGATACTTCTGCAGCTCAGCTCTGCTCTGCTTTTCCAACTTGGAATGCAGACTACCCATCTAAACAATGGGAGTTGCAGTACGCTGTGTATTCAGGGCAGCAGTTTGCAAAAGGCTGACCAGTGATGCAAAGGGGAGCAGAGATCTGAGAGCAGAAAAGGCTCAGGAGCTCCTCCACAAAAGTTTTACCCTGGATCCTGCTGTGGCGAGTAACAGCTCCGTGAATCGTGGGAAAGGAGAGGCAGCAGTGCCATTTGTGATGGAGATTCTTTTTTCCACATTTCTCATCCAAGATCTGTCCTGAAAACATTTTTGTGATACCATTTAACATCTCTTCAAAAAGACCCCTTTCCCTGCACATGTCTGGTGCCAGCAAATCTGGGAAGCTCCTAATTGCTTAGCAAGTATGTCCCCTGTGTATTTGTGGGTAGTCAAAAAAGTGCCTGCTTGTCTGACAGGCCAGTTGCCAAGTGTCCAAAATGTGACTGGGGGGAGGGCAAAGCTGTTGGAATTTTGAATATGGATCATAAGTACTTTTTTTTGGGTCATTGGAACTTTGAATAAGTTGCTAAGCAACCAATTGTAAGTTAAGGATTACTCGTCTTTCAAAATATATGTCTGTGCCATTACTGTGGATATTGGAAGAATATGATTGTTGAGTTCTTGCTCTCCTGATGTGTGTTTATTTTATATATATATATGTATATGTATATACTATTATAATAATATAATATAATATATTCATTTTTTCCATACATACAGTAGTAATTTTTTAACCAATGTGCTGTCTGAGTTTACATGCTAATACTTAATTCCTAATCCTTCCTTCTTTCTTCCAGCCAATGGTAAAATAAGTCCCAGGTTTGGTAATAGTCTGTTTCTATTTTTTCTTTCAGTCTCAGTCAATCTGTCCATCTCTGCTCACTCTAGTATTTTTTTAATTATTTCATCTGATGGTATTCCTTCATTTTTCCAGTGTTGCGCAAATATAATTCTTGCCGCTGTTATGACATGCAAAGTCAAGTATAAGCTTTGTTTATTAGTCTTTTCTGGCATTATACCTAATAAAAAAAGTTCAGGTTTAAAATCAGCATGTTCTCCTAATATCTTTTCTAGCCAAGTATGTATCTTTTTCCAATAATTCTTTATCACATGTCCACCAAACATGATAATACGTGCCTGATATGTTTACGTCTCCAACATCTATCTAACATATTTTTAAACATTTTTGCTAATCTTGCTGGTGGCAAGTGCCATCTATGAAACATTTTATATAAGTTTTCTTTATAGGAAATTGACATTGTCAATTTATAGTTTCTTTCCCATAAATTTTGCCATTTTACTAATTCTATATTATAACCAAAATTTTTCGCCCATCTTATTTATTTATTTATTTGACTTATATACCGCTTTAAGTGCGAGCACTCTCTAAGCGGTGTACACCAGTAAGCAATGTATATATATATTTACATTGCCCCCAACAATCTGGGTCCTCATTTTACCTACCCCAGAAGGATGGAAGGCTGAGTCAACCTTGAGCCGGTGAGATTTGAACCGCTGACCTGCTGAACACAGTCAGCTAAAGTGGCCTGCAGTACTGCACTCTAACTGCTGCACCACCTTGGCTTATTGTTTCTTTGACTTGTTCACTTTCCATTTCTAAAGTTAATAAGAAATTACACATTTTCTTAATTTTTCATCCGAAGTCAACTGTCTTATAAAACACTTCCTTATAAAATCCATACATTTGAACATCTTTATCATATCTAGTTTGCATTTGTAAATGTGTCCACCATGTTAGGTTGATACCCTGATTTTCCATTTCTTCTTTAGATTTTAAATTTCATCTTCTGATGTGTTTCTTGTTTCCCTTCCTATTTCTGTTGGACCTGCATCAGGAGCTGACTGAGTTATAACTATATCACAGTGGCCCAAATAGCTGGCTGGGCAGATACGTTAGACTGCTTTATTTGCCGCTTAAGGTTCAGGGATCACCAAAGGTAAATGCAACACTTTAAAATAACCCCAACACCCATTGGCTCCAAAAAGCAGACCTGGCAAATGTAGCAAGGTCTTTGGAAGTCAAGAATTTATGTTTATTCAAGCCTGCCTATTCCTGAAATATATGCATGGAACATGAAAAGTTTGGATTCTGTGGTTCCTTACCTTATTTATTTTTTATTAAATTCATTTGCTGCCCATCTCATCACTTTGGGTGGCTTCCTTAATGTTGTCAATGTCTATACTCTTGTTACCTCTAAAAACATTCAGATTATGGAGGAAGATTTTTTCCCCTCATAAATATTAAAGCATACATTGAGCTTAACAAGAGAAAAAGCATGATGAGCAACAATTAGCCCCCAAATAGTTTTTCCATCCACCCACATAATCCTGCTCCCTTCCAAGCAGTTCTAGGTTCCTGACATTAGTCTTACTGGCTGCCAATGCCAGTGGAATGCTGTTCATAAACAAGGGCAGGAAATGCTAGTTAAAGTTTCTGGCTCTTAAAAGAAATGAATATAGCATTACCGAGGCTTTACAAAAATTAAAATTAAAAAAAATCCCTTTTCATCATAGATTACATTAAAAGATTCTGTCTTCAGGAGTTCTGACAGTTCAAAAAATCAAAGCTAGCTTTGAACTTCTGGTGTGCTTGCATGCATACACATATTTTTCCTTTTAAAAATAGTATTTTACACTCTCACACATACTCACCTTACTGCTTTCTTTTTTCCCAAGGAGTTTATTTTTTGTGAAAATGGGAAAATGATCTAAAGCAAGCTGTATGCTTATATGTTGCTCTTAAAACATAACAAGATGTAGACAAACAATGCCTAGTAACTCCAGTGTTTAATTGGCAACAATTGCAGTGACTAAGGGGGGATTTCAATTCTTTGCCTTTGTTATAAAGTATTGATTTTTACCTATGCTGGAATGTTGGGAAATGCTAGGTATATAGATTGTGTGTGTGTGTGTGTGTGTGTGCGTGTGTAAGTGTGTGTGTGCAAGATATTCTTGGATCTAGGCCATAGAAGACACCCGATCTGGTTCATAGTTTAGATAAATATTTGGGAAGCTATTCAATTTGACTGTCTCCAGTACAGACTCTTTATTAAGAACAAAAATACGATTTTTGGCAAGAATACACTTTGATGTGTATAAAAAAAAGAAAAGAATAAAACACCAAGAATAAGAAGTCTGAAGAAGTGTGGGTGGCATAAACTTCAGAAATCTTTGAACCATGCAGAGACACTCACTCACCTTTTTTGTTCTCAAAAAGCAACAACTGGTTCTTGCGAGTTTGTAGTAGAGTTCATTAGCAGCTGAATCTAGAGGTCCAATCCATGGTATATGGGCCAATATAATGCTTTGGATTATACATACCAAGCCCACAATTGTTTTACCCATGGTTTGTTGTACAAGTCTCAATGGCTGGATTCACATATAATACTGCACAACTGTAATGTATGGTTTATATAAAGATGGGCTCACACAAACTGTAAGCCAAAATCAGCCAAATTTCTTTATGAATGTATGAACCCAGCTACAATGTGCCTAAATCTAATCAGGGTAACAGCTTTCTCCCACATAGAAGCTAGGGATCATGCTTCCACCACCGCCATTTTTTCTTCCTTTTTTGTTTCATGGATCACTCACTCTCATTGGCACGGAATGGAGGATGTTACTCTGTATGTGCAGAAACAGCTGGTTAAACTGGCCAACATGGCTGCCTAAAGAGACAGTAGCACTCACAAAAGCAGCCTTATGCTCTCTCTCACACAGACCAGGTGGATATATTTTGGGGGGTGTGCTTTCCAATGGTGCAGGCCATGAGCTGTAGTTTTCCAATGTCTGATCTAAGTGATAGCTATTGGAGACAAAAGGGTGGGTGGTTCAGGATTGAACTATACTTAGAGGAGATCTACTGAAACTGGTGAGGCTGCATTTTGTTACGAAAAGCTTAGATCCTATTGATGTCAATGGATCCCCACTAAGCATGCTGTAATTAAATCTGGATCCAAAGTGGCTGGCTTCCACTTTTGACTTTCCTTGTCAGAAGTTCGCAAAAGGTGATCACATGACCCCAGGACACTGCAACCATCATAAATGAGTCAGTTGCCAAGTGTCTGAATTTTGATCATGTGACCATGGGGATGCTGCAATGGTCATAAGTGTGAAAAACGGTCATACGTCACCTTTCTCAGTGCTGTTGTAACTTTGAATTGTCATTAAATGAACTGTTGTAAGTCGAGGACTACCTGTATTTCCCTAAACCCATTCTCAACACAATACAAAGAGAGGCATTGATTAGTAGCTGTTAGAATTCTACTGCTGCAAAGTTGTTTCTCCCATTGAGAATGGCTGCTAGAACTTCTTCAGAGCATAATACGCTTGTCAAAGTGCTTGTGGAAAGGAAGATTTTAAAAATGGCTCTGCATCCTCAGGGTGGAAGTCTTACCTCCTGTTAGTACTGTCCTGCTGTGAAATTGAACAAGTCCTTTTTCTGAAGATCCTCTGTGCTGTTCCTTCTCTTCCCCGCCCTCTTATTCAATGTTCTTCCACATTTACAGACCCTTTGGAACACCCCCTCCCCATTTGTATTTCTAAGAACTCCCTCACCCAACTGTGGTTTCTTAAGCTGATTCTGTTGCTGGGAATGTTTCACAACTTTGTCTGAAGAGAAACCTTATGGGTATGAACTCCACCCACAGCACACAGTCAGGATGAGGCCATCATCTGCCCTCTACATTCCTCCCAGTAAAAGCCATATAAACCATATAAGGGGTGTGTGTGGAGAGAGTCAATCAGTCTCACAAAGTTTATTGCTAGATGTGGGTGCTTCAGACATTCTGAGAGAGACAAAACACTGTGAAGATGTCTTAAACATGGCTTTTATTAACATTAGTTGGGAAAAGTGCTACCAGGCTCTGATTATTGCAAAAGGCTGACATATTTATGATTGCACCAGTCTTCATGGACCTGAGTCCATTTCATCTAGTGCAAGCTTATGTTATGGTACATTTGTCAAATGCTCCAACAATCCCAGTTTGTTTGCCAAACATGGTATCATAGCTATTATATGGCCATAATAGTAACATGTCACTGTCTCCATAATGTTCTTTGTAAGGCAGAGGTCCCCAACCTTTTGGGCACCAGGGACTGGTTCTGTGGAGAAAGGGTTTTCAATGGACCGGAGAGTGCGCAGTTTTGTGTGCTGCCTGCATCCTACGGATTGGGCTTTGTTTGTGTGGGCCAGTTGCTGGCATGCCGTGGCCCGGTATTAGTCCACAGACCGGGGGTTGGGGACTCCTGTTGTAAGGTATTCCCTATATATTAAAACTCAGATGATCTGCAAAAGATCTCTTTCAGGGCAACCCTTCCCCCAGGGTGGTTGTTATGGGAAAATAGGAGGTGGAAGGAGTATTATGTACTATGTGTCTGCTGCCTTGCGTTATTTATAAAGTAATAAAGGTAGGATAAAAATCCCAAGAAATAAAAACAAATAATATTGTATCTAAACTGTTTTTGCTTGTTTTGTGTCTTCAAGTCAGCACTGACTCCTGGGACATTTTTTCCAAGGAGAAAACCACACAACCCAACACTGGTACAGCAAGCTACTGTATATAAACAGGAAGCAAACCCCACATTCACAAGCACTGATATTACCTACCTAATCAGGTAATGTTTGCAAGCAAACAACCAAGCTCAGAAAGCACCAAGGACTCCATAGTTTGACCCTGAGCTACATATATTATTTTCTATTGGGACAAATAAGGAATAACCAGGAAGAAGATAGCAAGCCCATCTGTCATCCAGCTGTAAAGCCCCTTGGATTGATTACAAGTAATATTGTCAAGAAAATCCCAGTAACAGTGAGGAAACCATGCTATGTATTTCATGCATACACAGAGTGGCAGAGGGCCTCTGCAGGGGAAAAGCCAAGTCTTGTTTTCTGCTAAGCAGAACCTCTCCGAACAACAGGGGCCACCTATCTGTTTTAAAATATTGAAGCAACTCTTATGCCTTCCTCCTTAGAATGGAAAATAAGTTCTGACTCACCAGTAACCTCCTTAAAGACCAGGGAGCAAAGCATGGAAGAAGTGATGAAAGATAGATGAGCTGATGCTTCCTTTTTCAGATCGGCAACCTTCCCTGAAAGCTGATTGTTGCCTAGAAGGGGTAGGAGACTTTTATATGTACTATAAGTTAATCCATGGTGTTAGGAAGGCTTAACTAGGCAATGCCTAAAGGAAGCCCCTGGGTCTTCCCAAATCCTGAATATGTGCTCCCTCTCCCTGGTCACTTGGGAGATGCTTGCCTTAAAGTCCTCCTTACTTCCAACACTGAAGCTTTCTTTCTGTCTGCTACTTTGTGGCCTGGACTGTTTTGAGGAGGATGGGCTCAGATAGGACATCTTGAGTTTTTTGAGACCAGAAATGCTATGAATAGTGGCTACTAATCACAATGGCTCTATATTATCCCTAATGTGAGAGGGTGGAATTCTTTTGACTTATCAGTTGCTGGGAAGAAACCACAAGTAAGAAAAGGGTTTTGTGCTGCTTACTTGCCTGTGGGCTTCTGAGAGGCATTCAGCTGGCTGCTTTGAGGACAGGAGACTGGTTAAGAAAAGGCTTTGGACTTTACTTAGTGAGGACAGCAAAGATACCACATAAATACCAGAAGAGCCACTAGAAATCCAGAAAATATTAGTTTCGAAGACAATCCTTATTGATTTCATAAGAGTTATTACTACTCTGCGGTCACAACTATTGCCTAAGACAAATATATTGCAATCCAGCTGTTTAGGATCTGGAATTTTCCAGGTGTGTTAAATTCCCAGAATCTCATGCCATTGGACAAGGCTGCCTAACCATACTGGATCCCAGCAGGAGGCCCTCTTGGAAATCAATTGGAATCCCTTCAAGTAGACACTTGCAATCAAGTCTGAACATGCTGCCGTTGCACTGCCCAGTCTGAACTATTCATTTAAAAGACCCATTCAGTCCAAAAATATTTATTTAAAATAAATATGCCTAGGAATTGCTCTTTAACCAACATTTTTCCCTTCAGTGTGATAAAGATTTAACACATTTTTAATGAAGTGCAGGGGAAAATATCAAATTAAAATACCACTTTTCATGAATTATATTAAAAATCCATTTATTTTTGTATCTTGTACATATACAAGAAATGCGTCTTACACAGAAATTTTGAAAACAAAAAAGTAAAAACAAATACATATATATTTTCTTACAAAATGTCGGATTTACAAAATGTACATTATGCATTTCTAGCTTGTCTTATGCTCAGTTTAAAAATTCCCAAACAAACCAAAATATCAGAACCAGGAAGATCAGATATTACAAATTAATCAATGGAACATTTTTCTTGCTGTTTACTCCCCCAGTACTATACCTGACATTCTTTTACCCCTTCCTTAATTAATTCTACATTTCTTAATAGTGGTAATATTTTGTAAAGGTGTCCATTCATTAAAAAAGATATCGGTGTGTTCTGGAGAAGGAAGGGGAAATCCAAGAATGGCTTGTTAAAGCCCTGAGTTCTCCAATTAGTCTTTGGGGTAAAATTAAATAGAACCCCCTTATTTTTCCAGAAAGCTAGCTTGAGAAATACAGCATTTCAGAAAGGCTTCTGAAATCAACTTATTTCCAACAGTGGACTCTTTGATGAAATGTTATATATAATGATGTAAAACTTTTAACTTCAGACATATTTAATAGGCTGATCGTTCAAGAAAGGAATGCAGGGAATCTTGAAAGAAAACACACAGTTTATGAACAAGACGCATCAATTCCAGCATTTCCTTAAGCTGAAAAAGCCTCTCCCTATCACTGAATTCCACAGGAGATTTTCTACATAAACCTTCCTAAGGCTGTGTAGCACTTTCAACAGAGTGATTGTGTGCCACCAGGGGCCTAAATGGGTGGCGGAGTCTCAATCCTTGAATCTGAACTGGATGCAGGGTAGAATGGGGGTCTTTTCCTAGGTACATCAACATTGGACTTCAGCCTTAATCAAGGCAACCTTTTGTTGTAGAATTACGGCTCTCTTCCTCAATGCCTTCACCAATGAATAAACTCCCTGAAGTGGTAGCACTTCAAGTCCATGTAAACATCTGCAAGAAACTGGTTCCCCAGTGAAGGCCACAATTAAGAATCTACTGGTTTCAAGGGAATCTAAGAGCATATTGAGGGGAGCACCGAGGTGCCTCCCTGATTATATATACCAGGACTGCAAAATCTCTTCTCCTCCTCCTCAGTTTCTAGGGCCTTCCCTCAGCCCCATTTACAAATCAAAGGGCGATACAGATTATCAGCCAGAGAAACCAACTGCAACCTTGTGAATATAAAAACTTATATGTTTTAAAAGGCTTGTTTGATTATTGGCTGTTTTGTTAGTTGTTTTGAAAAGGGGGGGGGAGGGAGAGAGAGGCAACCTCAGCTTTTCTCCAGTTACACAGGAGACTTTCCTGAGAAGCCTTTCCCTTGTGTTCATAAAGGAAAATAAAGAGCTGTATGACTCGCAGCTCTAGCTGAACCTCAACAAATTCTTTGTTAGTTTCCCCATAAAAACCAAACCCCTGCTTATGCTTTGCTGCAGAGAAACCCACTTTTGTTTCTCTTTTGTCTCCTCTAACAAAAGACAAGAGAGTTAAAGCCATTCTATCAAAAATCAACATGTCACTTCTTTTTCAGACCCATTTCTTTCCTCCTCCCCTCCTTGCTCCCCCCTAAAATCTCAGCAAGACTCTTTTGCCAAAGCCCAAGTCAGCCAGGAAGAAAACTTTGAAAACCGGAATGCAGAATTTTCCCTACAGCCTGGCCAAGCCCAGCACTGCTGATTCAGAAGTTAAGCTCTACTAAGTGTGAGGTAACTTGCTCCCAAGGCAAGTGTGCTTAGCTGGAAACCATTATGCCTTTACTTGGAAGTAAGTCCCATTGAATCCGGTGGAGATTTAACTTCCAAGTAGGCTTGCAATGGATTGCACTGCTACAATATGGAGGAACCTCCACTAAGACTTATTTGGCAATTTCCTTTTTAAAAAGGAATGAACATGCATGTTTAAAAAGGAATGAACATGCATGCGTGCGGGTGCGCGCGTGCACGCACACGCACACACACACACACACACTTTCTCCCTTCTCAGAGCCTTCCTGGGTAACTTTAGAAAAAACTGTAAACTAAGATTCTGATTTGGGGGAGAGGGTCTAACTTGGCAACCTATCATGTGGTAAAAAGATAGCTTGCTTTCCTTTCTTTTTGTCCCAAACTTCTATTCTTGGCACTATGCCAGCATACTCTAAACAGATACGCAGAACCATTTAGAAGGCCAGGATTGGGGGGGGGGGAATAAGCAAATTCTCAGAGGATAAGATATGTACTGCCCCAAAGCACAGTCTAGAGATGGTCTCTTGGTGAGAAGTAAAGGTAGTTTGAAGGAACAATGGTCCAAGCCCTTGTTCCTTGCAATACAAGGGGAGAAGAAGCCAAGGGACCCTCATACAGCAGTCTCTCCTTTGCTTCCTGTGCTGAGTCTGTGGTAAAAGCGCCTCCAAGACTGGAGAGTTTTGCCAGTCCAAATCCAGAAGCCAGTTGTGATGCCCACAATCATGGTCATAAGATACTTGATCAAAAAGACAGTGAAGTCAGGGCTCATTGGGGCAAAGTTGGTGGGGCAAGCAATGGCATAGCTTTTGCAGCTCTGCAGGAGCCAGGTTTTCTCCCATGTGTCCCGGAAGGCCTGCTCATAGAAGTAGCAAGCCAACACAATGGTGGCAGGCACTGTGTAGAGGACGCTAAAAATGCCAATCCTCACCATGAGCTTCTCCAGCTTTTCGGTTTTGGTGCCATCATGTTTCATGATGGTCCGTATACGGAAGAGGGACACAAAGCCAGCCAGAAGGAAGGAGGTGCCAATGAAGAGGTAGACAAAGAGTGGGGCCAAGACAAAGCCCCGCAGTGCGTCTACACTGTAGATGCCCACATAACAGACTCCACTGAGCACGTCCCCGTCCACCTGTCCCATGGCTAAGATGGTGATGGTCTTGATGGCAGGCACGGCCCAGGCAGCCAGGTGAAAGTACTGGGAATTGGCCTCAATGGCCTCATGGCCCCACTTCATGCCAGCAGCAAGGAACCAGGTGAGGGAGAGGATCACCCACCAGATGGAACTGGCCATGCCAAAGAAGTAGAGGATCATGAAAAGGATGGTGCACCCTTCTTTCTTGGTGCCCTGCACCACAGTGCGGTAGCCGTCTTCGGAAAAACGTTCCACACAGACCACTTTGTCCTCCAGCAGGAAGCCAGCCACATAGGCCACTGCCACCATGAAATAGCAGCCAGAGAGGAAGATGATGGGTCGCTCAGGGTAGCTGAAGCGTCTCATGTCCACCAGATAGGTCAGGACAGTGAAGAGGGTGGAGGCACAGCATAGGACTGACCAGATGCCTACCAGTAGACGGGCAAAGCGAACCTCCGCCTCCTTGAAGTACATCAGCCCATTGGGGAGTTCTGGTTCACAAGGGGCACCACAGTCCCTCTCACCCAAAAAGCGGTAGCCCAGGTACGGGGGTACTTTGAGCTGCCGTGGGCAGGAGAAGCCAGAGCCGGTGGGACGCAGGGGGTGAGAGGGGGTATCGGGCAGATACGGGGTGGGATAGACGGTGGCACTTCCGGGGCCCCCTCCGCCCGCTCCCGAAGTGTCCGAAGTATTCTGCCCCACGCAGATCTCACCTGCGCCGTGGACGGGGAAGTTTTCGCAGCGGAGCCGCTCGGGCCATTGGAAGCCAAACTTGTTCATCAGGGCCTCGCAGCCTTGGCGCGCCCGCTCGCACAGGGATCGGCAGGGCGGGATGGCCTGTTCCAAGACGGTGCAGACGGGCGCGTACATGGAGCACAGAAAGAAGCGCAGCTCCGGCGAGCACTGCACTTTCACCAGCGGGTAGAACTGATGGACTTCCAGCCCGGCGTCCTCCTGGTTGGTGTGGCCCAGGAGGTTGGGCAGAATGGTCTGGTTGTAGGCGATGTCCGTGCAGAGAGGGATCGAAATGGGCTGACAGAAGCCGTGGTCCGGGACAGAAATCCCTTTCTCCCCGTGGTAAGGTTGGGCACCCGAGCCCCAGGGAATCCCGCCCAGGACGCCCAGGAAGACGGCCAGGCCCAAGGAAGCAGGGCCCCTCCTCGCCGCTCTCGGTCCTCGATCCATGATCCGAGGCGGCAGCAAGGAAAGCAAGGAGCGAGGCCGGCGGGAGGGAGCGGCGGAGGGGGTCTTCACAGCCCAGAGGCGCCGGGGTCTCGAAGCATCGGCGGCGCCCAGCCCAGACCCCCGCGAGGGCTAGCGGCCAGAAGGCTCACGCGGCAGCGGCGGCGGCCCAAGGCTGGCTTCGCTCTTCCAGCAGTCTGCTCTCGGGTGGAGGAGGTGAAAGAGGCGGATCGCTGGCCAAACCGGCTCTCTCGTTGATCGCTCGCCAAGGGCTGGATGATAATTCTTTGCTAGGGTTGCAAGCCAAAATGCTACTCCGATGTATTCTCTTCCACCAAAGAGAGGTCTTGACGGCGCCTCACAGCGCGGTGTTTTTCCTTCGGTCGGCCACGAAGCAGTCTTGGGACGGAGGGGGGCGGGTGGGTGGGACGATCGTGCACAAATTCGACCGCCGTAACTGGCTCCGCTTCCCAGCTGGCTGTTCCACCCCTCAAAGTTCGGGAATTCAAGAATTTGGCTTACTGTTACTCCTCCGTTTCAGCCGCGCGTTCATTTGAGGAGTTCGGTGTGAGGGCTTTTTGTTCAAAAAATCCAATCACACTCCGTCGTCTCCTGTACCAGCAAGGGTGCTAATCCTTTAAACAGAAACACGGGTAGTCCGATATCCCGTTGGCGCCCTTATGCATGCAACAGGACAGACCAGCTGCCGTTGGAACAAGCAACATCCACCCTAAAAGCCAAAAAATAACGAGGGGGAAAAAAAGACGTCTCTGCACTTTGATTATATATATTCGTGTATGTCTGGTATTCCACGGAACTCCACCCCTTCGCCCCATTCACAAACCAAACAGTGGGCGGGCCATAGAACTCAAGATCTACCAATCGCACAATCTGTTGCTTCTGTGCCTCTGTTGAGGATTGGACAGAAAGATAAAAGCTTCCAAAGGGGAGGGGAGGACCGGGGGCGGATTCTGTAATGGTGATTGTTTTTGCAGGAAAGTTGAAAGAAACTTTCAGACTCTTGAATGGAAGAGAGGGACGCGTACACGCGCGGAGAGTGGAGGGGGAGAACCGTGTTAATCTGTGGTAGGCAAAAATCAGAAAGAATCTGGTTAAAAAAAAAAAAAAGACGCCGAGAGAGTGAGAACGAGAGAAACCAGGACGTATCTGGATCTGGATGCCTGGATAGCATATGGCTGTGCTCGAAATTAACTCTTTTGTTTCTATAAAGGAATTTTCCGCATGTGCAACTGCTACGCCCCTCCTGAAATAACCTTTCGAAAGCCCCAAATTCCCATTCATGGTGGCCTGAAAAAATGTCTTTAATCTCAGTTCTTCTACCTCAACTACCGAAGAAGACTCCCCTCCATCATAAACACTTGAGAGACAGCTTTCAAAATAATAGCAAATGCTTTGGAAAAAAATAATAGGGGTTGTGGATGATAAACCTGAAACCACTTAGGTTACAAAAGAAATAGACTTGAGGCTTATCTTTTAAAATGTTTTTGATACCAGACTCAGTCCAGTGCTTTAAAATCACAGTTGCTTACTTTTGAAATGGTGCAAAATTCATAAGGTTGACAGTGCTGTACATGTTGTTTCATCGTGAAAAATTTCCTCCCCAGATATGTGTACGAGAATTTGGTTAAGTATCTTCCATACAGCAGGAAATATTTAAATCCAAATTCACAAACCAAACTGGTTTGTGGCTTGGTTTCAATTTCTTTAGTAGGACACAAAAAAATTAAGGAAATGGTTTGAGGAATGCAGCTTGAATTAGAAAGATCTATTAAAATTCATTTCTGCTGAAAATTTTCTTTTGCTTATAGTAAAGAATATTGAACACTTTGTTTGTCATAATTTAAACCTGCTGGGGATCTGGAGGTGGAAATTACTTGAAAGATAGACTTGATTAAGAACTACCTCCATGGATCTTGGTAAAATATGCAGTGTAAATGTGAGCAAATTGCCTCATAAATATATCTCAGGGATTAATCTTCCAGCGCAAGGATTTAGGTTTGTAGCTTTAGCTTCCCAATCCTATGCACATTTTAGAATAGAATAGAATAACAGAATTGGAAGGGACCTTGGAGGTCATCTAGTCCAACCCCCTGCTCAGGCAGGAAACCCTATACCACTTCAGACAAATGGTTGTCCAGTCTCTTCTTAAGAATCTCCAGTGTTGGAGCACCCATAACTTCTGGAGGCAAGTCGTTCTAGTGATTAATTGTTCTAACTATCAGGAAATTTCTTCTTAGTTCTAGGTTGCTTCTTTCCATCCATTGCTTCTTGTTCTGACTTCAGGTGCTTTGGAGAATAGGTTGACCTCCTGAATTCAGTAGGAAGTTTGTCTAAGTTCAGAGATGTGCCATTAATCTCAGGAATTCTGACACAACCCCCAATAACCAATATACAATGAACTAGCATGGCAGAATTCCAGTCACTCTAACATATTTTTCCTTGTTTCTTACTATCTGGGAAGAAGAAGTATATAGTATTCATTTCTTAAGAGGGAACACCCACATCCCCCTTTATAAAAGATACAGAGAACAAAATCTCTTAAGTGAAGAAGATGAAGTCACTTGAGTCAGTTTTACAAATTTAGGCACAGGGATTGTTTGGGGTTTGTGATAAAGGTACAGGACTAACCTTATTTCTTAGGGCAAAATCGTTCTATAGTCCATAGAATATGTCAGCAGGCAGTGTAATACCAGGTAAGTCTGTTCACTCTGATCATCTTGGTTCTCTTGTAGCATACTCCAGGCTATTTTGTTAAACATGCTCTGCTTCTGGAATATGGAAATAGGGAAGGGAGGGCTATTTATTGCAGCAGTTCTGGAACTGGAAAAAGCCTCAGGTTGCACTTCTACATTAAGTCCTGTTATGAGAATTAAAATGTCAATAGGAAGTTTTCAGGAAGAACTTGTTTGTGAATAAGAAAGACAGAGCATTTTCTGCTGAAGCCTTCAGATTTGGAATTCCCTTGCTTGGAAAGCACAGGAAGCTCTTGAAGTCTTGGAACTCTTTAACAGTTTTATTTAGAGAGATTTTTTTTATTTTCAGTGTTTTAATTTGAAAGCATTGGCAGAATAAAAACAAATCAGAGGGGTACACTGCTAAGGACACAAATTTCAATAGATGATGAGAGCAATGATAGGGATGGTGATTATGGTTGCTGTTTAGACAAATATTCCTGGCTGGATTTGGTACTTTTGACTATGAAGTCTTCCCAAGGACCAAGGATAGTTATATTGTCACAATATACTTTGTTGCAAGGAATGCATTTTTTTTTTTTTTGATAAATTGAGATTGTGCCCATTCCTGTTATATGCAAGTACCTTTCTAGATCTTTTGGAATGACATCAAGGGTACCAGCCACTATTGACATCACAATTACTTTCTTTTTCCACTCTAAAGCGTATTATATTTCCTTCTTTCCTCTTCTGATTTCTTATTGACTGTTCTGCCTTCAGCTGCTGCAGTGTGAATTGTCCTTTTACATTGTTTCTTTTTAATCAGTCATATCTAGCTTATGATGGGCTAAATATTTATCAGTTTGAATTTGGAGGCTCCATAGAGTCTTTTTGTTCTCAACTACTTTTTTCATTTTTGTGATTCTGACATTTTCTTGTTACTAGTAACTGGTGCTTTTTAAAAGATTCTAATGAACCAAATAGCCATTTTATTATGTCCTTCAAAAATTCTGTCTGCACAATTTTCTTACAATCACATACAAGGTATTCAGCAATCTCCTGTTATTTGCATAAAAGTCTCATTTTATTGTCCTCATTAGACTTCTCCTCCTCCTTCATGTTTAATAGCATCTATGAAACAAATTCTCATCTAAAAGTAATAGAGTTATACAAATAATTGCAGTCTTACACCTACACAATTCTATTTTTCGCATATAATCAGGTGTCATGTTGCAATATATTTTTAATGGCAGGATTTGACTTGCTTTTAGTTTGATTTTGGAGAGAAAGCAGTGTTGTCTTTTATTTGTAATTGCAAAATGGTGAAGCTAAAGCTTTGTGGTTAAAAATAGTTTTATAACCACATATAGCTTAGTCATATGAAACTATTTTAGAAGGGTTACTTTAGTAACATATCAATAGTGGGGTCTTCAGTAGGAACCATTGTGTTTAACATTACAAAATCCAAGGTAGTATTTGTTTTAGCTTAAACAGGATTGAGAGTGTTTGTCATCCATATTCAATTGTCTGTACAGAATGCCTGTCTTTAGCACAGATTTATATTTCTCCTAAAACATTTAAATACTTCTAATATTTAATTTTTGCTTTTAAAGGAAATCTTGATCTCTTTTGTTTACTTGAAGGTTCAATAGTTCCACAATCATATAAAGTTTTCATTTAGCTCAATAATTGTTAGAAAACATCTGGTTTGATTTGAATATCCTGCACAAAAATAGCCATGTTAATCTCTCGCAGCAAAACCAGCAGAACCTGAAAGACTAATTAAATTAATTGCAACATATGTTTTCGTTGATAAACCTCTAATGAAGTGAACTGTAATCCATGACAGTTTAGGTCATAAAAATAATTGGCAGTCTTTAGGGTGCCACAGAACTGTTGTTTTGGAACATTCTTATTTTAATTAGCTGCAATCCAATAAACGCTCATTAAATTCATATACCATTTACACTGTATATTTATTTATCATATCTGTATCCCATTTTTCTCTAGAAATGCAAGGTGGAATCTTCCTTCAGTTTATTCCCACAGAGGTAACTGGGCGAAGTACATTGGAATGAGACATAATAGATGACCCAATGCATTTTCAAAACCAAAGGTGGATTTGAGTCTGATCTCCCAGGTGCAGTCCTTCATCAGATGATGGAATGTTCTCCCCCAGAAGATGTGTGTGGTCTCCAATCTCCCAGTATTTAAGGGGAAAAAAATAAAGTTGCATCACTTTTGCCATTCTTTTAAATTAGAACTGATCTTAACGATACTGGTTTTAATTTTGGTCTCTGTTAGGTTGCTTTGACTAATTTGTTTTAAGTACTGGATTTATTGTTTTTAAGTATCTTGAGTGTTTATATAAGTATCAAATTGGGGACTATAAAAATAAAATAAAAAATGAAATGATATATTAGATGTATTGTGTAATTTACTGTGTACTGCTTTTGTGTACCACTTGGATTGCATAAATCACTTTAAATAAATAAATAGAACCAGTAATACCCTACAACAACTCTGTAAAGTTATTGAAGTAAAAACCCCATGTGAATATGTGAAGCTGAGAAACAGAGTCTTGATGAAAGTTATCTGGTAAGACCATGGCTACAGTGAGATTTGAATTTAAAACTTCCTGCATTCAACCTATCTGTTGTGGAATTTGGAAAAAAAAGAATACTTCAGATTTCGTAATTTGTTGCATTTGTAAGATAACATGATCATTTTTGTATAAAATAAACAACAAATCATTTCTAAATACAATGCATTTTATTCCAATTTCATTTTAAATTGTTTTTGTAGTATTTTATTAATAATTTGTGTTTGGAACTCTGTATGTTGATATGGCCTATGAGCTAATCAATAAATGAAACTGACTAACTAAATACAGTGCACATTTGGAACAGTTAAGTTTACCATAATGATAAAAATATGATCAGGATGCTAGAACAATTTCATTAGGGAAACAGAATGGTCTTCAGTTGTTTTTAATACTAGAATTTGTAAGAAATGCTAATCCTTGTTGCAATTAGGCATCTTGGAAGACTCATTTAAATTCAGAACTGGAGAATTAAAACCTTGAAAGGAGGATTTACAGCTTTATTTTTTTTAAGAGGGTAAAATGTTTTCTCCAAAACTGGTATTTGCAATAATTGGCAGGGAGCATTGTAGTGTACTCTGGTAGGTAGTCTGACACATTGGATGGGCATCAAATCTCTTACAATTCATTTCTTCGATTTGTTAATATTGGACTTCACTTTTGGTATCACCTTCTCCCATTTTGTTCCTTTTGCCTTTGACAGCCTGAACATCTACATCCTTTGTACCTTTCTACCATCTTTTTGGCTAGCTGTTTTTACTTTTTAGTTTTTCAGTAATTTGTTATTTCTACCTTCCACCCCATCCCATATGCTGGAAATATTTCAAATGTGCTCCTGCACAGCTACATGCAGAAATGTGATTTTTTTTTCCTCAACAGCATAGCTCTTCAGCTGCAGCAAGTTGCTCTTTTAATTTCACATTTAAAAGTTTGGTAGTAGAATGATATAAGAGCTAGTTTGATGTAGTAGCTAAGACACTAGAAACCAGAAGACTGAGTTCTGCCTTAGGCATGAAGCCAGCTGGGTAACCTTGTGCCATTCCTTCTCTCTCAGCCCTAGGAAGAAGCTCTTTTGAAAAACTCGCCAAGAAAAAGCAGGGGCTAGTCCAGGCAGTCACCAAAAGTCAACAGTGATTTGAAACCGCCAAAATAATAAAAAGAGTTTAGTGGGAGGTACATCGTGGAAGCAGCATGTGGGGGAATTAGTTCACTGCATATAAAATTGCTTTTTTGGTTTTGAACTGGACCACTTAACAATTTCCTTGGATGCAACATTCTGACTTTACAAAGATCATTACATGAAATCCATGTTTACTGAAAAGAGAATAGTCAGTTGGGCAACTTAGTGTTATCGCCAAAGCCTGGTAGGCCATTCATGATGTTCCAAGAAATGCACTGCATAGGAATCCAACCTCAGAGGTGTTGCAATTCCAGAGGAGAAAATGACAGATGGATCTGGATCAGTTACAGTGCATTCAGAACAGAATAGAATAGAGCTGGAAGGGACCTTGGAGGTCTTTTAGTCCAGCCCCCTGCTCAAGCAGGAGAACCTATACCATTTCAGACAAGTGGCTGTCTAGTCTCATCTTAAAAACTTCCAGTGATGGAGCGCCCACGATTTCTGAAGGCAAGATTCAGAAAGAATTCAGACCACCTTCACTTTTGTAAGTTTTGTTATGCTGCAGCCTGATTCTACAGTTGTTGAAATTCATTTTTTTTCTCATTAATCTACACATAATGACAATGTGAAAACAGAATTTTAGAAATGTAAATTTTTTAGAAAGAAAAAACTGAAATATCACACTGGCATAAATATTCAGACCCTTCACTCTTTGTTGAAGCACCTTTGGCAGCAATTACAGCCTCAAGTCTTTTTGACGTGACAAGCTTTGCACATCTGGATTGGGGGATTTTCTGCCATTCTTCTTTGCAAATTCTCTCAAGCTCAGTCAGGTTGGATGATGACTGTCAGTGGATAGACATTTTCAGGCTCTCCAGAAATGTTTAATAGGGTTCAAGTCAGGGCTCTGGCTGGGCCACAGAGTTATCCCTAAGCCACTCCTGTGTTTCTTGGTTGTGTGCTTAAGATCATTGCCATGTTGGAAAGTGAACCTTCAGCCCAGTTTGAGATCCTGATCGCTGTGGAACAGGTTTTCATTGAGGATATCCCCGTACTTTGCTCCAATCAGCTTTCCCTCAACCCTGGCCAGTCTCCCAGTCCCTGCCGCTGAAAAATACCCTCACAGAATGATGCTGCCACCATCATTCTTCGCTATTGGGATGATATTGGGCAGGTGATGAGTGGTGCCTGGTTTCCTCCAGGCATAACGTTTAGAATTGCAGCCAAACAGTTCAAATTTTGTTTCATCAGACCAGAGAATCTTGTTCCTCACAGTCTGAGAGTCCTTCAGATGCTTTTTTGCAAACTCCAAGTGGGCTTGCATATGTTTTGCACTGAGGAGATGCTTCCTTCTAGCTAGCCAATCTGCCGTAAAGCCCAGATAGGTGGAAAGCTGCGTTTCCATAATTTCCTAACCAGTATGGCCTTGTAGATAAACTGACTTTTCTTTTAATTTTCTCAGGGAGGAAATTAGGTCAGAGTTGCAAAACAGAGGTGAAGAAACACTAGGATTGAATGAAAGATCTGAACCATTCCCTGGATCTTAGCTTGACTCACTTGTTGGGTTGTGAACACAAAACAGGAGGGGAAAATCATGTCTGCTGTGTTGAACAATATGAAAAAAAAGGTAAGATATACTTCTAAAAACGTTTTAATAGGGTTTTTTTTAGCATTCCACAATCTTGACTGGTACTAAACATGTATTAGGCTTTGATCTTGAAAAGTGGAATACTGTTATCTCCTGCATGTAACCTTTAAAATTATAGGTTTCCCTATATGTAGTTCTTAATCCTATTTAAATCAAGTATCTTTCATTAGGGGAACAAAGCCATGATCCAACAGAAAGTCTGCAGACCCCTAGGTGATGATTTTAATTATCTTCCTCAGGATTTCAAGTCACGAGTGGATTTTAAAATTACAAAGAGTTTATTTCCATGTTTCCTTTCCATACAAAGTCTTGCAGACAATTGATGCATTCAGTATTTATCAGTCTTTATTAGCGGTACTTAAGCTGGAAACCTTTCTTCCTCCCCAGATTTATCTGAAATTCCCCTGCAATTGGTTTACATTTAGCTAAACCTCGCTCTGATATCTTGACCAACATTTCACAGAGTCACGTCCTTCATGCAAGGTGACATAAAAAAAGTCAAAGCAAACACTTGTGACTCTCTTGATGCCCCCTCGGTTGCTTGAAACATGTCGGCTTTTGGCTCCCGTATCAGGGTCCAAGAGCACATGGGCGAAATGTTTGAGATCACACCTTCATTGTCCTTTGAGGAAGGAGTAAACATTCTTCATTGTCTGAATGCTAAGGCAAATGGGTACAGGGCTACTTCATTGGCAGAAAAGAGATAAGCTTGCCTTGCTCCCTACAAAGAGCAGGAGGGATAAACAAAAGGAAAGCCACCCTGCTTTGAGGGATTCACTGTCACACAGGGCGAGAATTAAATGGAAGCAGGCTCCATAAGCAACAGGACAACCAGAATCCATAAGAATGATCCCCCAGTTGTCAGGCAGACAGATGGTCTAAGTAACACTTCTTTTCTTTTCAGCATACAATAAATAAGACAATCAGGAATTTATTTATTAATCCATTAAAGGTATATGCTGCCCAATTCACCATAGAAGCAACTCTGGGCAGCTTAGAAAATGACAAAAGGTCATCAATCAGCGGGAAGGATGTGGCATGGGAATGATATTTCAGCTCAACCCAAAACATTTTGCCATCAGATATTACATAATTCTCCCTTTTCCTTCTTACTTCTATTCCAACCTACATGGCAACTCAGTGTTACTTCAACTTCTTCCACTGCGTATGCAGAATAATTTAGATGACAGTAGTGTATGCGGTGTAGGACCCTAATTATCAGCCTAATTACCTTTCCACCAAGCATCTTTTGCTTGTTAAGGTCATCTAAGTCTGTCTTCTGGTACAATCAGCTCCAAGAACGTGCTTGTTTTTGAGCAAGAGGATTCCAGTTAGGTCTCCTTAAAATGGGAAAGATCAACAATTAGCTGTATATAAAGGGATTTTGTGTTGCTCAGCACATACAACAAAATAACACAATCTTCATTAAACACAAACATCATTTCTACTGGAGTAGGTTTGGCAAAGATCCCTAGAAGTTTTTTTTTCTTTCTTAAAAGTGTAAATCACAAGAATGCATAAGCCATTATCTATTCGGCACAGACATAGCCTAGAAAAGATGTGCAACCAAAAGGTTTGTTTGTTTTTTATTCATTATATTTATATGTCTGCCCATCTCATAAAAAGAGACTCTGGGCACTGTATAATAAAAAACTATAAAGCAGTAATTCCCCAAAATAAGACCTACCCTGAAAATAAGCCTGAGCTTGATTTTTGGGGGTGGGCCTAATATAAGTCCTATCTTGAAAATAAGCCCGGGGTGGGTGTGTGGGTGTGTGGGCGTGGCCAGGATAAGCGGTGGCGAGCGCGTGGGAACTGATGGTGTCTGGCAGCAGCTGCAATCCACTGGCCCCTTGAAGCAGTACAGGTAAGTCCAGCGTGGAGGGGTGGGGGAGGCAGGCGATCCAGATGCACCACACACTTTTTGCCCAGAGGGAGACTGCTTGCAGATGGGGCACTTAGGAACTGAGAGATTCACTCTGTCTCCAAGTACCCCATTTGCAAACAGACAAAGCTTCCAGTCTCTGTCAACAGCAACAGAAGAATTTCCCCCCCCCTGCGATGGAGTGCTCCACCACCTCTGCTTCCCCCTCAGAGCTGTAAACGCGAGGCAGCTCCGAGGCAGCACCTGTCTCCTTTAAGCCCAACAAATCTCTGGTGTGAGTGATTACTGTTAAATACTGCCCCTGGTCCTGCTCGTCCAACACCACCCAGAAGCCCTTGCTTCCCCAAGCATTTATTTACTAATCTACTCTTCAGCTCCATCACATTTCTCCATCATATTTCTCTGTCACGTTTCTCAGCTGCTGCCATGTGCAGGGAAACAAAATAAGTTTATGTGACTAAAAAAAAAAGTTCAATCAAATCTTCCAACTTCGCAAAAAAAAAAAAAGATCTCACGAAGTTGGAAGGTCTGATTCAACTTTTTTTTTTTAGTACCACAAACTACTTTTAGGTGGGGGCCAGGGGCAGGGACAGCCCCACACTCTTTGGGCCCTGCCTGCACTGCTGCATTTTGTACCAGCTGAAGCTTCCTGATGTTCCTCAAGGACAGCCTCATAGACTAGCATTATACTACTCCAATCAATAGGTGACCAGGACATGAGTGACCATGAACAGAGAATCCCAATCTAGGAACAGGCACAACTGGTGCACAACCTGAAACTGTGCAAAGACCCTCCTAACCACAACTGCAATCTGCTCTTCCAGTAGGAGTTGTTAGTCTAGGAGGATCGTCAAGTTGCCCACCAGGTCTGTTTGGGGCAATACAACCACTACCACCCATCACCAAAGATGGCATAGAATCAGCAGTCCTCAAAACCCAGAGCCACTTGGTTATGTCAAAGTTCAGCTGAAATCTTTTGTTATCTATCCAGTTCCTCACAACCTCCAGGCATTGGGAAAAGAAATCAACAGCATTGCTAAATTTGCCAGAGGCAGAGATGTATAATTGGCCATCCTCAGTGTACTTGTTAGAGAATTTTAATTTCTCTGTTGGTGAAAAATAAATCAGAAGCTCTCACAGTTGACTGCATTTAGCTGATTCAAATAACCTTTTTATATCCATATCAAAATATTTACAATACCATACATTCTTCTTTACAGCAACATAGCTCAATGAAGACTTCTTACAGAGAGATACAGAGACAAACCTGAGACTGAAAATTCAGCTTCTAACTCAATACCCTTTTTGCACAGACTCAGTAGCACTTTCTTCACATTGGCTGACTGAGTTACCACATGACTCTTCCTGCTTATGAATATTCCAACAGTATTGATAATACCTCACCCCATGATGATGGATGAGCTCATCCAGTGGCTTCATGTAAATGTTGAATAGAAGTGAAGAGAGAACCAGTAAGGGCCGAGGGCAGGATCTCTTGCCCCAATTAACACTGACTGATATGAATCCCGAAAAAAGGAAACAAACCAGCCCAATACAAAGCCACTCACCTGCAACCCTCAGAGCCAATCCAGAAGGATACCATGGTTGATAGTACTGAAAGCTGCTGAGAGGTCAAATAGAACAAGAGCAAGGATAGATGCACAACTCTTACCCAAGCCTTGCCAGAGATCATCCAAAAGTTTGCTTTGCACATAGTCAAAATTTTGCTTTTATTATGTATCATGCCTATCCAAAACATCTCTCCTCTTTGAATTGCCAGAAAAGTACACAGAGAACCTTTATAGAAGGTTCTAGTTGCAGAACTTCACCTGCAGAGAGTGGTCATGAAAGGACTCAAGTTTCTGGTCACTTCATTCTGTGCTTCCAAACCCGTTCATAAGCCATTTTTGAGGACATGATTCCCTATCAAAATGTTCGGTGGTCACAATTTCACAAAATATTGTGGGTGGGCTCTCTTATTGAATAGCTGCCTTTGAGACTGTCCAATCACTAAATGGCTGCCACAAAAAACACGATTCCACAAGTCAAACTGGTAGATTGGTTTGCATAAAGGAAAAGGAACAAACACAATTAGGAGTAGAGGGAACATACACAATGTTCAGCTATAGTTTGGATTGCTTATAGGTTTCAGCACTCTTCTGGGATTGTTGTAAACACTTGCACAAAACCAGTGCAGATTTTGAAAGATGACTGTATTAATCAAGCTAGTTATCTGTCAACACTTATTTCCTCCTCCTTCCCTTCCCCTTGGGGAAAATGTTGTGACTGAGAAAAAACTCATATATTTTAATATACATATTAAAATTAAAAACAAAATAGAAAAAAAATATTAACCTTCAGATGTAAGTCAGGGCCATCCTTTTACACATGTTTATTAGTTACAAAGTATCGACACGGTCAAAAGTGAAACCAAGTCTGAATACCCCATGACAACTGCCCAGTTACAAAGCATAAAGTTCCCACTCCCAAAATTATGTAAGTGACTATGTTTCCCAAAAAATGCAATTGGCGGGCTTTCTTATGCAACACCCAGTGCCTGGTTGCGGGAGCAACAGATGACCTTGGTTCCCACAGGACAGTTGATTGTTTTGATTAGCAAAGCACCTGGGCAAGCCCCATCCCTCCGTTCCACGTGGCAACCTCAAATGAGGGTGGAAAATGGCTGCAGCCAGGCTAATTTGTAGAGTTGACAGTCCCCCCCCCTCAAAAGAAAGAACCTCCTTCAGAGGAAACAAAGAAGCATGTTAAGCATCCCCTCGAGGCTTTTGGGGATTCTTGTCATAAAACTTCTATATCAGCTGTTCAGCTTTTACATCCTTACATTTTACCCACGTAGCTTCAGACAGTGGATAACCTTTTCACTGCAGAAGGTACTGCAACTTCCCCTTATACAATCTAGAGTCAAGTATCTGTTTTATTTCATAATGTGTCTCTCCCTCCACCACGATGAGACCCGGTGGTTTCTGAGGAACAGGTCTTAAAGCAGACTCAGAAACCGGCTTCAATAGGCTACAATGGAACACAGGGTGTTCCCACAACAGTTGTGGAAGCTTCAATTCCACTCTAATGGGGTTTATGATTTTTGTAATGGGAAAAGGAGCAAGGAACCTTGGCCCCAATTTTCTGCTGGGTAACTTTAACCTTAAATATTTTGTTGAAAGATAAACCAATTGCCCAACATAAAATGGTCTTTGAGGGGAGCATCTTTTATCTGCCTGCTCCTTGTAAACCTTAGTAGCTTTGGTGAAAGCTGTCTTCACATTCACCCAAACTCCCTCGAAAGAAGTCACCATTGATTCAAAGTCTGGAAAGTAGGAGGCTCCTGGGGGTACTCATGCATAGGCACAAAATTCCGACCTGTTACTATTTTAAATGGGTGAGTCCAGTGCTACTGTGCACAGTATTGTTGTAGGCCACCTCCGTGAAAGGCAGGAAGTCAGCCCAATTAGTTTGCTGGTAATTAACATAGCATCTGAGGTACTGTTCCACTGTTCCACCATTGCATTAGGTTTTTCAGCTGCTCCATTCATACTTGGATGAAAAGCCAACGAACTCCCTCCAGAACTTTGCAGTAATCTGGACCCTGCCATCAGAAATAATCCGCTTCAGAGCTCCATGGAGCCGATATATGTGTTTCAAAAACATCTTGGTTAGTTTCTGGGCAGAAGGAAGTCCTTAGCAAGCAATTAAATGCGCTTGTTTGGAAAAATTATAGTCCATATTACGGTGTTTCCCTTACTCTCAGGCAACTCCACTATAAAATCCATGGCTATTTCCTTTCAAGGCTGGGAAGGGCCAGCCACTTGTTGCAGCAATCCTGGGGGCTACCCAGGACATCTTTTCATTGCAGTGCAGGTAGCACAGCTCTTCATATAATTCTCAATGTCTCTTTTCATCCCTGGCCACCAGAATTGCCTGTACACTAAATGCAACATTTTTAGAAACCCAAAATGACCTGCCTGTTTTGCATCATGACTCCGCTGAAGGGCTTGGAATCTGAGGCCATCTAGGAAGTATAACTTACAGCCTTTCCAGGCTAGTCCTCCCCTAAGGGTTAAAATAGATTTGTTGTATTTGAACCAAGTGTCAGTCTCTAATTGCTCCTTTAGTTCCTTCAGTAAGCGATGTCAGGACCGGTAGGTGGTCCTTGTGTTTGCGATCTAGTTGTTATTTGAGAAGCAGATTGTGGCAGAGGAATAATGGAGTTGGTTACTTCCTCCTGGTGACTTTTGAACTGGGGCATCCATCAGCCAAAAAATTCTTATCCCCTGGGAAATATTTCAAAGTGAAATTAAATTGATTGAAATATTGAGCTCACTGAACTTGTTTGGGGAACAATTTATGGGGGGGGGTTTAGTTTCCAAATTGTTATGATCAGTCCACACCTCAAAAGGTAATTCCCTCCTTCCAACAAATGGTGCCAGGTTAGTAATGCCCATCTTACTACAAAAGCTTCTTTCTCCCACATGGCCCATCTTCTCTCTGGGTCAGTCAGCTTTCGGGATATGTAGGCACAATATTGTTGATTTTTTTTTGTAAGAGGACAGCACCCATGGCTACGTCACTGGCATCTGCTTGAATGATGAACTGCTCTTCAGGATCAAGGTGCTTCAGAACAGGTTCAACTGCAAAAAGTCTTTTTAGGGTTTCAAATGCCACTTGGCATACTAGCGACCATTGCAATGGCTGATAAGGTTGGGGGTCCCTCCCTTTTTCCCATTTTGAGTAAATCAGTGATTGGCATGGCCATCTTTGCAAGAGAGGAAATAAATTGACGGTAAAAATTGGCAAACCCCAGAAAGCTTTGAAGCTGCTTATGGGTGTGTGGGGGTTGCCATTCCAGTACTACCTTTACTTTGGCAGGGTCCATTTCTATTCCCTCACTTGAAATCTTTTACCCCAGATAGTCAAGGTATGTCTGGTGAAATTCACACTTTGACAGCTTTGCATATAGTTTGGATTTTAACAGTTTCTTTAGCACCTCACGGACCAACATGGTGTGCTCTTCCAAGGTTTCAGTGTAAATAAGAATATCATCAAGATAAACTAAAAACCCCTTGTATAAATGGCCATGGAGCATCTGATTTATCAATTGCATAAACACAGCTGGGGTGCCCTGTAGCCCAAAAGGCATCACTTTAAATTGGAAGCTTCCCAAAAGTCAATTGAAGGTGGTTTTCCACTTGTCCCCCTCCTTAATTTGGACACGGTAATAAGCTTCTCTTAAATCCAGCTTAGTAAAGTTTTTTTCTTTTGCCAGGTGGGCCAACATGTCCTTCATCGGGGGAGGGGGTACATATTTTCTATGTTGACAATGTTTAACCCTTTAAAATCCATGCACAATCTCAGCGACCCATCTTTCTTTTCCTTGAATAGCACAGGAGCAGCCAAGCGTGATTTGGCTGATTGAATAAAACCCCAGAGCCAAGTTCTTATCGATGTACTCTCTGAGTTATTTCATCTCTCTGGGTGTCATAGAGTACATCTTTGGTTTTGGGAGCTTGGTGCCGGGCAAGATTTCAATGGTACAGTCTGTAGCCTGATGGTGGGGAAGGATGTTGCATTCCTTCTCACTAAATGTTTCTACCAAAACATGGCATTCAATCAGGACAAAATGGATTCCCGGCAGCTTTTCAGCAACAGTTTTTAGGGTCTTACATGATTCCTCCTGAGTCTTGTTAATGGCAAGTACCTTTACATTACTGACAGCGGTAGGTGGGAGGGGGCCTGTCCCCAGTCTTAATTTCTTCATTCCCTTCTCCCACCAGATGTTAGAATGCCATTTATCAAGCCATGCCAGCCCCAAAATTATGGCCTCAGTAATCTTCAGGACTACCAGAAAACGGATGATTTCCCAATGCCGACACATTTCCAAACGCACTGGTTCTATTAGGTGCGTAGCAGGTGTACCTGCTGAGGGATCCATCAGCTTGCTCAAACCTCATGGGTAGGAGCAGTAACCTGGCTTAAATCCCCAGTTTGAGCACTGTGGGCAGGTTAATTAAGCATCAAGTGCACCCTAAGTCTATTAAGACTTTCAAGTTCATATGGGCCCCTGTTTTGGGTACTATTAGCTTGGCAGGAATGGCAAAGGAAGGAATGGGTTGACTCACCATTGGGTCTTCCTTGCCTTCCTCGTTATTGTCGTAGGGTGCCAGCACCTGTAATGGCTCTGGCTGGGCTCTTGCCTTGGGCTCAGCAGGAGGGGAGCGTCCAACAGCTGGGTCCTGCCGAACCCAGTTTGTCTTCTCTCTTTCTCCTCTGGGGGCTTTTTGTGGCTTAGCGGTGGCAGCTGGTGTGCTTCTGTCCTGGGTACTGGGTGCTGGGCACTCCGTAGCACAGTGACCCATTTGGCTGCATGGGTAGCATTTGATTGGAGCTCTGACTGGTGCTTGGGGGATGCTGGTGGTCATGGTGGCTTGGGAAGATCAGCCAAAAAGGCGTTTCTCCTGGGCGCAAGGTGGCTTGAGTTCAGCTGTGCCTGGCTTTCTGGGATGATCCAATTCGATGTCCAGCATCACTGCCATGCTGTACCAAACACGCAACTGGTTAGGAAAACCCCAAATGATGCAGGCTTGGAGTAAGTTGCGGTCTAGCCTTTGCTTGAAGCAGTTGATCAATGATCATTCCAGCCACTGCCCCAGCCGACCAGCAGCTTATCTGAATTCATAAATGTATTCCTTAGTGGGGCGGCCTCTTTGTTTCAGACAATGGATCTCCTTCTCGGCCAACAGGGTCTGGAATTCATCTTCAAAATGACCTCTCAGTTGCTCCGTGGATAGGTTAGCATTCTGCAGTTCAGGAGTGCCTTCATCATGGAGGTTGGACACCCAATCAGCCACTGCCCCCTCCAAATTGGCCACCACAGCATTCATCATCTGAGCATCATCCAGGTATCTGGATGAACCCACACCTGGTCCAGGAAGGATAGCTTCTCAGTGTCCCCTCAAAGGCAGGCTTGATGGGAGGCGGCTCAAATCGTGGTGGAGCTGCCTGCACTTGCTTCTGGGCTGCTTGTTGGTCCTGGGGACATGGCCAAACCACTCTCCAGATTTCTCTTGGCCAGGTTCCTGGACTGGCAGCCTGAGGCCATGGCAGCGGGCTTGGCAGTGATGATTTAACATCACAACTGGCTGGGCAATAGGTGAGGAGGCATGGGATCCTGCAGTCAGGCTGGGACTCTGGGGAGGGGAGGGAAGAGATGGGTAGCCCTTGGCAACCCCCCCCCATAGTGCACACATCCTGGGTGATGGGAACTGTCTCTTTTACCTTCAATCTGCTGAACATCTCCTTCAGCTGCTTGAGCAAGGAGCTGTGGACTGCGGACTGGAACTTCCAGTCTTTGGAGTCATCCCCTCTGATCTGTCCCTTTTCCTTCTGGTATGCCATGGACAAAAACCCCTGGGAAGGCAGCAACAGGAGTTCCTCTTCAGCAGCAACAGGAGTGCTCCTGCACTGAAATGCAGCTTTGGCTTGGTAGGATTGTAGTTCCCCCCTGCGGTACCAGCTTCCCAGATTGTATCAACCAGAACTTTGGCCGAGCCCCTGCCAGTGATGCCCCCTTGGTGGCTGGAGCGGCTGCTTGCACTCCGAAAACCAGAGTTCCATTGTGGCCAGCAATGGTTCCATTATTTTCCTCCATCCTCAAATCTTCACCGAGTCTTTATTGCTCTCCCAAAGGATGGGTAAATGGTCGGGACCCAGCACCCCGAAAGAAAACTAAAGTTTTAGAAGACTTGATTTAATGTCATGGTTCCAACAGACAGAGACGAATAAAGTAGAACTCTGAGGCTTGAAAATCCGTCAAAGAACATGTTTATTAGTTACAAAGTATCAGCACGGTCAAAATTGAAACCAAGTCTGAATACCCCATAACAATTCCCCAGTTACAAAGCATAAAGTTCCCACTCCCAAAACTATGTAAGTCACTACGTTCCCCAATAAATGTGATTGATGGACTTTCTTATACAACGCCTAGTGCCTGGTCGCGGGAGCAACAGATGACCTTGGTTCCCACGGGACACCTGATTCTTTTGACTAGCAAAGCACCCAGGCAAGCCCCATCCCTCCATTCCACTTGGCAACCTCAATTGAGGGGGGAAAATGGCTGCAGACAGACTCATATGCAGAGTTGACAGGAACAAGTTTTGTAGAAGAGGCATCCGAGAGAGGGGAGATTGAACTCTAAATCTGTATTCAAAATAACTTAGTAATATTTTGGCAGCATATAACTTGCTCATATTATAATTGTATGGCGGTTGGTTGTGGGGACAGAGAAGCTGAGATTGTTATTACTTCTTTTTGGAGATTGTTTTCTCACTTAACAGATCCTGGTCTGGAAGTTTTTTCTGGCACTTGAAGAAATAGTTTATCGATGCTTGATTAAAATTCATGGGTAATCCAAGGAGGGACATATAATCTTAGCTCTGAAAGGGAAAGAGCTGTTAACTCAACATGGCATTTTCCAGGTGCCTTTGAAAGTATGTTTAAAGAAACTCTTGAGCTATGTTTACAAAATCTCCCCCCAACCCTCTCTCACCCCTCCTCCTGCAGTGCTCAAGAATTGCTTGGATAGCCATAGTTTCAGTGTATGGGGGAAGGAAAGGAAAGGAAAGGAAAGGGGGAAAAAAAACCTTTTTAAGAACCAGATTTCAAACTCTTACTAAAAAGAAAAAACAATGGCTTTAAATTACTTGTATTTCCAGTTTTTGAGACAACCTCTGAAGAGTGCTATACAAAACAATATTTATTTTGGAACTAAACAGGTGAGTTTCATTGTTGAACTTTCCTGCTGATATAAAATAAATTCAATCTTTTGTTAAAGATTGAGACTGCCCTTAAAATAGGGAGGTTGGTTGATTGATGTTGATTGATTAATTGATTAACTCAGCCCTGCAAATCAGCTGTCCCCAATCCAGTCCCTTCCAGATATGTTGGACTACAAGTCCCATCATTCCAGTTATAATCCAACTCATTAGCTTCCATCTCTGCTACTTCTACTGGTAGCATGGTCACA
This sequence comes from Crotalus tigris, assembly GCF_016545835.1. NCBI lineage: Eukaryota > Metazoa > Chordata > Lepidosauria > Squamata > Viperidae > Crotalus > Crotalus tigris. Next base: position 366,859 of record NW_024096479.1, read on the forward strand.
GAGTAGGAGGAGAGTTCTGTTTCGGTAGGCACAATTTACATCATCAAAAACATGGTGGATCAGTATATACAAGCAGGCCATCTTATTTATTTTAACATTTTACATGATGCTCCCTCCCATTAACCCTCTAGATGGTTTACAGATTTTCATATACTTTTCTTTAAGGAAAATAATTCCCAAAAACATCTTGAAATGAAAAGCAAAAATCCAGAAGGATTGGGTAAAACAAACAGTTTAAGTCCTCTTGTAAATGATGACAGAGAAAGTTGTCAACGGTTAGTAGCCAGTTTGAACCATTTTAATGGGAGTTCATTGTATGTTTCAAAGGTCTGTTAAAATGCAGGTAATTAATTATGCTCGCTCATAATCATAATTTGCTCCTCATGGCCTCTTTACCAAAGCAGTCCTCCTGGAGGGATATTGTTATTGTTATTATTTCATAGGGTGATATTCTATGTATTCCAAGCTGGGAAGTGCTAGTTTAGGCAATTACTTTAGGTTCACATGTTATCGGACAAAGGGATTGCCAAGACCCATTGCTCAAAACTGAGAGTGACTAATGCTACTCTTAAATAAGTTCTTCCTAGTGTATTAATAGCACTGGTAAGGAGGAATTTAGCCCTGCCCAAAAGAAGGTAAAGGAAAGATGAGGGCATTGGAATGAGAACTTCACTTCCTGTCATCTCCAGAATGCAGGATTCAGTCTTTTTCTGTAAGAAACAATGACAAAGGTACACCTTTTGGCTCCTGGGAGTCCTGTTCTCTACCTGCCAAGTGAGGGCCATAGAATGCCTGGAAGAGCTCAGTTTATTTCCCTGATGGGAAGCTAGTAAGCAAAACCTGCCAACTTCCTTTCTGCCATGCTAATCATTTGGTAGGAATTAGGGCCTCCTTGTATAATGACATGCTTTACATCTTATGTTCTTCTCCATATTCCCACTTCCACATTTGTCTGACAGTAGAGTTATGTCTGAGGCTAGTTGTGAAAGAGCAGAGGTTTGTTCTGATAGCATGTAGGAACCACAATTCTCTGTAAATAGCTTGTGTGATGTATAATTGGGAATTTCTACTCCTGAGCACTTTTGAAAAATGTACTTTCTATTCTGGGATACTTGCCTAAGGAGAAAAGAGTTTTTGGAAAAAAATACCCGAAAGCTTTTTTTTTTTTGGCCCAGAACAATAATTGGAAGCATATGTGAAACCATGTGTGGGAAGTCAGCCCCCCAGAGAAGGAAATATTAAAAGGGCAGAAAAATATATTTCCTCAAAGATTCTTAAAGAGGCAGAAAAACATGCCCAGTTTTCTTAATAGCCCCAAGTCTCCCTCCCCCAAGCAAAAACCAGCTCTATAGAAATGCAGATGTAAATACTGTAATCCATTCAGGAAGATTGAAGCTAGAGGTTTAGGAAGACAAAGATACCTAAAATACCCCACACCCAAACTCTAAGACAGGACATAATAGGATTAACCCACAGATGCCAAAGAGCACATCCAGACTCAGGTCAGAATACATGACATAGGAAATACAAAGCCTCAAACAGGAACAGGAAACAACTCCAAACAAAAGCCCCAGAGGGTATAAAAACCCACTCCTTACAAATGCTCTCCTTTTTCTTCCAGAGCCATCTTCCTGTCTGGCTCTCCTCTTCAAGAAACTGCAACCTTCTTTCTAAAGCAGTCGCCATGTTATTTATCCCCAGCTTGGACTGAACCATGATGAAGACTTTTCCTTCAACACGTATGTTGCTTCAGAAAAAAATGTGCAAGGAGAGCCAGCGATATTACCGTGAAAACACTTTATTGTATCCCAAGTAGATTTCAACTGCAATTAAAATTCCTAATACCAACTAACACAGAAATAGCTTTCTGTTCTTTGGTAAACTTGCTAAAACACACACACACAACCTAAAAATTAAGATTGGAATTCAGTTTTCGACTTTCCCTTCATTGTGCCTCTCCACCAGGAACAGCTCAAATCCCTTGCACAGTTGTGTTGCTCACAGCCAAACAGCATTTCCCAATGTGGCCCCTTCTAATGTATTGAACAACAAATATAATGTTCAGCTCAGTTGGTTAAATAGTTTAAGAACATAAACTTCAAATGATTTATACAAAATCATGGCCAAAGTGTATCTAATGATATATGAACAGTCAGCCTGCCTTCCTTCTTCTCTTTTGCTACAAAGCTGAATCTGTCCTTTAGTATTTTTTTAACCCAAGACACAGAAGGCTGTACTTTGGATGTTCAGATCCCTGCTTAGTCAGTCCTGGGTCACTTGACCTAGCTTACATTACTCAGTTATTATCAGGATGGAAAAAAATGTTACTAGCTGGTGTACAAATACAATTCTCATTCATATATTCAAAAACACATGGACTATGAGAACTAATTTGGACTTCATCAATAAAATGCTCAGCTGTTAAATGTTTTTTTATTTTACATCATGACTTTATTTGTGTTTATTTTATGGTAAGCACTTTGAGACATCTATTTGAGATGGGAAGATATGTAAATCAAATAAAAAAGCCACATCAGGATATGTGATAGTGTTCTAATTTTATTTGCCAAGATATATTGAAAGCTGTCTTATGAAGCCTGTCAGATTAATCTGGAATCACACAAAGGCTTCAGGTACCACAGCTTTAGAAAATGGTGCACAGAAGGCATTCCCAGTTTCTTTTTAGGGATTTAGGACATTGTCTGGCAGAAATCTGAAAGCAAAATATCAGGGGTATCCACAGAGTATGGTCAAAAAGGGAAAATGGCAGCCACTAGGGTGCAATTGAAGGTCCATCCCTTTTTATTTACATCACATATGAAAAAAAAAACCAGGTGGAGCTCAATTGGACCCTCATGGCTGCCATCTTGAATGAAAATTGGTTGTGCAATTTTCAATCACTAAAGTAAAGTGACAGGCAAAATCGGTGTGTTAAAAATGCAATAAACTTACTTTTGGATGTCTAAAAATAGGAAAAAAGTAAAAAAAATCATCCCCGTGCTTACCGGTGGGTTGTGAGAGGAGATACAAGTCAAGATGAAAAAGAAAAGTTGCAATTTCCCTTGTAAGATACCAGGAGATATTATGCTCTTGTCAAATATATTCCAGAATAACATTCAGGGCACTCTAAGAACAACTAAGTACAATGGATATACTGCGAGGCAGGATAAGAGCTACAGTACCATTCTTACTGGCATCGTAACCAGTATCATGGCAGAGGAAAGAAAATCCGTGGAATACTGCCTCTCATAATCTTTCTTGGATGGTAGTATCACAGATGGAAGCACCATGCTGCACGCCAATTTTTGTGCTTTGAGTGGGGTACCAGTACCATGGAAGAAAAATAGTCTTGGTTGTGTATGGATTCATTTAGAGAAGCTAGAAGTTACAATAGTGGCCTTGAGCAATGATGTGGATTCACTGCAGTGGGGATTGAGAACAGCAAATCCAAGTGGCCTCCATAACTTCAAACCAGTGCTACACAGCAGAGTTAACATCCAATTTGTTTTGTCTGTATGCACTGCAACATATCCCAAATGCTCTGATACACAAACCTGTAACCTTTATATAGTTCCCCTCCACTCAGGGATATAAGTCCAACCTAGTGTGATTCAGATGTTTTTGGCAGCACACAACTCTAAATTCAGTGATGCTATTTGAGAGGGTTGGCAAAAGTAGGCGGGATTGGAGACTTAGAGGACAGAGATTCTAAAAATACACCTTATCAAAATCTAAAAGCCATGCCTACAATTGTGCCAAAGAGCAAATTTATTGGACTTTGAAATTGTTTAGCAAATGTCTCTTTGTATTTTCTTTTTCAAACATTTTTTTTTCCTTTTACCTAGGATAATTGCAATTCACCCTTTTGGCAATACTAGCTGAATTTTGTTTAGTTGAATCCATTTTCACATACTGGTGTGTATCTGCAGGTATATGTGCAATGTGTGTAAGGATCAGAGGAGTCTTGGGAATTTTATTTTGTTTTCTTTCTCTAAGGATGTCAAACTGTTTGCTTTCAGGAGCTGCTTTTGAGGGAAAAAAAACAGTTTCAAAAACTATGCACCAGCTATTCCGCCTTGTCTATAGCCCCTCCCTTTGGTTGGAAGCATCATGATTATCACACAGCCTAATCTAGGTACTATAAAGTCCCTATCTAACTTGATCCCCATAGAGTAAATCTGACCCTTCCCAGCATTATTAGTCTGTCAAATAGTGGGAGGCCACCAGATTCCTGAAGGAAGATTAAAAAAAACCCAAAAAAACCTAAAAGCAAACCTAGTTAGCTTATTGGAAGACAATGTCCCCAAATGAGGACTTCTTTAATATGAGAGAGGAGTAAATGAATGTTTAGATGAAGGAAACTCTCTAAAAAATAAAGCACGACTTAGTTAATTGAATAATTAGTTATTTTACATTTTTTTAAATTCATGTCCAGCTGACTTGTTGGGCTTCTATAGAATTTTGATAGTTATAGAATAACTGTTTGTGGCCCCCAGAGCAAATTCTGGCCATAATTATTGAACATTAATATAGTAGTATAGTTTTCTGCTGTTTGGAGGCATGCAGATATTAGAATAGAATAGAGCTGGAAGGGACCTTGGAGGTCTTCTAGTCCAGCCCCCTGCTCAAGCAGGAGAACCTATACCATCTCAGACAAGTGACTGTCTAGCCTCTTCTTAAAAATCTACGGTGATGGAGTGCCCACGATTTCTGGAGGCAAGCTGCTCCAATGGTTAATTGTCCTCACTGTCAGGAAGTTTCTCTTTAATTGCATCACTCTTCACACAAAAAGAAACTAAAGCCCAACATACCCAAAAAAAACCCAACTGCCGATCCGCGGGCTGGTGTCAAACTGCCGACCCGTGGGCTGGACATGTCATGATGAAACCACGGCCACCCCATTGCCAGCAATGGGGAAAAGATTCTGATACGTCGTGCGACGTCACGTGACGTTGTGAGTTTGACATGTCTGCTCTAGAATATATCCCGTTGGTAAATAAAGCACTGTCTGTACATACAGATACACATGCATAAAGACATAGGCTCCTTTTTTAGGTTTAAAATATCCCATTTGTAAAATGGAACAGTTTCCAGTTCCTCCATTTATAATAGCCTAGGAGCTAGTATTTTCCTTGCGGCTCATCCTCCCACCTCCTTTTTTAAATTTTTGGCCCATATATTATTTTCATGCTATTTTTTAAAATAGCTTTTCTGTCTTTAGTTCTAGTTTATATTTATTTGTTGTTGTTTTTTGTGGTAGGGAAGAGAAGAGAATAAAGCTGAAATGTCAGAGATGTATCCATGTCAAATTGGAAAAAAAATATACAATTGGGAAAGAATTTCTTGATAGGAAACGTGAAACGATCACGCTCCTTCCTTCCTTCCTTCCTGACTTGCAAGCTGTGACTGATAGGTGAGCTCTGAAGAGCCATATGGTCAGAAATTTTAAAAGGACAGATCTAAAAGAAGACCAGGATTAAACAGAAGGGAAGGGGAAATGAATTGGTAATCTGAACTGAGATCTGGAGATGAAAACCGGTCAGGGTGGGAGAAATTGCTACAGCCAGTTCTTTCACTCGGTGTTGTTTCGTGTGCCTCTTTTTCAAATATGCTGGAAAGGGGGCTCAGTTTCTCCCAGATGTTTGAAATAGTTCTCACAGAATGGTAATCAAAAACTTGCCGGGCTGGGAGTGAATTGGGAGTGCAAGACTTCAATAGTATCGAGCAGAATTCTGAAGGGAGAGTGATATTTTAATTGACAGGATTTCTGGAGCGTATTCATCTCACAACAGCTGTCTACTCACTGCTCAAATGTGGTCAGTCTTATTTAGGGAGAAGCAGTAAGTGTCCTTCGAAGGGTGAACTCCAGTCCCATCAGGCCTCCAGAGGTGTGGCAGGAATGGAAGCTGACAAAATCTGGAAGGTCGTAGATTGTCCTGAAACAGTACAGCTAATCTTTGACTGTAATTCATCCTGCAATTTTGGTTGTTAAGTCATGATGGTCACAAGGTGAGTCACATTGCTACGCCTGATTTTATGACCTTTTTTGCTGTGGTCATTAAGTGAACGTGGTACTTGTAAAGCGAAAGCAGCAGTCATTAAGCGAATACCACAGTCATTAAGTGAGCCCATTGTTTTCTATGGGGTGTTTTTGCCAGAAACCAGAAGTAAATATTGGTTTCTGGCAAAAATGTCATAAATTGTGGTTGTGTAATTGCGGGATGCTGCAAGTGGCCATAAATGGAGGCTGGTTGCCGAGTGTTATGTGACCACAGGGAGGGAGACCTGGACACTGGAATTTTGACTCTGGATCATAAGTACCTTTTCAGGGTCCGTTGTAACTTTGAACAGTCACTAAATGATCGGTCATAAGTCAAGGACTCCCTGTAGCTAATATACTGCAAAGAGATACAGAGTCCTCCCAGAAAAAAAAAATGCTTGCAAAATTTTCACAAGGAGAACAAAATCTTTACAAATATTGGAGCATCGTGCCCCCCCCAGGTGAGATCGGCACCCATCCTTTTGGCCTACTGAAAGGCCTTGAAGACATGGCTGCGCCAATTAGCCTGCGTCCCAATGGAGGTGTGGCCATTGGAAGTGACTAATGGAGTAGATAACACCTCCTTCCTGTGCGCACTTTGCTCCCTCCATTCTAGTGAATTTAATTTTAATTGAATTTTAAATGTATGAGCTTTATTTATTGTTTTAGTGTTTTGTAGTACATTTTAATTGAATGTCTGCAAGCTGCCTAGAGTCGCCTCTGGCAAGACAGGCAATATCCAAGTTTAATAAATAAATTAAATAAGTAAAATAAATATAAATAAATAAATAAATAAAATACAGGTATAATGTGTACTGTATATTATAACCTCCATTGAACGCTGTAGATTTGATACTTCCAACAATTCTCTAGATCTAAGCAGATTTGGACCTGGTCTAATCTGATCTGTATTATGCCTGGGATACTACAGTATGGAGGAAATTATTGAAGAACTAGATATGGTCTAAATCAAAAAAATGCATTCTAGCCCCAACCCCATATTTTATCTAGACCAGTCTTTTTCAAAGAGAATTCCTAGTTATGTGCTGATAGTTGCCAATGGCACCAATGGAGTGATTTCTTCTCAAATAAGTAGCACCTGTTTCACCTTTTGCCTGCAACCCTATGCCCAAGTAGCTACAGCTCAAGAACATCTAGATGCCTTCCAAGGCCCCTTCCAACTTTATTATTATTATTATTTGGACAACATTTTGTAATTGCGTGGACACGACTGCCATCTTGACTTTTTTTTTTAATCTTCTTTGTGAACACTTCTGCCTAGGAACAAGCTTGCTGAATCCACTGGCAGTTACTTCTGAGCGAACAACCAGAGTGTTGTGTTCTTTGTCTTCTTTACTTTATTCTTAAGAAGATCTGGTGTCATGGTTAAAATTCAGCTTCCATAATCCCCAGCCAAAGGACATCGGCCTGCATCTCTCTATGGAACACTTTAAGGATTTTTAGTAAGCCTTTTCATTTTAAAGCACGAACAATAATAGTTTTAGATAAATGTGACATTGCACAGCATTTCTTTTGAAATCATTAAGTAGGAGAGAATTTGTATCTTATAATAATGTGCATTGATGACGTTCATAAACTATAGGAGAAAAGGTGTCACTTGACTGAACTGCAAGCTTCTTTTAGTATTCTGTTATCATAAGGACTAGAAGGGAGAAGGAACTAAACGCGCTCTGGATAGATATTTCTAAAAAGTTCAGTCAGCCAAGGATAAAATTAATAAGAGAAAAAGTGAGGAGGAGGAATGGAAATACTGGAAAAAAGGAGAGAGAAACTACAAGACGGACAGAGCAAACTTATAAATAAAAGGAAAGCTTGGTGAAGGAAAAGATGTCTTGTCAGAAGAAAAACATTTCTCTTTTCTTTTTATAAAAGGAAGCTGAACTTATTAAAACAAAAACTCCATCCCCATATATTTTCTGGAAGCTGACTCCAAAACGCTTGCTCAGCACAGCCACTGTCTGCCATGCACTGATCACAAGTTTTCTGCTGGAGGCAAGGCTGAGGAGCCAGCCTTGAAGAAAAGGGGGAAAGGGGAAGCTGTTGTGTGGCCATTAGCATTTCTTCTCTTGGTGGAACTGGTGCCACACAAGGAAGACAACATCACAGAATGCTTGACTTTGATTAAGCCAGAACTGCCATGGAAGCAGCTGTTGGGGGTATCTTTTATAGTTTTTGCTGGGACAAGAACATTCCTGGTGAGGATGACTGCATATGCAGCATTGAATTAAAGGATCGGAGAGCCTGGACACACCACATCGCTCCATCCCACGCATTAGATCAGCCTTGAAAATAAGACTCCAAAAAGTCCTGGCTTGGAAAACTAATGCCAGTCTATGGTAGATGAGAAATGGAAAGTTCTTCGACTTCTCCTTCATCCACCACTTTTCAATACTTCCTTCCTTTCTGCCTGTTGGGCAGTTTTAGTTTTTTAATATTGAATGCAGAGGAAGGACCTCCCACAACAATTGGCATACTCACTCGCATGCCATTCTTAGTACATACACTGACCAGGCAAACATTTCACTGGGCTATATATTGAAAGCAGTGTTTCATTTAGAACTAAGTAGACCTAGGATTCAGCACAGTTTAGAAATCACACTGTCTCACTGGGACTTTCTTTCTTTGTAGTACCATGTACTTGTGGTGCTATTGTAGTTGCTCTTTCACTAATAAAGTCAATCTGCACACAATGCTCTTTATTGTACTATAGGTAAGAAGCAATACCTTCTCTTTTTTATACACAGTAAGCCAGCTGGTAGCTCTGCAGGGGATCATACAGAAGCAGACATGGCTCCCCTCAGTGTTAACAACATAACAGATAGAATTTTTACTATGTCTATAGGTGTAGCAACGGGGCAATTCAGTTGTTGAATTTCTATTCATCACAAATTTGAAGCACAGAAACAGTCTAGTGAATTCCAGTCAGTATTTAGAAATGAAAACATGGGTGCCCTCTTAGACCAATCCTGTTTTCGTATTTTGCATGCTAAAACTTGTTTAGCTCCAGTCAACAAAAATTAATTAAACAAGTTCCTGTGCCTAATATAAGTAACATAATATTATAATTTTGCCATGGGGTGCTTTACTGTATGCTCTGTTGAAATCAAGATATATTTATTGACACAGCATTACAACAATATACTAAGGAAATTTCCATATAAAAATGTAGATGAAGTTAATCTGGCATTGTTCTTGACACATTTACTGACTTCAAGTAGTAACTATTTTCAGATTGATTGATTATTTTTTCATCTGCTCAGAAACCTCGCAGATAGCAGTGTCAGAAATACCTGTTCTATAGTTACCAGATTCTCCTTTTTCTCCTTTTTGAAGATAAAGGACAATATTTGTTCTCCTTCAAATATCTGGTAACATCACGTTTTCTCTACAATTTCTAAAAAATAATGCATAGAGGCTTACCCAGACACCAAGAAATAATGGTTTCAGTTTTTGGATGCAGTTCATTTGGTTCAGAAGATTTCAGATTAGGAATAAATAGGTTTTCTTTGGGGACTTATTTTCTGTCCATCTCAAATTACATTTTCCCAATCTGATATTAAATAAGTAAATGGAACACTTACTTTCTTGGTGATTTTGTTTTGCTAGTTTTTGTTTTGTTCTACCAGGCTGAGTCATATTGTCTTATTGCATTAAGAACTCTTGCCTATATTGTTTATTTCCAGTACTTTGACCATAAGTATATAGGCAATCCATTTCATGAATTTAAGAGCCCATGTTCTTCCTGGTTCTTTTTTTTTTTTTTAGAAATGAATTAATAGGACATATTATAACTATAATCTCCATTTCTGCTCCAATCACAGACTGTTAACTGAATCCTTTGGTCAATTTTGCAGGCAGCCTGCTATCTTTCCCCCCATGGAAGACTCTAATGAGGAGCAACCCATTTTGTGCCTGCATTTGCCACAGAGAAAATGCACCCTGTGGTCTCAGAAACCAAATATTATACATCAACACAATTTCCATTGTCAGGGGTTTACATGTATTATCCTTTCACCTGTTTCCTTCGTACTATAGACTATAGAAGGATGGATAAGAATGCCCGGGGAACATTTCACAAACCTTTAATCTAGTTGTAATGCAGCACACTATTTTAATATTTGCTACTCACAATAACAATAGTAATACAAAAACATACTATCTTCTGCTAGGGATAATGGGAGTAGTAGTTCAGTGAATCTGAAAGATGGCAGCTTGATCTAGTACTACAATATAGTATCTAATTTTGAGCTTGAATTTCTTCATCAGGAACAAGGAGCAGTGCTGCAGCTGGTGGTAATATTTTTAAAAAGGGAGGAAGGCAAGGTCCCTTGGGTATTTGGTTTCCAAAAATTGTGGGGGCCCTAATTGGTAATGTCATGGCATTACCGGGGAACAAAGACAACATTTTCAGCCTAATGTAGGGAGTACGAGTTGGAAGGATTTTGAAATAACATGGATGCCTTTATCATTATCAAGTCATCAGATTTCAAAGAGAAAATGTTGCTGCCATTTTTTTGTGCGTGCAGATTTGAAAAGACTATAACAATGCTTTACCCTCTGCATGGACTTAAGCAATTTGCCTTTAACAGCCCCCCTTCCCCAAACAATAGTGTCCCAAAATTTTAATGTTAAAGAATTTTTAAAAAACCTGGCCTCACATTTACCACCAAAGACATGCAATTCTATCAGTAAGATACACATAGTAAACCCAATGATGATGATGATTTTAAAGTTGAAGTGTCAACGTATCAATTTAAAAAAAATGAGAATGTTCCCACCTTTATTTTATTTTTATTTTTTTTACATATCTTTGCTTCCTATAAAAACAACAGTATTTTTTGCAAGGCTATTTTTGACAGATGCCATTAGATAAAGGGAAGTATCTCTTGTTCTTCCCCAGCAGCTGTTGCACCTGAAGAAGTAATTAGAAAGAGAGGCCAGAACACTAATTTGCTACATGCAAGCCTTCCAAATGAGAAGGTATCACCATCACAAAGGGAAAGAACAGAATTCTTAATCCAAGCAAAGGGGAACTGTCCAAAATTTTTCACTCCATTTGCTGGCAGCTCAAGGGTGACCTTTGACCTGTTCCCACCAGCCTTTTAAAAGGAGAAACAAATTTCAGATGAGGAAAAGAGAACATTGTCAGTGGACAAAATGTTGAGCATGTTCTTACAAAAGTGATAATTATTCCAGTGCTCAAGCTTTACATTTCTCTCAGTAGCTTTAAAGAAAAGAACAAAATTAATTTGTTGTTTAATTTGCCATTTCATTTCTCAGTGTATTTGGGCTTGAAAAAAAGGGATGAAATGGGAAAGGAAAGTACCCAAGGGTCTAAAGAAATGATGCGCCAAGCAGAATATCTGAATTTATCATTAATATCTACAGTTGATAATATGAACGTTAAGATGCCTTTTTAGTCCCAATTGATAAGACTGGAATTTTTTTTAATTGGTACTGACTGCAAATATTTCACATTTGTAGAGAATTGTTTGAAATAGTGCAAAGTCTCCATGCATAGACAATTTAGATTTTTACAGACACAGAAGGTGTGTAACCCACATACTCTGAAAAGTCCAGAGATCCTCTCCAAAGGTCTTCACTTGCAGCTTTGACCAAACACTTAGAAGACAAAATCCCAAGGTATCGCTGTATATATATGTGAGCCAAGTAACCTAGGTTATTGGGCCTTGATTGAGCAGAAAAAGGCCATTCAAATTAGAGTTATTTTTTTTTTTTACATTCTTCTCCTATATGCAGTACACCAAGTGAGCCTGGACTGACAGGAACTATGGGAAGGTTCTCATGATTCCTAAACACTGTGGGAACATCCTGGTTGTAGGGCAGTATTCAGGGTTGTGGGAATCCTACAGAGAATACAGCATTATTAGACACCTCTCCTTCTTCTTCAAGGGCTGAAAAAAACTGGTATAGACAATCTCATCAAATATTTAAACACTCTCCACCCCCACCCCCGCATGCACACACATACATTTTTCTCATAGTTTGTAATCAAGTTTGTTAAAATACGTAATATTAATTATGATTTGAAGATATGGATTGTCTCCATATTCTTAATTTGTTTTTATCTCATTAGTACAATGACTTGTCTGTAGCTGTAATATTATTGTCTTGCACTACACCTCATGAATTGCCACTATACCAAAAAATAAGCATGGCTGTTTCTTTGAAAGTATCTACAAACAAGTTTCAGCAATCTAAGAGGCAATACTGCTTACTTTATGAGTAATATTGTAATGCTAATAGTTAAGTAACAAATTATTTCTATTGTAAATTAGACTAGAGCCAGTGAAATCTGTTGTGTACTCCATTCGTGTGCAAATGATGAAAACACATGGCGATGCTGAACAAACACTTTATTCACCTTCTACAACAACCAAGCAAAAGCAAAAGGCATGCAGGCCTTTTTATATGGCCAGAAACCCGGACAATGTCAACCAATAGGAACAGAGCATTTTTGCGCCTTGCACATGCGCACAAGGCTGGCGCCGCTCTGTCTGGTCCCCGGGCAGCTTTTAGAAAGCTTTTGGAATGCCCGGAACCAGTGCAACGTCCCAAGCCTGCTTTTGCAGGCTCAGGACACAATACCCCTCCCCCCTAGATGGAACATACTTCGCGTACACTCATGTACGTCATGCATTGGGAAGAGTGGCATACAGTTGCATTATTCAAATGCAAGGAGTGTGGACTACTTGAGTCTGCCCTCAGGCAAACCCTTTCCAATATTGATTAATACAATAAATGTATCCGAAATAAAAAAAATAATACAAAATAATCTACTCACAAGTTACTCCCGTTATTCAGGGGCCTCATGAACAGGTCCCTCATGATTTGACAGCAACTTCACAAAGTCTCTCAGATGTTTGGGTGGGCACTTGGCCTGGTGCGACTTTCTAAGGCCCAGATAGATTGCCTGGCCCACCTGCTTGCCTACCAGGCTAGGCAGGCCAGGGCGTTGCAGCAATGCCCTAAATCCCCAGGTGACCCTGGTGAGGGTGCCTGGCCTAGCTTCTCGCCTACCAGGCTAGGCAGGCCAGGACTTTGCTGCCTCAAATACCTGGTTGACCACCCAGCTGCTGGCTGGCTGGACCCTCTAAGTCCAAGCCAGCATATCTTGGAGGGGTGGAAGTCCCCGAGTCCACAATGGATCCCTCTTGGGAACACTGTCCCTCGAGCCCAAGGCTAGCAGATGGAGAGGGCTGGGTAGCGAAAGTGCCCCAGTAATCTGTGGCCCCCAAGCACGTGCCCGAGGTGCCAGAGTCAGGAGTCACCTCCATAGCAACCCCCTTTGCTGGAGATCTCCTTGTGGGAGCAATTGCAGAATTAGGCAAGCGCCCCGATGGAATTCCTTTTCTCTTGCTGCTTGTGATTTGTGTGGATACCCCCGGTCAGTCTCTCTGTCTGGAGCACTATCTGACATATGTGAATACTGTGGATACCCCCGGTGTGACTCCCTGTCTGGAGTAATTATGGATGTGTGGGATGATCCCCTATCCAGTGAATTCCTGTTAGGAGCACTTGTGGAACCTTGAGATGAATCCCAAACAGACTCAGTAGCAGCTAGTGAGGGCCTGTTAGTCCTGGGAAACTGTGACCCAGAATGCAAATTATGGTCCTCCCCCCCCAGAGCAGAGCCAGGAGCAGAAGGGTGCGAGTCCAGTCTTCAACGCAGTTGGTCTATGTGTCTTCAAAGAACGCGGCCGTCACCCAAGGCACCTTTGTATGACAACGGCCCCGAGACCTTGCAGACCACAGCTGTAACCCAGAGATGTCCAGGCCCATAGTTTCTTACCAAACTGGATCAGCCACCTGGAGTCTCCTAGGTGCCCGCAGTTGTGACACCTGTGAAGCCACCTCGTCAGGGTGCAGCCTGTCCAGTTTAGTAATGAGGCGGCGACCCCAGTGGAGTTCAGCAGGGCTTTTCCCTGTGGCTGTACATGGTGTGGTGCAATGTGCAAGAAGGAAATCTGCTAACCTGTGATGCCAGTTACCGTAAGTCAGTTTCTTGAGGGCATCTTTGGTGGTGCGCACCATTCTCTCTGCCAGTCCGTTGGAGGATGGATGGAAGGGAGCCGATGTTGCATGCCATATCAGGTTGGTCTGAAGAAAAGCCTGGAACTCAGAAGAGGTAAATTGAGGGCCATTATCTGAAACCAGGACATCTGGAAGACCATGTGATGCAAAAATTCCTCTTAGCACCTGGATGGTCCTGGCAGTAGTAGTGGAGGAAACAGGAACAACCTCTAGCTACTTGGAATGGCTATCAACAACAACCAGGAAGAATTGCCCCTGAAGGGGCCCAGCATAATCTATATGCACCCTAGATCATGGGGTTTGAGTTTCCTCCTACCTATGTACTGGGGCCTGAGGCATTTCAGGCCGAGACTGTTGGCATACTTGGCACCCGTGCACCTGGGCCTCGATGACTTTATCGAGCCCAGGCCACCAAAGATGGCTGTGTGCAAACGCTTTCATCCTGACTATACCAGGATGTCCCTCATGCAGAGAGGTCAAGACTCTAGACCTCAATGAGGCTGGGATCACTACCCTGCTACCCCATAACAGGCAACCCTTGAAAGTGGAAAACTCATGCTTCTTGTGCCAGAAGCTTTGGAACTCAGTATCAGGGCACTTATCAGGCCATTCTGACAACACCCATGTCAGCACGCATGTAAGCGTGTGATCAGTGGCAGGTTCGGCAGCCACGTCCCTAGCATAGAGAGGAGACTCAGGCAACTTCTGAATGGACAGAATATTAATTGCTGGAGCAGGATCTGGCTCTAATTGGTTCAGGGGCAATCTGCTCAGGCCATCTGCATGACCCATTTCTTTTCCTGGTTTGTGAACTAATGTACAGTTATATGCTGACAGGAAAATGGACCATCTCAGCATACGAGGAGAAATGATACGTGGGGTCTGTTTGTTGGTGGTAAACAAACCCAGCAGAGGCTTGTGGTCAGTATAGACTGTGAAATGGCGGCCATATAAGAAATCATGAATTTCTTAATGCCAGCTACTATGGCCAAGGCTTCTCTGTCAATTTGAGTGTAATTCCGCTCTGCAGAAGACAGAGTCCTTGACTAATAGGCCACAGGGACCTGTGTCCCATCAGCCTTCAGATGGCTAAGTATAGCTCCCACCCCATAAGGAGATGCATCGCATGCGATGCAAACAGGCAGTTGCTCATTGAAATGCGCTAAAACAGCATTAGAAGTGAGCAAGGCCTTAACCTCATTGAAACTCTTGTCATGGACTTTAGTCCACTGCCAAGGAGCCTGCTTGTCTAAGAGCCTGTGTAATGGCTCTGCCACTGCAGCTTTATTTGGGAGAAATGCATGGTAAAAATTTAATAGCCCCAAGAAGGCTTGCAGCTCACTCTTAGACTTAGGGCTTGGGGCCTTCTAGATAGCTTGCAATTTGGTTTCAGCAGGGTGAATGCCTTGAGCATCAATCCTGAATCCTAAGAAGTCAGTAGAAGTGACTCCTATCTTACATTTATCCTTCTTTAGTTTAAGGCCTGCTTTTTGAAAACGAAGCAAGACAGCCCTTAATCTTTCTGCTAAATTTTGAGATGACTCCCCAGCAATGAGGATGTCATCGAAGTAGGGACAGACCCCAGGAATACTTCGAAGTGTGCTCTCCATGACACTTTGGAATATGCCAGGGGCTACATTTACCCCAAATTGCAGTCTCTTGACCTTGAAGGCCCCCCTGTGAGTTACAATAGTCTGGGCCTCTGCAGCTGCCTCATCAACAGGTAGCTGTTGATAGGCCTGTGCCAGGTCAAGCTTCGCAAAGATGCGCCCCCCCTTGAGGGAGGCCAGAATGTGACTTACCACAGGCACTGGATAAGCGTGCTGTTGTAGCGCCTTATTCGGTGTGCATATAGTCTGCACATATACGTATGTCCCCATTAGCCTTTAGAGGTGTTACTATGGGGGTTTCCCATGGACTTGAATCCACAGGTTCTAGAATGCCCTGCTGGAGCAATTTGTCCAGCTCAGCATCAATCTTACCTTTGAGGGCAAAAGGTACTCTCCTAGGCTTAACCCTGATGGGCATGATGGTTGGGTCTAACTGTAGCGAAATGGGAGGACCCTTGTAGGATCCTAGCTCTGAACTAAACACATCTGCAAACTCCTTGCAAACCTCTGCAAGGCCCAGCGTTTGCAAGCTGTGCAGCCCAGTTACCTGGATTCCCAGAGCCTCGAACCAATCCAGTCCAATAAGACTCGTACGTTCACCCCTAACAACTACCACATCTAGGGAACCTTCAAAATCCTTATACTGTACCCTAAGGGTGGCCTCCCCCTTAACATACACCATAGAATTTTGAAAATCAGTGAGTATTAGATTCGATGGTCTGAGCTTAACTTGAAGGCCACTACTGCTGCAAATCCTTTTAAAGGTATTAATTGAAATAATGGAAAGAGCGGACCCAGTGTCCAACTCTATCAGTAAGGGAACCCCTTGCAACCTTACGTTAATGGAAAGTTTCTTCTTAAGGGGCTTGTGTGTCCCTGTTTTTAGAATGCTCCTGCGCGATGCACAGAAACCCACCCTGTTTTGGCTGGGGACCTGGTACCTTTCTGAAGCAATTCTTCCCGAGGTTGAACCTTCTGGCGACCCAAACAGATGGATGCAATGTGGCCCTGCCTGCCACACGCCCTGCAAATGGCGGAGTGAAACCTGCAGTCAGCTCGCTTGTGGCGTCCTCTGCACCTGAAGCATTGAAGAGATGCTGGGGCCTTGACCGGACGTCCCTTCTGCCTCTTCTCAGCTGGTTGGTGAAGTCTGTCGACCTCCTCTTCAGGATCCTCTTCTGATCCTTCTCGAGTGTCCTCTTGATGGACTATAGCTGTATCTGGAGGATTCCTGGCGAGGCGCAAGGCTTTCACAGCCCCGCCTGTTGCTTCCTCAGCTGCCACCTCTCGCAATGCATCCTGGAAAGAGACATCTTCTTTTGCAAAAATCTTTTGTTGTAAGTCTCTGCTCCTCAAGCCACAGACAAAACGATCTCGCAGCCTCTCTTCCAGATCCTTGAACTCACAAGGTCTGGCTGCTTGCCTTAAGGCCGCAATAAAGTCTGCAGCAGATTCACCCAGCCTCTGGTCTCTCTGCTTGAATGCGTGCCTCCAAGCAATGATGGATAACTTTGGCTGGAAATGTTCCTTCAACATTTTCTTCAAGTCAGCATATGTTACTGATTCCAGAGCTGCAGGGGCCACCAGATTTTCTGCGATGTCAGAAGCTTCTTGTCCACAGGCACACAAAAGAGTTGCTGCCTTCAGGCCGTCTTCTCTAATCTGATTTACTCGGAAGTAATTCTCCACCCGTGCTATGTAGGAATTCCATCTCTCTGGGTGGGAAACATCGAAATCAGTCAATTGGCCAATCTTCAACATCGTAAGCTTTGCAACCTTCACCCCTCGCTTCCTCTACAAGCTGCTGTTGGGGAAAGAGTCCTTTAGCCAAGCTCAGCCTCCAGCGACGCTGTACTGGCAGGCTGGGATGCTGATTCAGATGCCGTCTTCCCCTCTTCAGGACTTCCTGGGTAAGTTCTCAACTCTTTTGTTCCAGCTTGCAAAGGATCCCACCTTCATCACCAGTGTTGTGTACTCCGTTCACGTGTGAATGATGAAGACACATGGCGATGCTGAACAAACACTTTATTCACCTTCTACAACAATCAAGCAAAAGCAAAGGCACGCAGGCCTTTTTATATGGCCAGAAACCCGGACATTATCAACCAATAGGAACAGAGCGTTTTCGCGCCTTGCGCATGTACACAAGGCTGGCGCCACTCTGTCTGGTCCCCGGGCAGCTTTTGGAATGCCTGGGACCAATGCAACATCCCAAGCCTACTTTTGCAGGCTCAGGACACAACAAAACCCATGTTCAATTTTAGGTCACTCAAAATGTTAGAGCACTCTTATTGCTCAGTCTAATTTGCCAAGCTTGGAGATACCAAAGAAGATAAAGATAAACCACAATTAACATACTCAGCTCCTTGGAAGATACATAAAATTGATAACAGTGAAAATTACCATAACAGCAACATTTCAATTGCTGTGTACTAAACCAAATTAAGCTGGCGTAACACTCTCCTGCTCTCATCCAGTATCATGATGATGGAAGATCCTTGTCTTTGCTTTTCCCCCCAAATGTTTTGCCTTTAGACATGAATGTGGGATACACTTAGTCCCAGGAGAAAGCAAAGATGGTAGGAGTCTTGAATTAATAGGATGTCTTTCTTTTATTTTGAGTTGAATTTTCATTAGATTAAAGGGACATATATACATACACATATAACATACATACATGCATACATGTATACGTACAGGAGACTTGATCTGATTTTGATGCATTTTATTACTGTTTAATTAAGCTGAAACGTTTAGGAAAAAGCTGTGGTAGAAATTAAAATATATTCCTTCAGTTTTTGGGATTGAGAGTTACTAAGTAAGAAAAGATTTCCAGTACCTTGAACTCCCCCCCCCATGAGCTGATCTAACTTTTACTATATACTGAATAGTATATAGTAATAATATGTCAAGAAAATATATGTTTTTGTAAAAATATGAGTGGTACAAGAGAAGGACATAATTGCATATATTCAATTCTAGCTACCTCATTATTTACAGTAAATAGTTATTTCTAAGTTTAAAAAGTTTCAAGGAGAGTGAACTAATTATTGGAGGATATTTAAAGTTAATTGGATATCCTAAACTAGACCAGATCAAATAAACAATAATTAAACTGATCAAGTAACATCAAATTAATGCAATCTTATGTGATCCTGATTAAAAGATTCATGGAGAATATATGGTCCTACATTAAAATGTTTATTCTTTTTAATTCAGTCAGATGTGGGTCTTTATATATCAACAATACTTAAATATTCTACTGCAGTTTTAAATCATTGCTTTAGAGCAGCGGTTCTCAACGTTTGTGTGACGGCGACCCCCGTCACACAAACGTTATGCGCATGCGCGGCGCGGCGTGCATGCGCGGCGCCGCCCCCACGCGCGGTGCGCATGGGGGTGGGGCCCCCGTGCGCGGCGTGCATGCACGGCGCCACCCCCGGAGGTACGGCACCACCCCCATGCGCGGCGCGCATGCGCGGCGCCGCCTCCCGGAGGCGCGGTGCCGCCCCCACGCACGGTGCGCATGCGCGGTGGCGCCCCCCGGAGGCACGCTGCCGCCCCCACGCACAGCGCACGTGCGCGGCACTGCCCCCCCGGAGGCGCGGCGCGCCCCCGGAGGGGACAAAATGGCGGATCGCTGCGTTTGGCGACCCCACAAAAGAGGTCGATCGACCCCAAATGGGGTCGCGACCCATAGGTTGAGAACCGCTGCTTTAGAGGACCAGGTGGAGAACTGTATTATGTCTACAATGGTTATGCAACAAAAAATTAAATTATTATGTATTCTGTGTGGAACTTATTAAGAACAAACACTTTTTCACTAGTATTATGTATATTTTTATAAAATGGAGAAAAGATTTGAGCCTCCCCTCTCTCTCTCGTCTTTAATATGTTACAATTGTTCAGTTCAGAAATGAGACCTTTCATTTATGTTCTCTTACTAGAATCCAGCCTCATCTGTGATTTCCTCATTTTGTTTGCCTATCTGTTTCTTTAACAACTACAGTTTTAATGCCTTTTCAAACTCTGCCTACAAGTTACCCCCCCTTCTACTTCTCCTTTTCTTATCCTCTGTTCTCCATGCCTTTGTCTGCTTCTCCTGGGAGAGTCCACCCAGAAAAGGGGAGGAGATCTTACTCTCATGTCTTTCAGCCCTACACAGATGACCCCCCCCCAACCTTTGGAAGCAGAGCACACTGACCCAGATGTTGCCTCCATCCATTTGAGCCATGGAATTGGGTTTTGAATCCAGCCATCCACTAAAAAGCCACCATGCAACCAGAGTGGAACAGATCTTCCTAAGTCCTACCATTCCCCCAGATGCCTGTGAAAGCTGCAGAGGAAGGAAGAAGTCCTGGAGCCATTGGTCCCGATGTGAAGCCTCAGAAGAAAATTAGGAAGACTATGGGGGGAGGGTGGAAACTCATTGTAAAGTTTTCTTTCTTGCCCCATTTGTATTGTAATAAGCCAGTTGAATGTATTTATGGAGTTATGGCATTTGGGAATAGTTGGCACAGCAACTATTTATTCCCGGCTTGGACTGAACCATGATGAAGACTTTTCCTTCAACAATCTTTTCTAGGATCTTTCCTTAAGAGACTACTACCGTTTCCATTCCATGGAATCCTTTTCAGTCTGAACTCTGACTGAAAAGGATTCAACATTTCATTTCTTACAGAGTTCTCATACAGTTCCATTTTGTCACAGTAATCTAACTTGCTTTGTACAGGCAAACAGATTTTTTTTTTAAAAAAAAACCTCTTTAGAATGACCATATTGTTTTTAATATTCTGTGTTGCTATTTATTTAAATGGTTCTTAATAGACTGTTACTATTCTTAAAAATTATAACTTCCAATTCTTTATTATATAGACATTTTAAACATGGTTTTTCATTTTGTTTTCCTTGCCTTGCCTAGGTCCTTTTTCCTGTCTGCTGCATTGTTTCCTGAAATGCGCAGTATTACACCATATTGCTCCCTTTGTTAGATAAAAACAACAAACCATGGTAAACCAACTTTTTAAACATTAGACAATATCATTATTCCAAACATGAAATATATTCACAAACAGATCTAGGTGGTCCTCTAAATAGTCTACCCCTTTTAGAAATTATCCCTTATGTGGAATTCAGCTCAGTTCTTCCAATGTCTTCTATGAAGCTGCATTCTCTGGCTCCAATGTCCTGTGATGCAGCAGGCTCAATATCCCGAGATATAGCCCCCACCCTCTCAGAAATAAATGGAAATATTACATCATTGCATTCCAGTTGAGATGGAAAATCTTTCTCAGATGCTAGATATTCCTAATTCAAATACTGCCATCTTTGGTGTTTAACTAGTTTACAGAAAGACTCAGAAAAGCTCCAAATAATAACATATTGAATATTCTTATATTTGAACTGAGGTTTGTCACCAGCTATCTTATTAACAATGATCCAAATTTAAAACTGTATTGTTTAACTTAATGATTTATTTGTTGGTGATGGTCTCTAATGGTCAATCATCAAGACAGAGATTAGCTTAATATGAATTCCTCAAGAAAAGATACATGTTCGCAAGTTTTCCTGGAAGGATTTATATTCCTTGCAGACAGCTGGTCATTTGCATTCTTTTAGAGAATCCCTGAGGCCACTTGGAAGTTTGTCTCAGGATAACCTGAGTAGTGCAAATGAGTGTGGAACCTTCTTGGAACTGCTGAAGGACTGGGTTGTAGATAGGAGATGTCATATCTCTCCCCTCTGCTGAGAGACACTGTTTAATTTTGACATAGATGGCCTCTTTGACCCCTCTTTTGAACCCAGTAAAGTCCAAGTTTTGGACTGAGAGGACTACAATGTCCACATTTTTTGGACAGAGAGTCCAGTTGCCTCTTGAAAAAGTACCTTTGGGATGGCCTTTCAAATGTACATTTGGGGATTGTAGCAAGGCTCTGACTGCATGGTAGTCTGTTTTTAGGATGTTATTATTATAATTACTAGGTTGAATTTATGTGATGCTACTAATTATTGTTATTGTTCTATGATTTTGGCAACTGTTGATTTATTATAATTTATTAATGGTTTAATATACGGACTTTATGTTATGTTGTAAGCAACCTAGAGCTATTATAATTGAAGTGGCATAGAAATATTTGTATTAATAAATACATATTAAACTGGTCTACAAATTTTGGGAAATTATCGACCTCTGAGATAAAATGTGTTAATTCTTACATATTTTGATTAGATGAATTAGAAAACAGGTGATAAAGGACGCTGGTTGGCTAAAGTTTTCAAGATATTTCACAATAAACATTTATATACAGTATATTTGCCTACGAGGGAGGGAGGTGTCTAATGATCATGATGCCTCATAACTTCTCGACAAAGTATGGTAGAACAATGAAAATGGTATCACATGGAAATGTATAAATTTATCTTCACTTTGAGACTAAAGATTATTACCTAATTGTAATTTATTGTTCTTTTATTGCAAGGTACATTTGTCTTGGTCAGATCTACACATCACACAGTTACATCTGGTGGCTTGTGAAAGTGTTATTGCCTATCATTTCCAAGGAACAGTTGTGTGATATTTTCCCTCAGAAACCAAGATGCCACAAAACTGTGTAAATAATGCAGATAACTTCTGCTATATTTGTGGCATGGTTACATTTGCATCTCAAAAGTGCAGTATGATGGCAGTGGTAAAAAAAAGTCACACCACCTATATTTTGGATGCAAAATAGGGGATCAGGACAAGAGTTGGGCCCCTCGTTATTGTTACATTATATGTGCAACTTATTGCATCATTGGCTAAACAAGAAGAAAAAGTCCATGCCTTTTGCAGTTCCAATGGTGTGGAGTGAACCAACCCATCATAGTGACCACATTTCAAAAGAGAGTTTAGTTGGGCTGCAGATTTTATAGTTATGGCATTTTTAAAAAAAATGTGTTGTATTGTCAGTGTTCATTGTTTGAGATTTTGATGTAATTTTAATTTGTTTTGAAAAAGCTGGCTTTGAAGAATTCCAGTTATGGAGGTGAAACCAATGGCTGCATGGAAATTCCCATAAAATCATCTCATTGATTCTAAGAAATGTTAAACATTTGACATTAGTTCAAATTAGTTCAAGTGTCTACCCCAAGACTGTGGAGAAGTGGTTTCTCCTGTTTGAAAGTAACACATTGAATTCATGTATAGTTTGGCATTTTCTTACAAATCTAATACTGAATTCTAGATCATTTCAATCATTTGCTGGAAAGCATCACAATATAAGGAATCATATCTAGCAGTTCAGTGAAAAATATACCAGGGACAATAAGGCTTCAATATTTGCTTTTTTGTTTTTCAGGGTTTAGTGAAATCATTCCTTGTCTTTAAAAACCATTAAAGCTATTAAAATTGTAATGTGTATCCTGCTCCATGGATCACAAGAAAAAGCTTCAGGGACCATAGGAAGATCTGGTGAAATAACCAGTACAATCCAAATCCAAGAATAATTAATATGCAGGAAGTAAACGTTTGAGCTGGACTGGGAAAGTGGATTGCCCTGTGAAATGGGAGAGTCTTTCTCAGTTCACTGCACACATCTCCCCTACTCCTTCAGGTGTTAGTCAAGTTCTTTTTGAATCCAGATTTAGCAATTAGGAAACTTTGAACTTTCTTCAAAGGAAGTCAGTCTAAAGTTGACCAGTGCTGTAAGAAGAAACACAATGAACAGGAAGGTCATTTCTTCCTCCTACTTCACCACAAAACTGTCCCCTTCTTGCATAAGTCAACTGTTAGCCCAGTGGTGGCACGCGCACCACCACCGCCAGCAGCAGGTCCATCAGGCCGCCTCCGCCGCCCGGAGCAGGACGGGGCTGCCCGGCACAAAGGAGGTGAAGCAGTCAACTAGCAAGCTGGAGTAGAGGTGATAGAGCAGAGGTCACCAACCATTGTTGATTGGTGGACTGGAAGAAAAAGGAGGGGGAAGCATTTTACATGCGTGCATGTGTGCAAGGGGCCACGAGGACAGACACACTGCAAATGGGGCGGGAGTAGTGCCTGAGTGATACTCATTAGCCCTGCCCCATTTTTCCGTGGTGCAGCACCTTATATCTGCACCCCGCAGTGTGGCAGTGGCCATTTTTGCGCCTCTGGTTTTTGCATGCTGGAGGCGGCACTCAGAGGTGCCTTCCTGCCCCCCCCAAGGGCACCACAATGCTGAGGTGGCCCTGGCACTTTGCGATAAATAAGTGGGGTTTGGGTTGCGGTTTGGGCACTTGGTCTCTAAAAGGTTCGCCATTACTGTGTTAGCCAAACTCCTTGAGAATGGGTGTCTATAAAATGCTTGCCTAAAGCAAGAAGCAAATTTTGACCAATGGTTAAATCTGCTGATCTAGCCATCAGTCAAAGTTCTCTCCTTCCCTGTCCCAGTTCAGAAGAATAATAGGGAATGAGATTGCTTTTTTTAAAAAAAATAAGATTTTTTTTAAAAGTATAATGGGGGAACATCTCTGCTCTGGTGAGTGTAGGGCAACCAGACAGGGATATTCACTAATTTCTTTCCTTAACAGGTTGCACACTGTAAATGAAGACATCACCATTTGGTGGTAACCTAGAAGAGTGGCTGCAGAGGCAAGATATGCATGTCTCAATACCAGTTGAGACATGCATATCCAATGCTGGTATATTTTTATGGCTTCTCAAGAATGGATGATTTCTGTTTTTGGCTCAGAGGTGGGTGTTATGTCCCGAGCCTTGCAAACGGCTCGGGCGTTTGCAGGCAGTCCCGGGCAGGTGCAAAGCTGCCCGGGACCAGACAGGCTGTCGCCAGCGCCATGCGCATGCGCGGGTGCTGGCGCGGGAAAAGTATCACATTTACCCGGGAAGCGTCTATATAAGAAGCTGGGAGGTTTTGGGAGCTGCTGAAGCCATCTACTTGTAAGCTGAACGCTGAATAAAGGAAACTGAGAACTTCAACTGCTTCTCGTGTCTGCTTCCCGCCAAGGACTCAACACTGGCGACGAGGATGGGATGCCTTGCACTACCTGGAAAGGAAGAAGTGTAAGCTTACCCAAGGAGTCCTGAGCGGCGGAAAGGAACGGCGTCGACTCGGCAGCTGCCCGCCAATCCGGTGCGCATTTGGGGGTAGGCTGGCTGATAGACCCGTCTCCTGAAGATCTGAAGATGGCGAAAATCGGAAGGCTTTCGGAATTCGACGTCTCACATCCAGAGCGGTGGGAGTCATACGTAGCCAGGGTGGAGAACTACTTCAAGGCAAACCAAGTGAGGGAAGAGAGCTTGAAGGCTGCCACCCTGCTTTGTGTTTGCGGTCAAGACGCCTTCGACATCGCAGAAAACCTTGCAGCACCTGTTCCAGTAGAGTCTGTCAGCTACGCAGATCTGAAGAAGCTACTGAAGGAGCACTTCCACCCCAAGATGTCCGTCATCGCATGGCGCCACACCTTCGAGCAGAGGGATCAACGGCCCGGTGAGTCGGCCAAAGAATTCATCGCCGCATTACGGAAGGCCGCCAAGCACTGCGAGTTCAAAGACCTCGAAGAACGACTGAGGGACCGATTCGTGTGCGGGTTAAGGCATCGAGATCTACAACAGAGACTTTTCGCTAAAGAAGAACTGTCCTACCAAGATGCCTTAAGGGAAGTCACCGCAGAAGAAGCAGCAGGCGGCGCTGTCAAGAACATGCGGCCGATCAGAAACAGTCCAGAGGTTGCATCCGTGCACCAGGAAGACGCCCAAAGAAACTCCGAGGAGGATCCGGACGAGGAAGTCGACCGTCTCCACCCCACGACGGAAGAAAAACAGAAGGGAAGCTCTTCAGCTCCGCTCAAGTGCATCGGCTGTGGAGGTCGCCACAGGAGAACCGACTGCAAGTTCCGCTCCGCTACCTGCCGGGCATGCGGCAAACAAGGACACATTGCAGCTGTGTGTCTGGGCCGACGAAAGGTACAACCTCAGGAAGAACTGCGCCTGAAAGGTACCAGATTCCCCAGCCAGAATAGGGTAGGTTTTTGCGCTTCGCGAAGAAGCATCCTTAGGACAGGCACACACAAGCCCATTAAGAAAAAGCTGTCACTCAAGGTGAAGCTACAAGGGGTTCCATTATCTATGGAACTAGACACAGGGTCTGCCTTTTCAATTATCTCCTTGCATACATTTAGGAAGATTTGTTCCGGTAGTGGAACTCAGGCCAAGTTAAGGCCTTCTGACATTGTGTTAACAGATTTCAAAATTCAAGAGTGTGTGTTAAGGGGGAGGCCACCCTTAACGTGCAATACAAGAGTTTTGAAGGTCCACTAGACTTATTAGTAGTAGGGGGTGAACGAACGAGTCTCATAGGACTCGATTGGTTTGAGGCCCTGGGGATACACGTCACAGGACTCAACAGCTTACAAACACTCGACCTACAGGAAGTCTGCAAAGAATTTGCAGATGTTTTCAGCCCCCAGCTGGGCACATTCAAAGGACCCCTGTGTCCTTAAAGCTAGACCCCACTGTCACTCCCATTAGAATTAAAGCAAGAAGGGTCCCTTTTGCTTTAAAGAGTAAAATTGACACTGAGTTAGACAAACTAATTCAACAGGGAATCCTAGAACCTGTTGATTCCAGTCCTTGGGAGACCCCCATTGTCACGCCTCTAAAGGCAAAAGGGGACATTCGCATTTGTGCTGACTACAAATGCACTCTGAATAAGGCATTGCAGCAACATGCCTATCCTGTTCCTGTGGTCAGTCATATTCTGGCCTCCCTCAAGGGGGGGCGCGTTTTTGCAAAGCTTGACCTAGCTCAAGCGTATCAACAGCTGCCTGTTGATGATGATGCTGCTATAGCTCAGACTATTGTGACCCACAGGGGAGCCTTTAAGGTAAAAAGGCTACAGTTTGGAGTGAATGTCGCTCCTGGGATTTTCCAAAGCGTAATGGAAAACACACTACGGGGTATACCAGGGGTTTGCCCCTACTTTGATGATGTCTTAATTGCAGGAGACTCCACACACATTCTAGCTGAAAGGCTAAGGGCTGTTCTGTTAAGATTCAGGAAGTCAGGCCTCAAGCTCAAAAAAGACAAATGCAAGATTGGGGTGCCTTCTACTGAATTTCTGGGGTTCAAAATTGATGCTGCTGGGATTCACCCTGCTGAATCCAAACTAACAGCTATTTTAGAAGCACCTAGGCCAAAGTCCAAGGCCGAACTTCAGGCCTTCCTGGGCCTCCTGAATTTCTACAATTCTTTTCTTCCACATAAAGCTAGTGTAGCTGAGCCTCTTCACAGGCTACTAGACAAACAAGCAGTGTGGCAGTGGTCACATACACATGAGGCTTGCTTTAACAAAGTCAAGGCCTTGCTCACTTCTAACAGTGTACTTGCACATTTCAACGAATCTCTTCCTGTGTGCATCGCATGTGATGCGTCCCCTTACGGGGTAGGAGCTGTCCTGAGCCACCTCAGGTCTGATGGAACTCAGGTTCCTGTTGCATATTACTCCAGAACATTGTCTTCTGCTGAGCGCAACTACGCTCAGATAGACAGGGAGGCTCTGGCTGTTGTTGCTGGAATTAAAAAATTCCACGATTTTCTATATGGCAGGCATTTCACGGTCTTTACTGACCATAAGCCTCTGCTGGGACTGTTTACCACACGTAAGCAGACTCCCCAAATCATTTCCCCTAGAATGCTTAGGTGGTCTATTTTTCTGTCTGCATATGATTTTTCTTTACTCCACAAGCCTGGGAAAGAAATGGGCCATGCTGATGGCCTCAGTAGATTGCCTCTGCCAGTAGTAGAAGCTGACCCTGCGCCAGCTGTCAACATTCTATCAATCCAAGCCTTGCCCGAGCTCCCTCTTTGTGCCAGGGATGTTGCCGCTGAAACAGGTACAGATCACACACTTTCACGTGTCCGTTCCTGGGTTTTGTCCGGTTGGCCTGAGCACTGCCCTAGTCCTGAGTTTCAGAGTTTCTGGTCCAAAAGAAACGAGTTGTCCCTTTCTCAGGGTTGTCTGCTTTGGGGAAACAGAGTTGTCATTCCCTCCTCAATGAGGACTAGGGTCTTAGAATCCCTCCACGAGGGTCATCCTGGCATTGTTCGTATGAAGGCTCTTGCACGCAGCCACTTGTGGTGGCCTGTTTTAGATAAGGATATTGAGGCTAAGGTGCATGCATGCCACCTGTGCCAACGATCTCGCCCAGAGATGCCCCAAGCTCCCGTGCATAAATGGGAGGAAACGCAGTCCCCATGGTCTAGGGTGCACATTGACTACGCTGGGCCCTTTCAGGGCCAGTTCTTCTTGGTCCTTGTTGACAGCCATTCAAAATGGCTTGAGGTTGTACCTGTCTCTTCCACCACCACTGCAAAGACTATTCAGGTACTGAGGGGGATTTTTGCTGCACACGGGCTTCCAGATGTCATCGTGTCTGACAACGGCCCTCAATTCACTTCCTCCGAATTCCAAGCTTTCTTACAGGCTAACATGATTCGTCATGCCACGTCTGCACCCTTCCACCCGTCCACCAACGGCATGGCTGAACGTATGGTGCGCATCACAAAGGACGCCTTGAAGAGACTCACCTACGGGGACTGGCATCACAGGTTGGCTGACTTTCTCCTTTCTTATCGCACCACACCGTCCACTTCTACAGGGAGAAGCCCAGCTGAACTTCGCTGGGGGCGTCAACTTACTACTAAACTTGACCGGTTGCATCCGGACAGACTGCCTTCATCTACCTCACATCCTAGGGCACCTAGACAACTACTTGTGGGTGCCCCGGTTTGGGCTCGCAATTACGGGCCTGGTCATACATGGGTCCCCGCTTCTGGGTCCCCGCTTCTATTTCCAGGGTCACAGGTCCTCTCTCCTACGAGGTAGCCCTGGACAACGGTCGTGTCCTGCGTCGGCACATCGACCAACTCCGCCCTCGGCGGGACTTTTCAGATGAGACTCCTGGGTCTTTTCCAGGGGGGGAGGGGGACCCTTTGGAGCAAAGGGAAGGGCACGAGCTGCTGCCCATCTCCACTGATGGAGCCACAAACGGCCCATCCCAGGGTTCCGCGAGAGCTCCGAACAAGAATTCTATGAGCCTACCTAACTACCAGGCATCCACGCCTACTCCAGCCAGGGAGTCACCCCGGGGGCATACTCACTTTCCACACACATCACACAGCACTCCAGTCACGGAGGATACCCGGGGGCATCCCAACAAATCATTCCCCGCAAGAGAGCTGGCACACAATCCCCAAGGTTGGCCTGACCTTACCCCAAATTCTACAGGGGGTCAAACATACAGGGAGGTGGTCGAGGAACCAAGTCCCGACTACAACACCTCTAGCCCAAATCAGGGAGTAACTGAGTTTTGGGAAAGTACAGAAACCCACACAAGCCCGGACACAGAACGGGGTTCAGGGAATGGTCAGCCTCCTGACAGGTCTTGGACGGACCTAGGAGGTTCAACAGAGACGCCCAGCAGTGGCTATCACTTCAAGGGGCCCGAGGGTCTACAGCTAGGCAGGTCAACCAGGTCACAAAGTGACAGAAGCCCTGGCCTGACGAGCCCGGTGGGCGAGCAAGCAGGCCAGGCATCGGGGCACAGTCCTTGGAAGGCACCAAGGCAAAATAAGGAGAACAGGCTCACATCTCCCTCCAGTCAGGGAACTCATGCTAGTAACCCAGAGCTGAGAAGGTCACAGAGAGCAAAGAAGTCTCCTAAATACTTAGAGGATTACATAACATTGATGGCTAAACAAAAGCCAGGTAACGATAGGAGCACTGAGAAGCAGAACACTGCATAAAATAAATGTTTATATGTTGGTAGTAGTTTTAGCCCGGGGGAAAGGGGTGTTATGTCCCGAGCCTTGCAAACGGCTCGGGCGTTTGCAGGCAGTCCCGGGCAGGTGCAAAGCTGCCCGGGACCAGACAGGCTGTCGCCAGCGCCGTGCGCATGCGCGGGTGCTGGCGCGGGAAAAGTATCACATTTACCCGGGAAGCGTCTATATAAGAAGCTGGGAGGTTTTGGGAGCTGCAGAAGCCATCTACTTGTAAGCTGAACGCTGAATAAAGGAAACTGAGAACTTCAACTGCTTCTCGTGTCTGCTTCCCGCCAAGGACTCAACAGTGGGGATGACCTTGACCCTTCTGCTTGAGCCAACAGCAACTGTAAAATTTATTATCTGTAAAATCTGTTAGAGCTTGTCATCCATTACCCTGGAGGGTAAAGCAGTAACTGCAAATAAGACCATACAAATAGTGATGGGACCAGCAATGGGACTAGAACATTTTATGCGAATCAAGTTTTCTATTGATTTCATGATGGGGAACACCTCAACTCAATAGTGGAGAAATGGTTAAAGTAGCATTAAGCAACACCAGCTCAGCTTGTGAAAGGTAATAAAGTTCTGGGGCTGTGATGACAGAACTCGCTTTGAGCTATAAGTTATAATAAAATCCTACTTCATACCCTTCTAATGACAAGGGAGCTTGATCATAAAGGGTTTTAGTTTTGCTCCTTCTTATTCAAGGAACAAATTCCCCCAACAGGCAGT
This sequence comes from Crotalus tigris, assembly GCF_016545835.1. Taxonomy (NCBI): domain Eukaryota; kingdom Metazoa; phylum Chordata; class Lepidosauria; order Squamata; family Viperidae; genus Crotalus; species Crotalus tigris. The sequence goes on from NW_024096479.1 coordinate 397,112, forward strand.
TAAGAGGGCTACTGGAGATCTGCATGGCTATTGGGTGCATCAAACACCAAAACATCAAATGTTTCTCACCACTCAGAAAAAAAATCAGAGAAGCCTATGTTACAATGCTCACCATACGTGCCATCTTTACATTGTGTGTCAGTGAATGATTTAGATATTATGCACACATATGGATACTTCTGTCTTCCCGGGGTCCATTGCTAAAAAATAATGGTCTCCATGGCTTTCTTAATACTGTTGTTTTGTAATCTTGATCTGACTTTAGTGGGTTAAAATTGCAATACTGTAAAATAAAATAGGCAAGCTTTGAACAACTCTGAAAATCTAACACAAGGAATCTTTGCTATGTATTTCCAAAGTTCTTGACTATCTTTGCTTTTTTTTTGATCAGTTGCCACTCATATTTTGTATTGATTTTACCCTGTGGCTGCTAAGGGCAGAAACTTCAGGTTTATACTATGGTTAAAGATTAGAGGCCAGGTTTGTCTCTGGGCAAAGTGAGATCTTCTGTTTCTTAGCTACACAAGAGAATGTTCAACAAACACATCTCCTCCAACAAAAGCACAGTCATTTGTATCATTCACTGAAAAGAGTTGTGTGTGTGTGTGCACATGCAACACATTTTTTTCTCTTAAGCTCAGATCTTCTATGATCCTGGGTATTTTGGAAACCTCATTCTCCTAAAAGTAAAATAATAAAATAATGTATTACATCAAACATTATTACATCAAATAATGTAATTTGTACATGCAGAAAGATAGCAATAGGGGAAGGTTACTTTAAAACAAAACAAAGCAAAACCCTTCAATTTAACATTAGCCCTTTATGTCTTGCTTAGGCCCTTGCCTTTGGGCAATTCAACCCTTAGTCCCTTGTGACAGGTTGTGTGTGCATGTGTGTCTCTGCCTCTCTTAATGTATTCCTCCCTCTAAACCCACCTTGCATGGGAAAAGGCCATAGCAACAAAAAGCAGACTGTTCCTTGTTCATGAATATTAATCAGTAAACTCTCCCTGGGTTTTGAAAAAGGAGGCTCAGACCGTCCCTTCCTCGCATCCCAATTGTGCAGGACCAGAGAAGAAAACCTAAAAGTCCTGGGAAAACTGACACAGAGGCTGCCCTGACTAGAGGCCTTCCCAGCAGGGACAAGGAAAACCCCAAGGTCAGGGGCCAGAGAAGGAGGCAGAATCAGCTATTGTTTCTGCTCTGTGTCCCTGAAAGCTAAAGCTTCATGGACCCTTCTGAGCTGCATTTTTGGCTATTTAACCTTAAAAACAAAAGGCTTATTTATTCACACACACACACACATACAGAGGCACGCAGGCACATACACAATCCCCCTTCATTGAGGGCTTCTTTTCCCTCACCCCAAGTTGATAGCAGTGACATATGAAGGCAACCTCTTCCAGAAGCTTAAGGCCTATTAGACTACATAAAGTTCAGAAGGAAGAGTGCCTATCTTTTCAAGATCCTCTCTATTACATTAGATCCCAGATCTGTGGTTGGACAACAGCTATAATTCTGCCCTCCAGGAAAAATCTGTTGGCTCAGTTCTGGTATGGAAACCAAATTAGTCAGAACTCTTCAGAAATATCCTCTTCCTTAATTCTGTCCCCCTTTCGTTTTTCTCAGCCCTGACTTTGAATCTTGAGTTTTGGGGGAAAAAACAAAATAGAAACTTCGTTTGTTTCAAGTAAGCAATTGTGTCAGACCAAAGATTGTGTGTGTGTGTGTGTGTGTGTGTGTGTGTGTGTGTGTGTGTGTGTGTGTGAGAGAGAGAGAGAGAGAGAGAGAGAGAGAGAGAGAGAGAGAGAGAGACTTTGTGTCAATGTTGATTCTTGACAACTTCCTAGACTAGTTCCTGCAGTTTTCAAGGCAAAATTAGAAAGCGGTTTGCTCTTGCTAGGACTGACAGATTGGTCCAAGGTCACCCAGCTGGCTAAGCCCAAACTAGAACTCACCATCTCCCATTTCTAGCCTGGTATTTTAACCACTATACCGAACTGGCTCTCCAAGATCATTCAGAAGTAAAGTAAATTCACATGAAAAAGCCCCCTTGAATAGTTTCTCTGTTTCAAAAAGCTGTATAACATGTAAACATAAGCCTTTTGCACCTGGCTTCTGTCGGTGAATCTTAAAGAGAAGAGGAGAGGCAAGGCTTGCCTCTGCCTATCCTTGATGCTTATAATGAACAATTATGTTGAGAAATCAAATTATCCAGAAAGGACAACAAATTGCAAACAAACAAACAAACAAACGGGTGATTTGTTCCCAAATAAGAATCAGTAATACAAATAAAAAAGAGACTTATTTTCTACAAGGTTCTATTAAATTCCCCGCGAGCTCACCTTCAGTTCATTTGAATTGAATAGATTAACAAAGCTGGAAAGCGGGCAGAAGACAGCAATCAAATGATCAGGGCTTTTTGGCCTGGAAAAAAGCAACTCAGGAGGGACATGTATGTTGTTGTTGTTAATTGCGAAGTCGTGTCCGACCCATCGCGACCCCATGGACAATGTTCCTCCAGGTCTTCCTGTCCTCTACCATCTTCTGGAGTCCATTCAAGTTCACACCTACTGCTTCAGTGACTCCATCCAGCCATCTCATTCTCTGTCGTCCCCTTCTTCTATTGCCCTCAATCTTTCCCAGCATTAGGCCCTTCTCCAGTGAGTCCTTCCTTCTCATTAGGTGGCCAAAGTATTTGAGTTTCAACTTCAGGATCTGGCCTTCTAAAGAGCAGTCGGGGTTGATCTCTTCTAGGACTGACCGGTTTGAACGCCTTGCAGTCCAAGGGACTCGCAGGAGTCTTCTCCAGCACCATAGTTCAAAGGCCTCAATTCTTTGGCGCTCAGCCTTTCTTATGGTCCAACTTTCACAGCCATACATTGCAACTGGGAAAACCATGGCCTGGACTATACGCACTTTTGTTGGCAGGGTGATGTCTCTGCTTTTTAGTATGCTGTCTAGATTTGCCATAGCTTTCCTCCCCAGGAGCAAGCGTCTTTTAATTTCTTGGCTGCAGTCCCCATCTGAGGTGATCTTGGAGCCCAGAAAAATAAAATCTGTCACTACCTCCATTTCTTCCCCATCTATTTGCCAGGAATTGAGAGGGCCGGATGCCATGATTTTGGTTTTCTTAATGTTGAGTTTCAAGCCAACTTTTGCACTCTCCTTCTTCACCCGCATCAAGAGGCTCTTTAGTTCCTCTTCACTTTCTGCCATTAGAGTGGTATCATCTGCATATCTTAGGTTGTTGATATTTCTCCCGGCAATCTTAATTCCAACTTTTGATTCATCTAGCCCTGCCTTTCTCATGATGTGCTCTGCATATAAGTTAAATAGGCAGGGCGACAGTATACAGCCTTGCCGGACTCCTTTTCCAATTTTGAACCAATCAGTGGTTCCGTGTCCGGTTCTCACTGTTGCTTCTTGACCCGCATATAGGTTTCTCAAGAGACAAATGAGATGGTCTGGTACTCCCATCTCTTTAAGAACTTGCCACAATTTGTTGTGATCCACACAATCAAAGGCTTTTGCATAGTCAATGAAGCAGAAGTAGATGTTTTTCTGGAACTCCCTAGCTTTCTCCATGATCCAGCGTATGTTGGCAATTTGATCTCTAGTTCCTCTGCCTCTTCGAAATCCTGCCTGTACTTCTGGTAGTTCTCGATCCACATACTGCTGGAGTCTAGCTTGTAGGATTTTAAGCATAACTTTACTAGCATGTGAAATGAGTGCAATGGTGCGATAGTTTGAACATTCTTTGGCATTGCCTTTCTTTGGAATTGGAATGTAAACTGACCTTTTCCAATCCTGTGGCCACTGTTGAGTTTTCCAAATTTGCTGGCAAATTGAGTGTAGCACTTTTACTGCATCGTCTTTTAAGATTTTGAATAGCTCAGCTGGAATACTGTCACCTCCACTAGCTTTGTTGTTGCTCAGATTTTCTAAGGCCCATTTCACTTCACATTCTAGGATGTCTGGTTCGAGGTCAGTGACCATCTCATTGTGGTTATCTGGGATGTTAAGCTCATTCTTGTATAGTTCTTCTGTGTAGTTTTGCCATCTCTTCTTAATCTCTTCTGCCTCTGTTAGGTCCCTGCCATTTTGGTCCTTTATCATGCCCATCTTTGCATGAAACGTTCCCTTCATATCTCCAATTTTCTTGAAGAGATCTCTGGTCCTCCCTATTCTGTTGTTTTCTTCTATTTCTTTGCACTGTTCATTTAAGAAGGCATTCTTATCTCTTCTAGCTATTCTCTGGAATTCTGCATTCAATTGGGTGTATCTTTCTCTTTCTCCTTTGCCTTTCGCTTCCCTTCTTTCCTCAACTATTTGCAAAGCTTCCTCAGACAGCCATTTTGCTTTCTTGTATTTCTTTTTCTTTGGGATGGTTTTAGTTGCTACCTCTTGTACAATGTTGCGAACTTCCATCCATAGTTCTTCAGGCACTCTGTCTATCAGATCTAATTCCTTAAATCTATTTATCACCTCTACTGTATATTCATTAGGAATATGATTTAGTTCATACCTGAGTCGCCTAGTGCTTTTCCCTACTTTTTTAAATTTAAGCCTAAATTTTGCAATGAGAAGCTCATGATCTGAGCCACAGTCAGCTCCTGGTCTTGTTTTTACTGACTGTATAGAGCTTCTCCATCTTTGGCTGCAGAGCACATAGTCAATCTGATTTCTATGTTGACCGTCTGGTGATGTCCATGTGTAGAGCCGTCTCTTGGGTTGTTGGAAAAGAGTGTTTGTTATGACCATCGTATTCTCTTGACAAAATTCTATTAGCCTGTGCCCTGCTTCATTTTGTAATCCAAGGCCAAACTTGCCTGTTATTCCGGTTATCTTTTGGCTTCCTACCTTAGCATTCCAATCCCCCATGATGATAAGGACATCATTTTTTGGTGTTAATTCTATAAGGTGCTGTAGGGCTTCACAGAACCGGTCAATTTCATCCTCTTCAGCACCAGTGGTTGGGGCATAGATTTGGATTATTGTAATATTGAATGGTTTGCCTTGGATTCGAACTGAGATCATTCTGTCATTTTGGGGATTGTATCCCAGTATTGCTTTTCCTATTCTTTTATTGACTATGAAGGCTACTCCATTTCTTCTGAGGGATTCTTGCCCACAGTAGTATACCTGATGGTCATCTGAGTTAAATTCACCCATTCCTGTCCATTTTAGTTCGCTGATTCCTAAGATGTCGATGTTCAGTCTTGTCATCTCTTTTTTGACTATGTCTAGCTTGCCTTGATTCATGGATCTTACATTCCAGGTTCCTATGGAGAAAAAATCTTTACAGCATCGGACTTTCCTTTCACCACCAGATATATCCACAGCTGAGCGTCCTTTCGGCTTTGGCCCAGTCGCTTCATTCTTTCTGGCGCTACTAGTACTAGCCCTCTGCTCTTCCCCAGTAGCATATTGGACACCTTCCGACCTGAGGGGCTCATCTTCCAGCGTCATATCTTTTTGCCTTTTAGTACTGTCCATGGGGTTTTCATGGCAAAGATACTGGAGTGGTTTGCCATTTCCTTCTCCAGTGGATTACATTTTGTCAGAACTCTCTGCTATGACCTGTCCGTCTTGGGTGGCCCTGCACGGCATAACTTATAGCTTCATTGAGTTACACAAGCCCCTTCGCCACGACAAGGCAGTAATCCATAAAGGGGGGGACATGTATATTGTCTCTCTTTTTCAAAAAAGTGGGACAAGAATCTTCCAATAGCCCCGAGTGGAAGGAGATTTAAAAGAAACCAATCAAAGCATTCCTTCACACAGTGTGTAATTAACAGGTGGAATGAGGGCCAGCAATCTGGATGACTTTGATTGAATAAATTCAGGGTGGGTGGGTCTATTGGGGGGCAATTGGTCTTGAAACTCAATCTTCCTCTAGGTTGAGGCAGAAACTTCAAAAGAGCAATTGCAGAAGGACCATGGGACAGGAATACGTCTATACCCTCTGCTTGCAAGTTCATCTGGTGGACTACTAGGAGAAGCACTGGTCTACGATGGGCCTTGGCCTCACACAACAGGGCTCTTCATACGTTCTCCTCATTTATTCAATATTTGAAATAGCTCTGTTATGCTATTCTTGAGTGTATGCCGTGCCTTGAGGAAAATAAGTAATTCTTTCCTTTAACAGCGTATCGGATTTAAGAGACAGATCTGTTACCCATTGCTGAATCCCCAGAGACTGCCCACTGACATGTTATTTGACATCCACCAAACTCTGTTCCCTAATTTTGTACGTGTTAGAGTCTTTAAATGTTTTAAAGAATGAATAGGAAGTTAGATACTGCAAAGCAATGCTTCTACAGTAACTTAACTTGTATTTCTAATAATGCATTGACATAATGACATAGTGACATAAAGGGTGACAGAGAAACCTGGAGATACCTTTAGCAAAGGATTGCAGCCTAGGGCTTCATTAACCTGCTACTCAGTGGGACCAATCATTGCAACTCAAACCCAAATTCCAATTGTGCTCCGTGGCCCAAAATGTTGGGGACCCTTGCCCTGATATATGACATTCCAGTTCTATTGGCCCTGAAATGCTCAGCCATGCCTGCCAGTGAGCAGATGAAACAAGTTGGGCAAATCCATGATATCACAGAGGATGTGAAATCTGAGCCACGCCTGACTGAGACATTGAACTCCCCTAAGGAAATAGGACTCCACACCCAAGATACTCCAAGGAGCTCAGGAGAAGAAGGCTGAGAGAACTGTGTGTTAACAGTATCTGTGCACTGTCCTGGCATCCCAAATCAGCAGAATGTATTCAAAATTAGGAGGTTGAAATGGAATGTCTGTTCAGAAGGATGGAATGCCAAACCTTTGTGTACCGTATTCTCAACTAATCTAAAAACATCCCATTTTAAAACTGTTTTTTTTTTAAATTTAGTCTATTTTAATTACATGCAGTGTTCTCTTCCCTATTTCTTTCACCAAGGCCTCTGCAATGGGATTTCCAAGGACAACAAACCATGAAGATTTGTTACCTCTGGCAAACTTTCTGGAGCAAATAGCATCCCTCTAGTTCCTGTGGGGAGCTTTAGAGAATGCCAATTCTGCTGAAAAAGGAGAGAGCTGCCATCTTTCTCTGCTCTTTCCATGTACTTCAGCTATTGGGGAATTTCTGTTTCTATACTCTGGGTGAGGCATATGATATCCAGTTTGATTTAGTGGTAAAAGCACCAAGGTAGAAAGTGGGAGATTGTGAGTTCTAGTCTTTCCTTAGGCTGGGTGACCTTGGGCCAGTCACCCCCACTCAGCCCAACCCACCTCACAAGGTTTTGTTGTGGAGAAAAACAGGAGGAGGAAAGGTTGTTAGGTATGTTATCTGCCTTGAGTTACTTATAAAGTAATAAAAGCAGAATAAAAAACTAATAAATGAAAATAAATGAACTAAATTAGGATTACCAAACAAGCAGGATCTGAAGGGGAAAAGATTGCTTGGAGCACTTCTCTTCCTGGGATTGTGCCAATAGATACAAGGTGCACAACCACACACGCCACGAACCACTTTTTCCTCCTCAAATCCAGATCGCTGTCCAGCCCTCATATGGGTTAGTCTCCTTTCTTTGTCTTTCCTAGTACTGAGGGTTGGGATATTATTGGTCTATAAATGCATTTATTTCCTCCATTCTATCCAGTCCTTCAAGAAGGGCTTGGAATGTCTCTGACCCTTCGAAACTGTGTTAAGAGAGTGCACTTCAAACAAATAGAAGTAGGAGATGCTTCCCATCTCTGAGCAATTTTTATGATTAGAGGTAAGAGTAAAGGTGCTGCGCCTAGTACAGGCAACCTTAGCTCTTTTATGACTCGTGGACTTCAACTCCCAGAATTCCTGAGCTAGCTGTCTAGCCCTGCCCTAGTAGAACTGTTGGGAGTGCACTCTGCAAATATTATTCATATCTCCTTAAATATTCCCTCCGCCTGAGACTCCCTGAAGTGGTGTTCTAACAACTCCTGAATTTTATCAAGGTGGGTAAGAAACAGAAACAAAAACAAATTGCACTTTTCACTTTGCTTGTCTTTTTGCTTTCAAGCATGCATCCAGGGAAAAGGCCTTTACTATGCAAATCCTGGGCCACATTTGTACAGTTTTTAGAGGTGATCTTCCCATAAAAAATCTATTAAGGAGGAAAAGAAATATTTTAAATTAGAAAGAGGATCCCAAAGTAGAGAAAAGAAAGTAATGGCCCAATCTAGTCTGTTCACATTTAAATTCCACTGAATTGGGGATAGGATTACTGTATTGCTTAAGAAGAAAATTCAGCTTGACCCAAATTGGCTTCTGCTCTGTAATGGGGCCTTTGTTTCCTACTATTCTCCTACATCTTCCACACTGTATGGGGAGAATCCCCTGCGTCTCTCCAACAGACTGTCTGATTGACGCAAGTTCCTTAGATAGGACCGCATACTGCTGCACAGTTCCCAGAGACCAGTGAGGTCCCACAGATTGGGCCTCCTTCAGGTCCCGTCGGCCAGACAATGTCGGCTGGCGGGCCCTCGGGGAAGGGCCTTTTCTGTGGTGGCTCCGACCTGGTGGAATCAACTTCCCCCCGAGGTTCGAACTACTCCCACCCTGCCGGCCTTTAAGAAAGCCATTAAAACTCTCCTGTTCCGGCAGGCCTGGGGCTGATGTCCCCGGGGGGGGGGGATATGATCGGACACGCTGTATGAATGTATTTATTTTATTGTTTTATTGTCATATTATTGTTTTAATTTTGTACGCCGCCCTAAGTCCCTTGGGATTGGGCGGCATATAAATTTTAGAAATAAATAAATAAATAACCCCAAGGTTGTCATCAGTTGTGCTGAAAGATGCAGTAAAATCAACAGCAGTCCTTCAGTGTATAAGCCAGCTGTAATATTTCAGGGCATAAATAAATATCCCTGAGTGGGCAAGTAAAGCTAGAGAGCTTTTTTTTTTCAGACTGTTTTTTTTTTTTTATTGGCCTGCATCTAGTCTCTTCTGTAGCTCTGTTTGGCTTCCCTGCTTTGATATATAGTCTTGCTAACCCTCTGCTACTGCATCTAATTTTCCTGATTCTTCCTTAGCATGACATAAGATGTCTCTAGCTGGGATTAGCCCCAAAGGAATCATTTGTAAGTCAATGAGGCGCCATTCTTAATGCAAAAGCAAGTTTTTAAAGCCTGTTACTTTATCTGATTAGCCAAAATCTTTGCAAAATGCTTCTGAATGGGAACATTCTCCTGTGAGATCTTCTTCTGAATGGAATAAAATTGAATATAAAGTATTAAAAGGGCCTCATTCTGAAAAACAGGAGAAGAGGCTCTTTTAGGAGACAGATACAGATGGTAGTCTTGGGGCAAGGATATCTGAAAGGCAGCATGAGTGATAATCAACACAGGGCAATCCAAAATTCCAAAGACTCAGTCAACCCAAAAGTTAAATAATTTAATAGCACACAACACATAGAATCACTGGGATTAAGACTGATTCTAAGTCCCACTGAGTTTGGTGGGTGTGTAAATTTGCACTCAAGAGTTTTTAATTTTGCATGCACTGTGTACCTATAATTCATAAGGTGCTTTCCAATTCTGTTCAGCTTGAGTGGCAAATATTTATATATCTCAGAATTTTTATTCATTCATTTTTGCCCATCATTATTTTGATAGATAAGTCAAAGTCGTGATCATAACTAATATTCCTTTCCTCCTCTTATTTTCCCCCAAACAACCCAATGAGGTAAGTTGAAGAGAAAGGGAGGGGGACAATATCACCCAGCTGGCTTTCATGTCTAAAATAGGGCTGGAACTGCCTCCTGATTCTAGCCTCGCGCCTTAACCACTAGGTCAAACTGGTAAAAGCAGTGACATTTTTTTATTTTGTATCTGAAAAAATATAGCTGATAAAAATAGAAAGGACAACTCTATAAAATCATTATACAAGCAAGGAATACCCTCAAATATAGTCCAGGCAACTGTAGATACTTGTTTGCCTCACCCAAATGAAGCTGCAGCCTTTTATTTTTAAATGGACAACTGGTTTCTAATTCAGTAAAAACTTTAAAAACTGTATCTGGTTTGGAAACACGTGTCTTCCCTACCTGTGTGATGGCTATGCAGATTAAAGAGGTGATTTTTAAAATGCAAAATTCTCTGACATGCTTTTGTGCATTTTGTCTAAACTTCAGTAAATTGACATTTGTCTCTTCAGTGTATGGAAAACAAAAATTGCTTGGCAGTGCAGCATCTAGAACAAATCATTTGGGAAGTGAGCAAATATGCAAGCGTTGAGATGCTTTTAAGATATCAATAGTCTCCTTTACTAACAGAGAGGAGTGAAATAGAGTTTGTGCTAGACTGGGTCTGAGCTGAGTTTCCTGCTTGCTTGAAAAGAGAATTTCATTGTGTAAGACAGAATTCCCTTTCTCATATCCTTTCTGCAGTCATCTTCATATGACTACAGCTTTACCTATATGTTCACATTCTAGCAAAATAATGCTTAGGATCATCCAGCACAGATTAGAGCCCAACATAAAAAAAAGAAATTCCAGATTTCAAGGGAAAGGGTGACGAACACAAGACATTTTTGCTGATGCCTGCTGGATAATTGAGAAAGCCAAACATTACCAAAAATATGTGTTTCACTGATTACAGAAAAGGCCTTCAATTGATCAGATCAAGCTGTGGAATGTGCTCAGATAAATCCCAGAACATCTCATTGTTCTGGGAAGAAACCTATACATAGGTCAGGAAGACACAGTACAGACAGAATATGGTGGCTCGGGCTGGCTCCAGGTTGGCAAAGGAGTGTGATAAGACTCTATTCTTTCATTTTATTTGCTCAATCTATACTGTATGCTATATACTAGGGAAAGCTGGATTGGAAGAAAATGAGTGTACAGATAGTCCTCAGGTTACAACCACTCATTTAGCAACAATTCAAAGTTATGTTGGTGCTGAATGAAAAGAACTTACAAGCAATCTTCAAAGTTGTGGTGACTGCAGTGTCCTTGCAATTACATGATCATGATTCAGGCACTTGGCAACCAGCTTACAAATATAATGATTGCAATGTGTTGGGGTCACTTGAATGACTTTTGTGACCTTTCCTGCCAGCCTCCCACAAGCAAAGTCAACGAGGAAGCTGGTAGGAGATTGCAAGTTGCTCCCATAAGTTGCTGTTGATTTTCCTGCTTTTTCTCCCAAGCAGCTCCCGGGCAAAATTTCATACTCTGTAGCACCCACCTACCCATAATCTATACCAGTGATGGTGAACCTTTTAGAGACTGAGTGCCCAAACTGCAACCCAAAACCCACTTATGCATCGTCAAGTGTTGGCTAGGTGTGGCCCATTGGCTGGGTGTGGCCGATTGGGTGGGCGTGGCCCATTGGGTGGGCATGGCTGCGGTGGTAACGGCAGACTGGGTGGGACTAAAAAGTTTAGTCAATCAATTCCAACTTTGCAAGACCTTTTTTTTCCCACGAGAAGTTGAAATTGACTGATTGAACCTTTTTTTTTTTTTTTTGCACATGGCAGCGGAGGCCTAAAGCGAAAAGGTTTTATAAAACCCAGCTAAAGGCCTAGGACTGGGGCGATGGCGCGCATGCCCAAAGAGAGGGCTCTGAGTGCCGCCTCTGGCACCCGTGCCATAAGTTTGCCACCACTGATCTATACTATGCACCTGTGGCACCAGCACATCCACCCATACTCCATAGCACTCACCTATAGTTCTCATCTGCCCTGCGTAGTTCTTGCATCACAGCCTGATTGGCTAGAACATGGTTTCACTCCCTCTTCCCATGTCACAGTCACATGAGGTCCTCATTTAATGACCTGCAGTCCTTGTTTAATGACAGCAACCGGGGCCACTAGGATTGTCATCACTGAACTATGCAATCATGTGACATAATACTACAACTGCAGAAATTCTGGTCCGAATTGTCATATCCAAATACTTCCTGTAGTTTTGAAATTGGAGGAAGAAACATTACTAACTTGCACTGTGCTAATAACACTACCCTGACAGTAAAAAATGCAAAGAATCTGCAAGCTGTAGTAATAAAAGTTAAAATACAAAATGAAAAAAATGGGACAAAAATGAAAGAAAACTAAACTAATGACAAAGGTGAAATGGCAATGAAGATATTAAAGTAGTAGATAGGCTTCTGCCTTTTAGGATCAACTATCAACAGTAAAGGAATAAGCAGTCAAGAAATACACCACAGACTAGCATTAGTATAGCAACCAGGAATATATTCAAACGCTATGACATTTCTATACCTATAAGTAGCAGAATCCTGCAAGCCATGGTATTCCCCATGACGCTTTATGAAAATGAAAGTTGGACTCTGAAGAAGCAGGATAGGAAAATTATTATAATTTTTTATTAAAACTTTTAAACAAGAAGGTAAAAGCTAACATAAATTAATGGACAGTAAGAAAGAAAAAAGAAAAAGAAGTCAAAGAAAAAGAGGGAAAAAACAGGGAAAAAATTAAAGGAAAGTTTTAAAAAAACACAAATAAGTCATTTCCCATATTCCTGACAGCAGTTATAAATGCAAATATATTTTGACCTCTCGCTCTAAAGTTAAATCATATTACTCTTCTTTCCACAATCTATCATATCTAATCAACAAAACTATAACTCACAAATTCATTTTTTCATCTTTACGCAAAAGATGAAAAAATTATAAGAGACTTCCAATTAGTAATAAATGTAATGTTTTTTCTCTAATCAAAGAGGTTAATTTATTCATTTCAGCAAAATCTGTCAACTTCACCATCAAGTCCTCCATAGTGGGGTGTGTCAGATCTTTCCATCTCTGTGCATACAGTAATTCACGGCTGTGATCATATATTGAAATAATCTTTCATGCCTTTTTTCTCATTTTTATCTATTAATCCTAAAAGGAAAAGCCCTGGCTTCAATTGAATATTGATCTTTAAAATCCTCTGTATCAAAATCTATATTTGGATCCAATTTATTTAGCATGATAAAATTACCAAGTATGATAAAATGTTCCTTCATATGGTTCACATTTCCAATACATTTGGATGCATTTAGACATTCTAGATCCAGGATGTCAAACTGCCGGCCCATGGGCTGGTTGCATCATGTGGAGGCTGTGCCCACCCCAGTTCAGGCAATGCGAAAAAAGTCATAATACATTGTGACACATCACGTGACGCAGCTAGTTTGACCCCCGTGTTCTATATAGTTTCTCTGGTATCACGTACTAAAAATACTTCATGTGGTAAAAATTCTTTTTTGAGATCATAACACAATGTAAGCAGGATAGGAAGAATATTGCTGCTTTTCAGTGTTGATGTTGGAGCATTATCTTACTTTGGACACATTATGTCAAGACCCAGCTCTGAAAAAGAGTCTACTGCTGGAAAAAGATGGAAGGAAGTACAAGAAGAGGATAGTGAGTAGTAAGGTGGACAGACATAATTACAGTGGCAATGAATGCACAGTTGGAAGACCAGAATGACCAGGTGAGGGACAGATCATCATGAAAAAAATCTATTTATATGATTGCTAAGAGCTGAAAATGACTTGATGATCTAGAACAGTGGTTCTCAACCTTTTTAATGCCGCGACCCCCAACCGGTCGTAAGTCGAGGACTTTCCCTGCCTGGGAGCACCGTGCATGCGTGGTGCCGCCCCCTATGCCAGCCAAGGCGTAGCTGGCAAGCGGCAGAGACGGCGCAGGTCGACCACCGGCTGGGCCACCAGCTGGCTCAGCCCAAGAGAGGTAAGGCACCCGCCGGGCCCCACGCGTGCCAGCAACCCTCCCTGCGCCCGCCGGCCTCCCACCTCCCACCCCTGGCCCTCTTTTACTTACATTTTTAGTAGTGGCTCAGCAGGGAATGGAAGCTTCCAGAAAGCTCGCCTTCACTGCAGACAACTTGCAGCACTGTTTGCAGAATGGGACTTTTGGTGGGCTCAGCAGGGCAGAGACAGCCTGGACAATTCCTATTGGCTTTTGAAAGCCAATAGAATTAGACTCTATTCAAGAGAGTCTATTCTATTGGCTTTCAAAAGCCAATAGAATAAAAGGGAGTAGCACAGCTAAGGAAAAGGGGGAAAAAATGGCGGACTGCGTTGTTTGGCGATGCCCGTGAAATGGTCGTTCGACCCCAAATAGGGTCCCGACCCACAGGTTGAGAACCACTGATCTAGAATAATTGTAATAGTTGTAATACCTCTTTTGGAGCATGTAAAAACCAGGCAAATAATTAAGATGGCTTGAGTCAGTCTTTCCCAGATGCATAGATTTCAACTTTTGGGTCTCTCAATGGCCATCTGGAAAGCATCCAGGTTGGAAAAACATGACCTTAGTTCTGCATTCACTAGAAGCAAAGAAAGGGGCGTCCTATTATTGTTGTGGGAGATGTTATCTTTAGCATCATTTGGCTCTCTTGAAAGAGAATGGGACATTCTGTAGGCAGGTGACAAGAGCTTTGATTTTCTGGCTGTAAAAGTGAAGAGCCCACAAGCAAAAACAGAAATTAAAAAGGAAGATGGTAGCAATGCCAAAAGAGGACAACAGCTTTTTAGGAGGGAATTAAAGATTAAAAATTACATATGTGTTTGTGATGTACAATATCCTTGAAGTTTAGCAATGGAAGGAAGTGTTGCTAGAGAAAGTTTAGCTGTATCCACAGAATGCTTTCCCTGTGCTGGATGTTTGAGGGCGTTTTAAGATGCAAATCTGGGTGGTTTGCATTTTAAAAGGGGGCACATTCACCTTAAATGGGTGCACTTATTTTAGAATCAGGGCTTCTTCAGCATAAGAAAAAAGCCAAAGGATTTTCCGGAAATTAAAAAGTAAAGGATGCCCACAGTGCACAAAATCAAATCTGAAGTTTCTGCATATCCCCTGTAGTGGGATGAAGGTTTCAATAGAGCAATATTTAAAAGTTGTTTTGAGAATCATCCAAAACTTGCATCTGTTCAGGTGCTGGGGATTATTGTATAACTCCTAGAACTCAAATTACAAACTCAAGGATCTGGGACAGCTCCAGATTTTGTAAATAAAGCACAGATCCCAGTTTCCAAACTTGGCTTATTCTGGACACAATTATCTATGAGTCCAAGTTCAGATAAGTATTAAGCGTTTAGCTCCTAGAGAGTGGTTAGCAATTTGTGTTAACTGGTCAAGCCAAATAAGTGCACATCAACTGCATTTATTATGACATCGTTTATTTGTCCCAGCGTAGTTGCCCTTTCTCACTGGACCAGGGTCAAAGAAACCTGCATTTATTTTCACTATATTGGTTAAGTTCTGGCCTCTTTAGAAAGATTTCTTTTCTCATGGAAAAAGCCATCTAGAAGACTCAGGACACAGAGCAGAAAATACAATGCAATGGCCCAGACAAGTCCCTGCAGTTATTCTGGCAACATTTTTTGAAGTGGTTTGTCCTCACTAGGGCTGAGAGGGAGAAACTGGCACAAAGTCACCCTAATGGCTTTTATGCTTAAGGCAGGACTAGAACTCCATCTCTCCCAGTTTGTAGCTCAATCCTTAATCCATTATACCAAAGTGATATTTTGATAGTTCCAACCTGGACATATTTGGGAGGATAACAGAAATTGTTCTTAGCACAATGGCCTAGAAGCAAATAGAAGACAATTTATATTGTCTGACCTCACAGAAAGGAATATAATAAATAAGGGATGTCCTTTCTCGTAGGAAGAGTAGGAAAAATTCAGTGGTGGGATTCAGCCAGTTCACACCACTTCGACAGAACCGGTAGCTAATTTTTTGTTGCCCAGGCCCAGAATGGACTTCCAGAAGCGGCATCCACACAGAGAACCGGTTGTTCACATATTTGAATCCCACCACTGGAAAAATGTAATGGCATTACTTGGCACCCTTTAAATTGCACCTAAAATTACCCCAGAACAACAGAAGTGAGCTATAATATAACAGGCATATTTCAATTATTTGAAAAAGAAAACTGTAAATGGGCTTTAGTAAATTCTAACTGGTAAACACTGCAGATGTTAATACTTATTGATCTTTATAAAACCATCATGTCTTTGAGTTTAGATATATTTAGGTGAAGGTAATATGAAGTATTTTTTTATTTTTACACAACGTGTATAATGGCCTTTTTAAAGCTTTGGATTTATTTTTCCATAAAGATTTCTGAGACTACTGAATTATTTTTAGGACCTTCTGAGAAAAGCTGAATTCTGCCAACAGTGCTAATGTCATTCTGTGTGTTGTGTTGGCATCAAATCCTGAGAGGAAGATCATATGGGTATTTCCCAAAAGTTTATAAAGCTCCATTCGCGTGCCAAACTCACCTAATTTTGCAAAAGAAAAGTCCACAGATGAGTTTTTCCATGCAACATTTGTTGACCTTGTGGAAAGTTGAATTGTTTGGCACTTTTCACTAGATATCATGTTGATTCCCTGATAAAACTCTTTATTTCCAGTGTATTGAATGCTTCAGTACAGATGGTTTTTTAAAAATGTTTTATTGATTTTCTAATTTTACATTTAAGTATTTGAAAAGCCTCGTGGTGGCTGGGTTACATACAATGACATACAACTATCTTTAGTGCAAGTCTCAAGCTGTTACATTAAAATTTTCCCCTATTTTTCCCTTAAACTGCCTCCTGTTTAAACTAATAGAATTCTTGTTAAATCACTTAGATAAAAATGACATTCTTACATTTATCAATCATTTTTTACTTATACATATCCTTATCATTTAAACATTCAATCTTTATAGACAATCCACGTCCTAATTAATTTTCCCCAGTTTTTAATTTCCCATTAATATTTAACTTAACATTTAATATTTCTAGTTTCCAAGTTTTAAATAACCAAAGTTCCCATTATCACAATACATCACAAAGTCTAATACTCAGAATACATATCTTATCTATTTGAATATATTCTATTTCTCACCATCTTACATCAACTAATTAATAATACGATATAACATTCTTATTTTCTATTAATTTCCAAATATCTTAAATTTAGTAACCAAATTTTCTCTTGTTTCAACGTCAAATACTTTCTCTCTTTTTCTCTTAATATCTATTAACTCATATTTAAGCTATTACAGTTTTTATTATATCAGCTAAGTAAAAACATGTTTATTACATTTAGCAATATATTTTAGCTTATGTATATCTTAATTAACTTTACATTCAACCTTTATAAACAGATCAATAATCAAATTTAACTTTTAATATTTATACTTTCAAATTTTAAGATAACCAAAGTTTTCTTTATCTCAGTTCATAACAAAATCTAGTGTTCAAAGTACGTATCTTGTCAAATCGCATATATTCTATTTTAATCCTTACTGATAAATCAAAGCCCCAATTTTCTTCAGCCTTATTCTAGCTTTCTTTTTTTGCCAATTCACCTTCCATATCTGTGTTTTTAAATCATGGTATAGATCTCCCTCTGTTATTATATATATTGTTTGAAATAAAAAAGGCCATCCAGTCAGTGTTTTTTTTAAAGGAACTAACAAATGGTCTTTCTATTTTTCTCTCCCGGCGTGGTTGTCCTGAAATGTTTATCTTCCCTTCAGTTTGTTCTTCTTAATCCTCAGGTGTCTTCTGATTTATATAGAGAGTCTTTTCCATTTTCAAAATTATCAATCGCTTTTCTCAGTTTTCTGTTAACTCTGTTTGTTGATCAGTTGAATCTTCTATCATAATAATTGATTGCTCCATTTCTTCTATTATATTCTGTGTAGTTAATTCTTTGGGTGTAATCAAAGTTTGGGTTCGTATATCTAGGCTGACATCTTGTTCTTTTCTGTTGCCTCTTATTTCATCAGTGGTTTTAAGAAGAATTTCATGAATTGCTTTCAACATAAATAAAATCTGTTCCTGATCTTTGTCCATGTTCTCTTAGTGGTGTGGTTTAAAAGCTTTACAGTCAGAGAAAGAAAATAATTTTATCACTAAGTATAGAACATAGCTGGGCTTCTCACAGCTGATTGCCAAGGTCACAAAAGTCTTATCTATAGTCTGGGCTGCAAGCCAAGTGTCTTTCAGACAATAACAGGTTATAATATCAGATTTAGCTACAAGATGTCGCCCATAACGTTTTGGATTTTTTTAATAAAAAAACCCAAGATTTTTATAATCTTTTTTCCAATTTTACTTCTTTTTTTGTAAGTAAAAACCCAAATCTTCAATAAAAATAGGAAATCTTTTAGTCCTCAAGTTTTGGAAAGGTAGAAATCCAGTTAAAATCAGGTTATTGTTTCAATGTTTTAAACTCCCCTGGATAGTCAGTCGCCGCTGTTATTAGAGGGTGGAATAGAGGTTCCCTTCCCTCTCTCCACAAGGGGGAAAATACTTTAGACAGCTTATACAGATAGAAAAGATTATTAGGATTGAAGAGAGGTTCAGAGATCACCCAGTCTCATTCGTACTGCTTTGTAGGTGCCTGGTGGTAAGTTTGACTTTGGTTGTCTGCAGCCTGGTGACGAGCCATATTTCTATGGCCAGTTTTTCATCTGCCGGTTTGGAGGGCTGCGCCAGATTGGACAGAAGGTGATCAAGTGGGAATCCCCTCCTTGCTGGTTGCCCCTACAGGGCGACTTTCGACTCTTTCCAGGATCCCCCAGCAATGCAAAAATGGACATTGAAGATGGAGCTCGCCTTCCAAATGTCCACGGCGGCCGTGGCAGCAAACCGGAAGTCTTTAGTACAGATGTTTTAAATGTTTTGTCCTATACAGGTTGTCCTCAACTTACGACCACAATTTATGCTGCTACGTGAGAAATTTGTTAAGTGACTTTTGCCCCATTTTATGACTTTTCTTGCCACATTTGTTAAGTGATCACTGAAGCAGTTAAATTAGTAACCCGGTTGTTAAGTGAATCAGGCTTCCCCACTGACTTTGCTTGTCAGAACATTGCAAAATGGGATCACAGGACCCCCAGGACATTGCAATCATCATAAATGTGAGTCAGTCATCAAGCATCTGAATATAAATCATGTGACCACGGGGATCTTGCAACGGTTGTAGGTGTGAAAAATGGTCATAAGTCATTTTTTTCAGAGCTACTGTAACTTTGAACAGTCACTAAGTATTCACTATTTTTGTTTAAACAGTTTTTTTTAAAATATAGGGTTATTAAGAGGATGTAGTAAATGACATTTTTGTAAATGTTTTAACTTTTAATATCTTGTTTTAATGTTTTAATACTGGAAAACTGTCAGCCTTGGCTGTCTGGTGTTGGTATTTCTTTGCTCTCTTTTCTTATGGCCCTTCATCTTTCTATTAGATTTGGATTATCCTTCAGACCCTTTGGTTGAGGACTATCCTCTTAAAGCAGAAGGGATGGCTACATTGGATAAAATTGGAGATAAGTGAACTTTTCTGAACATTTACTGGTCATTGGTTGCCTTAATGTTTGCTTTCTTCCTTCAGCTGAGTGTGTTGCCTGCAGCACTTGCCTAATCTGAGTTACGTATTTCAGGGAAGGTATCGTGAAGGTGGATCTATTAATTAGCAGGGTACTTTCTGCCAAACAGATGTTGGATTTATTCCTGTGCATCGCCCATAACTACACAGTGAATGACAGATTAATCCCCCAAATTGGCCATTTTATTTAATGGTGATGAAAAAACATATTAATTATTTCCTACTTAGAAGTGGGTTGACACAAAATTAAAAATCTTGAAAAAATGCTGAGACTGACGTTTTGCAGTGACTGGAAGAGAGGGGGATTAATTTCACTTACAGTAGTTGCAACTACTCCCTACTGAAGTTGCTGATATTTGAGCACTAACAAGCCACCCTACTGTAGATGTCTGTCAGCAGTTTGGGCAAGTATGCTGAGTGGCTGACACACTGAGCTGTGCTTGGTTGAGAAAGATCCAGAAAGGGGGGGAAACATTTTCTTATTGAGAACTGTATAAATTACATGTCTAGAACTGGGCTAGAGCCATTGGGTGCGTGGGAAATAGAGTTCACAAAAGGGAACTGTGTGTTGTTCCTGTATGGTGGTCCTGTTGTCTCTTTCCTTTTCCTAGACATAAAGGGATACTTGAGTCTTGTGATGAACAAACATCTGCTTGTTTATCCCTTTGTATGTTGGGTGGGAAGCTGAAGCAGAACCAGGGAAGATCACAAGATTCAACATGCACCCCAAGCTGTTCTCATTCACGCTCCCAAGGCCAAAGGGATGTAATGTTACCAACTGGGAGATTTTCTCCTAAAGCAAATACCAGTTTCATGGGAAGAAAAGGTTATATCTTTTGCAGGTCTGTTAGGATCCTATTCATAATCAGTCCTAATTGGCATGAAGATGAGTGAAGTCTCCTCATTTTTTTTTATCCAGATAAGCTTTTCTACTGGATGCAATTACTTATTTATTTTGAATTTTTTTTCTTTGTTTGTTTCAGATCTATCTTAAATGAGAGCAGCTTCCTTTGGTTTTCATATTTCCTCCATCCTCTTCTGTATTTGGAAAAAATAGTTTGAATCCTGTTCAGTTTCCTTTTCTTTTTAAACAGCATCTCCCTAGCCTCATCCCAACAGGGAAATGAACCGCATGGCAAAGTTAATGTTCCATCACTTTGTGCCCATTTTTCTTTTTCTTTCTTTCTTTCTTTCTTTCTTTCTTTCTTTCTTTCTTTCTTTCTTTCTTTCTTTCTTTCTTTCTTTTTTTTGTAAAAAAAGAACTTTCTTAAACCAGATTTTAGAGAGGAACAGATAAGTCCTATTTTAGAACTTGGAGAAATGGTTTGCCAAGAAACTTTTTCCAAAGCTGGTGAATTGCTTTGAGAAGTAGACAGTCAGATAATTTGAATGATGCCTTCTGGAGTCCTGTGACAAGGAGTAACTTATGCTTTGGATCTCAAGCAAAAACATACAGTGCATTCAAAAAGTATTCGGACCCCCTTCACTTTTGTCAATTTTGTTAAGCTGCAGCCAGATTCTACAGCTGTCGAAATTCATTTTTGTCTCATTAATCTACACTCAGTATCCCAGAGCTAAATTTCAAGTGTTGTTGCAAAGGGTCTGAATACTTATGCCAATGTGATATTTCAATTTTTTCTGTTTAATAAATTTACAGGCATTCCTAAAATTCTGTTTTCACTTTGTCATTATGAGGTATTGAGTGTAGATTAATGAGGGGAAAAATGAATTTCAACAACTGTAGAATCAGGCTGCAACATAACAAAATTGGCAAAAGTGAAGGGGGGGTCTGAATACTTTCTGAGTGCAGTGTACTTTGCAGCACATGGGTGTTGGGCAAATATAGCAGCTAGGTCTTTTCCCAAGAGTGCTGCCCTCCACAGTTACCAACAATCCTGGGGGGAAAAGTGTAGGAGTTGTAGACATGTAGTTATATCTGCATCCCCATGAGCTCCAAAACCCCTTTTTGCCGTCAAATTCAAAGCACAGCATAGCTCTAAACCTTAAAAAAAAGCCACTAGCAAAACCTGTTTTCTCAGAATTCATCCCTGCAGACAATGAGATGCATGATGTGACAAGAATACAATGTGACTCCTGAGTGCAGTGACTTCTCCTTTTATGTACTTCTCTATCCAGCCTTAAATGCCAAATTAAACTTATTCTGCGATAAGCCTACCAGAGCAATAAAGAAAACAGAGATCTCTAGCAAATTCCACAACCAAATAAATAATTGGACAGAGCCCTAAAACATTCAGACAATGAAATAAAGGCAGTTATTTATATCCTTCCTAATCTTGACAAAATGTTTTGCTATTTCAATAAAAATCAATCTTAAGATAACCTATGTTTCCATTATTTAAGCAAGAAGCAACAAACTTTATCATTTTTTTGAAGCACGCCAAGTAGGAGTCACGTCATAGGCAGTATAATCTTTCTTCAGAAATCAGCATTATCCCTTGCTTAAGGAACTGCCAAGAAGCACTTTGTGACATGCCTTTAAAAAGCATGATTGACATCCACTTTGAGAAAGTGGGAGCACAGGTAATATGTCCAATGGATCTTAATGTGTTTTGATATTTCCCCCTCAAAATATATGTAGTGCTATTAAAAACTAGCCATGGAAAATCTCAGAAAGGCCTCTGTGTAGCAAGAAACTTGGAAATAGCATGTGTTTAAATCCCTTTCTAGATATTCACATTAGTTTATCAGGACTCCAGAACAGCTGTTTTGATACCATCAGAACTTTCCCTTCTCTAAGCCAATGTTCCTTCCAAATTCTCCACATTTTCTACAAAAGAAACAACTTGTTTCACTTAAAATTGTACTATGAGATCTGCAACTTTAGATACACACATCTTCACATCTCTGAAAATCAGCATAGAAAAGTGAAACTTCTCAATATTTTA
The DNA here is from genome assembly GCF_016545835.1 of Crotalus tigris. Taxonomy (NCBI): domain Eukaryota; kingdom Metazoa; phylum Chordata; class Lepidosauria; order Squamata; family Viperidae; genus Crotalus; species Crotalus tigris. The sequence continues at coordinate 419,424 of NW_024096479.1, forward strand.
TTCTGACTTAAATGCAATCAATAGCCAAACCTGGCTGACAAATGGGCTGGTGGTCTGGAGGGCCTTTTTGATGAAGCTGAATAGGCATCAAATTGTTTTCAGCTAATTGGCTGGAGGTCATTATTTCAAGGATAAGCAGCATACTGGGCTTATTTGATGACTGGGGCTCCCGACTTTCTTCTCTCCTCATTCTCTGCTCCTTCTCCTCTACTCTTCCTGATGCTGTTACTGCTAAACTCCAGGAGAGTAATATGGCTATTGGTCTAGCAAGAGCATTAAGAGGATGTTTTTGTCATGCACAATAAAGAGAGAGTGGCTGTTTCCCCATCAGGAGCAAGGAATGGGATGACATATTATATAATATGGAATATGGATACTAGATGTCTGTATATTTGAAACCAATGATTGAGGTATCCAAATATGCATACCTGGTGCAGCCTGATTTCTCCTTCTTAGACCTCCACTACCAATCAGACCACAAAATGAAGAGGCTGCTGTTCCTTTCTAGATGGGCCTTATTCACTCAATTAACACAAAGAAGGGGTGTGACAGGGACCAATCTGAGGAAGACACAAGGGGTTGACATCATGTATCTTATATTTTGAGAAGTCATATGTTGTATACTTCGTTCGTGTGCGAATGATGAAGACACATGGCAATGTTGAACAACTCTTTATTCTAACAACACCCAAGCGAAAACAAAAGGCACGCAAGCCTTTTTATATGGCCAGAAACCCGGACAACGTCAACCAACGAAACAGAGCATTTTCGCGCTATGCGCATGCACACAAGGCTGGCGCCACTCTGTCTGGTCCTGGGCAGCTTTTGGAATGCCCGGGACCAATGCAATGTCCCGAGCCTGCTTTTGCAGGCTCAGGACACAACATCATGCATGAAAGAAATTTGGCTATAGACCTTCATATGCCTTTTAGTATAACTCATTTCCTGATAACCAAGGGGTATCAGTTATGGGAACAAACCTAGTGGTGACTGAAGGAGTTTCCTTCAGATTCATATCTGAACTCTTAAATCTAAAGTTCCTTCTTAATCATCTGGTGATTAAAAAATAGAGCTGGGTGAAGAGATCCAAGTCAGACTAATATAATGTAGGATAGGGAAATCTAACCCGTTCTCTGTAATACTCCTCTCTTACGTGAAAGAACTGGAGAGGTGGAACAGATTCAAAGGAATTTTCCAAGCTCACATTTCATCCCTCCTTTCAAAATAGTTTCAGCCAGGCTTCTCCGGGTGCCTTCTAGAAGTGTTGAATTTCAATTCCTCTCATTCTCATGGCATTGTGGTTAGGGAGTTGACGTTCCCTAACCACAATGGGAACAATGAAGAATAAAGCACTACCCTCCAGTATAGCTTTTCTGGAGAATGAGTAAAAGAAAAGAAAAAGGACACCTCTTAACAAGAGAAGGAGCTTTTCCACTGGGGGGCTGATTCACAGCAGACCAGTGCCTGGCACTATCAAGCCACTGTTCTTTCTGTCAACCTGCTCAAAAAAATATATAACCCCACACAAGAAGCTACAGAAAATCTCTCCTATTTGGAGAAACTGCCAGACTGACTGGGAGGGCCTTGTTTCCAAAGCCCACCATCCCTCAACTAAAATCAGCTTTGTAAAAACCCAGTTTTGCCATTCTTGGCATTGGAGTATCAGATCCATCCTTTATTCCCATGATGTACATTATACCTTATCTTTTCTATGATCTCTTTCAAGTTCTATTACAGTGCCAGGGCTCTGGAGTAATATTACCACAATCAACACTATTATGGGCATATTCTTGAGCTGGAGAATAAGGGAGTGAGCAAAGCAAAGCAACAAGCTAATTATATAGATGACAACCCAACACCCAGAACAGGGTGGCTGTTGCTAAGAATTCTGGGAATTGGTCTACACAACTGAAAGGAGATTGCTTCAGCATTTTAGTGGGGCCCAAACGAACATTAGGAAGCATTTTTATCAGCTTATCAGGGATGGGAGAAGCCTCCTGGGGCATTAATGTAAATTTCTTTCTCATCTCTTGGGAATTTCAGATTTCCAGATTGCTTGAAGTCTGTCTTGCATGACCGTCTTATAGGAAAGCAGCAGGCAGATGTTCACTTGAAGCCTTGCAAATAAAGGCAGGCAAGAACCAAAATAGCTAAAATCATTGTTCGTTGTGAAGTAAAGATTATTATTACATAATGAGAAGTAATCTGGGTTAAGGGTCACATAAATTCTTAACTTCTTTAAGGACCTTGTGGACAACCAGCCTTTCTCTTTCCCATCCTTTCTTAATCAGACTACTCTGAAGACCTATTCTGTATCTTCTTTTCCTTTGAACTCCAGGCAAAGTGAATGAGAGTGTTTAAAATAAATTAGCACTAGATGAGCTACAGTATTAGCAAAGTCAAGCTATTATGGGTTTGTAACTTTGGCAAGACTTCAGAACAGGGATACGTAGTGAGGTTTTGCACAACTGGACATCATGCTTGTGATCACAAGCATTCATCTGATGCAAAACCAAGTCTGTTCTCTCATAACCTCCTTACTTAACTAGTTAACCAATTAGCAGTTATTTATCAGGTAATCTGTGCACTACAAACATCTGTTCCAGCATCTATCAGGCTGCTAGACTTCTTCCTCCTCATCTTTGGTGGGAAGAGACCTGAGCGGGAGTGGAGGAAACCAAACCAGAGAAATCTACCAATTCCTGTCCATCAGAAATAAATTACTGGCCTATGGCAAGATAGAAATGGCTACTGAGAAAGAAAATATTATGCCAGCATAGTTTTCTGCCCGCTCAAGATTGGGGGAAAACACTGAGGAAGAACCCTCCATCTGATGTATTTCTGTGTTCAGAAAGCAAGGAGGTATCTGCTCCATTATGCCTTTGCTCTCAGACAAATTAGATTGGGGGGCTCTGAAACTGATTGTTTGTTGGTAAACTATCACTGAACCAATTGAAAATAACTTATTTTCTCCTAGGATTATTTTTTTTTTTTTGCCACCTTTGACTGTCCTTCCTTACACTGGATAATTATTCAGGCTGCTTTCTGAAGAGTATAAACAGAGACAGGAAAAAAAAAGCATTCTTCTGTTCCACAGAAGAATCAGAAGATACTAGGAATAAACTGTTGTGTCCTGGGCCTGATGAGGGAACTCAGCAGGCCCAGAAATGTTGCAAATGGTCCTGGGCAACCTAAAAGCTGCCCGGGACCAGACTGGCTGGCGCCGGACTACTGCGCATGCGTAAGGTGCGAAGAAAGAGGGATTCTTATTGGCTGACTGCCTGGGGGTTGGAAAACTATAACAGGCCTGTGTGCCTGTTTTGCAGTTGCCTGGAGTGGAATTAAGGAGAAATAAAGAAGTTTGGTTTACGATGTGTCATGCTTCAATGCCTCGAATCCCGAAACAAAAAATAAACAGTCTTCTTTCTCTGGGCTATCCTGGTTTCATTTAATTCTATTTTTATCCATTAGTATCCATTAGTATTTTTGGAACAGGTTTAGCCTCAATGAGATTTCTATCCCTTTCCCTCAAATCATTTCCAATAAGGATATTAAAATTGTTGCAAAGTTTGGCTGGATCATTGTGATTCTAGTGGCAATAAGTGACTGTTGCAAATCCAAGGACATTTATTCTTGGATTAGACTGAAAAATTGGAGGCACGGAAATGTTAATTGCCTTAATTAGGAAAAGGACAATCTTTTCCATATTAAGACAGAAAATTATATAGCACCAACTGCTGTTTGAGAGTTTGCTAATCTGAATACAGATCTGTAAACATTGAAGGAAACTGGATGGGAGAAGAGATAATACAGTAACCAGTGAAAATATTTATGATGTTTGTATATTGACTGAAAAGCCATTGGGGTAAAACTTGGTCTTGTAAATGATCTGCATGGATCTCTTCCCTGGTCAGTGGATCCTGTCCTATTCACATTAAGGTAAAAGAATGTCTTCACAGCAAAATGGGTGGACTCAATTAGAGTGGGTATCACTTAAAAAAGCAGATCAGAAACAAATCATCATGGTGGAAGTCTATTCATGCGATCACTAAGAACTGACAGTGACTTGATAGCATATAATTAAGCAAACAAGCCCTCATGTTGCAGTATACTATATGAGTATGATTTTGCAGATACAATTCAACTGTTATTTCTTTTTTTTTTTTTTTAGAATATTTTGGAAGAGTCTGGCATTGGGTTCTAAATGAACTAAAGTTAATAAAAAGGCAGTCCTAAACCATTTTATTAAAGGTGTGGGGGGCAGAAAGTCTGTCAGCCACACTCAACCTTCAGTGATTCTATGGGCATATTCATTGCAGATTTTTTGCCAATAATACAAAAATGGTTTGCCACATTTATAAAATGTTTTATAGGTGGCATTTAGATCCTAAAAAATTATCTTGTATGTATTCTAATTTACAACCCAAATGTTGGAGATGTGATAATACGGATGCAACTTATTTTCACGTTTGGTGGAATTGTAAAAAGATAAAGGCTTTTTGGATTATGATTTGGTGGAACATTCAAAAGATTTTTAAAAGGAAGATAAAGTTTACTCCTCAATTATTTTTATTGGGTATTTTTGTGGATTTAGATGATAAAGAAACCACTTTAATGCTGAATTTATTAACTGCAGCAAGGTTACTAGTAGGTTCATATTGGAAGAAAGATTTGTTGCCTATTTTAGAAGAATGGATATTTAAAGTTTCTAATTTAGCAGAAATGGCAAAAATTTCTGCTTATTTAAAGGATCATACACAAGATATATTATTGTATGGAGAAGATGGATAGATTATATTCAGAAGAAGTATGGGACTATAAAGTTTCATTTATTTTATGAGTAAATTTTATAAGAGATTTGTTTATGATAATGTAATTTAAGGGGAGTTAAGGGCTAAGTACGATTTTTTTTCTTTTTTCTTTTTTATTGTATATTGTTAATTTTGTTATTAATAATCCTGTACTCTGCTCTGGGAAGTGAAGGGGGGTTTGAGGGTGGGTGGGTGGGTGGGTGAGTGGGTGGATAAATAGGTAGAATAGGATAATATAGATATGGTAATTTATGAGAGAGGTGCTGCTTGGGCATTTCCCCTACTCTGTATTCCTGTATTTGAGAGGGATGAGAGGGGAGGAAGGTGAAGGGAGGAAGTAGGATGGTAAGAGGAGAAGGGGAGGGGAAGAGAGTAGTGAGGGGAGGAGAGAAAGAGGAGGGAAGTAAGGAAGGTATTAGGAAGGGTAGATGCAGCTTGGGGGAACGAGCAAGCGGCACCTATGGTTATGGTTATGATTATGAATTTATTTTATTTTGTAAAGTGAATTTTGTTGTATAACTATGTTGGATAAATGGAAAATAAAAAAAATTTAATATATAAAAAAAATGGTTTGCCACTGTTTTTTCCCCACGGTTTTTCCTCACTTGCCAGTCTATTTTACAGCCCTGGTATTTCCTGGTAGCCTCTCATTCGGAAAACTAGCCAGGTCTTCTATATGGCTTCTGAATCCAGATAAAAGCCAATTTGTGGTTTCACAATGTGGCTTTTTAGTTACAGTAATCTTGTTGGAACTTTCAGTGCATCCCTGTGGTATATTAATTTAAAAAGTCATACACATGTTTCATATTTTCATTGTTGAGGTAACCCCAAAGTCACAGACATGTTTAGAAAGAAGTTAAGTTCTCTTATGTAAAGTAAGAGCTACATCCAGGAAAGTGCATAGGACTACAATTCATGGTCTTCTTTGCCTATCTATTCCTTCGTTTATTAATTCATGAAGTACTGTGCTTTTTAGTTTCATTACTAGAGAATAAAATAACACGGAAAACAGCACATCTATAAAAACTGCATAGAAATTATATATAACCTACAACAAAACACATCAATAATGCCTGTCACAGAAAGCTAGAGAGGGGAGCATTTGCTTTTAGAGAAAGATCTAATATGAAGATCACCACTAAAAAGATCTTTTCTCTGATAATTACTAGTTGCACCTTAGATGGGAAGGGATGTACAGATAAACCCCTGCAGAGGCAGATGATTTTGCCTAGACAGTCAGCTAAAAATATAAAGTTTCCTTTGCTCCCCTGTAGAGATTACTCAACTGGATTTGAAGCTGACATCAAGTGGAAGCAGCATCATGCAAGTTATAACTGCTGATTTTCCATAGGCTGCATTTGCACCAATGCTCAACTCTATGTATCAGTGATTTCTAATTTGCCTGCTTAGGGTTCTTTGGTTGAAATTTTAGCTTTATTGTATTGTGGATACTCTCCAAAATCATCAGTTAAAAAGCCTTTTAATTCATACGTGTATCTTAGATTTTTTTTATTCATTGGGGCATCCAACCTGAAGGAAACCAAGATGACAACTGTCCAGGGTTTGAAAGAAGATACCTTAAAACAAGGGTGTCAAACTGCTGGCCCGCAGGCCGGTTTCATCATACCGAAGCCACGCCCACCCCATCGCCAGCAATGGCGAAAAAGCTCCAATACGTCGCGCGACGTCACGTGATGTCTCGAGTTTGACATGCCTGCCTTAAAATGTTGGATAAAGAGTAAAGTTTAGGGGAGGAGAGTAAAAATGGCACTGCATGTACATGCACTAAATGAAGTTTATTGCCTAATATATTGTGGGAACATTGACAGAAATCTCTGAAGAAAATGACACAGAAATGCTAGTGAATAATTCCATAAATTCTGAGAAATAAATTGGAACCTCAACAGTCACATGTTAAACTGTGATGTTCTTTTCCACCTAATCTTTTACATTTCTACACAATTGAAAGTATGACAGATGATTATCAAGTGGGCACCGCACCTCAAATCATTTAATGCCCTAAGAAAACTTCATGTCTGGACCATAAAGAAGTGTACTGGGGCTCAATATTTATCAGTTTTCAAGAATACACTCTTAATGTTTTACAGTACAGAACTTTATTTATGATAAAAAGAGCCTTGGCTTAGCCTGGATAGGAGACTATCTGGGAGTATTTGCCTCAAATTTGTCAAACAGCAGCTTTCAGAATTATAATAATTAATAACTTGATCGATTCCATTTCTCATTCCAGATGTGCTTTCCCCTCCAGAAAACAAGGGGAGATTTTCACAGAACCAACCAAATAACCATATGTCTTCCTGTTAAGGGCAGACTCCCCCTCTTCCAGCCTTCACCCTTTTCTTTCAAAGAAGCTGGATTTTGGCAAAGTCCTTGTTTCGCCAATAATCCTGCTTCTTCCCCTTGTTTGCTGTTCCATAGCTGAGGTCTTGCTGGTTTCAAATTCTTTCAGTAATTAGAAGGAACAGCTTAAAGCCTGACTTCAAACATGCAGCCCCCCCCCCATCTGCTGAGTAAACAGAAGACTTGAATAAGATCCCCAGAGGATCATTAAAGTATGTTCTCCTGACTTGGGGGAAGGGAGAAGGAGCCCAAATGTGGAATGAATCAACCGACTTTTCTCCTGATGTTATGGCTAACAAGGGATCAGGTATTTATGTAAGATTTGGGGGGTGGGGAGAGCCATGAGGCATTGCAGAGGATTCCGACATTATGTCAAAATATTTCTCCAGCACATATGAAGCTTGATTTGTGCGGTTGTGTCAAAAAGTATCTCTGGCATATGTGAAGCTGGAATTATGTGGCCATATCCCAATAGCATAAGGAGGAAGGCAGGGGAGAACCACAATAGGCTTCAGTTATCAAATATGAAATGTGCACTGCTTAAAATTAATGTTAAATAATGTATATTTCTGATGAAAAGCTAGATAGAACTTTCCTCAACAAGGCCAATATATATTTGCTTCTCATTGGATTAAGACTATGAATAACAAAAAGGACCTTCTCTGGAGCTTAGAGAAGGCTGGAGGTCTGGGGCATGAGAAGCCCAGAAACACAAGTGCCATGGCCCTCTCCTCGATGTTTTCTAATAATTGGCCCTTGTAGATCTATTTACTAGGTTATTGAATATAATATAATTGAACTGTGTGGTGGTCCAGTGGTGAAAATTCTTGCCTCCCACTAGGAAGGTTGAGAGTTCAATCCTAGGTAGTGGCAGATGTTTCTCCCCTGGGGCACAAAGAAAAAATATCTGCTGCGAACTTGCATGGCATCAGGGAGGGCATCTGGCCAATAAAAGCTCAGCTCCATCCAATTTTCTGGACTCTATCCCAAATTGAGGGATCACAGGGTTGTAAAAAGGGAGGGTTTTTTTAAAAAATGAGTTTAATATAATGCCATCAATACTTGTAGCTACTTGGTAGTCTTACCCTCCTTACTTCTGGCTCATGCCATTTTAAATTCACATTCAGCTAAACATATTCCAATAATGAATACCGTTAATGAGGGAGGTAAACTTTGGAAGACATGTCCTTTGCCAATTTATTGCTGATTGGAGAGAACAGACAGAAAAACATCCTTATGGGTGGGGTGAGAGTGAAGACAGATAGTAGATAATAGTAGGTATTTTCCTGCTGTATAACCCCATAGTCTCTCCGTAATCCTAGTTTTAGTGAACATTATTTGTTATAACATTCAATTTTTCAAAATATTTCCAAAAATGTGTTACTTTTCCACAAAAGGGAAATAATGCTGCCTTCTGTTTATAACATCTAAAGCTTTTTGTTGGATAATTGCAAGATTCTTCTTCAACTCTTATGGGCGTTAAATGCCATTAATGAAAAAACATATATTCAAATCTAATGCCCCAGATCATTACAATGCTTGCCACTTGTTAAGGTCCATTTGTTTTCCCAGTTCAACCTCTCAAGTTTCTTTTAATCCCAGGAAAGGATTTTTTTTTTTTTTGCCTCTGTCTCCAATAGCAACATGTACAATATATTTTGAAGGTCATGCCCTTAGGCTGAGAAGGATAATTTACCATGAGTTTCTCAAAATCAATTAAAGGACAATTTGTAAATTCCATTCCCAGTCTAATACATAAAAATGGGCTTATTTGAATCAAAAAGCACTAAGGTATTTTGTATCTTAATTGCTGTTTATCTCTTCTTTGTTTTAAGATAAAGGATTTTATGAACATCTCTTACTTTTTATAACCACGTCTTTCTACATGTGGCTAATTCTACATTATTTGCAAAATTAGATATATCAAAACAGTTTTTTAAAAAAAGAGGCTAAAATATGTATAAGAGTTGCATACTTGTGTTTCTGTTAGTTGTGTAACTTCCTAAGTCATTTTGACCCTAGGGTTATCTTTTGGAAGAAAAAAATGTCTTTGGTATTTTATTTTTTATTCTTGTATATTTCTAGGCACTGCTTGGATTGCCCTTCCAAAAATATTGAAGTTTTTTGTTTGCTTGTTGAAAAGAATGAGTGCATTGCAATTGAGCTATTAAATGTTAAGTCTGATATTTCTGCCAAATCTTACTTCTTTTTTAATATGAAGAGATGATATCATATCATCTTCCAATAATGTAGCAAGTAATCTCTCCCCTGTATTTATCTCTGTGATTTTATTATTTATACATAATCCTATTGCTAAAGTTTCAATTACTGAATTAAATAATAAAGGAGATGATAGTCAGCTAGGAATATTATTCAATATCTCAAGAGGCATTGTTCAATAATATTAGAATTTCCCCTGATTCATAATTATTAACTCCCATAATGGCTTATAGATCTAATCTATCACATTTAAAACAAGTTTGCCAAATTAAACTTTTTGTAACCTTCTTTTCATAACCTTTTACACAATGCAAAGCTTTCAGGATATGTAATAAGCATATAAATTAGTAAATTGGTTTTATAAAAGGGTGTAGCATTTATATTGCTTAAACATTAGCTTTAATTAAGATTGCCACATCTCCTTGATTTATTTATTTTCCCAGCAAAGATTTGTTTTCCAAAATACTCAGCGTTAAATGTTTTTCACTTACTGTATGTTTCCTGTAGCATTTCTATATATGTAGCCTAAAAAAGTCTTAAATATTTTCATTTTTTTATGGCAATCTCTTAAACTTTTCAAAGCAATAACTTTATACTGGTTGTTCACTGTGATTATCTTTTCTCACTAATATTAACTTAACCTTTTATTTAATTTAGATTATTTTAGTTGGAAGCTCTTGAAAGGTTTGTGAAATTGATGCCTGTAACGATCTTATTTAGCAAGAAACTTGTCACATATTTCCCCCCCCCCTCTGTCCTGTTCCTCCTCACCTCCTTCTCCCCACTTCCTTTCCCTCCCCAGCCCTCCCACTTACATACATGAACTTCTTTCAGAAAAATGTTCACAGAGATTCTTTATGAGCCCTACTTGGTCTAAGGAAAGAATGGTATGCTGTAGCCCTCTCTCTTCCCTCCCAGCGAATCATTTTTTTAACATCCAGCCTTTTCCCCATTTTCCCTAAAGTTATATTAAAATAATACAATTCACCGAGTTCACTCTAGTATCTTTCCCATCTTCTCTTCCCCTTCTGGAAACTACAGGTGTCCTTCAGAAGCAGTGCAGGTGGTCATCCAAGCTGTTTATTTTTTGAAAAGTAAAAAATTATTTCCCTTCCTTGGGGCTTGAATATAATTAACCTGAATGGAAACTCCCCATTTTTTCCTCTTTTAGTCAGTGACTTCATTGGGGGGGGGGGGGGATAATGTTCTCCTTTTCTGTAAAATAGTTTGGCTGATATCCTGAACTAACAGGACTATCTCCTTTCTGATTTTTTTTCTTCTGGTTTAGGGATTCTAAAATAATTGATTGATTGCAGACTCCACTTCCCCCTCTCCCCCTTGTTCACTGCTCTCATACATACAACTTTTTAGTTATCGTATTGATGTATTTATTCTTATTGTGTTCCTTTGTCAGAGAATATAGAATATAGAATAACAGTTGGAAAGGGCCTTAGAGGTCTTTTAGTCCAACCCTCTGCTCAAGCAGGAAACCCTATACCATTTCAGACAAATGGTTGTCTAGTCTCTTCTTAAAATCTTCCAGTGTTGGAGCATTCACAACTTCTGGAGGCAAGTTGTTCCTTTGATTAATTGTTCTAACTGTCAGGAAATTTCTTCTTAATTCTAGGTTGCTTCTCTCCTTGATTAGTTTCCATCCATTGCTTCTTGTCCTGTCCTCAGGTGCTTTGGAGAATAGCTATCATGTCACCCCTAGTACTTCTTTTCATTAAACTGGACATACCCAATTCCAGCAACTGTTCTTTATATGTTTTAGCCTCCAGTCCCCTGGTCATCTTTGTTGCTCTTCTCTGCACTCTTTCTAGAGTCTCAACATCTTTTACACATCATGGTGACCAAAACTGGATGCAGTATTCCAAGAATGGCCTTACCAAGGCATTATAAAGTGGTATTAACACTTCATATGATCTTGATTCTATCTCTCTGTTAATGCAGCCTAGAACTGTGTTGGCTTTTTTGGCAGCTGCAGCACACTGCTGGCTCATATTTAAGTGATTGTCCACTAGGACTCCAAGATCCCTCTCACAGTTACTACTATGAGCAAGGTACCACCTATACTATACCTGTGCATTTGGTTTTTCTTGCCTAAATGTAGAATGTGGAATCTTACTTTTTTCACCATTGAATTTCATTTTGTTAGCACCCAGTGTTCAGATCTGTCAAGATCCTTCTGTATCTTAAGCCTATCTTCTGAAGTGTTGGCTATTCCTGCCAGGTTGGCATCATCTGCAAATTTGATAAGTTCCCGATCTATCCCCTCATCCAAATCATTGATGAAGATGTTGAAGAGTACTGGGCCTAAAACAGAGCCTTGGAGTACCCCACTGCGTACTTCCATTCATGTAGATGCAGTTCCATTGAGTGTGCTGGGTCAGCCAGTTATGAATCATCTGGTGGTGATGGTGTCTAACCCACATTTTTCTATCTTATCAAGTAGTAGGTTGAGGTTTACTTTATCAAATGCATTATTAAAGTCCAAATAAATTATATCCACAGCATTCCTCTGGTCCACTAATTTTGTCACCTTGTCAAAGAATGCAATAAGATTTATCTGGCATGATCTGTTTTTCACAAACCCATATTGGCTTTTGGTTATTACTTGTTTGCTTAACTAATTCGTTGCTTAATTATCTTTTTCAGAATCTTCCAAGGTATTGAGATCAGGCTAATAGGTCTGTAGATTCCTGGATCTATTTTTGTTGTTGTTTTTTGAAGATGAGAACTACATCAGCTTTTTTCCTGTCTTCTTGTAGTTCCCCAGTGCCCCAGGATCTTTGAAAGATATAGTTCAGTGGTTCTCAGATCACATCTGTCAGTTCCTTCAGAACTTTGGGATGTAGTCCATCTGGTCCTGGTGATTTGAACTTGTTTAAGGTGGACAGGTGCTCACTTACCATTTTCTTGCCTATCCTGTTTTTTACAGTACTGTTTTTGATAGGCTGGACTGTTTTTTCCCTTTGTGTAAAGACAGTTTTAAAAAAACTAGTTAAGTCATTATTTTATTGTTCTATTATTTTACTACTCTTCTGTTTACACATCTCTCATTTTTCTTCCTTTTTATTATTGTAAGCTACCTAGAGTAGCCTTATGGCAGCAAAACAAACAAACAAACAAACAAATAAATTTTACTCTTGAGCCTTGAGTAATAAAATGTCGTTTGATCTTTAGGAGTAAATTCTAGGAACATGTTCAAAACCCAATAATTTTTGATCAGGAAAAAATAATTTTTTTTACAACTCCCCCCCCAGTTATATCAGTTTTCTCAGCATTTTCTCATATGACCTTAGATTATGTCTTCTACTCCAATCTTTTGTACATCTGCCAAATAAATGCTGATATCTGAAATATGTTTTTAATTTTTTTAATGTTAACTGCATTCTCTTGCTAGAATCATATGCTTGGATGGCAGTTTGAGTTGTGTCAGACATTTCTGCTTTGACATTTCCTTAAATTGTTTATTAATAGCAGTGAGGACAATTAACCAGTGGAACAGCTTGCCTTCAGAAATTGTGGGCGCTCCATCACTGGAGGTTTTTAAGAAGAGACTACTAGACAGTCACTTATCTGAAATGGTGTAGGTTCTCCTGCTTGAGCAGGGGGCTGGACTAGAAGACCTCCAAGATCCCTCCAGCTCTATTTTATTCTAATATATTTGGACATTCCTGCTAAATCCTCTTTTACTAAAGTTATGGATAATTCCCATTTCAGTTAAAATTCTTGCTCGAGTTGCTTAATCAAGATAGACTCTGAGTCAGAATATTCTTTAGTGTGGTGACTTATTTTATGCTGGAAATCTTCATTTTGTGTGGGATTAATTGCACAAATATGCCCATAGACATGCTCCCACAAAGTCCTTGAGATAACAAACGGACTGCTCCAGACACAGAATACATTCATCGACCATTTGGACAGAGTCTGATAAGAACATCTGCATAGCCTTGCATCTGGAGAGTGTCTGTTATGTGATATATTGTAACCACCCCTATATACGTCTTTTGATTACGCTGTGTGATGTAAAAACTATAGTAACAATAAAATAGGGTGTTGGAGTCAGCTCTGGGCTCCCATCCCGAGATACCTGCCTGCGTGTCTCATTCTCCATGGGAGACCACCACATCTGGTGACCCCGACATGATCCACTGAGGGATACGTCCCTGCCGACCCTTTACTTATTGCCTGGAATAGGCTGGGTGCACCCGACGAAGTTGCTGGCAACTGACTCCTCTTCATAAGTATGGGGGGTGGAATGTCTCACGCTCAAAAGCAACATGTGGAAGAGCTGAGGCTATTTGGCAGGAAAAAATATCTTACTGATCAGGAACAGAAATTAACCCGTCACCTTTCTAAATCTGAGGCTGTTAAATTGCTTGCTTACGTATGGGCTAACTGCTCATCCTATCCGGAGTCTGGATCTTTAAAAGTAGATACATGGAGGAAAATTGGTGCCGTCCTCCATCAGTCTCCGAGAGCCCCCCCAGAGATTTTGTGCCTTTGGAAAATTGCCTATACCCTGATTCAAACCCATGCTGACTCGCCTCATCAGCCTTTATTAGACCCTCCACCGTACAAAAGTCCGTCTGTTATGTTGGCCACTCCCTTGCCACCTGGAGCAGGTTTTAACCCTCCTTCTGCCCCTGCAAATTCTATGGATCCTGATAAACAACAAACAGCCTCTCCTGTTCCTGCCACGTTGCCGCCTGTCTCCCAGCCCGGAATCATCCGTGGTGCTTTTCAAAAGGCTTTGAACAATGGTGATTTGAGTGTTTCTGAACTATCCGAGACAGAGTTGTTCCCTGTTACTTATCAACAGACCGCAGCAGGCATAGTGGTTGATTGGGAAGCACTTCCCCTGGCTATGATCTGAGAAGTGAAAAAGGCTACAAAAGATTATGGCATAACCAGTCCCTATACTAGAGGACTGATACACTCAGTTGCTAGTGCATATCGAATGTTGCCTCAAGATTGGAAAGATCTGTTCCGCATGCTTCTTAATGGAACGCAATACGTAGTTTTTGAATCTGAATATAAAAGAGAGGCACAAAACAGAGCTAATTACCCAGGTTCACAATGGACAGCGGAACAACTCTTCAGAGAAGGCAATTTTGCTACCCTTTATGCTCAGGCTCAAACTTTTACCCCCTTTGCATTTCCGATTATTAATACTTGTGTTCTTTCTGCCATGGCTCATGTTGATGAATCTGGCACCCCGATTCAATCTTTTTTTGCCATTCGCCAAACTGCGACTGAATCCTATGCAGACTTTGTGAATCGCCTGCAAGTTGCCATTGAGCGTCAAATTTCAAACAGAGATGCAGCAAATGAAATCCTCATAAAATTGGCTTATGAACATGCAAATGCGGACTGCCAGTCCATTCTTAAACCACTTGTTTCCAGTCCCACGGCCACCCTAGCGGACTTTCTTAAAGCCTGCCGCATTGTGGGAACCAATGCTTTTCAAATGGACACTCTTGCAGCTGCAATCCAAAAGGGGAATCAACCCCAAGGCACTTGCTTCAATTGTGGAAAACCTGGTCATTTTAAAAAGCAATGCAGAGCCCCAGGAGGCGGCGTGGCTCAACCCGCTGCCATCCCCGGAGCCAAGCCCAAAACTGTGTGCCCAAAATGTAAAAAGGGTTTTCATTGGGCCAATCAGTGCCATTCCTCTCAGTCCAATCAGGGAAACTAACAGAGGGGTCTGCAGCTAACCCCTCTCCAAAGGCTGCATCCTTTTCAGACTTTACTCCTCCTTCTGCTTCGCAATATTTTTCTGGCATTGATTTAAAATTGGCTTCTGATCTTTCTGTTACTTTTCCAAACCTACTCACGGTTGCTGAAACCCTTTATTCTGGACCCTTGCCTCCAGAAACGGAGGGAATAATCCTTCCCATACCTGTTGCTCGGGAACAAGGAGTGTTTGTGCTTCCAGGTATGATAGATCCCACGTATAGAGACACCCTAAAAGTCCAATTTTATACCAATCTCCCTGTCACAATGAACCGGGGGGATACGGCGGCATGCTTGGTTTTATTACCACGTGCAGCACCATCCATTCCAGAGGCTGCATATGATTTATTGGCACTAACAAAGCAAATTACTCCCCAAAAACTGGTGATGCCTTTTTTAATCAATGGCATTCTCTTCTCTGGTCTTGTAGACTCTGGTGTGAATGTCTCAGTCATAAGAACAGCTGAATGGCCCTCTAACTGGCCCCTCAAATCCTCACCGGCAGTCAGGGGAGTGGGAGGACTTCAACAAGCAAGCTCCAGTAAAAATTGGCTTACTGCACAACAATCACAAAAGGCATTTCTGCTAAATTTAAACCTGTCATCCTCCCTCTTCACACAAATTTATGGGGCAGAGACTTACTCTCTCAATTTAATGCGAAGTTAACCCTGGAAGACTAATAATGCTTCCTTCACCCATTAATCTTGTACTTTTTACCTTAAACTTTTTGACTGTTTCTGGCACCCCTGGCTCAACTGCCGCAAGCAGGCATTTTTCTGCTTCTCCCACAGATTCTTCACGCCCCCAGGTATACTATCGACGTTTGCCTGATCCCACCTGGAAAGGGCCTGCCTCCCTCATTACCTGGGGTCGAGGCTACGCTGCAATAGACGACCATGGCGAGATCATTTGGACTCCAGTCGTCTTATATGGCTCAACGTACACCACCTCAGCCAGGCATGTGAGGATCAGGGACTGTGGGCTTTTAATGTTTTTGTACGGGATGCCAGGCGCACTGCTCTTACACTTAACGTCACGAACTATTGGATTTGCATGCAAATTCCTGGTGACAGTCGTGGTGGCCTTATTTTCCATGCCATCCCGTTCAATGAAACAGGATGGAAGCAGCTGTGGAACATAACTACAGAGACATTGAATATGACATATGCTGTGGGCGCTCGTATAATGGAACCTGCCAGATTCTGTTTTTATAGCACAGGACTATTCCGTACTGCCACTTATTTGGGAAATTATAGTAATTGTCAACAAGTTATTATATGGAATTCAGCAAAGAAATGCAAATCCATCAAAAGCAACCTTACTAAGATAAATGACACTTATCGAAGCAATCAATGGACAAACATCAGTACCTACATGGCTTGCCTTGACATGGAATCCATAATAACATTTGCTAATGAGTCTCACCAGGGTTATTATGAGTTACCCGATATGTGGCTACTATGTGGCCGTAGAGCCTATCGCCAGGTGCCTAAGGATTGGAAAGGCACCTGTACACTGGGCCTTTTGACCCCTGCTGTATATGCCTTGCCTCATCTCCCTGATGGACGCCTGCGGAACAAACGTGATACTGGTTCCTCGGATCCACCCCTAACATTGGGTGGTAGTTTAGAGACTCAAATCAGCAGAGGAATATTACCCAATCTAGGAGTTGCCATGAACTATAGGGACCTTCATTTGCTTAACAATTGGACTGTTCATATGTTTAATGAAACAATCAACAGCATTAAAATGATTAATCAAGAAATGGGGGAAATAAGGGAAGTAGTTTTGCAAAATCGGTATGCTTTAGATATTATTTTAGCAGCAAAAGGCGGTGTATGTGCTTTAATTCATTCTCATTGTTGTATGTATATACATGATTTTCAACCTAATATTTCTGCTACAGCAAAGAAAATGGAATTTATGATCCAAAATAATCCCTTACGCAGTGATGGATCAGGCACCGTGGATATCTGGGGTGCCCTTTGGTCCTGGCTACCGGATGGATCCTGGCTACAATCTTTGATTTCTATTATAGTAACCATTTTGATATTAATTGTATTGCTATGTTGTTGCATTCAATGTATTCCCTCCCTCCTGCAAATGTGCAAAAATGTTACGCCCTCCACTAGGAAGGACGCCTTAATCAGTGAATCAAGATCCTTTCTGGAACTGGAAGTGAGTAACATTAAAAAAACACAAAACGAGGAGATGTGGGATTAATTGCACAAATATGCCCATAGACATGCTCCCACAAAGTCCTTGAGATAACAAACAGACTGCTCCAGACACAGAATACATTCATCAACCATTTGGACAGAGTCTGATAAGAACACCTGCATAGCCTTGCATCTGGAGAGTGTCTGTTATGTGATATATTGTAACCACCCCTATATACGTCTTTTGATTACGCTGTGTGATGTAAAAACTATAGTAACAATAAAATAGGGTGTTGGAGTCAGCTCTGGGCTCCCATCCCGAGATACCTGCCTGCGTGTCTCATTCTCCATGGGAGACCACCACAATTTTGGATTCCTTCCTTCTCCTAGCTGGAAGGAGAATTACTGAGATTCACATATCTCCTGTTCTATCATACAGGGTTTAATGCCATTGCCTTTGCAGAACTCTTTTTCTTGATGTTTTGCTTTCCTTTGGGAGAAAAAAAGTTTTACTAGGTTAGAAGGCTGAAATTTGTCAAATAAGTAACTGATTCATTATGCTGTCTTCTCCAGGAGCTGACCATTTGCCCCTCCCCTCATCATCTACCTAGTAAAGAGATTTAAGAAATCTATGCCAAAAGCTGGAGCTGGATAGTCAAATATTGCCCTATTGCTACAGGGATTATTGATATGTCCAAAGGTTTGGGGATTGTAAATTTCAGGCCTTCTCTAGACTACAGATAGTCCTTGACTTGTGACCATAAGTTACAAGGGTAGGCACTCTTCCTTAACTGTTTGTATCTCTTACTTATCCATGTGTCCCTTTTACCTCCTTCACAGGCATTTTCTTTTTCAGCCTGATATCTCTCCTTTGCATCTTGCGATCTCTTCTTTCTGCAGTTAAGATCTGTTTTTCTAACCAGCTCCTTTTTTTTTTATTAAAAATTTTCAAAATTTTGCAATAAAAACCCCTTCCCCAATCCCTCCCAACCCACCCCAAAACCCTCCCCCATTCTTCCCAGAGCTGAATACAGGCTTAACTAGATCTTAAAAGAAAAAAAGTTTTAAACCCAAATAAACCTTAAGCAAATATAATTACACCCAATAAACAAATTGTAAAATACTTTAACTCCATTATATATAAAAAAAAAAAGAGGAAAAAAAAGAGAAAATAAAAAAATAAAAAATTAAAGAATAATAACAATTACACTTCTAAATAATATCTTAAACTTATATAAATTATTCAAAAGCTAGATAATATTTTCTTATATCATACTTATATTGTATAAAATTTATCCATCTTTCTAACCAGCTCCTTTTGTGTCACTTTATTATATGACTATTCCCTAGTAGCAATAGCACTTAGATTTACATACTGCTTCACAGTGTTTTACAGCATGCTCTAAGCAGTTTACAGGATCAGCACATTGACTCCAACAATCTGGGTCCTCATTTTACCGACCCCGGAAGGATGGGAGGCTGAGTCAACCTTGAGCCGATCAAGATCGAACGGCTGGCAATCGTCAGAATTAGCCTGCAGTACTGCCTTCTAACTACTGTACCACCACAGCTAACATGGTAGCTGAAAAATAGCTTTTTCAATTTTGTTTTAAACTACTACTGCATTGGGAGCAAACTTACAATCCCATTACTATTCACACCACTGTGAATTGTTTGGGTAACTAAATGGTTGAATATACAGACATGAAAAACGGATGTGGGATACAGTACATTTGCTGCTCAACTACACAGGAATTATTAACAATATCATTTTTTCTGTTGTTGTGGGAAAGTCAGTAAATTCTTGCTCTAATTGTTAATAATTTATTGGCAGGTTCTGTTTCCACCACCTTTTAGTTATTAACAAGTAATATCCCTCCACTATTTGCTAATGAAAAGCAGCAGTGATTTACATTTCAGCCTTTTTATATGCTGGGAGTTCCTCGACTTCCATTGTAAACCCTCTCAAATGGAAAATGTCTCTCTCCTGTTGGTTCAAGGCCAAGGTTTAGACTTAAAAGATTTTAAAGACTGGATTTTAAATTAAACTGCAATCTGTGAACGTATCCCTAGAAAAATAGGCAGGATTTCTTTGCTGCACTCAAATCCCATTCTTCTCCTGATTAATTTGATTCAATGAACCTATGGAAGCATTCTCTCCCTAATTATTTTATTTCCAGAACATCATGAATCTGAAGGATAGGAATTGGCCCAATGAGAAATAGTAATCTTGTTTAACTCTTGATGACCACAGTTGGTCCTTTGTCTGCCTTCCATCCCCCTCTCCACTGATGGTTGGGTTCACACATCATGCTAAGGCATAGCTTGTTTAATCATTGTTTCTTGAATAAAGCTCAGTTGCCTGGTTCTCATAATTTCAAAAGCCAAACATCATGCTTTAATACAATTTGTGAACTCTACAAAATATGAGTCACTGTGAATCTTGCTGCCTCCAGCTGTTAGCAAAGCCACTGTGGGGTTGGGGGAGAAAGCTATGATTGCTCTGTCTTCATTCCCCAAGATATTTGAAATTGAAACTATAGCTAAATTAGCATTTTTGCTGTCCAGTAACATAGTAGATTACGCAGGTACACTAGAGAGTTACTGAAAGATAATGAGATTGACCCAGGATGACAACCATAAGAATCAATTGTTTATTTGCCACTCCTCCCATTCTTTCAAAGGCCACTCCTTGATTGCCAGCTTCTATCTCCCAATCCTTCTGAACCCCATTTACAAGACATTCCAAATGGATCCAGGTTGATTTTCATACAAAAGGGTGAGAGGAAGAGGTGCAAGTTCAACCAAGCCAAAGGGAGCAGAAGAGTATTTTGAGTAGGCTTCATTGTTACTTGTGAGTCTCTAAAAGAGGATCAATCCAAGCACCCATCAAGGATTATAAAAGCAAAGGCATCCTTGCTGTGTACTAGAAGTCTAATTAAAACTGAGTAGGCACAGCTGCTATGACTAATATCACTGCTTATAAGCAGATGATGTTTCTAGTCACTAGCACTGAAGGAATTTGCTCATTAGTATCAAAAAAGAACATCCTCTGTGTGTAAACGGGTCCAAGACAATTTATCCTTGAAATATTGCTGCCTCTACAGTGGCATTTGTTGCTTGAAGTAAGATTTCTTCATCAGCTGATATCTCTTATTGGCACAAGACTGTTGAATAACAGAATAACAACCTGATTACAGCATCACCTGATCAGCAGGAGACTTATCCAGTTCCATTGCTGGACCTGCTTTTCCATTGGAAAGAGCCAAGGCAGCTTGGAGAGATGCTTGTTACATTGATTTAGCAGCATACCCCTGGTGGAATAAGACACTGATCACCCACAACCTATACACTTCAAACAAGACTTTGTCTGCTGTTCTACCTTTCTGCTCAAATTTCTGCAGCTTTTGAGAGGTCAGGCCATTTCAAAAGGCTCCCCTTTTCTTATCCCTCTATATAACAAGCTGCATCTGTCCAAAATTTGTTGTATTTCAGTTAATGAACAGAAATTCTGATGGATCATTATTATTATTTCTCCTTGGGAAAAGCATAAAAACAAACAAAAAAGCCCCTACCATGTACTATTTTCTTCACAGTTTTAAAATGGACAATCTGTTTTATAAGGAAAAATAAATTAGGTGAACTTTTCTCTCTGTTCCTTTGCTCCCTCTTTTCCACCCCTTCATACTCACCCCAAAACTCAACCAAAGAGAAACTGCTGAGAAACAACTTCCACAATTAATGATGAGGTCACCCTTAGTTCAGTAACGTTTCCTGGGTAATTGGATGGCTCTATTTCAGCCCCTCCTTATGTGCTTATCAACCCTGCATCTAATAAGCTGCTTTCAAGGTAATTAATCCAATCCAAAACTTTGGATTCCTGAGCTGGGAGTGCTTTCAGGGCATGTTCCTTTATTTGGTGTGGTTTTTGTTTTTTGTTTTTTTTTTGTGAAGTTTGGAAGTGAAAGACTGCTTCAACCCAAAATCTTTGAAGATTCTGGAATAGCTCCAAATGGCTTGAGTTGAAATATTTGTATAAAAATATTGCTTTGTGTAAAAAAACCAAAAAACCAGGACATAATTTTGTGGGAAAGGCATCTAGAATCCCAACATTCAGTTATTCCCAATCCTTGCTGTTTTTTGCTAAAGCAATCTTGTAAGTTGTTAACAAAGTCCTGAAAATTCTGCATATGCACACACATTGTTATCATAATGAGACACTTAATGAAAGTTAATGAATCCTGAGATAGAAAATGGGAAATAATGACTTGGGAACAAAACTGCATAGCAGAGACAGCATGTCACCCACAGATGAGCCAGAAAAAAGAAGTAGATCTGGAAAAGTCATTTGTACTTGGAGTTTCTGTTTAGATAAAGAACTTAAAAGGGGGGAAATACAGGTGCCTTGATTACAAGGGCGGTGGAATATTTTAGATTCAATTTGATTTGGAATGCATTTACTTCAGAATGCACAGAATTTGCATTTTTGACTCATTAAAGCATATGCCACACTTTCCAGGTAGCACTGCTGCTGCAAGGAGACATTTATTGAGTTTCAGACAGGCACTATATATTCATGTTCCATAAGTCTCAAGTTCCTTTTCCAAACTGAAACTAAAGTATTGTACAACTTTACAAATTAACATCTTCTGGGACCCAAATGTTTGCAGGTGGCTGTCATGAATTACCAAAGTGATTACAACCTATCTTTCTTTTCATCTGATGCTGAAGAATCAATCAATGGAGAGCAATAAACAATTGTATGTGGATGTAGACGCTGAGGCTCGGTCTAGACAAAGATACTGTGGGTTAGTAGAATAGATGTGCTTTTGAATTGGATTAATGATGTAACCCTCTGCTTTTAAGTTAGTTGTAGCCTTTTTTTTGTGTATTTATTTTTAGACCATTGCAATGATAAGAATTTCAGGATTTTGCAGTTGTTTTTGTTATGTTTAGTTATGTATTTTAGTAATTTAAGTGAAATATTTTAGGTGATAAAAGTTGTCCTTTGATAAGCAAATATTAAAAATTTGCTCTACAGCAAATCTAATCATTCTTTGTCCATTTTAAAAAAAGGGTACTGTATTACAAGTAAAACTTGAATTGCACAGTGGTTTTATCTTCCTGTTCCCCTACCTAACTAAAGCAGGAATATACTCTAGTAACTTATTCTGCCATGTACTTATGATGTTGTCTTTATTCACCCCTGTTGCCGCAGCCCATATCTGAGGAAGCTCAAATTCATCTTTAGCTGTTCCAGCTTTAAAGTAGTCTTTTCATTTATCTCCCAACAGAATTTTTGCCATGGATACAGTCTGGCACACTTCACCAACAATGTGGTTGCACTGTGGTCAAAGATTGGGATCTGCCCAGCTTCCTAATAGCCACCATAGATGGCTTTGGGCACACACACGTCTCTCCAATCAATGGGTGTTGCTGTCCATGAGTATTTTGGCCTGGACTGTAGGAGAGACTGGGCACCTGGTTTCCACAGAGACTTGTGCCCACATAATGTCTGATCAGCATTTTCCATAGCACTTGTGAGGTCTCAGACAGGCCCTTTATAAACATGGATTTAGGCCAGTTCTTTCGACACTGCACTAGATCTATGTTTCTGCATGCTGAACAGAAGATCAATTCAGACACTAAAAGAGATCCAGGCCAAGAGAACTCACCAATCAGTCTCCTTAATGTGCCCCAATAATTAAGGGCAATTCCAGTCACCAGCCTTTTTACCATGCACAATGGGAGCAATACAAATTATGCCAACTTCTTTTTCTAACTGACTAAAGGACTGGTGGTTATCACTCTGTGGCCATCTGGAAG
Organism: Crotalus tigris; assembly: GCF_016545835.1. Classification (NCBI taxonomy): domain Eukaryota; kingdom Metazoa; phylum Chordata; class Lepidosauria; order Squamata; family Viperidae; genus Crotalus; species Crotalus tigris. The sequence goes on from NW_024096479.1 coordinate 442,543, forward strand.
AGCCCATTGTTTTTTCTGACTACGTTACATTGTTCAAATATAAAATTTCTACATTTTAAATGTGTTCATTTTTTGCATGTAGTCTTTTGATTTTAGAAAACTGAGCATTTCATCCTTTAATTGGTCTAACAATGGGGACATTTTCAAATGTCATTGTTTCCCCACCATAATCCCTCCAAAGCAGTTTGGAATGAACTTGCCAATTTAGGAACACTGAAAACATGCCAAGAACCCAGAAAATCAATCAGTGCTCTCCTCCCAGCTGAGCAATAGCAATCTGTAAAAAGCAGAATTCAATATCCCATTGAGAGCTGAGTATTATAAATCCTATTGACGGCTGTGGAGATGGCATGAACTGCATAATATCATGCTAACAAGGGTTTTTTTTTTTCCTCCAATGAGCTTAACCATGGTTGTAGGCTGCAGAGACATCTGACTGGGAGAGAAGAGGCTATAAATTGTGTGTGTTTGGCAAGGGGGCGGGGAGAATGCAACTTCTTAGTCTGCAGAAACTAGAAACTCCCAGTAAGGACACTTATCACCATTTCTACTTCATTGGAGTAACCAAAATCCCTTTATCACTGTCACCACACTCTACACAAATGGGGAGAAAAAAATGCAACAAAAACAACCCAAGCTATTATTTTTTAAATAAGAATAGTGATCTTGAGATAGATATATTAATCTTTCAGAAGACTGAGTGTATGTGTGCACATGCATGTGCACATGTGTGTATGCGTGTATGAAATCCATATGAGACACAGCAGGAAATGAGATGCTGCGTGAAGGAGCTCTGTCAGCCTGCCGAGAAAGTCTCATCTATTCTTCCCTCCTGGACTCCAGTGATTTGTCAGACAAGATATTTTTATGGATAATGGAATAAGTACCTTTCAGGTTCCAGAAACCAACAATTCTTGGTTATCCTGGGCAACTTAAAAGTTAGAAAAAAATAAAATAAAATTACAAAAAAGGGGGAGGGGAATGAAGTGCTCAGCAGGTCTTCTTTGGTCATAAATGGAACATAAGTGAGATTGCATCAAAATGTTGAAGAAGATATCCTAATGTTCAGGATTTTGCCAGTCTGTTCAGCGTGTCTCTCAGCTTACTCATGCCCAACTGTATACTGTATGTTCAGTTTTCACTGGGCAGTTTTTAGGAACCGTTCATTTTATTTTCAATTGAATCTGTTAATATTTCAACCTTGTGCATGGAAGATGTCTTTTTGCTGGTATATGGGTCAGCATTTGAAGAATTTAGATTATTTTAATATAGTATGCATTTGTATATTTATTAAAATAATTGTGCCTGATTGTGTCCTTATATTTTGGCATGCACAGTCTTCTTAAGAAGCCAACAGTTCTGCAGGTCAATTGATATAGGATGTTTCCTACTTTTCAAAAAAAACTATTTGCATCTACAGAATATTGACCAAACAAAACCCAGAAGGCATTGCAGCTAAGAAGTTCTGCAGTTGTAATAGATCTTATTCTCAATAAATAAAGAATATTCTTTCAATATGAATACATTAGTTAACATCAACCATATGTCAGATTGGGGGGGAGTTGTTTGCTGGTGTTCTTTTTCTTCATTCACAATTTATAATGAAAGCAATGTTCTTATTGTGTACAGACATTGTGACAAATGAATTGTGTTCTCAGATTATTCTGAGGAATAATAACTCTGATGTACACCAGGAAAAATGTTCAGATCAGTGGTCCCCGAAATCCTAGAATGACCCTGGCAGTTGACCCATCTAAATTGGGTACCATATTGCCAATTTGCAAAACACATGATTTCTGGCTAATTTTTAAAATAAAAGCAAAGGTACAGTAGTCTACAGATTAGCTTAACATGGTTGAAATTAAATAAATAACCCATATAACTGCCCAAATTACAAAAAGTATGAAAATCTTACCTCTGCTTCTGTTGTGACATTTTTGTTTCCTGTGTCAATCATGGCAGGCTTTGATGATAAGAATGATCATGGGATACATTTACTGTACTGAAAACCAGCTGGTCCCAATTTAAAGGATGCTGTTATTGATTTTTAACATTATAAATTTGAACAGCTGCTTGTTTTACAAATAGTATACCTGAATTTCACTGAGTTTCAGGATGACCCGCTTAAGATGTTTAATGTTGCCATTATTCTTTTGTAAATACCTAGATTTCTGAGGAAAAAAAGATCCTGCGGGAGAGCAAAAGGGCTGGTGAAATATTCCTGATGTGCCTAATGATGTGTTTTAAGCTGCTGCTTGCCAGGAACCCGAGCCATCTGTTTCTTTTTTCTTTTAATTTCAAAAGTGTTGAGAACAAAATATCATCGGATTCTTCTGCCTGCCATTCACCTTTCCCTTAATTTTCTAAAATCATACAATGCCCATTTTTCAAAGTGGGAATGACCTAGTAGATTCATTCATTCTTTAAATGTTCTGGCTGAGGCTTCTATTTCATAGCTGCATGTCAGGTTTTAACTGGGCCTGTTGCTGCAGAATACAGAAAGCATTAATTTCCCCTCCTCCTTTCTTTTTCCTGACAAAATCCAAATGATAATTTGTCTCAGAATAATTTGCATGGTCCTAATTAAGCCAGTGAAGCAGAAAATATCAAAAGAGAATTATGAAAATTAGGGTTCCAGATACGAATTGCAGAACTCTGATGACCACTAGAGGAAACAAAGAGATAGGGCATCCCTTTTCTGCCATCTTGTGGCCACCCATTTTATTTCCACACAGATGTGGTAGCCCAAATGAAAAGACTTTATTTGCTATAAACCAGTAGCAAAAAATAGAGATAATCTCTCAGTATTCCAAGAGTCTGTGCTCACCTGGAGGGCTGTTTTGCAAGTGATCCCAATCAAGGAAGAGGAGGAAGAGGAGGAGCCAGTTCTTGACAGACAACAAGGAAGAAGCAAGAAAAGCAGGAGTTAGCTGGAAAGGAAGAGTTTTTATTGGGAGAATCAGATTTAGGATTGTAAGATTTTATGATTGTAAACACTTTAATTTATTTAGAATCTCTATATGGCTGCCCATCTTACATAAAGAGCACTCAGCACTTAACAGCCCCAAAACAAACAAACAAAAACCTGATGTAATAAAATCTCCCCAAATAAAGGATACCATTACAATAATAATGGCACAATAACCACGGCCCAGATAACAACTCACAGCATAAAACATCTTATATTGCGCTCATCTAACATCCTGGCCCAGGGCCTAGAACAGTGGTTCTCAACCTTCCTAATGCCGCGACCCTTTAATACAGTTCCTGATGTTGTGGTGACCCCCAACCATAAAATTATTTTCGTTGCTACTTCATAACTGTAATTTTGCTACTGTTATGAATCGTAATGTAAATATCTGATATGCAGGGTGTATTTTCATTGTTACGAATTGAACATAATTAAAGCATAGTGATTAATCACAAAAACAATATAGCAATGCTCTCTGGAGAAGCTTACTCTTCCTTGCTCAAAAATGGGAGGGAGGGAAGGGGAAGGAAGGAAGATTGAAGGGGAAAGGAAGGAGATGGAGAAGGAAGGAGATTGAAGGGGAAAGGAAGGAAGGAAAGAGATTGAAGGGGAAGGGATGGAGATGGAAGGAAGGGAGGAAGATTGAAGGGGAAAGGAAGGAGATGGAGAAGGAGGGAGATTGAAGGGGAAAGGAAGGAAGGAAGGAAGGAGAGAGAGATTGAAGGGAAAGGGATGGCGATGGAAATGGAAGGAAGGAAGGAAGGAAGATTGAAGGGGAAAGGAAGGAGATGGAGAAGGAAGGAGATTGAGGGGGAAAGGAAGGAAGGAGAGATTGAAGGGGAATGGAAGGAGATGGATAGAAGGAAGGAAGAAAGGAAGGAGAAAGAGAGAGATTGAAGGGGAAGGAGGTGGATGGAAGGAAGGAAGGAAGGATTGATCTTTGGAGAGTCATGTTTTTCCAGATGGTGATGAACTGCAACTCCCAGCATTCCCCACTCTTGCCCTCTCCCAGCCGCCCCCCGGGACCTGCCCGCCCCTCCAGCCTCCTGAGCGCCATCACAGCGGCGGGGTCGTGGGAGCCCCTTTCCACGCCGCACAGCCCTTCACCATGACCCTTCCCCCACTTGTTGCACACAAGAGGGGTGTGGCCGGAGTGCCAGCTCCTGCTCAGAAGGTGCTACTTCTCCCCTCCCGGTCCGGCCGGCTAGCCTCTGACGCACATGCAGGCATCGCCGCCACCTGGCCGCTTCCGAGATCAGGAGCCCGGCGAGCCGGGAAGAAGCTGCTCCTGTCTGCCAGTCCCAGGGCCGCGCTGGGCACCAGAGGGCCAAGGCGGCCTCCGACGGTGAGGGAGGTGGGCCTGGCAGTGCAGGGGAGGCTCCGGCACGGCGCGGAGGGCGGCCAGGGCAGAGCGTGGCCGGGCAATCAGGAGGCGTGGGGACCAGCTCGGCGCCGCAGCTCAGCTCAGCTCAGCCAGTAACAGCAGCAGCAGCAGCAGCAGCAGCGCATTGCCAGAGCAGGACGGGAAGAGAGGGGGTGGTGGTGGCAAGTCATGAAAGCAGCGTCCATACATTCAGGGTGCAAACACCTTGGACGGTTTGGCTTCCCCACCCCTTTATTTACTGATCTGCCACAAGCTCATGCAAACAAGCCCCGAGGAGTTCTGAACGAGCGGTCGTTTTTTAAAAAAAACTTTAAGCAATGAGGCAGAAAGGGGAATTCGCTCACGGCTCTTTTTTTTCCCTTTCTCGGCGTCTGGGAAGGCAGCAGCCAGAGACGCCGCTGCACAAAGGGAGGCGGAGAGAGGGGCGAGGGGGAAAACTTCACTCAAACTTTCCCCTTATCAGACCCAGTTCCCTTCTGGTTGACCCCCATCCACCCCCTTTACCTCCCGCTACAGATTGACGCTACCCCTCGGGAGTATTTCACCAGACTTTTTTTTTTTTTACCTTGGCCCTGCGCTTCTCCCAGATGAAAGCCAGGCAAGAGGACCTGAAAGACGCCGAGCAGGAGGTTCATAGCCGTGGCGACGCAGCAGTAGCTGCTCTGCAATGGGTACCACAGCCCCGCCATGCTGCTGAGGCGGCTGCTTTCCTGTCTGCCCGAGCTGGCTGGTGGAGCAGAAATTCTCACTAGTGTCTCGGTTCCTAAGACCATCGAAAATATGTGTTTTCCGATGGTCTTAGGCGACCCCTGTGAAAGCATAGTTCGACCCCCAAAAGGGTCGCGACCCACAGGTTGAGAACCGCTGGCCTAGAAGAAAAGCCAGCTCCTCACTGTCTTCCCAGGCAGCCAAAAGGGAGCTCATTCTTTTGATGAAAGTAAATTAAGGTGTTTTAAGTGAAAAATTTGCACTGCTTCAGAAAAATATACCACATGGGATTCACCAACCAGCTGTGATATTTATTTACTCACCAGTTATATTCCTAAATGGGGCTTTGGCAGGCCTCTTAGAATGTCCCGGGGAATCTGAACGTGGCTTTTCCCCAAAGCATAGCAAAAATGCAGCCCCAGCCAATGCTGCAGAAACAAGGGGATAATGCTTGCATTTATTGCTGCAATTCTTGAATCATCTGTTACTCATGATTTTCCCCTATTGTTACTCTTTTAAAAACTTTAGAGCAGTGGTTCTCAACCTTTTTAATGCCGCGACCCCCAACCGGTCGTAAGTCGAGAACTACTCAACCGGTCGTAAGTCGAGGACTACTCAACTGGTGCAGCACTGTTTGCAGAATGGGACTTTTGGCAGGCTCAGCAGGGCAGAGACAGCCTGGACAATTCCTATTGGCTTTTGAAAGCCAATAGAATAAATTCAAGAGAGAGGCTAGCACCGCTAAGGAAAAGGGGGAAAAAAATGGCAGACTGCAAAAATGGCGACCCTTGTGAAATGGTCGTTCGACCCCAAATGGGGTCCCGACCCACAGGTTGAGAACCACTGCTTTAGAGGCAACCTACAAAGCCCCTTTATGGATTACTGCCTTGTCGTGGCGAAGGGGCTTGCGTAACTCAATGAAGCTATAAGCTATGCCGTGCAGGGCCACCCAAGACGGACAGGTTATAGCAGAGAGTTCTGACAAAATGTGATCCACTGGAGAAGGAAATGGCAAACCACTCCAGTATCTTTGCCATGAAAACCCCATGGACAGTACTAAAAGGAAAAAAGATATGACGCTGGAAGATGAGCCCCTCAGGTCGGAAGGTGTCCAATATGCTACTGGGGAAGAGCAGAGGGCTAGTACTAGTAGCGCCAGAAAGAATGAAGCGACTGGGCCAAAGCCGAAAGGACGCTCAGCTGTGGATATATCTGGTGGTGAAAGGAAAGTCCGATGCTGCAAAGATTTTTTCTCCATAGGAATCTGGAATGTAAGATCCATGAATCAAGGCAAGCTAGACATAGTCAAAAAAGAGATGACAAGAATGAACATCGACATCTTAGGAATCAGCGAACTAAAATGGACAGGAATGGGTGAATTTAACTCAGATGACCATCAGGTATACTACTGTGGGCAAGAATCCCTCAGAAGAAATGGAGTAGCCTTCATAGTCAATAAAAGAATAGGAAAAGCAATACTGGGATACAATCCCCAAAATGACAGAATGATCTCAATTCGAATCCAAGGCAAACCATTCAATATCACAGTAGTCCAAATCTATGCCCCAACCACTGGTGCTGAAGAGGATGAAATTGACCGGTTCTATGAAGCCCTACAGCACCTTATAGAATTAACACCAAAAAATGATGTCCTTATCATCATGGGGGATTGGAATGCTAAGGTAGGAAGCCAAAAGATAACCGGAATAACAGGCAAGTTTGGCCTTGGAGTACAAAATGAAGCAGGGCACAGGCTAATAGAATTTTGTCAAGAGAATACGATGGTCATAACAAACACTCTTTTCCAACAACCCAAGAGACGGCTCTACACATGGACATCACCAGACGGTCAACATAGAAATCAGATTGACTATGTGCTCTGCAGCCAAAGATGGAGAAGCTCTATACAGTCAGTAAAAACAAGACCAGGAGCTGACTGTGGCTCAGATCATGAGCTTCTCGTTGCAAAATTTAGGCTTAAATTGAAAAAAGTAGGGAAAAGCACTAGGCCACTCAGGTATGAACTAAATCATATTCCTGATGAATATACAGTAGAGGTGACAAATAGATTTAAGGAACTGGATCTGATAGACAGAATGCCTGAAGAACTATGGATGGAAGTTCGCAACATTGTACAAGAGGTAGCAACTAAAACCATCCCAAAGAAAAAGAAATGCAAGAAAGCAAAATGGCTGTCTGAGGAAGCTTTGCAAATAGCTGAGGAAAGAAGGGAAGCGAAAGGCAAAGGAGAAAGAGAAAGATACACCCAATTGAATGCAGAATTCCAGAGAGTAGCTAGAAGAGATAAGAATGCCTTCTTAAATGAACAGTGCTGCAAAGAACAACAACAGAATAGGGAGGACCAGAGATCTCTTCAAGAAAATTGGAGATATGAAGGGAACGTTTCATGCAAAGATGGGCATGATAAAGGACCAAAATGGCAGAGACCTAACAGAGGCAGAAGAGATTAAGAAGAGATGGCAAAACTACACAGAAGAACTATACAAGAATGAGCTTAACATCCCAGATAACCACAATGAGATGGTCATTGACCTCGAACCAGACATCCTAGAATGTGAAGTGAAATGGGCCTTAGAAAATCTGAGCAACAACAAAGCTAGTGGAGGTGACAGTATTCCAGCTGAGCTATTCAAAATCTTAAAAGAAGATGCAGTAAAAGTGCTACACTCAATTTGCCAGCAAATTTGGAAAACTCAACAGTGGCCACAGGATTGGAAAAGGTCAGTTTACATTCCAATTCCAAAGAAAGGCAATGCCAAAGAATGTTCAAACTATCGCACCATTGCACTCATTTCACATGCTAGTAAAGTTATGCTTAAAATCCTACAAGCTAGACTCCAGCAGTATGTGGATCGAGAACTACCAGAAGTACAGGCAGGATTTCGAAGAGGCAGAGGAACTAGAGATCAAATTGCCAACATACGCTGGATCATGGAGAAAGCTAGGGAGTTCCAGAAAAACATCTACTTCTGCTTCATTGACTATGCAAAAGCCTTTGATTGTGTGGATCACAACAAATTGTGGCAAGTTCTTAAAGAGATGGGAGTACCAGACCATCTCATTTGTCTCTTGAGAAACCTATATGCGGGTCAAGAAGCAACAGTGAGAACTGACACGGAACCACTGATTGGTTCAAAATTGGAAAAGGAGTCCGGCAAGGCTGTATACTGTCGCCCTGCCTATTTAACTTATATGCAGAGCACATCATGAGAAAGGCAGGGCTAGATGAATCAAAAGTTGGAATTAAGATTGCCGGGAGAAATATCAACAACCTAAGATATGCAGATGATACCACTCTAATGGCAGAAAGTGAAGAGGAACTAAAGAGCCTCTTGATGCGGGTGAAGAAGGAGAGTGCAAAAGTTGGCTTGAAACTCAACATTAAGAAAACCAAAATCATGGCATCCGGCCCTCTCAATTCCTGGCAAATAGATGGGGAAGAAATGGAGGTAGTGACAGATTTTATTTTTCTGGGCTCCAAGATCACCTCAGATGGGGACTGCAGCCAAGAAATTAAAAGACGCTTGCTCCTGGGGAGGAAAGCTATGGCAAATCTAGACAGCATTCTAAAAAGCAGAGACATCACCCTGCCAACAAAAGTGCGCATAGTCCAGGCCATGATTTTCCCAGTTGCAATGTATGGCTGTGAAAGTTGGACCATAAGAAAGGCTGAGCGCAAAAGAATTGAGGCCTTTGAACTGTGGTGCTGGAGAAGACTCCTGCGAGTCCCTTGGACTGCAAGGCGTTCAAACCGGTCGGTCCTAGAAGAGATCAACCCCGACTGCTCTTTAGAAGGCCAGATCCTGAAGTTGAAACTCAAGTACTTTGGCCACCTAATGAGAAGGAAGGATTCACTGGAGAAGAGCCTAATGCTGGGAAAGATTGAGGGCAATAGAAGAAGGGGACGACAGAGAATGAGATGGCTGGATGGAGTCACTGAAGCAGTAGGTGTGAATTTAAATGGACTCCAGAAGATGGTAGAGGACAGGAAGACCTGGAGGAATGTTGTCCATGGGGTCGCGATGGGTCGGACACGACTTCGCAATTAACAACAACAACAAAGTTGAAGTTCTTAGAACTGAAAATTAAATAAATCACAGTAAAATAAAAGGCCAGCAGGAAGCTCAATTGCTAGTCACTTAAGCATGTGATTTACATTTATTAAAATGCTATAGTAGTAAACCAACATTAAACTGTGGTTGTATAAAGGTTACTGTAACTACAGTACACATTTGGTTTACTAGTCAAGTTGTTTTAATTAATTTACTATAAAAGAGAGAGAGAGAGAGGGAGAGAGAGGGGAGAGAGAGAGAGAGACTATACTATAACTGTACTTGTTATTAGCTTGCTCCTCTTTATATTTAATTTTACTCCCATTTTTTCACTGTGCTCCTTGAGTTTTATTACTACTTGATAGTAGTAATGATAGAGATAGATAGATAGATAGATAGATAGATAGATAGATAGATAGATAGATAGATAGATAGATAGATAGATAGACAGACAGATAGATAGATAGGAGAGGAGAGAGGGGGGAGGGAGAGAGACAGAGATCTGCTTTTTCAAAAATTTATTTGAATTATGCTTTAGTCATTTTCTTGACAATATGCTACACTTTCTTCTGGATGTTGTTCTTTCCCCGCCCACCCCCTTTGCTTCCAGGTGCAATCTACATCTATTGGATTTCCTGGTCCTTTCCTGTTCCAATAGTAAGGAGATCTGACCTTGCTCTTTTGGAGATCAGCCAAGATCAGCTAGAATCTATCTGCAGTTGAAAGGAGGTTGAATGTTACTGGCAGAGAAATTCTAGTATCAAAGTATTTCACCAACAGACATATCCCCCAATGACTGAGTAACTGCATAAAATGCATAGTTATTCACTGGAGATTTAATTTTTGAGAAAGACCAGACTCGATTCCAGGACAGCAAGAATTCTGGAGAAATTCCAACTATTGCTAATGCTCTGTGCATTATATGCAAAATTCTTAAAACATGAAGCAATCAATAAAAATCACAAATATGTGAATACTCTACCTTCACACACATTGATTAAATTATTGGGCGTTCTTTGGAGGGAAATAAAATTGCATTTTTTTTCCAAGTTCAGTAAAAGAACAGTACTATATCAATGCCATATGTTATGCCTGAAGGTAGGCTGATCAATACAGGATCAAAATCACATGTGCCTTTTGCGTTATATTATATCTCACTTGCGTGTTGGTGTAGTGAACGCAACGGAATTATCTGTAATGATAGTACCTTTTGCTTTTTAATGAGAAATATTAATCAAACTCAGATTGTGTTCTGAGTAAACATGCTTAAAACTGTCTTGTAAAGCTTAGCTTGAGTCTAGCCCGGAAGGAAAGAGGTAGAATGGTACCATTCCATTTCCCAAAGCAAAGAGAAGAGGTAACCATTTTATGAGGGATATCAGGAGTTGCAAGAGAGGCAACAATATTTCCACAATCCATGTGATTAAGTAAGGAGGAGCAAAATGGTGGCTCATCTCCATCTAAAAAGAGTTAACTAGTCCATCTCCCTCCCCTCCCCAATGCCACATTTAAATATCATGAATATTCACTGCCTGGCACCCAGCTGGCAGCTGAGCTGTTTTGATTCAGAAACCTTCAAACTCAAAAGAGTTTTTAATCAGCTGCAAGAAAAAGAAGAAAGTCAAAGGAAGAAATGGGAGGGGAAGGGGAGAAAACCCAAATCAATGAGTTCAAGAGAAAAGATAGGAGGAATCCAATTAACCCTTCCAGGCTCTCCCAAGTTAGGCATGCACCACACTTTTGCTGTCCTGCTGCCATTTTTCTACACTGGGTAAAGAGCTGAAGGGGTGGATCCAGCCATCACATTTGCACTGATGCAGCAAATCCTTGCTTTGCTGCCAGAGTTCAAGGTTATTTCTGTGCAACTTTTTTCTCTCCAGCTGCCTGAGTCACGGGAAAGACGGATAAATGCATCATTGCTTGGCAAAATCTGAGAGAAGGACTGAGTACATTTTAGGATTCCCCAACTTGTACAATAGGAGTGATGGATCCTGGCGCAGAATATTAATGCCTAAAATGTTCCACTTTAATTTTAAAAACTTGTGTCTTGGTGTTACCTGGACAGCAGCCTTCCCTACTTTAATGTTAAGATTTGCTGGATCCAAATAATGAGAATAATAATCCATCACATCTGGAGGGAGTCTCATCTGGAGAGAACCAGGTTGAACAGAATAGAATAACAGAGTTGGAAGGAACCTTGTAGGTCATCTTCTAATCCAACACCCTGCTCAAGTAGGAGTCCCTACGGCCTACACCATTTGACAGATGGCAGTCCAGGCTCTTCTTGAAAGCCTGCAGTGATGAAGCACCAACAACATCTGAAGGCAGCCTTTTCCATTGGTTGATTGTTCTCACTGTCCGAAAATTTGTCCTTATTTCCAGGTTGAATCTCTCCTTGATCAATTGCCATCTGTTATTCCTTGTCTGGCCTTCAGGTGCTTTGGAAAATAGGTTGACCCCCTCCTCTCTGTGACAGCCCCCCAAATATTGGAACACTGATATCATGTCTCCCATGATCCTTCTCTTCACTAAACTAGTCATGCCCAGTTCCTGTAACCATTCTTCATATGTTTTAGCCTCCAGTCCCCTAATCATCTTCATTGTTCTTCTCTGCACTTTTTCTAGAGCAAGGCTTTTCAACCAGTGGTACGGGTACCACCTGTAGTACATTAGCACCTGGCAGGTGGTTACGCGACCATCCTAGAAAAGTGGTAGCAGGGGAGGGGAATGAGCTGAACCGGTGGCAGCACCACACAAGCCTGAGTGAGAGATGGCTGGAGCTGGAGGGCTGTCAAGGCTCAGCGGAAGCGCCAGGATCAGTGCTTCTTCGGGGCCGTCAGGACTCAGTGGAAGCACCAATCAGCTGGAACGTTGCAGCATCTCCAGAGTCTTGTGATTTACATTCAGATGCTTGGAAACTGATTCATATTTATGATGGTCACAGTGTCCCAGGGTCATGTGAAGTGACCAAAACTTGCTGCAACCACCCAGCAGATGGGGGGAATAAAAACCAAACACTCCCCACCTCGCCCCCGCTGCCAATCCTCAACAGAAATGCTCACAACAATGAAAACCTCGGACAGGAGGAAGAGTGCCGCCGGGTGGGCAGGCAGGTGTCTTGCTCAGCTATGGCTTGGGGGGCATTTTTTTTCAGTGCCATTGTAACTTGGAACAGTCACTAAGCGAACTGTTGTAAGTCAAGGACTACCTGTACTTTATCACTTTTTTCCTTTTTTCGGGGGGGGTCATCAAGTTTTTGACACCTTGCTAGGTGACTGGTGGTACTCGGATATTGCCATATCCTAAAAGTGGTACAATGGGTGAAAAGGTTGAAAAGCCCTGTTCTAGAGTCTCAACATCTTTTTTATAATGTGGAGATCAAAACTGGTTGCAGTATTCTAGGTGTGGTCTTACTAAGGCTTTATAGCACGGATGTCAAACTCGCGACGTCACGTGACATGTTGCGACATGTCACGACTTTTTCCCTATTGCTGGCAATGGGGTGGGCCAGCAGTTTGACACCCCTGCTTTATAGAGTGGTATTAGTACCTCATGTGATCTTGATTGAATCCCTCTGTTAATGCAACTTAGGATTGCATTGGCTTTTTTGGCTGCTGCCATACACTGTTGGCTCATATTTAATTGATTGTCCACTAAGACTCCAAGATCCCTCTCACAGTTACTGCTATCAAGCTTAGTTTCACTCAATCTATATGTGTATTTTTGGGTTTTCTTGCCTAAGTATAAGGCTTTACTTTTCTCTACATTGAATTTCATTTTATTAGATAGGGCCCATTGTTCAAGTCTGTCATTTTTGAGAAATGTTATCAAAATGAACATTCTGTTGGTAAACTTGTTTCAAATTCTATCTGTTGCTTTGCTGTGTATTATATTTTAAGGAGAGTGACACGAATACACAAATAGAAGATGAAGATTTATGCATCTCTGAGCAAAATTTTGTGGATGAAGCAGACTGACTGCAGCAATCAAAAAAGCTAATACAATCCTGGGTTGTATAAACAGAGGCATAGAATCTAGATCACACAAAGTATTAGTACCGCTTTATAAAGCCCTAGTAAGACCACACCTGGAATACTTCAGCCAATTTTGGTCACCATATCACAAAAAAGATGTTGAGAGTTTGGAAACAATTCAGAGAAGAGCAACTAAGCTGATTAAAGGCCTGGAGACCAAAACATACGAAGAATGGCTGTGGAACTTGGGTTTGTCTAGTCTAAAGAAAAGAAAAAATAGGGGAGACATGATAGCAGTATTCTAGTATCTGACAGGCTGCCACAAGGAAGGGGGAGCCAGGTTGTTCACCAGAGCACCAAAGGGAAGGACGAGAAACAATGTTTGGAAACTGATCAAAGAGAGAAGCAACCTGGAATTAAGGAGAAACTTCCTGACAGTGAGGACAATCAACCAGTGGAACAGCTTGCCTCCAGAAATCGTGGGTGCTCTATCACTGGAGATTTTTAAGAGGCTAGACCAGTGGTTCTCAACCTGTGGGTCGAGACCCCATTTGGGGTCGAGCGACCATTTCACGGGGGTTGCCAAACAACGCAGTCTGCCATTTTTTCCCCCTTTTCCTTAGCTGTGTTACTCCCTTTTATTCTATTGGCTTTTGAAAGTCAATAGAATAGATTCTCTTGAATAGAGTCTAATTCTATTGGCTTTCAAAAGCCAATAGGAATTGTCCAGGCTGTCTCTGCCCTGCTGAGCCCACCAAAAGTCCCATTCTGCAAACTGTGCTGCACCAGTTGAGTAGTCCTCGACTTACGACCGGTTGAGTAGTCCTCGACTTACGACCGGTTGGGGGTCACGGCATTAAAAAGGTTGAGAACCACTGGGCTAGACAGTCACTTGTCTGAGTTGGTATAGGTCCTCCTGCTTGAGCAGGGGGGGGCTGGACTAGAAGACCTCCAAGGTCCCGTCCAGCTCCTATTCTATTCTATTCTATTCTATTCTATTCTATTCTATTCTATTCTATTCTAATACCTGCATGCCTCCAAACAACAGAAAACTATACTACTATATCAATGTTCAATAATCACTTTTGCTCTCCCTCTGGATCCAGTGACTCTTCCTTCATTGTTGGTTTTGGGACATGATCCTCATTCTTTCTCTTTCTACAAGCAAATATCCTCAACCTAGTTTTTAGTTTGAGTTGCTCTCTTTCCACCATGTCCACAATCATACAGCACCCATTCATTCTTGGCCCTCTCTGGACAGCACTACAGAACAGATGCTATAGCCAGGGTCAATCTTTCTTGATGGTCACAATAATGATGCTATGGAGACCTAAAATACATGTCTGCACAGATCTCTTTTCAAAAGCCTTTGTTGGGACCTGATGCTGAACCTGAAAACAGGTTAGGGCAATGAAAGAAGATCACCTGTTGAAATGCCCATCTGAACATCAGGACATTGGATGCTATCTGAACAAAGTACTAAACCTTGGTAAGGGAGCAGGCAAGGAAAGGGCTGCTCCGTCTGCCCAGCTTTAAGCAGAATAGAGGAAACAGGTGGCATCCATTTGGTGCAACTCCCCTCCCGAATGTTCTCAAGGGTTGTAAGAGCACAACAGAAGTCTTGAAGAATACTGTTGCATGTTTCCAAGGAAAAGACAACTCTTTTGCATAAGGAGAAATGGGGAAGGAGGCACAGACATAATAAGAGGAATGTAAATAGCTTCTATGTCAGGGGCAATCAGTTGACAAGCTAATATGGCTCTTTCAAAATGCTGTTTCTCTCAATGTACCACAATAGCACAAATCATTAGCTTTCTTATAGTATCAGCTGGTGTATCTTCAAACAAGAAAAGTAGATCTCTGTGGCAGGAAAAATTGGAGAACAGTTTGGATAGGGACACCACCTATTTTCCTTTTGAAATTCTGTCCCCATAGTTTTGCCTCTGTTTTATCCAGATTTCATTTCCTAAACTAAGTGGATTGATAACAGGATTCTCATAATGAGAAGCTGAAGCAGCGGTAAGAGGATTTTAAACAGTCTTTCCATTACCTAGTCTTTCTGAATCCACTTTAAAATATATCTGCAAGTTGATCTGGGTTGGTTTGGGTATTTTGGAATCTATTAATGAGTACATTAAGGACAGAGGGC
This sequence comes from Crotalus tigris, assembly GCF_016545835.1. Taxonomy (NCBI): domain Eukaryota; kingdom Metazoa; phylum Chordata; class Lepidosauria; order Squamata; family Viperidae; genus Crotalus; species Crotalus tigris. The sequence continues at coordinate 457,802 of NW_024096479.1, forward strand.
ATTGTATGTGCCTGCAAGTTGATAGCGCAGAGAACACCGCCAGCCAATAACCATGGGCCCTTTTGGCTCTTTTGGACCACTTTGTTCTCCTTCTTTCTCTCTTCTTTGTGCGTGTTTTATCTGCTTGTCTTCTGTCACTAAAGACTCCATCTTCACAAAAACTGTCTAGAACTTTTGGGCCATGTGGATAGTGGTGAATTAGCTTTGAAATCTGTTCTTAGCAATATCCATAGTTGTGCTTTTCTCTACTGCCATAAATTAGTACTTAGATGGTTCAAGAGAATAATTACTTTGAACAGATATTCCCTGTGATGCATTCCTGGAACAGAATCAAACTCCACATGCCAGCCTGTCAAAATGCATATTGGAAGAAGCTCACAGCTGGATTCCTCATCATGCCTCCATGCTACAAAACTAAAAAGGTACACATCTCACCTCCTCCTTACTTTTGCTTAACTTTGTCTGTCATTCCACTACATTTTCCCTGTCATTTTGGAAGGAATGATTTCTTCTAACTAGGACTCAAATCTCAAGCTGTCTATTGGACTTACATAGACATGACTTCTCCTATGAGACTACTCTAAACACAGAAGGCAGCCTTGGAGCGGATCTGTTAGGAGGAAGTCTGAAGGGAGCCTGCTTCATTAAGATGTCATGAATTCATCTACTTCAAAGTGACATTTCCCCCCCCCCCAGTATTTTTATTAAAGTTTACAAATACAAAGATAAAACGCTAATGCAAATTAAGAAAGATATAAAAAAAGAAAGAAAAGAAAGACCAAATAAATCAATCCAAATAGATAGTGCCCTTTTTAATCTGAAAATCTTGTGTCTGAATTGCTCTTGCCATTGTTTTCACCAATCCTAGGCACTGGAATTTGATATCTTGTATATGCCAGCTTCCAACTTTAATTTTTTTTTTAAATTGCTCTTTGCTGATATCGGGGAGGTGTCTTGAAGTACATTGGTCTGCAGAGATGATGTTGAGAACTCTAGCTACATACTCTCTGGACTAGGAAAACAGCTGAAAAGCACTGTTGTACCTTACTCATACTATTTGTGTTGTGCACAAATGCTTTTAACAAGAGAATGCAAAATGTTAAGTGCGCTATTCTACCTTGGTATTTACTTTACTGATCCACTGCAGCATGAATTGACAGAAGAAAGAAAATGTGGGGGAAAAAAGATGTGAAGAATGTGGCGACTCTTAATCCAGCATCCAAATTAAGCATTCATAATTATTATGAGATTATCAGATAGTCTTTGATTAGAAGATACTGATAATATCCTTGTTTGAATTTAACTTCCCAGCTGGGCATTCTTTGATGATCAGAAAGGCAGTACCAACTGCTAGCAAGGTAATACAACTACTTCTTCTTCTTCTTCTTCTTCTTCTTCTTCTTCTTCTTCTTCTTCTTCTTCTTCTTCTTCTTCTTCTTCTTCTTCTTCTTCTTCTTCTTCTTCTCTCTCACACACACACAACACACACACACACACACACACACACACAAACACACGCAGCAGTTTGCCTGATGATTTCCACATGAGCCTGGCCAGGATCTGCGCTTGGCCATTTCTCTTCATGATCCATATCAAAGATAGGATCTCCCAGTATTCATCAGTAGATATCCATAACGCTTGTATGTTTTTGGAAAATTAATAGCTTTGTGGGGAATTGAAATAAGGAGGCCTTCATTTCTAGTCTCCTGCCATATTTTTCAGCCATTTAAAACTCATTTATAATTTTCTCCTGCATTAATTACTTATCTCTTTGTAGCTTAACAACACTTGACCTGTATGCTGTGTCCAGAGTAGACAACTCATCTTTGCAAAAGAGCCATGAACTTCTTTCATTAAAAACAGAAATAGAGACACATACCATAATAAAAGACATTATCTGGTTGCCACTAAATATGCCTGATCATCTTTGCTGATCTCCCATATAAGCAGCTATAGCTAAGAAGCCATCTGTGATGAGATCAACAAAGCTTAGCTTGACTCTCATTTTCTCACCTGGAAGATGCCGGAAGACAAAACCACAAATAAACTAAAAGCAAACCAGGGCTTTGCTCTCTTTAGAGGACAAAGGCAGAATACTGCTATGGGTGATTTTGTTTATGAAGTAAATGAAACAAGCACAAAAATCTTCCTTTTCTTTTTTTTTTTTTTTACTCAGATTGCTTTTAAGTATCAGCAGGATCTACATGAAGTTATGATAACATTTAGTGGCAAAGATCTGCAGAATTTCAGCAAAACAGAAAGAGGGCAGAGACTTTCTCACAGAATTGTGTGTGTGAAAAGATGGAAATGAGCATCAATTACATTTCCTCTGGGGTTGCATTACAGGAATGGCATTGCTCCCAGGCCCTTTGTTGAGCTTATGTTGCCAACATCCAATTTCAGGCATCTATCATCACCACCTGCCACAACAAGCTTTCTCCATGAACAAGAGGAGTAGAACTTTAGAACTAGAGTCAAGTTAGTACTCTGCTGGTGTGGGTGGGTGGGTGGGTGCTACATTACTCCATCCCAAATGCAATATTTGGGGTGAACCCCTATGGCAAAAGGCAGCGAGAATTAAGCTCATCTTCTTTTCCAGAAGTACTTCCACCCATCTAGCTAATCATCAATAGTTGCCAACTCTTGGTGTGGACCTGATTTTAGAGAAAAAGACAGGTTATTTGTCAGGTGTTCCTAATTCAATGGTTTTTTTAACATACAAATACCTTCCCATTATTTTTGTTTTTGTTTTCTCCCCTATTCAGAAGCTCACCCGAGGGATGCACTGATAGGAGGACTTGATTTACGCTGCAATGTCAGACCTCACATCCACTTTCTACCAGAGGCCTTTACTTCCACCCCAATTATTATTCCCAGGCACAAATCAATCAGCTACTTGGACATATCTCCGTCACTCCCAGCACCAAACAAACAGAAAATTATTTCCACTGGCAAATATGCCACTTACTTTCCTGGAGAGAGGGAGGGAACAAATCACTTTTTAGACTGACAGCTGATCAAGGGTGCCCCTGCTGCTGTCAACAGGAAGAAGTGTATAAACACTGGGATGGGAATTTAAAATTTTCTCATTATCAGCGCATACTAAACAAGCAAATAAATAAATAAAGCAAGCTGGCATAGAGAGCCACAGCCCACCCATTGTGAGAGTAATGAAACTGTGTCTTGTGAGCCCAGGGAGAGGGCCTCTATCTGGGTCCCTGGAAACATTATCAAAGTGACACCTTCACAAAATCCAAGCCAAGCCTTTTTATCTTGTATTCCAATGTGCAGACCCAAATGGGATGGGGGAGGGGGGGAGTGTGTGAAGTGAAAGAAACTTGCCCATCTCACAACACTCTAGTTAAAGCTGTCTCGATATTTGGATTCTTAATCCACAGCCAGCTTGGCCTAATTTAATTTTAGCCAAATGTCTCTGGAGGGCACAAGGTTAGTGAGGTCAGAGATATGATATTAAATTAGCTATAAAAAGTTTGCCTACTTTTAGGGCAGGAATGGGTAGCTTCTGGAGGCGGAGGGGGGGGGGAGCTTGATATGTTGTGGATTAAGCCAGGGTTCACTTTAGGAAGGAGTTTTAGGAATTTAAAAGGGTAAAATGAAGGTCTTAAGTATCTGCAAAGCCAAAAGTGCCCAGTTTGATCCTTAAGAACAAATTGTCAATCTCAAAACACGCAAAAGAGGCCAATGTATTTCCTCACATCTATTCTGAGGGCCCCCGTTGAGGCACAAAAGAGGCCTGGAGGAGTTGATGTAGTCTGGGGCTTGTTTTTTTATACCCTGCCTTAGGACAGAAAGGGCATATGTATGTGGTGGTGACCAAATGACCTTTGTTACTTATTACAATAATAATTATTAGTGACTTGTGAGATTTTTATTTATTTCCCTTTTCCATATTATTTGGAGAAAAGAAATCTGCTTTGACCGAATGAATGATACAAGTTGAGGCAGCATGAGTGGGATTTTTCCAGTTCACAGATGACAAATTACTGTAGTAGAGCCTTAAGAATCTGGTGTCTAGGATAGAATACAGATTCATGCACCAGTCCTTCTCACCATAACTTAGAGATCACTGAAGAGCTGCTTTTCTATTGATGTTCTTTCAAGAATGCAGATTTCTACGAGAGCCCACTTCTGACACACTACTCACCCACACTGGAAATTTCTATCACTCGAGATCCTACCAGGTGGAAGACGAAAAAGTCATCTTAACGTTATTAAATCACCTACCTACTTTCCACATTTCTAATGTTCCACTGGGGTGGAACCAGTATACTGATAATCCTGTTAGTTGTAGCAGAAGGTCCTTTTAAGAAAGTATAACAAATATTAAACAAATCCTTTTGTTGACCTTACCCAAGGAAGCTATCTTCCCTGAGGACTTTGCTCAACTTTTGATTAATCCCCTCCTGAGTCCTTTTGTTGGGAAAGATTGAAAACAAACCTCTGGAATGAGGAGTCTATCTAAACTGTGGCTTGGTTATTGCAGTCTTAAAATTATCAGCCCTTCATCCCCATTCTATTTGACACCCACGTTCTGTTCCAAGAATCCTTCCACAAAGAAGCGTTTGGATTATCCTGAAGGTCCAGTAATCAGACTGCTCTGTTAACTTCTGGATTATCAAGTCAATCTTTCTGACACTACTTTCTAAACAGAAAAACAATGCAATGCATTCTTTTTGTATGTTTGCTGAGATGTGCTATTGAGAAAGAATAACATATATCTTCACCAGGTATTCTATTGCTAGTATCTCTGCTGATATTTATTTCATCAGTTCATTTAATCATTCTAACCTAGTCAGATTCAATTCCTTTTGTGATAATTAACAATATCTTTCCTTTAGTTTTCTGAATTAATTTGAAGACCAATACTTTCCGCTTTAGTTATTGCTGTGCAGTTAGGTAGTCCCATAGCTTTTGCCCCAGTTTCTACCAATAAAGCTCCACTCCATCTACTAACTAACACGAAGTCCAGCAGTTTTTAGAATACACGGGAGGAAAGTACTGTTTACTCTGATTTTATTAACAAAGTTCCAGCACACCATTGTCATAAATATATGCAAGTGGTAAATACAGAATCCCCTTTATGGATTACTGCCTTGTCGTGGCGAAGGGGCTTGCGTAACTCAATGAAGCTATAAGCTATGCCGTGCAGGGCCACCCAAGACGGACAGGTTATAGCAGAGAGTTCTGACAAAATGTGATCCACTGGAGAAGGAAATGGCAAACCACTCCAGTATCTTTGCCATGAAAACCCCATGGACAGTACTAAAAGGCAAAAAAGATATGACGCTGGAAGATGAGCCCCTCAGGTCGGAAGGTGTCCAATATGCTACTGGGGAAGAGCAGAGGGCTAGTACTAGTAGCGCCAGAAAGAATGAAGCGACTGGGCCAAAGCCGAAAGGACGCTCAGCTGTGGATATATCTGGTGGTGAAAGGAAAGTCCGATGCTGCAAAGATTTTTTCTCCATAGGAACCTGGAATGTAAGATCCATGAATCAAGGCAAGCTAGACGTAGTCAAAAAAGAGATGACAAGACTGAACATCGACATCTTAGGAATCAGCGAACTAAAATGGACAGGAATGGGTGAATTTAACTCAGATGACCATCAGGTATACTACTGTGGGCAAGAATCCCTCAGAAGAAATGGAGTAGCCTTCATAGTCAATAAAAGAATAGGAAAAGCAATACTGGGATACAATCCCCCAAATGACAGAATGATCTCAATTCGAATCCAAGGCAAACCTTCAATATCACAATAGTCCAAATCTATGCCCCAACCACTGGTGCTGAAGAGGATGAAATTGACCGGTTCTGTGAAGCCCTACAGCACCTTATAGAATTAACACCAAAAAATGATGTCCTTATCATCATGGGGGATTGGAATGCTAAGGTAGGAAGCCAAAAGATAACCGGAATAACAGGCAAGTTTGGCCTTGGATTACAAAATGAAGCAGGGCACAGGCTAATAGAATTTTGTCAAGAGAATACGATGGTCATAACAAACACTCTTTTCCAACAACCCAAGAGACGGCTCTACACATGGACATCACCAGACGGTCAACATAGAAATCAGATTGACTATGTGCTCTGCAGCCAAAGATGGAGAAGCTCTATACAGTCAGTAAAAACAAGACCAGGAGCTGACTGTGGCTCAGATCATGAGCTTCTCGTTGCAAAATTTAGGTTTAAATTGAAAAAAGTAGGGAAAAGCACTAGGCCACTCAGGTATGAACTAAATCATATTCCTGATGAATATACAGTAGAGGTGACAAATAGATTTAAGGAACTGGATCTGATAGACAGAGTGCCTGAAGAACTATGGATGGAAGTTCGCAACATTGTACAAGAGGTAGCAACTAAAACCATCCCAAAGAAAAAGAAATGCAAGAAAGCAAAATGGCTGTCTGAGGAAGCTTTGCAAATAGCTGAGGAAAGAAGGGAAGCGAAAGGCAAAGGAGAAAGAGAAAGATACACCCAATTGAATGCAGAATTCCAGAGAGTAGCTAGAAGAGATAAGAATGCCTTCTTAAATGAACAGTGCAAAGAAATAGAAAAAAACAACAGAATAGGGAGGACCAGAGATCTCTTCAAGAAAATTGGAGATATGAAGGGAACGTTTCATGCAAAGATGGGCATGATAAAGGACCAAAATGGCAGAGACCTAACAGAGGCAGAAGAGATTAAGAAGAGATGGCAAAACTACACAGAAGAACTATACAAGAATGAGCTTAACATCCCAGATAACCACAATGAGATGGTCACTGACCTCGAACCAGACATCCTAGAATGTGAAGTGAAATGGGCCTTAGAAAATCTGAGCAACAACAAAGCTAGTGGAGGTGACAGTATTCCAGCTGAGCTATTCAAAATCTTAAAAGACGATGCAGTAAAAGTGCTACACTCAATTTGCCAGCAAATTTGGAAAACTCAACAGTGGCCACAGGATTGGAAAAGGTCAGTTTACATTCCAATTCCAAAGAAAGGCAATGCCAAAGAATGTTCAAACTATCGCACCATTGCACTCATTTCACATGCTAGTAAAGTTATGCTTAAAATCCTACAAGCTAGACTCCAGCAGTATGTGGATCAAGAACTACCAGAAGTACAGGCAGGATTTCGAAGAGGCAGAGGAACTAGAGATCAAATTGCCAACATACGCTGGATCATGGAGAAAGCTAGGGAGTTCCAGAAAAACATCTACTTCTGCTTCATTGACTATGCAAAAGCCTTTGATTGTGTGGATCACAACAAATTGTGGCAAGTTCTTAAAGAGATGGGAGTACCAGACCATCTCATTTGTCTCTTGAGAAACCTATATGCGGGTCAAGAAGCAACAGTGAGAACTGAACACGGAACCACTGATTGGTTCAAAATTGGAAAAGGAGTCCGGCAAGGCTGTATACTGTCGCCCTGCCTATTTAACTTATATGCAGAGCACATCATGAGAAAGGCAGGGCTAGATGAATCAAAAGTTGGAATTAAGATTGCCGGGAGAAATATCAACAACCTAAGATATGCAGATGATACCACTCTAATGGCAGAAAGTGAAGAGGAACTAAAGAGCCTCTTGATGCGGGTGAAGAAGGAGAGTGCAAAAGTTGGCTTGAAACTCAACATTAAGAAAACCAAAATCATGGCATCCGGCCCTCTCAATTCCTGGCAAATAGATGGGGAAGAAATGGAGGTAGTGACAGATTTTATTTTTCTGGGCTCCAAGATCACCTCAGATGGGGACTGCAGCCAAGAAATTAAAAGACGCTTGCTCCTGGGGAGGAAAGCTATGGCAAATCTAGACAGCATACTAAAAAGCAGAGACATCACCCTGCCAACAAAAGTGCGTATAGTCCAGGCCATGGTTTTCCCAGTTGTAATGTATGGCTGTGAAAGTTGGACCATAAGAAAGGCTGAGCGCCAAAGAATTGAGGCCTTTGAACTATGGTGCTGGAGAAGACTCCTGCGAGTCCCTTGGACTGCAAGGCGTTCAAACCGGTCAGTCCTAGAAGAGATCAACCCCGACTGCTCTTTAGAAGGCCAGATCCTGAAGTTGAAACTCAAATACTTTGGCCACCTAATGAGAAAGAAGGACTCACTGGAGAAGGGCCTAATGCTGGGAAAGATTGAGGGCAATAGAAGAAGGGGACGACAGAGAATGAGATGGCTGGATGGAGTCACTGAAGCAGTAGGTGTGAACTTGAATGGACTCCAGAAGATGGTAGAGGACAGGAAGACCTGGAGGAACATTGTCCATGGGGTCGCGATGGGTCGGACACGACTTCGCAATTAACAACAACAAATACAGAATGGCACTGCAAGTCACAAGAAGTACTTAAGAGCAATGAAATGAGTGACTCCTAAAATTAAGGGAAATTGTGAAAGGAAAATTTCAACGCTTCCTTGTAATGAAATGTGCAAGATTAATAGTGAGTGAGCCTGGAAAGCTTAATTTTAAAAGGAATTATTTTTTATAGTCTAGGGTAGGGCTCTAGAGTGAGAAGCTGGCTAGACTAGAGAAGAATTTGTTGCTTGGAATAATCAAAGGTAATTGAAAAAGAGGCTAATAGGCAGCTTGACTCTATCAGTGATGACCCAAGCAGGAGCTTAAACTTAAAGAAATAGTTACTGACAGACAATCCTGGCAAAATGATATCCATCAGGTCAGGAAGAATCGGAAGTGACTGACTCACTGAACAACAAGATGTATGTGATTGAATCATTATCCTTGAGTCCTATAGCCAAATGCTTGTCAGACGGTGATGAGGGATTTGTTTTTTTCTAAGACTTCATCCTGTTTTAAACCCCTTTTCATGCTGTTTCTGATGGGACATTAACAACAATTCTAGATTTAAAAAGAACACTGAGCAGCCACCGCCTTGATATGATAGTCAAGTTAGGCTTATATTTCCATTTAATTGTCTTCACCTTAAACTGCTTTTAGCTCCTACCAATCATTTTTCTGCTGAATGATTGCCAGGAGATGAGTCTGACTGCAATTTGTCTTGATGTATGACATTTTAACTAACCTGCATATCTGGTTCCTAGCTAACCTCTTTTTTATTATTATGATTGGCTAGGCTAGAAAGTGTGTTTGTGTGTGTGTGTGGGGGGGGGAATCTCAGAAAATGAATGCAACAAAATATTTTCATAATGCCTGCCTAGGAAATGCCATGGATGCAATGCCCAAGTAATCTAAGAGAGAACTTACTATACTAGGAATGGATAGAGATAGCAAGGCTATCTCTAACCAACAAAGGCTGCAGCAGGCATACCATATAAGTTGCCATAGAAGCCAATTGTGCCCCTAATGATAAGGATGTGCTTGATTTTCCGGGGAGGGCAATAGCCCCATCCCAAACATGTCCAGCTTTGTTTTTCTTTTATCTGGACTGACCCTCAGTTGGTTGGCCTTCTTTTCCATTACCATAGCAGGCACTGGATCAGCAACTTTACTGCCCCACCTAGGTGAAAAAAGCAGACACAGAGTGTACTGACAACATTTAATTCTAAAACTCCAAATTAATTTTTATTTATTTACATTTCATATTTCTTAACTGCCCATTTTCCTTGGAGAGGAATTCTGGGCAGTGTACAATAATTAATAAAATTAAATATTAAAATCAGAATAATTTAAGACTTTTTTAAAAAAATATAAAACATTATAACCATTTCAAAAGATGAAGAATTTCAAGATGGGGGATTAGCAGATGTTAATAAAGGTGTGTGTGGGTTCTTATGCGTCCAACCAGCCCAATGGTCGTGTGGACCCCTGTGTCCCCCAAGCAAGACTACACAGCCAAGTTTTGACCGCTTGACAGAAGACCAAGAGATTGGGGGTTTTCCTCCCTTCTGAGGGCAAGATGTTCCACCATGCAGGGGTGGCAGCAGAAAAGACTATCTTCTTAGGTGATTGTATCTAGATGTTGATCCACATTGTAGGTAAAACATAAACTTGTGGAATCTTGATATGAACCCAACCGTTTCAAGTGTCTTAAGTTCACACCTAGCTGGGACAAACTTCCCTGAAGGATCCTATAATCCATGGTGAGATCTAGGAGATTGAAAAAGATGGCACTCCCCCACCCTCCACCTCGCCTGGTAAAATTCACTCAACAAAGCAGTCTAGGCAGTTTCAATGCCAAAACAGGTGCAGCAAATCTGTTTCAATTAATGGATGCCGTATGTGAATACTTGTGATGCAGTAGCATGATTTTTCGAAGATATAAAAACAATTAGAATCATTTTACTCTACGACATAAATGTAAAACTGATAACGAAGTAATTCATTTCTCAACACAAATCGGAATTACATGAAAAGTCTGCAATCGTTCAAATTCCCCAGAACTCTTAATATAATAAGTGATTACAAAAGATTAAAGATAGGAAAGAAAAAGAATGTATTTTTAAAAAAAAAAAAAAAAAACTAGACTACACATTTCAGCCATGAGTTTTGCTGCAAAGTGATTTCAAACTGGAGTCTGGAGACTGCTGGCGGCAGGTTTCACAGGGGTCAGGTTACACTAGTATTCAGAGACAAAGCGAAAGGTTGACCCCAACCTCCAGTTTTTAAACCATAAAGGCAATTATGTTCCATTCTGTGTTTTAGGCATAAAGAAATTTACTTTCATTTTTAAATCCACAAAAAATAAATAAATCTTGGTGTACTTCCTACACAGATCAACTTTCAGTCAGGGAAGTTCATTAGGCAGGTTTGTTTCAACTTCTGCCTCTCATTCCATCCTTCCTTACAGTAGTGAAAAAATGAAGAAGAGACTGCTGTGTTGTACATTGCCTTTAGCTCCTGGAGAAAAAGGCAAGATAAAATTCAAGGTTTTTTGTTTGTTTGTTTGTTTTTTGGTGTATGGAACATGATTGTCTAGACAAAGGAGGATTTTTTTTACTGTTTTAATTGTTTTGAAAATAAATTATCCAGATTTACCCTACAGTTAGGCCTCCAAATCTAATTATTGCAATATCAATACTATTTAAATACAACATTCCACCATAATATAATTAAAAGATACAATTATTTTTCAAATATCATGACATGAAAGACTTGGAAAATGTTTCCTATTTCTCTTTCCCGTAAGTAGAGGACCAACATTTGGAAAGTCTAACCTCGCTTTTGTCTGTAGTCCTGATAGAATTCTTATCTGAGAATTCTGTTTAAAAGCCAGGAGCTCTAAGAAAAGAAAGGAAAGGGGGAAAAAACAAAAACAAAACACAGGCAAAAACACCCCTCCTAGTATTGCAGTAGTGGGACTGCAGTCCTCTAATCAAAAGGATTCAAATCTTTCTATGTGCTGCCAAGCTTTTTTCTTCCCACTCATTGGAGGTGGGAGGGAGGTTTGGGGTGAGCTGGGAGAGAGAGAAAGAGAAAGAGAGACAAAAGACAGGCTGAAGGCTGAAAGCACCAAGCTTCTCTCCTTCACAAAATGCAAACGTTTCCACTCCACTGACTCCTCATTAAGTTTCTGAATCTGACAGTCTAATTATTGCAGTTGCTTTGCCCTTGGAATAAATAAATGTGAAAAATGGATGTTTAAAGAAAATGAGAAGGGAAATGCTGTCATCCAGGCAGTCTGCACAGATAGTGGGTTTTAAATGTGGATATCCGCAGCATCAGTTTAGACCTTTTGGGGGACAAGATAATAAGATGATTGTCTGCAGGCTAATTGAGTTCCTCATTTTGTGGGGTTTTGCTTGACTCCATCTCCATCTTCACCTTTTAAACTTTTGCTCCTCAGGAAACCTCTTTATACAGTTCCATTTTACTCTTCTCATCTGATGCAGAGGGCAAGAAGAGAGAGGGAGGGAAGGGGGGAGAGAGAGATGAGAGATGATAAATTGAGAGATAATGTTAGATCAATAGAAAATTGACAGACATACACACAGACAGATAGATTATTGTTAGATGGATAGTCTGACAGATTAACCAGTGGTAGAGAGACCTAGCAGCAATAACATGGCTAAAGCCTAATTTGTAGGTTTAAATCACACCCTGAAATGGAACTCCACAACTTAGGCAATTCAGTTATTATTTTCAAGAAGTTCTTGGGGGGGGGGGGGCAGCTTACAAATACCACTCCTGCTCCAGGGCTGCCTTTGAAAGAAGACGGTCATAGAGAAAAGAGAGTTCTAAACAGCATATCTTTCTGCTCAACATCACCCCACAGATATGTTCACCTCTTTGGAGAAAATGAATAGTACAAGCAACTGGCTAGCACAGAGAGAAAAGAAGTATTTTTCTCACTCACTCCCCCCCCCTCGGCTGTCACACTGATTTTCCCCTTCAAATTGCACTTTAAGCAACTACCTTTTGCAAAGTAGCCCTCCTGTCTTTAACAAAGTGAAACTAAAACAAAGCATTCACTGGGAGGAGGGAGAATGAAGATGACAGCTGCAGCCACACAGTCAAGACCCCAACACTTTTTTATGTGTATTTACAGTTGGCAACATAAGGCTTCAATGAATTTCTGTAATCTATCCATCTAACATATACAGGTAGTCCTTGCTTAATACGCAGTTTGGACTGGAAATTCCAACACAAAATAATGCAGTTCTTAAGCAAGACATCACCTGCCCATGACTTACAATTTTACTGCCAACTTCGCCATGGACTCTGCTTATGGGAAGCCAGTTGTGATGCGTGCAAATGACAATCAAGTGACCATGGGATGCTGTGATGGTCATAAATGTCTGCTGGCTATAAACCACCCACATCTCACTCAATGACTCCGGGATGCTACAATGGTCATTAGTGCAAGGACTGGTCATAAAGTCACTTTTTCAGCACCACTGTAACTTTGAATGGTTGCTAAATGAGGCAGTCCTTAAGCAAGATCTGTTGATACAGGGGGAAAAAATCATAGTCCAACCAAAATCTGTTATGGGTATTATGTTTACCTTATATGCAGCTCTATCATTCATCTCTATTAAGTTTGTTTCCTGTGTCACGTTACTACTCTGTGATTCATCTCTATTGTTCCTGTGGTGCATTTCCTGTTGTAGCCCTTCTAAATGATTGTCCACCTTTGAGATAACAAGAAAATAGATATCACCAGTATACCAGAACTCTATTTTATTGATATAAGCTATGATAAAAGAGTGTTCAAGCCAGAAGGAATTATTTTATACCCAAGAGTCTGAGTGGGCTAATCTTAAGATTCTCCTCACCCCCTCTTGACTTTAGGGTTAAATTGATATTATTGTAGATATGTTGGTATATGTGTTCTTCAAACCACTTTCTGTATTCCTCCAAAGAACCAAAATAGCAAGCAGAGATAAAATTGCACAGCTTTTGTGGGATCTTGCACAGCATTGAGGAAGCCTTGTGAATGCAGCCTCATTGAGGGGCCAACAACTGCCTCAACTGGCTGCACCTGATCAGCAGCCGAAGGAGGAAAATGGTGAAAGTCACATGGGATAGTGGGAGCAGTAGGGGTAGGCAGCGGGAGCAGAGTGCAGGGCAGCCACTCCATGGTCAGAGTTTCCCAAGCAAGGTTCACCGGAACAGTACGCCAGAACAGAAGGAAAATTATAATAAAAATTATTATTATTTTTTAAAAAAGAAGACGACCAGATGGTTGTTTCCCACAGAGTACCATACCTTAGGCTGCAGCCAGTGGCCTTTAATCAAGAGAGTTACTCGTTTGCCTGGCAAGAAGTCTCATTGAGTGTTTTTGCTCTGCTCTCCCCTCTACTTTCCGAGCATGAGGGCTTAGATATCATCTGACCACCACAACTATTCTGATGGCGCCTATGTTTGATCAATCTCAGGTAAACTTGGAATTTCATAACACTGACATTCCACCAATTAATCTGGAGCAGCTTCTCTGAGTCCTGGGCTTTGGCAGTGATGTTGTAGGAAGGAGCTGTAAAGGCATTCATAGACTAATCCCTGCAGTTTTCTTGGTAAGATTTTTTGGAAGTGGTTTATCTAGGGCTGAGAGAGAATGACTGGCCCAAGGTCCTGCAACAACCTTTGTGCCTAAGGCAAGACGAGACCCCATTGTCTCCTGATTTCCTGCCCAGTGCCTTAACTATTACACCACACTGACTCTCTAACATATGTTTGTCATACCCATGTATTACTTTAGATTATCGACATTGTTAAAGAATGAAACATGATCATGGCAGGTTTTGCATGGACTTATATTGGCCACACTCTTGCTGTTCTGTTAAACAGAAATAGCAGGTAGGTAATTTTAACTTTTGTATTAAATATTCTTACTCCTCACTTCACTCAAATACAACTTTAGACAACTGTATTTATCATTTTAGAATAAATTGCAGAAAATGTTTTACATAAATATGTATTTTTATTATATAATGACCATGCAGCTCAATGCAATACAACGCTACTTTGTTGCTATCCCAGATGATGAGATAGCAGTAAAGGTGATCAGTACATTAATTGACAAGGAAATATTGGGTTAGAGTTGTGTTTATCCTTGCCAAACTTTGTATTGATGCAAGGCCACTTGCTTCCTATTCTATCACCTGGGAATGAATTCTGGAGGTCATTGGCCTTTAGGATCACTTGAGAGTCACCTTGCTGTAGGACTATTGGAGGAAATCTTACTTTACAAAGGGAAGGAGCAGGCAGAATAATATAAAATACATTTATAGGTTTGGAAACAACCATAAATCCAATAATGCACCTTGCCCAGCTGGAAAGACGTAACTGAATTACCTGTTTGCTGTTGATGAAAAGTTCAATGATTTTTCTACTATCCCCCTTTGCAGTTCAGGTAGAAGAGCTTCTACCCAAAGAAACCTCAGAGATGATAATAATTAGCTGATCTTAATTGATCTTGCAACCTAAGCATAATTGGACCTGGTTAATAGCTAGATGGGAGAACAACAGAATGTCCCAAAACTGTAGATTGGGAAATAAAAAAAAACCCCATCTCAGACAACCATAGTGGCAACTGTTTCTACATTAATTGAATAACTACAAACAGTCCTCAAATTAAGGACCATAACGGAGCCTGCCCATTATGGTTGAAGGCTGAGAGGACATTAAGTGAATTGTGTTAACTCTCCCCAATTCCCAACTCTTCCCAATGCATTTGTTAAACAAATGCGTGGGTTGTTAAGTGTGCATGGGATGCCTCATGGGGGGGGGGGGAAGCTAAGTGCAGGAACAAATCACCTGCCTCTGGTTTCCCAAGGCCTCCCCCCTCCCGTCCATTAAAATATCCCATGTTCCACTTCCCACCCCTTGAGGTCCCCACAGCCGCTTGGGCCTCCTCCACACCCACTCTTGCACCCACCCCATCACTTACCTTTCAAAGATCTCCCGAGCTCAGGATGTTTGGGTGGGAAAGGACAGGCTGCTCCATTGCTGGGCCCCTGGCAGAAAAGTGGCCATCTTTCTCTGTGATGCTGGAGGAGGTTCCTGTTTTCCTTTCCTCGCTAAATGCTAGACTTCCCTCCCCCAGTGAAGGCAAATGGTGAGAGAAAGAATTCTTCTCCTCCTTGCCGTTTGCCTTTGGTCCCTGGCTAATGGTGGGGGGTATGGAAGCCATGCAGCTGCCAAAACTCTTCTGTCAAGCCTTTAGGAAGGGAAGAGTTTTGCCTGTGATAAGAAGTTAAAAAGAAGTCTGAAAGGAAAAATAAATAAAAAATAAAATGCTATAAATTGTCATTTGTATTTCATCTTGCCTTTCTATAGTTACATCATGGCTCCCTTTTCCCTATATTTTACCCTTATCGTCAAAACTCTAAGTCACAACTTCATGTTTTTTTCCCATTTTTAGTAAATAGTCCATATAGGGTTTGCAGTCACTAACAAATATTGTTATGGTGTTTTCTCTAATCAAACAGGACAATTTTGCCACCAACTGTGCTTTTATCTGTGTGCATCTTGAGTCAGAAACAGCTTTTGAAGTAGTTGCATGAACTCTGCAAAATGATGATGATGATGTTGGAAGGGACTTTGGAGGTCATCTAGTCCAACCCCCTGCTCAGGCAGGAAACCTATACCAGGGCAACCTTGGCTCTTTTACGACTCGTGGACTTCAACTCCCAGAATTCCTGAGCCAGCCATGCTGAGGGTAAAAGGAGAGGTTTCTAAGCTCAGCCATGCTGGCTCAGGAATTCTGGGAGTTGAAGTCCATGAGTCATAAAAGAGCCAAGGTTGCCTACCCCTGCCCTATACCATTTCAGACCAACGGCTGTCCAGACTCTTCTTAAATGCTTCCAGCTTTGGAGCATTCACAGCTTCTGGAGGCAGGTTGTTCCACTGATTATTGTGTCAGGAAATTTCTA
This sequence comes from Crotalus tigris, assembly GCF_016545835.1. Lineage (NCBI taxonomy): Eukaryota > Metazoa > Chordata > Lepidosauria > Squamata > Viperidae > Crotalus > Crotalus tigris. Next base: position 474,090 of record NW_024096479.1, read on the forward strand.
GGTTCTTCTAGTTCTAGGTTGTTTCTCTCTTTGGTTAGTTTCCATCCCTTGCTTCTTTTCCTGCCTTCAGGTACTTTGGAGAATTGCTTGACTCCCTCTTCTTTGGGGCAACCTGAGATATTGGAACACTGCTATCATGTCACCCCCATAGCTGCTTTAATGATTTGGAGAAAAATGCCTCATACATGCTCCTGCATACTTCAAGATACTTTGCAGTTTCAGTGTTAATCTGATTGGATTTGACTTTATGATCCCTAATAACTGCAGTTTGTGATACATTGTTTATGGCTTAGTGCAGTGGTGGCGAACCTATGGCACGTGTACCAGAGGTGGCACTCAGAGCCCTCTGTGGGCACTCATGCCGTTGCCCCAGCCCCACCTCCCCCTGCGGCCCCCTCCTAACCAGCAGCCCCCCCAAGGAGAGTTACCCCAAGTGCAGCCCGCGCGGAGCAGCGCAGCCAAGGACATGGCAGCCAGGCAGTGGGGACAAGACTCTGCCCTCGTACTGTCGCGTGTGATTGATGGTAAAGGGTGCGGGCGGAGGGCGTGGCCACCATGGCGCTGCTGGGCCACCTGGGCAATCTGCAGCGGACCATGGAGGCAGTGAGAGGCCCTGCGAGCGGGGCGAGGGTGGGCTGGGGCGGAGCAGGCAGAGCGGGGGTAGGCAGGGGGACTGGTTTTGGGGCACTCAATCTCTAAAAGGTTCGCCATCACTGGCTTAGTGTATTCTATGAATGCAGCCAATAGTGCTTTATTCAATAAAGCTTAACACATTTTTCCTCTTCCACTCTTTTACAGTGAAATTAAGCAACACTGCTATTTACGTTCTATTTGTAAGTCCTATCAAACATAATGACACTCATTTCTAAGCAGATTTATACAAAACTGAGTCATCAAAACAGAGTGGTTGAACTCTGCTTCTTAATGGTCTTTAGCTCAGATCTCTAAAGAGGGTGCTAAAAATTCTTAGTATGTAAAAAAGGAAAATATCATCTGGATCTATCTTCAGAAACAAACACCAGGATGTCTTATTCAAGCTTGTTGGCAAGATTTCACATTTCCAAATGTGTTGGGGGGCACTGCTGAGCCACATCAGAATATGGGAGTTTATAATTTGTGCACCTCGTTATTTACTTGTTTAATATGCCCCAGACTAAGAAAATAGCAGCAGTGATTTACATAATAATAAAAAACAAAAATGCAGTAAAACACTGTAAACCAGCGGTTCAACCTGAGGGTCGGGACCCCATTTGGGGTCAAACGACCATTTCACGGGGGTCGCCAAATAATGCAGTCCGCCATTTTCCCCCCTTTTCCTTAGCTGTGCTACTCCCTTTTATTCTATTGGCTTTTGAAAGCCAATAGAATAGACTCTCTTGAATTGAGTCTAATTCTATTGGCTTTCAAAAGCCAATAGGAATTGTCCAGGCTGTCTGTGCCCTGCTGAGCCCGCCAAAAGTCCCATTCTGCAAACGGTGCTGCAAGTTGTCTGCAGCAAAGGCGAGCTGTCTGGAAGTTTCCACCCCTCCCTGCTGAGCAACTACTAAAAATGTAAGTAGAAGAGGGCCAGGGGTGGGAGGTGGGAGGCCGGCGGGCATAGGGAGGGTTGCTGGCGCGTGTGGGGCCCGGCGGGTGCCTTACCTCCCTTCGGCTGGGCCAGCTGATGGCCCAGCCGGTGGTCGGCCTGCGCCGTCTCTGCCGCTTGCCAGCTACGCCTCGGCCGGCGCAGGGGGTGGCACCACGCATGTGTGGCGCTCCCGGGCAGGGAAAGTCCTTGATTTACGACTGGTTGGGTAGTCCTCGACTTACGACCGGTTGGGGGTCGCAGCATTAAAAAGGTTGAGAACCACTGCTGTAAACCAATGTAACTCTAATTCTAGTATATTCCAGTGCAGTTGCTGGGTTGATGTAGCAATTAAGGTACTGGGCTAGAAACCCGGAGACCATGAATTCTAGTCCCACTTTAGGCACAAAGCCAGCCACCTTCTCTCAGCCCTAGGAAAGAGGCAAGAGAAAAATTATTTCTGAAATCCTGCCAAGAAAACTTCAGTCAAGTAGTCTCAAGGAATAAACACTAACTCCAAGGCACACATCCCATTTATTTATTCACAATCCAGGGTTCATTATGCAAGCCATTTGTTCTGACATTTTGTTTTGTCTTCTTAGTTTGCAAAAAGAAACATAGGAAATAAGCTGAATGCATCAGCATGGATTTAGTGCACAAGTCCCAATTCTGAACAAAAAATTTTTTTACCCGAATGTACAATTTATGAACTTTGACTTTTTAACCCGTAATGTATTCTCTCCTCCAAACATTACAGACAAAAGGCTACTTGGATAAGAACAGCATGCCAGGAAGCCTGTAAAGCAGGTATGATTTTTTTTCAATGTTGTTGGACTATCACTCCCATGATTCAGTCTGTTTATGGTTGATGGAATCAGAAGCCAACAATATCTGAACAGTTACAGGTTCCTTGTTTCCTGTTATAAAAATTCATACATCTGTTGAAAAAATTAAAAATGTAGCAGACTTGGGGAGGGCAGGGGAGAAACATACACCAAGGGATTTTCAAATATATAAAATCATTTAGCATGTACTAAAAGTAGCTGTGATTCTGGGAGAGAATTAATTAAATTGGACAAGAAATATTCCTAATAAGTTTACACTATCAGATTGCTTAAATTAGTTCTAGCTTTTAGTTTTGAATAATGACCTTCTGTGAAGGAAGCAGAGAAACAATCATTTATTTAAATGGTAATCATTTGAATTTCTGTAACTGCTTTCTAAGAAGAATGACCACGTTCCAGCAATCATACAGCCAATAAATCTGAAGTTTATCTGATATAGCAGTTTGCCATGGTGGTGCAAAACCAATTTCGTGTCATTATTGTCAAGGACAGGCTGCTTTTGTATGTGAGTGTGTGTGAGTGCACGCGAGTGCAAACACAGAGGTAAGTACTGTATGCTGCATAAGAGCTGAGTTTCTCCTCAGTGCCAGAGTGTTTATTAACTAAATAATGCATAATTACTGAAATTCTCATAATTAAACAGGCTGGGTTTTTAACACACACACACAAAAAGTAGTAAAAGAAACCAGACTTTGGACTAAAGTTATTTTTACACAAAAACATAGATACTGCTGAATGATCCTTAGAAGCAGAGAAACAGCATTTTCAAAATATTTGAAGGGCGTACAGTTCAGAAATCATTTTTCGTGTTGCCCTAGGATAGGTTTGGAAATTAAATTTCTTTCTTTATATGAAGTATACTAAAACTGAGTGTAGCCAAGCTCCTGCTCCTGCTGATTACTAATTTGTGCAATAGCTAAATCCCTACTATATTGGTAGGGATACTATACTTAGCAAAACCAAGATGTAATACTCAGAAAATGGAAATTAACATACCTTTAAAAGACAACAAATAACAGGACGCTACACTGTCTGCATAAAACAAAACTGAATGCTTGTTTATATCAATTTTGGTGATACAGTGGGCCAATAACATACATGTAAACATGTATGTGGAATCACCATTCATTGTCTTTTAGTCTGTCTGCCTGTCTTTTTCTTTCACATATGCAAGAAATCTTTTGTCTCTTTCAGAAGCAAATCTCAGTAAGATCCAGAAGCAAAAATAATCAAAATGGCTAGGAAACCTTCATCAAAAACTAGATGGCTAGGCTATCACTACTGAAAAATATATATTATTATTGAACATTCCCACAATACCATTTAAATCAGGATTTTAAATTTCCCAAGGACAGCACTATCTAGAGAAATGAAAGAACCTGAACTCAGATCAGGAACTTCAGTGCCATGTCATAATCCAGCAGAAAGTTCTGTCAAAAACAGAACACTCAAAACAGGCTTAATATTTCTCAATTATATTCCCCCTATAACCATTCGTTCTTGGAAGTGTTAGAAGTAAAGTCTTCATCCTGGTTCATCCAAGCCGGGAATAAATAAGCAAACATGGCGACTGCTTTGGGAAGAAGGTTACAGTTTATTGCAGAAAGATGGTTCTTCAGGAAAGTGCAGAGGAGAGAGAAGGGCTGAGCACATGGGGCAGTAGGCTTTTATACCCCCTCTAGCCTTGTTTGGAATAGTTTCCTGTTCCTGTGGCATGAACCTTGAGGCTGTTTCTGAGTGTTTGTCTAGGCCTTGATATCTGTGGTTTAATTCTATTATCATATCCTGCTTCCCAGGTGATGGGGCTAATGACTCCTAGAGTTTGGGTGGGGTATGCAGATCTTCTCTTTGTCTTCTTGATTGCTCTGGCTTCAACTTTCTGATGGTTTTACATCTGCATTTGTATAGGGCTAAAGTCTTGCTTGGGGCAGAGAGATAGATTTGGGGCTAGGTTTGGTTTTAAAAAGTCTTTTTGAGGAAAAATATATTTTTCTGCCCTTTTTAATATTTCTTTCTCTGGGCTAACTTCCATCAGAAGAAAATGAATACTGAATGACCATGGCAAACATTTACTAGGCCACCATAATACACAACATACCTTGCCAGTATTCCAAATTAGTGGTGCTAAACTAATATTTAATGGAAGGAAAGAAAGGGCAATGATTGCATAACAGAAAACAGTATTTTGCCTCAGTAGTGGGAAAAAATACTGAAAAGAGTATCTTGTCTCAGTAGTGGAAAAAAATTACACAAATATTTGACAATGCACAGCTTGTGGCATTTGCAAAAATGGCTCTATTCACTTCTTGGAATTTACTGGAAAAATGCTTTATGCTTTAATTCAAGTATAAAAGAGCAAATAAATTGGAGATGGTGTGGAGATGGTAGTTTGGAAATAAGGAACATGATTTTGCTATCTGTATGTCATGCCTGCCATTATAGATGCTCTTCCATTAAGGAAGCCTGAAATATTTCACTTCTAAACATCAGGGAATGATGAATCAGGGTGCTTTCACTAACATCAAACCAGGGAAAGCACATATGGCTTTGTGGGCAAGAGGAAGCAACAAGGAGCAGAGGTGTGATTTGTGCATCTGGAGTGTAATCTCTACACAGGGAATTCACATGACTTCTCCGCAGTAAGACGACTGGCGCCTTGCACAGAGACACCTCATATCTCTCAACAAGTTTCTTCTTAAGGTGTTAAGATAAATTCCAAAAAGCTGTTACCAGTCATCCGGCTTCCTGTTAATACCTGAAGCTACTCAAGATAAACTCCTGAATTCAGATCTCCCTCGTTGCTACCAAATAAAGACATTATGGCAATTTTTCTATAAAAAATAGTTTATTCATTTATCACTAAATCAAAATTGTCCATACCTTACTTATCCACCCCGAACACATACAGCAGCAAGGTAACGTAACTTGAAAGCAGTCATATCTCCAATGAGTACCAATTATTACAACTAAACTGTTTTATCTGAAAACAGTTGCCCATCCCTGGTGCAGAGGGAGGATCTAGGCAAGGTCTCGTATGGTTAAGACCAAGATTCAGTTGTATACAAACAGATAGTTCTTGCTTACCAACCACAATTGGGACTGACAATTCGGTTGCCAAACACCAAAATTGCTAAGATAAAATTATATTACCAGGCTGGACTTATATCACTTCTGCTTCCATCATTAAGCAAATCACAGCAGTCATTAAGTGAGACCTCAAGTGACCGTGACTTGAGATTTCTCTTCCCTGTTCTCCATTAAATTTGCTTGTTATGAAAGTTATGGCTGTGGGACAATGCAATAGTCATAAATATGCATCAATTGTAAGACATCCATTTCATATGACTACAGGGCATATGACAGCTGTAAATATGAGGATTGGGTCACAAAGCTGGGTTTTTCTTTTTCAACCCTTATAACCTTGAAGGGTCACTAAACACGATAGTGAGAATTACCTGCAATTCCCTATCTTTTTTTTCTTCTTCTATCCAATTGTGTCCTATTTTCAGACACTGCCTGGGCAAGTCCTTGCTGTTTTCTTGGCAAAGGTTTTCAGAAGTGGTTTGCTACTGGTATTTGCCTCCTTCCTAGACTTGAGAAAGTGACTGACCCAAGTTCACCCAACTGCCTTTGTGCCAAAGATGGGATTAGAACTCATGGTCTTGGCCTGTCAGTTTCTAGCCTGATAACTTAACCACTATACCAAACTGGCTCTATCATTTTTTCTTCATGATCCAAATTACTGTATTTCTTTTTACCAAGGTTAGCACTTGTCTCTCTCTGCTTAAGCAGAGGGGTGTACCAACAATAGGCAACTTATTCTTGATATATGTATGTGTGACCTTGGGCCAGTCACACTATCTCAACCCAATTTATCTCACAGGATTGTTGTGGGGAAAATAGGAGAAGGAAGATGCAGTTGGATATGTTCACTACCTTGAATTATTTATAAAAACAATAGATGAGATACAAATAAATAAGATGTTTGAATATTACATACCAGTATGATGTATTTAACTAAAAGTTGAAACATAACATATATCCCATGCAAATTATGTTGCATATTTGTTGAAGATAAATGTACAAATTATTTCAACACAATATCCTCTCAAAGTTCATTGGTGGTATCCACATTTGATGCAGGGCAAACACAATTTAAAACAGTGCCACTAGATTGAAAACTATTAGCAGTTGCATATCGTTTTAGTCCAGATTTAGTAAGCCTTAGTTTAAAAGTCTTTTCATGGATTGTAGTAAATTTTGAAAGTCTCAAAAACTGAACAGTGCTGCCTAACAAAAACGGTTTGGACTATATAATATTAGATGTATATGTAACATATTTTCATTTATAGTCTTTCCATTTATTCAACTTTATATTCTCGGAAAGTTCAATCTCCCAATAAATTTACATTTTGGGAAATGTGTTGAAATACACATTTTTACGAAAGATATATTGTAATAAAGCTGCTCCCTTACCAAATGTGTTTTAGATTGCATCATAATCAAACTTAATTTTTTTTTACTTAAAATGAAGTTCCGCTGAGTTCAACAGACTTAATGTGGAGTTTATTATCTAGAGACTAAAACGGTGAAAAAATCCTATACAATTGTTTTTCATCAGCAGTCAGGCATAAGAATAGATACAGTGCAGCAAAGAATATAGGAACAACAATTGCAACTTTGGGCTTTCTGTTGGATATGCAATGGATGAAAAATTCCATGCAACGTTAGATAAAAAGTCCTTTTCTTCCTTTTACCAGAACAGTGACTTTCCTTTCCTCCAGATTAGTTGTGAAACGCGTCCACTCAAATACGGGCGCTATCTCGGGAATCTCAGCTCTTGAGCGCAAACCTTTCAGCGGCCTCTCGGCCCCCCTTCTCTTCCTTCGGGCGCCTCATCCCGCTCCCGCCCCCGCCGATCTGCGGATCCTTCCCCATGGCCTCACCCTCCAGGAATGCACACGCTTCTGACTATCACCCAGGATAGGGCCTTTCTCGTCGTCAGACCCACCCGGCGAAGACAAAAATCCTGCAATCAGGAACGGCGGCGGCGGCAGATGAAAGGGCAACGGCGCAGGGAGAGTTTTCGGGGGAAGGGGATGGTGGTGGTGGTGGACGGTCAAGCCTTCAGGTCCGCGGCTTTGTTTTTCCCCCAACCGCCGTGCAACCTGCAAAGGAGGCCTAATTCTTTCCCTTTGCGAGAACCTGGAGGGGACTTCCCAGAAATCTGCGCTCCCCTCCCATTTTTCTCTAAGGCAAGCGTGGAGGGAGCTCTCTCTCTCTCTTCCCCCCCCCCCGCCTGGCAGACAAAACTTGAGCAATATGGGTTTCCATGTCGCCTCCCGCGACGACCCCACCCACCACCACCCCGGCTTTTGCCAGAGCCCAGAAGGCCTCCTCTCCAGTGCAAGCGTAGGAAATTGCTACTCAGGAGATCAAGGCTTCCAGGCATGTGTCCCGCAAACGATCGTTTCCGAAGGGGAGTCGCCTTTTTTTCCTCCCGTCGCTTCTCCCAGCCATTCCAGAGCAAGGCCAGCCCAGCACCGCCCCGGCTCCCGGGCGCTTCTCCCTCCCAGCTGTCTCTTAAACGTTCAGTCGCGGGGGTGATTAGTGGTCACAGCGGGGCGGCCTGAGAAGAAAAGACTCGAAAGGAGCCCTGGTAGCGGTTGCCAGGAAACCGGGGCCTGCGAACGCAGTATTCCGAGAGCTAAGAAGGCAAAACCGAAGCCCCGGCCGAGCGTTTCGCGCGTGCAGGGAGGAAACGAACCCTCGGAAAATTAGCCCGAGGGGCTTCCCCGTAGCTCAGAGGATCTGGGAAGGGGTAGTATAAAGAGGGTTCAAGAGAGAAGCCGGCACTCCCCCCCCCCAGACCTTTGGGACTCAATGAAGCCCCCTTTTTAAGAAGGCCTGATAGGATTGTGCTGGAAAGCGCGGGGTGCTTTACTCAAGATTGTCTAGTCTCCGTTGCAGTAGTAGTTCTTTTCAACATGTGGTTTGTTGCACTGCTGCCCTGTTGCTTCTACCTTTTGAAAGTTCGCACAGATTTGGCCAAATTGGGGCTATCGAATCTGGCTGGAAAATTTCAGATGGCCAAAAAGGGGTCTTCTAGGGATACCCACGATGGAACCTGATTTCCATTTTGGACTTAAAATAAACTACTACATTCTAGAATTCTCTGATACTTTCTCAGATCTGCTGCAGTTCTGCCAAAGTGGAGCCTAGAAGGATTCCAGTATGGTTTTACAATGCATGCTGGAGCTTGGTGTGATGGGTAGTTTCTATCTTGGCCCTGCTAGAATCTCTGCCAAGTTGTCAATGCTGCATTGAGTTCAGAGATCCTCTCATTGTTCCTCACCCCCAATGGAAGGTTTCCTCTCCACCTGAAGTGTCCTAGGAGAACTAACGTAGGACTGAGGCTGAAAGTTGGCTTCCGTCCTCACGCATGGGTTCCTCTTTGTCATAGCTGTAGACTTGTACAACCTTGGGCAGGGTAGGATGAATAATGGCTGTGCTGCTAGCCTTGCTTGAAGCTGCCACAGAACTAGGGCCTACTTCTGTTGTGCACCTACAGTCCTGTTAAGTCTTTAGGAAGAAAAGCACGACTCCATCCTGATCTACTTACCTTTCCCAGAACCACATTTACCCTGTAGGCCATGAACTTGAGACCCTTGCCCAGGCCTAGAGCATACCTCCACATGTTGATCATCTCCAGCACCCAGCATCTCTTAGTTGGCCCTACTGGGTGGGGTTGTCTGATGAAAATTCAATTCATCTCTGCAACCTTCACTCCTGGCAGCCTATTGTGTCTTACTAATGAACAGCCTTTTGTTCTCATAGATATGTTTAGGATTATACTATTAAACTTGCTTTAAAAAAACAAATAAAATTGTGACCACAAAAAAGATTCAAGGTGAGTAAGAATAATCATTTGTGCTAGGTCTACGTATATTCCCATTTTCACAAATTTATGAAGTCTAGCAGAGAATGTTTTGAAAGCTTTATATATCTTCTCAAGTTATTTAATGGATAATATACCCACATATTTCTTACTCCACTTCACATAAATGTATATTTATACAAAAATATATATGTACACATAATGCTAATATAACACTCAGTATTATGTTAGCTAATATAACAGTATGGCTTATATGATTACTTTAATAAATGATTTAGCCATGTAGGAAAATGATTTATACAGTCATTAATCAGTAAAACAAAAAAGAACAGATAGTAGCCATAGCTAAGAGGGTCTTTGCATACCTTCAGGTTGTGCATCAGTTGCGCCCCTTCTTGAAGCAGGAGGTTCCACACATTGTTACTCATGCCCTTTTAATTTCCTTTTGGGCTACTGCAACACACTCTACATGGGGCTGCCCTTGAGGAGCATCAACTTCAGCTGACAGAATGCAGTGAACAAGTTATAATGTTGTTTATTTGGCACATGTAACATCATTTCTTCATTGCATTGATTGCCAGTATGTTTCTAGGTGCAACTCAAGGTGTTGTCATCTTTAAAGCTCTTCGTGGCTTGGGTCTGGTTATTTGAGGAGCCATCTTCATCCAGTTGCTTCTACCTGTCCAATCTGGTAATTATGGGTTCTGTCTGCCAAGGAATTTTGGCAGGTGAGAACCAGGAGACATGGCTTTTCTGCTGGAGTAGCCCCTGACCTCTGGACATTCTCCCTGCAAAGGTTAGGATGACCCCAACCCTGCTGGTCTTTTGGAAGGCCTTGAAGATATTGCCACATGCCTGGGCCAAGGATCCAAATGGCCTTGTTTCCTAGTTATTTTGACACTGGCAGATTATATCATCTCTTGCTTGCTATGTGTATTTTTTTTTTAGTATTATGTTCTTGCTTTTAATTATGTTTATGATTGTTCACTGCCCAGAGTCCCTGGTTTGAGATGGGCAGCTATACAAACTATACCCTTATAAATAAATAAATAGCCTTGCAAATAACCATTGTTATCAACCATTATCAGTAGGATGGTGCCTTGATGAGTTTTCAACCACCTTATTGCTGACATAGCAGACTCTTTTAAAGATTGCCAGAAAAATGAATTTTGCAAATTATGAATAAAAAACATGGTATTTAAAAGCAATCCATGCAACTATTAGATTGCCTAACTTTAATAAAATTTACTTTTTTCACAAGCAACTCCATTAATGGTAAGCAGCATTGGGTATTTGGAGCTGCAAATTTATTTCTCCAATGTTGAAGGACTAGTCTCCTTAACAAAGAAAAAGACATTATCCAGCCCTGTTTCTCTGTAATAGATGCGTACATCCAAAGAATTCAGAGGTGCAAAAATATTAAACCATTCCTGAAATTTAATTAATATGTGTAATTACATGTTCCCAGAACACTCATTTTAGAACATCATAAAACCATGTTTTGATGACACACTATTTTGATTGCATCTAACATAACACAGTGATTTACAATTTTATTTTCTAAAGAAATACAGTAGAGTCCAATACGTCCAATACGTCTGAAATATCTTTTCATTGAGTAAGTTGCAGTTTATTGGAACATTACATATTTCAAGATAACTTCCCATTGACAAAATAGGAATTTTAAATTCCTTGTTCCTTGCAAAAAATTTAAAGATAAGGAAGTTTTTAAAATGAGCAGGTAAAATTGTTTATCAGTAAGAAGTAGAAAGACTAAAAGTGGGATTTTTAAAAATCTTAATAAGATTTAGTGATTACTTCTATTTATTTAGGTGTCCCTGAAGCTGAAAATGTCACTTTTTCCAAACTGAGATGCCAATAAAATGTAGCTGTAACTATTGCTTAAGGGTTGCAACAGACAAATGATATTTATCCTTTAACACCAGAAATGTTACATTTGTTTATTAAAGACATTTATAAGTTACATTTTGGCTTTCAAAATGGTTCACAAAGTACAATATAAAAGTACAGTACCCTGTTATCAACTAGGATACGTAATCCTACACTTTCACCATATATGGTATATGATCTAGTAAAATGTGAACATGGGAGATGGGATAGATTTAGGGAAAACACAGAACTATCTCAGGGTCAGGTCAGATTTATTGATCCACACCCAAATTCATGGCTTTTCAGTCTCTACTTACAGGAATGCAAATACTTCAGTACATCCCATTTTGAAGCTCTAGTTATTTTCAAATGCTCAGCTTAAAAAAGCTGTCTGCTTTGGAGACCAGATCACCTTTTTGAGGGCTTGTTCGTTTTGTACAGTTTCTAGTGCTGCTTTACTTTGTCGCATGAAAGGCACTACAAATTCCAGCTGAAAGTAGCCCGCTGTATTACTTTATATATGGCAGCAGGGGACAAGTTTTAGAAGATTGACGTTCAAGTGTGCTTGACAGGCTACATGGGCTTTGGCAGAGAAGACACGTGTATAAGGAAAAGCAGAGCATTTGCCTACCCCAGAGCAAGAATCATATTTGTTCTCCTGACTGAGGGAAGTTAGCCCCCCCCCCAGAAGGAAATATTAAAAAGGAAAATATATTTTTCCCCAAAAGGATTTTTTGAAAAACAGAAACCAAACCTGGCCCCAAATTTCTTTGTCCCAAGCAAGAGGTACATACAAATGCAAATGTAAAACCATCAGGAAGGTTGGAGCCAGGGAACTCAAGACAAAGAAACTCTTAAGAGTCATTAGCCCAGCCCCAGGGAAGCAGGAGATGACTTTTGGGATATAATAGGACTAACCCATTACCATCAAGTATACCATAGAGGCACACCAAAACTCAGGTCAGAATACATGACACAGGAAATAGTCTCAAAGTTCATGCCACAGGAACAGGAAACTATTCCAAACAAAAGTCTAGAGGGGATATAAAAACCTACAACACCATGTGCTCACCGCTTCTCTCTCTGCACTTTCCTGAAGAACCATCTCTCTGTAATAAACTGTAACCTTTTTCCCAAAGCAGTCGCCATGTTTGCTTATTTATTCCCGGCTTGGATGAACCAGGAGGAAGACATTACTTCTAACATGACAATTAGCTATGAAAGCTAGATTTGGAGGACATGTTCCAGCCCAGAGAATATCAACACTAATGCTTATAAAGAGGGGAACAGAATCACAGCAGGCCAAAATAACAGCTGAACAACGTGTGTATTGTACAGTTGTTCTAACAGTATAAATGGGTGATTGTTAATTTCAATAGCAGCTACCTGTTTTGTTTCCATTACAATCCACCTTCAATCCACCTCTAATCTAGCATCACGTTTCTCAACCTCAGAAACTTTTAAGATTTATGGATTTCAACTTCCAGAATTCTCCATGACCATGAGCAGAATTATCCTGAACCTTAGACATATTCATTGCATGATCTGTTGGTTAAGGGGCTAGGTCTCAGTTGCTACAAGGGTCATCATACAGGGGTCATCATAAACTGCTTAGGGGTCAGTCCTCTGTTAAAGCATCACACAAGTAAATTCAGACAACTTTTAAGAACTCATTTGAACAACATCTTCATTTTTAAAAAAAGCAGACAAAAAAGCAAGCAGCACTTAAATTGATCATCTCTTTCTTGAAGTATCTAATAATTGTAATTACCTCCAGAACTTTTTCCATTTTAATTGATCAGAATATTTTCACCTTGGATTTCCCCCCCCCCCCCATTAGCTATATGCTAACTATAGCTACAGCACTATCATCATGGCCATGGATATGGCTTTATTTTGTAGACAATGGGCATAGCCACACTGCCTCTTAAGTTATTCCTATCTTCTGCTCATGACAACGTTATTTTAAACTGGCTTTAAAGAATCCTGTCCAGATTGAGACCCTTTGGCATTAGCTTGCAAGGTATTCAGTCTGGATTTGACAACATCCAAATTAATAAATAAATCAACCTAGATAACTCCTGGCAGATTCAGAAGGGTGATGAGCATTTATCTGCTCAAAAAAACTCAAGGGTTCTTGCTCTGAGGTAGTCCTATCAAGTCATTGTGCTGTTTCTCCCATTCAAGGCTGTAGGATAGAAGGCAACATCAGCCTAGGAGCTGAGGTGAGAATTCCCACCAGTGGGAATCCTAGTTTTCCAGAAGCTCTGCTGTTTTTCAACAATTCACATGAAAATATCATTTTTTCCCCCTGCAGCTGAATGGGAAATAAATTAGCTTAGCTGCCCAACAAACATAATACTGTGGAAACAGAAGAGCAGAGTTAATTCTGGAGCAACACAAAGGGAGGCATTCACTGGCTGCAGATCATATAAAATGCTTCAATAGTAATAATGAAGAAGAGGAGAGGCAATGGGATGTCAGGAGTTGTAAGAGTTGGAGGATAATGTTACTTTTTGATTGGAGGGAGGAATTTGCAGGGCAACAGTCTTGAAATTTGATCCTGATCCTTTCAAAAATCATTCATTTTCTTTCTTTCTTCCCAACATTCCCTCCGCTGTAGTTTAAACAATTTCCTTTGCTGCCATGGCAACATGAAAACAACCTCAGAGCACAATGAAAAGGATGGCAGTCTTTTCATGAATCCTGGGACTAACCAGAATAGAATAATAATAATAATAATTAAAAAAACCAGGAAGAATACTAGAAAAGTAACCTCAAGGGGAGATAATAATATCAGATTAAGCTTTCCAATAGACTGCTCTACTTTTCTAGTTCTAGTTTAATACAAAACTACTTTATGGATTAATGTTGCTGTTATGAAATTGAGCTATACTTAATAACATTGTTAAGTAAGATGAGAATGTTCTATAATGAAATATAACTCTGCTTTTAGAAGCTACGGGAAGACTCCTGAAGCGGCACTTCATTCATCTTAAAAATGTCCAGTCTGTCTCTCTTAAGTCGTGGCACTGGGCAGGTGATCAAAAAGAAACAGGAGAAGCTGAAAGTGCATTTTGATCCTCAGGTGAGTTGAGGTTTTAATACAAAAAATGAGTTGCTAATACGAATCAGCTTATGCTTCCCCATATAACAGTGAGTGTGTTGAGTCTCTGATCATCTTGTGCAGAGTCTTAGGATAAATATTAAACAAGAATAACATTCTTGACTTTTGAAAATAATTCCAAAATGAAAGAAAGACTATGTTTTCTTGGTTTTGTTTTGACAAAGAGATGGGATGCCTTTTTCTTTTGCCTGGATAGTATTTCAGCACTGGGGATCTTGTGAAATTATCTTCTTCTGTTTTAAAAGTAACAGTAGCTTTTGCATGCCAGAACTGCAGTGATTTCAGAATGAGGGACTTTGGTGGTGCTCAGTTTAAGTCTTGGCTAGAGAGTTTTGTTTTCTTGGCAATTAAGGATTTTAAGATGCCTCTTTTGCACCAATTGAGGCAACAGTGCAAAGTATGGTGTTGTATCTGAACTATGGAGAGACCACGTTGATTCTGAAGATTTGGTAGATCAACAAGGGGATAAGATGATAGCTAATATAATAATTTAGCTCATTGTAGTAACAACTGTAATAATATCTGAGTGTAACGTATAGAAGTTTGCCAAAGAGAGACCTAACCTAGAATTAAGAAGAAATTTCTTATCAGAAAACAATCAGTAAAACAGCTTGTCTCCAGAAGCTGTGGGTGCTCCAGCCCTAGAAATGTTTAAGAAGAAATTAGAAAGCCATTTGTCCAGAATGGTAGAAGAATTGGACTAGAAGACCTCCAAAATCCCTTCCAACTTGGTTATTTTGTATTCTACTCCTATTAAGTTAGGTAGTTTCCTCACTATTGCCCAGTCTTCCACATTCAATAAGATAAATGAATATTGGGGGGGGGGGTGTTACAATAGGATCAAAGACCTTGCTAAAATATCAGAAGAGTTGCAATGCTTTAGCTGCAGTTCTGCTGAAAATAGATTTTTAGAATGTTCTGTTTTCTTACTAGCCTATTTGTTCTAGAAGAGAAATCCGTACAGAGCCAATATGAAATAATTGCATCCTAGATTTTTTTTATTTTGTTGTTGATGTTGTTTGTAGAATTCCTTGAAAGAAATTCAGAGACGAGGTTCGGAGTAGAAGAATAAAGTTTCTTTTATTATCAAAAATCAAGAAAAGACGGTTTGCAAAGCGTGGTGGAACTTAACCCGTACTCACAAGAGTCGCAGGGAAAAGCCACACCTCCTACAGAAGCGCAACAGCAGTTATACTCCTCCCTATCTCCTCCTATACCTACGTCAGCTATTCCTGACGTGGCAGGTTACAAACCTATCAGACGACACAATTATCCTACCTTACCTCCTACCTTACCATATATGGGTATTCTTTTGTTCTCTACATGTGGACATTTCATACCTAGTTCCAGGCACGTACTCAGGTTTTCCCGCACATGCTCAGTGAGCCTGTTGCTGGGTAGAAAATTTTAAACTTTTCTAGAACCTTCCCATTCAATTCCCCCATTTCTTATTTGGTCACTAGTTTAATATTTTCTTTTATTTCATTTAACCTACTAGTTTCTTCTTTGGTAGTTTTCATTGGATGTGAAGTATTCATATTTTCCAACAACTGGATTTGGTCCTCAATTTCTTTTAATACCATTATGGACTTAGCATTTTGTTGGGCTTGTAATATGCCGTGGACTGAACTGTTTACTAGGTTCTTTATTACTGGAACCAGACAAGGTAACATCATTATTCCAATGAATATAATACATACCATAAACAGAGCCTGTTTCCAATTTCTGAATATTCCTCCCAAGAACCCTTCATCATCCAATATCCCTGTCCAAGTTTGTACAGGTACATGTGCAATTCTAACCATGTCTTTCGTTATCTGGTTAATTACCATGCCTGAATCGTCAATTTGTATACAGCAATTTGTTAAATTAAATTTTCCACAGACACCTCCTTCCTTAGCCAACAAATAATCTAAAGCCAAGCGGTTTTGCATAATATATGTTCTGGACAAAACACTTTCTTTAGCCAACTTAGTTAAAGCCTCAGCTGTTCTATTGGTTATAATTTCTACTACTGCTTGTAATCGGATAATTCTGTTTAACATATAAATTGGGGTCCTATACCCCCAACTTCCATCTTGGGCCCATGTAGCTGGATCATAATAAGCAATTATTCGTTCGGGTGGCCATTCATCATCTTTCCAATTCCCAATTTTTAACCCTTCTCCCACTTTAGCCACAGACCGCCTTACCAAGTTTCCCACATGTTCATAGGCAGGGACACCCAATAATTGTCTTCTTTGTAATGGCAAGAGGAAGAAAGAGGGTTGTATAGCACCCAGAATACAAGACCCAAACCATCCAGCAGGGAGAATATTATATGCAAATGCTCCGCAGATCCAATATAACCCATCAGGAGTGGTCCAGAGGAGGGTATCGTTTTCAGGATCTTTTAGGAAGGCAGCTCGGGAATTAAAGATAAAGAGTTGTTAGGGACACTTTGATTCGTTTGTGATATCCAAGTATTGTTTTCCCAGGTGTTCAAACAGCGCATGAACCCCATAGGTTTAGTTCTCCCACTACGGTTACTCCTCGAGTAACATATATTGCCCACCAGGTTAATGGACATCCTCCAAGTTTCATTATAGGTGTTCTGGTAAGTGAAATTTCCTTTCCATTTCTCAATTTCAGTATAATTAGCTTCTCTAGCATGCCATGGCCATTCATCTCCCATATTGGTTCCCCCACACACGAAGCAATTTTTCAGCATTAACTTCTGAGCAACCTCTTGGGCTAAAGCGATAAACATATTTTTAGCCTTTGGTGGAACAGGGAGACTATTAAGTTTTGCAATCTCTTCCTGATATTCCCAATATACCTTTACTGGCTCTGAAGTTAACTTTGTTGAACTCACTTTTACTATAATATACCCATATGGATCTTTTCCTCTTCCATTTATACCAATACCAAAATAGTAAAAATTAGTAGAGGGGGTTTCAGATGCCTTGATTTGTAAGCAAATCCGTGTACACTGTTCTGGTTTACAATCTGTTGATACTGAGGCCATAGACAAGTTGAACCCCTGGGGTCCTTTCCTCCATTCCCAAGGGGTCTTAGTGGTATACCAATAAGTGTGACTTGGAGCAAAAGCCACCTGGCCTGTACTCGCAGCGGGCATGGCAACTTGGAATAAATATTTTTCTTCCCTCATATAATCTTTTTCCCACTCAAAGTTACCACACTTCATTCCTTGTCTATTATCATGTCCTTGTCCTATCCTTATAGCTTTACAAGTGTCAAAACACACGGACAGCTTGGTATTTCCCCTTGTGGTATTGTGGGCAACGTATCCTCCCTTAGTTTGGGCTATAGCAAATAACCCTTCTGTTCCAGTAACTCCCCCTTTATATCCATATACATAAATGCTAGCAGTAATTGGACCTACTGCTTTTGGTTCATAGCACTGCATCCCTTGGGCTGTATAACACCTAAAATATTGAGTTTGATTACATACACAAGGTTGCACTTTAGTAGCATTACATTCTGGTTTTAGAGTGTGATATAATAAGGTACTAGTAACTATATTCCCTTGCTTGGTCTTTTTAATACATTCTGTGCACTCTTGGCAGGGTCCGAACTTCGTTGTGGTCTGTTTTGTAGTAACAGTAGTTCTCATCTTTCTAACAGGAGGGGATAAGGAATGGACAGGCTGATGAGTCTGAACAAGTTCTTCCCATAATACTTCACACAGCCCTTCCCATTCAGGTTGTAAATACTGACTCCTAGTATTGTTACATAGAAAGTAGAGATAATCAGTGCTTTCCCCTTCTGTGCCACAACCACTGTACCACAAGGCCTTCCCTATCCAATGGCACCTTGGGTCTCCCCTGGTTGCATTTTCACACATCTGGGTAATTCCACTCATCCACTCTCTACTTTGATTTTTACAAGTCCAAGCTGGATCTCTCTGGGTTTGCCTTGGTGTTACTTCCAGAGTCAGATTACATCCATATTGAGTAGTTTTCCAGTATTGGAACTCTCCCTTTTGATGTCCCCCACCTTTTAGACAGATAATAGTACTAGTTGCTCTCTTTTCTCTCCGCAGAAAGTGTCTCCTCATAGCCGAAGCTGTCCATATCCACAAGGGAATAGGAGGAAATTCAAAGGAGTCTGGAGAAGCCACAAAAGAGTGACTAGTCAAATAAGTTTTCCCTTCCCACATGGTACAGGTATATTTACCTATAGTCTCCCTGGTTACTTGTAAATATAGAGTACTTTGACACTTACCCCCTTTATTTTGAGTTACCCAGCTTTTCTCCTGACCTACTTGCTGCCAGTTTGGTTGCAACTTAGATTCACACCACCAAATTTTGGGTTCAAAGATCCAGTTCATGGGACAGTGTTCACTCTCTTTGTCATTATAACACCGAATTTGTGTCCAAGTTCCATTATGTTCAAAGATTCTAGGCGGCTCAATCCATAATTTTCCCCCAATCGCCACTATTGTCATATTCAAAAGGATATAAGTCATTGTCTTTTTAACACCAGTTTCAATGGTTCTTTTTGAAATGCTTTCCATGTTTCCGACTCCTCAAGATTAGCCTTCTTTACTCGGGTATAATGAGTCCAACCCTTTTCTTGTGTTCGAATGGCAGTGTCTGTGGTCAATAACACCAAGAACGGTCCATCCCACTTTGGTTTGAGGGAATCATCTTTCCACGTCTTTATCCACACTTGGTCTCCGACTTCTATGGAGTGGACTTTGAAGCTTAGAGGAGGAGTTTGTATCAAATAGCCAGTTTTTCTGAAAGAATCAAAAGTCTGGGACAGTATTTGCAAGTATTGAATCAGTCCCTTATCTTTACTAGGTAGATTCCCCATTTGTATACCAGCATTCCTTAGTGGCATGCCAAATAACATCTCATAAGGTGAAATCCCAACATCCCTCCTAGGTTGTGTTCTTATTCTAAACAGGGCTATAGGCAAAGTTTTCATCCAATTCATTCCTGTTTCCAAATATAATTTCGTTAACATAGTTTTAATCCTTCCATTCATATTTTCCACTTTTCCACTAGAGGGCGGGCACCATGGGCTGTGCAAATCCCATTTTATTCCCAACACATTAGCTATCCCTTGAGTGATTTTTCCGGTGAAATGTTTTCCCTGATCACTATCAATTCTTTGAACAATCCCATATCTTGGTATAATGTGTTCTAACAACAATCTGCTCACAGTTCTAGTAGTTTCATCAAAACAAGGGTAAGCTTCCACCCACCCCGTTAGGTGATCTACTATTACCAACAAATATTTATACCGTCCCACTTGTGGCATTTCAGTGAAATCTATTTGTATGTTTTGGAAAGGGTAGAGGGCCAAAGGCCTTCCTCCCTTTTGTTTTTCTCTCAATTGGTTTCTATTTACTCTTTGACAAATTATACATTTTTGGGTTACTTGTTGCGCTGCAGTGTAAACCTTCACTCCTGCATATCTTTTTAGCACCTCATCAATCAAAGCTTGAGTTCCCCAATGACTCCCCTCATGCAGTCTTTCAAAGATTTGTCTCATGAGGGGATAATTAAGAATTTGTCTTCCATCTGGTAACCACCACTTTCCTTCTTTATCCTTGATTCCTCCTATCTTCTTAATTTTGTCTTCTTCCTTTTCATTAAAGGTTGGGATTTCTTTTATTTTAGCTACATGAGGAATCATAAGCTTGATTTGTTCAATAATTTCACTCATGCCAGCCTCTTTAGCTTCTTGATCTGCCAATCTATTCCCCTTTTTCTCAATTTCTTCCCCTTTTTGATGTGCTCTCAAATGTACTACAGCAATTCTATGTGGCAATACAAGGGCCGATAACACCTCCTCCACTAGTTGTTGGTGTATCAGATCTTTCCCCTGACTTGTCACATACCCCCTTTCTTTCCAAATTTTTCCAAAAGTTTGCACCACTCCAAAGGCATACTTAGAGTCGGTGTAAATTGTTAAATTCAATTTCTCTCCCAATATTAAAGCTCTTTTTAGAGCATATAATTCGGCTGCCTGTGCAGACCAATGATTTGGCAATCTACCCCCCTCCAAAAGGGCCCACGTTCCTTCTTGTATGATGGCATATCCATTTTGTCTTTTTCCCTCTACTACTCGTGAAGAACCATCAATATACCATCTTTCCCCTTCTGTTAGGGGAATATCTTGCAGGTCTGGTCTGATCTTCGTTTCTAAGTCCACTATTTCACTACACCAATGTTCAATTTCATCATTTTCAAATGAGCTAGTTTTATTTAGGAATTGTGCCGGATTCAAGGCTGAATCAGTGGTCAGAACTAGGTCAGCATGGTCTAACAGCATCCCTTCATATTTCAACAACCTTGAGTCAGTTAGCCATCTCCCTGCCTTTTGTTTCAGTAGAGTTCTTACTTGATGAGGACTACTAACAATTAGTGCCCCTCCCATTGTGATTTTCTCACTCTTTTTCACCAACAAGGCCACTGCTGCTATTGCTTGAATACAAGTAGGCCATCCCTGGGCCACTGAGTCGAGGTTTTCTGACAAATATGCCACTGGTTTCTTTTGCCCCGCCCAATTTTGCGTCAAAATTCCTAGAGCCACTCCTCCTTCTACTGAAACAAAGAGGTGGAAGGGCTTATCTAAATTGGGAAGACTAAGAACAGGAGCACTAACCAACAAGTGTTTTAGTTTTTGGAAGTCTTCATCAAGTTCCTTAGTCCACCCAATTTTGAATGGTTTAGTTTGGATCAATTGTTCATATAACTTCTTTGTCCATTTGGCATAATCTTCTATCCACAATCTACAATATCCAATTAACCCTAAGAATTTCCTTAATTCTTTTTGCGTTTTGGGTCTCGATTGTTCCACAATCCCTTGAATTCTTTCAGCACTGATTCTTCTAGAACCTTGACTGATCAAATGTCCTAAATACTTTACCTCCTGTTCCACAAATTGAAGTTTTCCCTTGCTCACTCTCAGGCCTTGTTGGGCTAGAAAGTTTAGCAAGGCAATTGTTCCCTCCTCAGTGTCTGTTTTCTTTTTGCCTGATATTAATAAATCATCTACATACTGAATCATTTTTACGCCTTTTGGCAATTTGAATTTCTCCAAAGTTTGCTCCAACACCTGTCCAAATAAATTTGGGGATTCTGTAAATCCTTGGGGTAATACAGTCCACTGGTATTGTTGTTTTCTTCCAGTGAAAGGATTCTCCCATTCAAACGCGAATAATGCTCTACTGTCTTTGTCCAAAGGACAAGACCAAAAGGCATCCTTCAAATCTACCACACTGAACCATTTGTGTTCTACAGGTATTTTACCCAGAATGGTATAAGGGTTTGGAACCACTGGATGTCTGGTCTCTACTATAAAATTTAAGAGCCTCAAATCCTGTACAATTCTGTAAGTACCATCAGGTTTTCTCACAGGTAGGATGGGGGTATTATAGGGTGACATAGTTCCCTCCAATAACCCATCCTTCACTAACTGGTCTATGATTGGTTGAAGACCTTTTCTTCCCTCCATTGAAATGTTATATTGTTTTTGGCTTACTACCTCACTTTGGGGCTTCAGTTTTATTTTCAGAGGCTCTATTTCCAATCCACCTCTATTGCCTGGTTGTACCCAAACTAAGGGGTCAATTTTCTGTTCCTTCTCTTCTGTTAGAACATATGCTGTTTCGTTTTTATCAAAACTTATTGTAAGCCCCAGTGCAGACATCAAATCTCTTCCCATAATATTAATTCCTGCTTCAGGTACATATAACAACTTCAGGGTCCGAATTTCATTTACCCCATATTTTATTTTTATTGGTTCCAATTGTTTTACATCAAAAGCCTCCCCTTTTACCCCACTTACTTTAATTTTTGTCTGTTTGTCAAATTTTCCTTCCCTTGGCATCACACACACAGAAGTGCGAGATGCTCCAGTATCCACCAAAAAGGTGTATTCCTGGGTTCCCACCTCCAAATTTATCAAGGGCTCCCGGCGGGAACTCCTAATCAGGGGCCCCTGACTTCCCTAGTAGATGTCTTCATCCTCTTCCATCATCCTATTGATTTGCTCTTCTGAGGCCAGAGTGGGGCATTCTCTTTTGAAATGTCCCATCTTCCCACAGTGAAAGCAAGTTCCTCTCTCTCTTACCATTCTTCCTCTGTTCATTCCGCCCCTGCTTCTCATTCCTGGTCTTCCCCTAAACTCACTTCCTCTCCCTCTTCCTCGTTCCCAGCCTCGCCCTCTTCCTCTCTCTGGCTGAGCTTGCATCACTTCCTTCACCGCAATCGCCATCATCCTGCTTGTCCTTTGACCATCTCTTTTCACTTTCTCTTCCTCTCTATTCACATATATCTTCTGGGCTTCTCTTAACAATACTTCCAGGGACTCTGCAGTCCAATTCTCCCTCTTCTGCAATTTCTTGGCGATGTCTGGCCACGCCTTAGTCACAAACTGAATCTTAACAAGTTGGACATTTAAGGCATCGTCAGGATCCGCCCCTGCGTACTTCCGCAGTCCGTCTTTAAGACGCTGCAAAAAGGTGGCGGGAGCTTCCTCTTTTCCTTGTTCTATATTTATTGCACGTGCCATATTCTGTGTTTTAGGAATAGCCTCTTTCATCCCTTTTATTATTATTGATCTTAAATCCTGCATATTTTTCCTTCCTCTTTCCTCGTTATTATTCCAATCTGGTCTCACCAAAGGATATTTAACAGCCCCCGCATCCTGATTCCCACCAGCTACTATTGGATTCTCTCTTTCCCATACCGCCATAGCAGCTACTCTAATTAAATTTCTTTCTTCTGGGCTGAATAAAATTCCCATTATATTTTGTATTTCATCCCAAGTGTAAATATTAGGGCCTAACAAAGAATCCAATTGTTCACTAGCCCCCAGAGGATCTTCTATAAAACTTTTCATCTCTTTCTTAAAGGCCCTTACTTCTGAAGCCTTAAGTGGTTCTTGAACATATGTTATTATCGGAGCTCCCTGAGCATTGACTCCATTTGGAGTTTCCCTCAGGGGAAACTGCCGAACTCTCTCCCTCTCTTCCAACTCTGCTGCCAAATTCTTTTTCACTTCCTCACCCTTATTCCCTATTTCAGAAGAGAAATGGGGTGTTAGTACAGGAATGGGTGGTGTAGGGTATTGGGGGGTCCGATATGGATCCCGACTTTCTGGACTCAAGACAGGCATAGAGGGACTTGACCATTGTTCTGGGGTTGACTGACTCACTCCCTCTGGTAATTCTGGATATAATGGTGGTGTTAATACATTTACTGGATGAGGAGGGTTTTGGATATGATTAGGATTATAAGGGGGTGGAATACTCTTTAAGAGATCCCTCCCCTTTTCTTGTTCTTCTTCTTCTTCATCTGTTTTTGCCACGAGAATGTGCTCATTTGAGTTCCAAAGATCTGGCACCCACATTAGCGCATAATCTAATTCATTATCTAAACTCTTACATTTCTTTTTCTTCACATAGTTATATAAATTGTGACACTGAAAATAATCTGTGGAGCCATTCCTTGGCCACTCCACATTATCGTCCTCCCACCAAACAAAACAACATAAATTAACCATATCTTCTTTATTCAACCCCAACCTCAAAATCTCCCGGTTATAGGGCGGGGATCCCCATCCAGCCAATATTTTGCCCAAAGGGCCATTCGGGTCGATTTTAAGTTTGGGGTTTTTACGGATCCTTTTAACACACTTTTTCCCTGAATTGGTCGACCCTGTATTGCCCCCCATTTCTTTTATGGGTGCTCAGCCTATCTTGAGTATGTGTGCCTATGTCCCTCCCAGCAACTCCTTCTCAATTCCACACGTCACCGTCTCCGGATATTCAATAATATCCCCTTCACTCACTCCGTCCTGCAGACCTCCCCGAGGTCCCTCAAAAGGACTTCCACCCGGCCCCGTTGCCAGTTCTCACATCCACACACTCTATCCCGACCGCCCTGGACTCTTGTGTTCTGGTGTTTTCAAACCAGTACTCACCAGGGTCTGCGCGCAGATGTTACCCGGTCTGTCTTCAGGCTGCTCCGCACTTTATTCACCCTTCTCCTAATACTCGTCTTTATTAAAATTTTACGGGTTTTCCAAGAGCTCCGCAGTCCTCTGGGTGGTTCCCCTCCTTTCAAAAGGAACGGGGTGCACCTAAGGAGGACCCCTCAGAGTCCCAGCGCAGATTGGATCCCGGTCGAGCCCCCAATTTGTTTGTAGAATTCCTTGAAAGAAATTCAGAGACGAGGTTCGGAGTAGAAGAATAAAGTTTCTTTTATTATCAAAAATCAAGAAAAGACGGTTTGCAAAGCGTGGTGGAACTTAACCCGTACTCACAAGAGTCGCAGGGAAAAGCCACACCTCCTACAGAAGCGCAACAGCAGTTATACTCCTCCCTATCTCCTCCTAGACCTACGTCAGCTATTCCTGACGTGGCAGGTTACAAACCTATCAGACGACACAATTATCCTACCTTACCTCCTACCTTACCATATATGGGTATTCTTTTGTTCTCTACATGTGGACATTTCATACCTAGTTCCAGGCACGTACTCAGGTTTTCCCGCACATGCTCAGTGAGCCTGTTGCTGGGTAGAAAATTTTAAACTTTTCTAGAACCTTCCCATTCAATGTTATCATCCCCAGTTTTGTCAGATCTTATCTATGAAAATATTTTGGCCTAAAAACGCAAAGTGCAAAAGTAATATGAAAAGCAATGTGGTATTTGTAGATAACCATTCTTTTTATTTCAAAACTCCCTGTTTTATTTTTGTTATGCTTGTTTTTTTGGAAATATCAGATCTCTGCCCATATTCTTCCCTTTTCTCTTTATTTTAATGAAATGTCTATTTGGTAAACCTAGGTAAAGAGAAATAATGTAAAAAGATCAGCTCTTTCGATCAGGAAATGAATAAATGGGCAGAATTCGTTAACAGGAAGCTTTCAAGTAACATTATACCTAAAAGAACTTTTGTAAGCAGACAACATAGGATGATTTTGATCCTGTAGATAGTTAAATAGTTAAATATGACATTCAGTGGTATTATATAATGTTTATATATCATTTTCCAAATTTTATTCTGTTTTACTTAATTGTAGTGTTGTTCGGCAACAATGAAGAACTCTGGAAGAGAAATAATGAGTAATAATCAAAATACATACTTAGAATTATATATTACCCATCTTTCAATCATTCAGCTAATAAGAAAAATAAATTTAATTGGTCCCAGTGTTATTTTCAAGTTGTAGTATCTACGATGATGGAAACAAAGAAGTGTCTGCCAAATCCAATGGATATTTATTTAAAAACAAATCTCATTATATCTAGTGGGGCTTATTCTCAGAAAAGTGGCTATTTTGCAGTTTTCCTATATATTATGATACACTATTGAAACAGAGAAGTTGCACAGTTTAGCTAATAATATTTTTCTTAATTAGGTGCTATGAATATTACATTTCTGAGCAATTTAAGTTTGTTCTAAGTCCACATAATAAGCCTTTCCTTTGCTTATTACAATGTTGATAGTTTCATTTACACTTATTTTCCTTAATGGCAAATGCTATAACAGATCAAGCTACCTCTAAGTAAGCAGTTTTATTTATTGTTTTTCTTTCATGTTCTTATGGTGGTAAAATAACTTTATTGTTATGTGTTTCATTTTTCAAATTCTTTTTTTTTTTTAAGAAAAAAAGTAGAAGGAAACTTTAGAATCAAGCCTACCCCATGGACCACAGATTGGCTGAAATCTTGCATCTTTATTAATGTCCTGGCTTATTTTCTTCTGACTTTCAAAGCCCTTGATTGTACAACTCTTTTACTCAGACAATCATTCATGCAGGAAGCCCAGTATAAATCTACTGAACAAGTGGCTGAAGTAAATCTGTAAACCCCCTAAGCATCGTTGTCCATGCATATCTCTGATATCCTGGAGAGTTGACACAGTACAAGCCCCCATTCCAGAGATCAGTGATGTGTAGAGATGGTGTCACGCTGGGCCATAAACAATATCCAGGAGCGGTTCATGCAGGCAGGATCAGATGGGAAATGAAAGAACCTATCACATCACAGCAAGGATCAAAATAGGATCAGGAACTAGGAAAGTCTGTCAAGGAGGAGTGTAGGTTACAATTAATCCAATGGCTCTGAGCAAATTAAATAGGTTCTAGAAAGAATTTATCCAATCCATTTCTGTTCCTTCCAGACAGAAGAAAAGTTAAGAATTCTGCTGAATATGTTAGAGGGCTTTCTTTGATTCTCCATTAAAGAAGTCAAGACTGAAAAACTGTGGTTCAGATACCATGCTTACAATAACAGTGTATATCTTTAGGAGTAGACTCATATTTACTATGGCTGTAAAAAAAACATTGGGCGGAGAACATCATGAAACACACCTCTCCAAATCCATTGCTCGAATCCTCAAAGCAATTCTTCCTTCCAAAGGCTCAGCACGGCTGCTTTGCTTTGGCTACAATTATAACAGAAGGCCATGTATACGTGCACACACAAACACAGAAAAGGTGGGGGGACCATTGAAGCAGCTGCACCAAGTTTTCAAGAAGATATAATTCTTCAGGAACTCTTTTGCAGTGCCTCTCCAAATAGCTTTCCACAGTCCCACTTTTAGGCAGTGAGAAAGTATTGCATCTTGCACGCGATGTCAAAACATCAATCAGATGATATACCAAAGGCATGTTTCTAACAGACACATTATTTGGAAAGGTCTTCAGAAGCCGCCACTTGAATAGCAATGCCTCATAATGTTATGCCTCAGGACTTCCTCCATAGTCCACAGCGGAAGTCATGAGCCACAGCTAAGTCTGGATAAATTACTACTGGAAGCTATGATGATCCCTTTGTGGATGCTGAAATGTAATCCCTCTTTCTAATGTTGTAATCTTATGACTCTGTCATCATGTGAGAATTGCAGGAATGGCCTTTGCTAGCTGCCAGCAGCTTCTGGGCCACCCAAGTATCACATGATGACCCCCCCCCTTTTCTCATTGGTTTGATATGTACACCCATGCAATGCTCTTGAGAAGCTGCTGGAGTTCTGCATCAGTGATCCAGAGATGCTCAAGCTGGAACACCAGAACTCTCTTCAGCTGTTTTATTATTTAAATAGTAAATAAATAAAAATTCCAGAGAATTCCAGGGACTCTTCCCAAATTGTAAATTTTAAAGTGATCAGAAATGAAAATGATACAATACAGGACCAGAGAGAAATCTTTATTTAAATACAATGGAATAAAATTCAGTTTCTGATTTGAACCCACCTATTACTTTGTGGGGAATAGTTTCCAAGATCCTATTTCAAGGTTTGGTGTGTATTGCACCCACTTGAATTAGACCCTTCCCACTGTGCAGTGGTTATAATAAAATTATAAGTATTTATCTGTTGGATATATCCGGGTGCAGTGTAACTCTAGATGGCTCACAAGCAATATTAAAACATGAAAAACCCTTAAAATCCAAATTAAAAATCTTCTATACCCTCCAAACTCAATATTCCTTCCAAAATCCAGAAAAAAATATTTCAAAGCTTCACCGGATGGGAGCCATTCCAATATAGTACGTATATAAGCTTCATATTCCTTCATTACCCATCTGATTAGATTATTTCTGTAGTGAGTAATCTAAAACTAAAGCAGGGATTGGTGGGTTCATATTGTCCAGATATTTGGTTTATGGCAATCTTTCACCTTAGCTAGAAGTAAAAACTTCTAGAGAGCATTAGGTAGCCAATCTCTGCTTCTGGGAATACGTTTGATTGTCTACTCTTTTTATGACATTGCTTTACTGAAGAGTTCCCCGTGCCCCCCACCCCCTTACTTGTCTATTCTGCTCTGCTCATTTGGGAGGAGGGAGGAGATTCATATAAAATGAAATGTTTCAAAATAAGAAGAGAAAGAAGTTTTGTCAAATATGCTGGTGGCATAACTGGAAAATTCATGAAAACATCTGCTGTGCCACCTCACATTTTATTAATGTGATTGATACATCCTCTTCAAATGGCAGCTGTTAACAATTCCCTGGGTGTGCGTGGGTGTGCACGCATATACACCTACCCACTCACACACATGCCTTTGAGCCAGTCTTGACTCCTGATCACTTTCAGGGTAAATCCCTGCAGTTTTCTTGGCAAGATTTCAGAAGAGATTTGCCATTGCCTCCTTCCTAGGGCTGAGAGAAGTTGACTGACCCAAGTTGACTGCTTTGTCCTAATGAAGGGCTGGAACCCATCCTCCCCCAGTTTGTAACCTTATGTACCAAATTGGCTGTCAACAATAGGACTGCCCTCGTGAAAGGGGAGGACTTAAGATGCCTAATTTGAAATTGTATTATGATGCTGCAGCTTTAACATTGATTAGTGATTGGATTAATTTAACAAATCAAAATATACTTTCTTTGGAGGGATGGGATTTATTATATGGATAGCATGCTTACTTAATTTATAATAAGAAAGTAGATAGGGCTTTTAAGTCCCATATTTTAAGAATTGCTCTACTGCGTGTCTGGAAGAAATATTATTATAGATTAAATTATAAAATACCAGTTTGGGGGATTCCTGGACACACAGTAGAGGGGATATCAAGAGGTGTGAAGTTGGATAGGATTTCTTATAATCAGTTGCTTAAATTGGAAGGGAAGGATTGGCAATTAAAATCGCTAGATGAATTAAGGCAAGAAAATATTGTTTACTCTTGGTTTCAGTATAGGCAATTATTAGATAGATGGAGTTTAGACCAAAAGGTTGGTTTTATTTTGGAAGATCAGAATTTGATAAAACAAATTAGAGATCAAAATCGAGCTCATATAAAGAGAGTTTATAATGTTTTAGTGGAATTGGACTCAGAGACTGAATTAGTTAAAGATTGTATGATAAAATGGGCTCAGAATTTTCAGTAGAGAAAGTGGAGTTGCTGGAGGGAAAATTTGAAGATATGGAAAAGGAGATGGAAAACTTTCAAGATGAGATTCTTATGCTTCAATACAGAGAGATGGAATATGCCTTAAGAATCAGAGGCCTGAGGGAGTCTTTGCAAGGAGATCTGAGGGAGATGGTTGCAAATGACTTTGCTGTGATTCTGAACAGAGAAAAAGAGGAAATATTTAGTGCAATTGAAAAAACATTTAGAGTTAACCCTGTGGTGGAAAAGCAAAGAAATCTGCCAAGAGATGTGGTGATCTATTTTGGGAAAAGATCCCTGCGCAATGAAATTATACAAGCTTTTTACAATAAGAGGTTTCAGATTGCTTCACAAGATGTTATAACAGTGATTCTCAACCTTTCTAATGCCGTGACCCCATGATACAGTTCCCCATGTTGTGGTGACCCCCAAGTGGGTGTGGCCACCAATAAGAGGGAGTAGGACAGCTAGGGAAAAGGGAAAAAAATGGCGGACAGCATGGTTTGGTGACCCCCGTGAAATGGTCATTCGACCCCAAATGGGGTCCCGACCCACAGGTTGAGAACCACTGTGTTATAATCTTAAAGAAGATCCCATCTAAAATTCTAAGAAGAAAGGAGTTTGCTTTTTTAGCAGATGAACTTAAAAAGAGGCAAATGTTGTTCAGGTGGGATATCCCGACTGGAATGGTGGTGAATTATCTGGGGACACGTTATAGACTTAATACTGTCTTCAAAGCAAAAGAGTTTTATACTTCGGTCCTGGGGGTATGTTCATCACCATCTATCGTTCTGGAAGAGAGGAAGGTAGAATTGCAGTCTGAAGAGCCTATATTGATGAAAATTGGGAAATCTCAGGGTGAGGGGCCTCAACAAGTTGAGATGAAGGAGCAGAGGATAACTCGTGCAACACATAAACGTAAAGAAAAGGAGCAACAGAAGAAGGAGTTTAAGGAAGCCTCACAAGTATCTGTTTCTGAGTCTGCGGGAGAAGCAAGATCCATAAACTTTTTGGAGCAACCTTTAAGGGCAGACTTTCAAGCACTTCTCTCGAGGTTTTGGGATAAGAGAGATTGATAAAAGGAATTGATTATTGGTAAAGAGGAGAGATGTTTTTAATGGTATAATTAACCTTTATATGTTTATTTTTGTGTTTGATGATAAAGAAAGAGGGAGAGACTAGATTTTACATAATATAAACATGATGCTTTCAGGTTATTGATAGATTATAGTTTATTGTGGATGGAATTGGTTATTGGTAAAGAGGACAGATGTTTTAATGGTATAACTATTAAAGGAATATTTTGTTTTAAATATGTATAAGGGAATTTTAATGTTATAAGTAATGTTTATAGGTGTGTTTTTGAGGGTGTTTATAAAGAATGATGGATAAATTTTAAATAATATAAGTATGACATTAGAAAATGTCCAGAGTATTTTATAAGGTGTCTAATGATTGGTTTTAAAGTATTTTATAAACTGTTTAATTATTGTAATTAATTGTTTATGGTAGATAGTTTATATGTGTATTTTTGAGTTTGATGACAAAGAAAGAGGGATAGATTTTATATTATATAATATAAGTATGATATTATGAAGATTGAATGAAAACTTTAGATTTTTTTAATTTTTTATTTATTTTTTTGTATTTCTTTTTATATATATTTTTGTTAATTATTTTATAATTTGTTTAATGAAGGTATTTAGATTTGTTTATGATTTATATGTATCTTAAGATTTTTCTTAAAAAATTTTAATTAAGCCTGTATTCAGCTCTGGGAAGGTTGTGGGAGGGTAGGGGAGGGTTGGGAGGGTTTGGGGAAGGGAATTTTTTTTTTCTTTCTGTAAAGTTTAAAAATTTTCAATAAAAACAGTTGTAAAAAAAAATGGGCTCAGAATTTTCAAGAGCCAATTTTACTAGATACATGGGAGGCAATTTGGGTTGGGAATGTAAAGTTTACTCAGGCTCAAAATCTACGAGAAAATTTTTATAAAATGTTTTATAGGTGGCATTTGGATCCACAGAAATTGTCTCGCATGTATCCTAATTTACAGCCTAAGTGTTGGAGATGTGGATGCTTGGATACAACTTATTACCATATTTGGTGGACGTGTAAAAACATAAAAGCCTTTTGGATTAAGATTTGGTGGAACATTCAGAAGATTTTTAATAGAATGATAAAGTTTTCACCACAATTATTCTTGTTAGGTATTATTGTAGATTGTGATGTTAAAGAAACTATTTTAATGTTGAATCTTATTACGGCAGCAAGTTTATTGGTTGGACAATATTGGAAGAAAGATTCTTTGCCTACTATAGAAGAATGGTTGCTTAAAGTTTCTAATTTAGCAGAAATGGCTAAAATTTCTGCTTATTTGAAGGATCATTCACAAGAAAGATACATCTCGGTGTGGAGAAGATGGATAAATTTTGTACGGAATAAATATGGGATTAGAAAGTATTATTTAGTTTTTGAATAACTTAAAGTTTAAAATGGGAATTATTTATATTGTTAATTATGCTTTTGCTTGAAATTTTTTTTTTGTTTGTATTTGAGTTAAAGTATTTTAGGGATTTTATTATTTGTATAGTTGGATAAGCTTAGTTAGAATTTGTTTGTTTATTTTTTTAACCCTGTAATCAGCTCTGGGAAGTAAGGGGGGGAGGGTTAGGGTGGGGGGGAGGTAGGGGGGATATTGTATTGTATTAAAAATTTGTATAAAACTTTTCAACAACAAAAAAAAAACAATAGGACTGCCCTGTACAATATGTGCAAATAGAGAATTGTATTATGAATGAAGGTGAATAGACGGGTCCCAGGATAATGTTGCAGGATCCAATCCGGCTCGGTCACCGGGACCAGAGGTTTAGTCTTCTGAGCTTTTGGACTAGTGCTACAGCCCCCATCCTCATGGAACTTTCTCTTGATCAGAGTGTGTGCTGTTCTTTGTGTGGTATTTATATGGTGGTATTTGTGTGTGGCTTTTTAGATGCTGATTGGCGGTGTGGTAAGGTTGGTGGTAAATCAGCACTCCTGTTTGACTGACAAGGGGCCTGTTTCCCAGGCTTCAATCACTTCCATGGTTGTTTTTGTGCCTGCTCGTTCAACAATCTTAGTAACTGCAAAGTTTACAGAATAACAGAGCTGGAAGGGGCCTTGTAGGTCATCTAGTCCAACCCCCCTGCTCAAGCAGGAGATGTTATACCATTTCTGACAAAGCGCCTTTCCAGTCAGTAGCAAAATATGGGAGGGTCGGTGGTCAGAATCCTCATGAAACTGCCACACAATAGTTTTCAATGAATGGATCACTTGCCCAGCTTCCCTGCCCAGGACTGCACCACATCTCTCTTCCTTTGCGAGCCACATAAGTTGAATACTTCAAGTAGTTACAGAGCGAGGGCTGGGCAGCCAACAACTTAAAAGCCAGCCATCAATACACATATAACAGGCACCATATAAATACCACATACAGAACAGCACACATCTTGCTAGAGAGAAGTTCCCTGAGGATGGGCTCCAGCACGAATCCAAAAGCTCGGAAGAAAAAACCTCTGGTCCCAGTGACCGACCCAGATTAGATCCTGCAGAAAATTGTACTGAATTTTTGTTTCTAAAATCCGTTCTGTTATTGCATCTGTTCCTCCTCCTTTTACTCAAATTAGGATGACCTGAACCGCATGTCTTCTGAAGGCCTTTGCAGTGTCAACAGACTACTGGATCATAGGCAGATCATGAAGGAGTACTGGAGGCTGTACCTCCCAAAAACGTATTGCACAAGAAGAGGCACACTCTTTCTCTATTCGGAAGATGTAGCCAAACCATGGAAATGGAAGTTGCAGCAAGGATGTCAGAACAAAAGCCAGACATTATGTGTAGATCTTCACACACTCCAAGATTTGGCCCGGGCTATCTTAGTATATGGAAGCAAACAGGTATTGTTCATATATTTCAGATGTACACATGTTTAGTTAGTCTGATACTATTTATTTAAAAATATTTCTATACCACTTGTCTTTTTAAAAATCCCAAAACAGTTTATAGTCATTAAAAATGCAGAAGAGAAAAAACAGGACGAAAATCAGAGATGCCTATCTCTGGAACAGTTTGCTCTTAAAACAAATGGGCCACATGCTCAAGACTTTCCAGAAATTTTAATACTTAGCTTTTCCAGAAGATCTTTGGGAACTTATTGTGGAATCGTAGGCACCTATACAGAGCTCTGCACACAGTATTCTCTTATTGGACATTAACATTTATATTTTTGCTATTGAAGCTTTAATGCATAATTTTATTTCATTACTATTTTAATATCACTAAATTATGTACAGTCTTTGTGGACTGACACGATAGAGAAGTTGGATAGATGGACAGATATTCATGAAATCCCAAATACTAGGAAAAGCAAAAGACAACGAAGAAAAATATTTAAAAGATACCTAAACCACCTCATCACTGGAGTCTAAAGAACAACGGAAGGGAGGTCATTTGACAGGTCAAATAGAAAGTCCATCATTGTCAAACAACTTGCAATCCATGGCTATGACTTTACCATGATTTGCCAGCTAATTCCAAGCAAGTAATAAATTCTATTGACTAGTGGGAAGTAAAGTATGAAGTTTCACATGATGAGAGTGAGCAGGTTGAAATTAAACCCGGTTAAGATTAAGGTATTATGGTTGGTAGAAAACTGTCCTCTCTGCATTTAAGGTTCAACCTTTCTGTGCAGTTGACCTGAAGCAGCAGGTCCAGGATTTGGGAGTACTTTTTTGACCCCCTCCCCATCTTTTTTTTAGTGTAGGACATCTTGTGATTTGAGAAAGCAAAAGGTCATCAAAGAAAAACTAGAAGATATGGAACTGCAGAATAACTTGCAGCTGGTCCAGACCTACCCCGATTTTTTCTTGGACTATAATAAAATATTTGCTTAATTCAAAACCTCTTGCAATCTTTGTAGTCAGGATGGCAGAGGTAGAAAGAGTGCATACAAACAATTCTGTCCAATGTTCCAGCTGCAACTGACCCTTAGCTGATAACACATAGTGTAATAATAGACCAGACTGAATGTTACAGTATTATTGGACCATCCTGGAGATGTCTGGAGATTTTAACTGTTGCAAAGTGGAACATCCCATTTGCTACCACTGCACAATACTGGAATTCTATTATGCCCAAGGGTGCTAGTTGCTTTTTAGTATAGTTTAAGGGGACGGTTTGAACTTTTCAAGGCTTGTTGCCTGTTTTTCGGGGGATTGCCCACCTCAATAGGTTACTTAATGTCTCAATATGAAACATTAAAGTCATCAGGAGAGGCTCTCTTAGAGAAGCCCTCACATTTGGGGGCCCCTTAGTTAGGCACCTGGGAGAGCTATTAGGGAATGCATTCCTTGTGAACAAGCTCAGCTCCCCGCTTAAGATAAAAAATGTAATTTATGATGATTTTTACTTCTTTTATCAAATTTTACATTAGTAATGGTAGGTTTGGACAGAAAAATGTTATGTATATCAAATTAACACTAATAATAGCAACAGGAGCAGCAAATGTCAATTTCACATCTCATTAAGCAAGAATCACTTTCATGGGAAAGAGGAAGCTGTATAAACCTACCTACTGCTTCATGGCTTACTTCCTCACAAATGTTTTGAGGAGTATCTTTTGGGAAAGTACTTTGACTCATTAATGGCTTTGTGAAACTCCTTGTTCTTCTGCTCAGAATTATGAGTCTCAGGTTTCTGAGAAGACAATCCAGCTCAGGCTGCTGTTTATACATTTGGGAGTTTGAAACAAATGCCCTCCAACAACTCCTTTAAATGAGATCTCAAACAGTTCAGGAATGCCCCCAGATGCTTCAGCTAGCGGTTGCCAGAAGCATTTGGCATATCTGAATACATTTCCCTTCCAGTCAGTTCTCTGTTGAATACTCTGGGAAGAGATCTATTCAGAAATACTGTCCAGCCCAGTGCAGACACCATGCCTCGACTGTGGACAAAAGACGCCTCTAAAATCACTGCCTGTGGTACGAGCCCCATCAGTGTACCCAAGCATTGCATCCGTCAAAGATTAAAGGAGCAGAAAAAGAGGACTGCTGTGATGAAACAGATGAAATCCTGTGCCGATTGCCACCAACAATTAGAGTCCAGCAGGGGTACTCCAGGCGCTTTCAATGCATGCTGCCATAAGAGGAGGCGGAAAATTAAGATAGAGCATAGACTGAAATCAGGCACAGGGTTGCATTCTTACCAGGAAATAGTCTTAGGAGGCTGCCTTTGTAGATCTTCCCTTTCAAGTTATTCTTGAGTCTTCCAAGATGTGGATGTAGGGTGTAGAAAATTATTACTTCTCTAAATTAATTACAGACATGGAAAACAATTTTGTTTTATTGGTTAATTTATAAAATATGTAATTTACCTTCCAACTTGTAGTATATAAGGTATGGAGAGTTTGGTTTGATGCTGTATTATAACTAGATTTTTTTTTAAAAAAAAAAAAAATCACCCTAAAGCATTTCCTCCCCCAAAAGCCTATTTATAGCTTATGCTAAAAGTTGTAACTGATGTAAGGCAGCCTGTCAGCTACTGATCTACCTCAGTCAGAGGGGGAAAAAAAATCTTGGACTGGATATAGCAGAGATCTGTCTTAAATAATGAGTTGCTGCCTGAAATCTACTTCAGAAACACTGACTCAAAGGTTATCTTTAGAGGATTGCAAGGAATTTGGGAGTGGGAGGCAGACTAGGCTAAGTCGCCTATGGAGGCATTGGTAAACAAATGCTGATTCCAAATGGAGAGCTAAAGTAGCACGACCCAATTATTCTGGTCTTTTCTCCTTAACAATTTTTCCATTAAAAAAGCGAGGAAGGAGATGTTAGGAAAACATGGGAATATTACATATATCAGGTAAATGTGTTCAGCTCCATAGATCAGTGAGATTTAGTGTTAAAAGCCTCATCCCCAAAGGCAACATCCATAATAAGCACTCTCCATAGGCTGCATCCTGTGTCATTCCTATAAGTGACATCCACTGGGAATTGTGTTTAGGTCTCTTTCCATTTTCAGGAAAAGGAGCTAAAACCAGGAATGCCTGAAGGTAAAGTCAAAGAATTCAAGATGGCAGCCACAACAGAACAAGGAAAACTTCCCTTCTTTTTATATCCATTCATGCACCAAAAAAGGAGCAGGGCTACAATCATCTGGTCACAGCCATCATCTTGCATTAGTTTCAGTTGAAAACATTCTCTTTGACCAAGTATTTTAAATGGCACAATTTGAAACATTTAAATTCCTTTTTTTATTGTTACATTTTATTTTAAATGTTTAGCCACTATGAACATGAATGACAATGAGATGAAGTTTGAAATAAACTAGTAGTAGTGCTAAGCTCCTTCCACATTAAACTGATACTTACTGGCCTTATTGAAGATTTGCTGCTGAAACTATAAAGTACTGGAATTGAAATGCCTATACAAACAGCCTGGAGTGCAAGTGTATAAACTGAAACCTGAGAACTGAAAATAATTGGCTGATACCAAAGAAAACAAACAGGTCTACGCATGTCTGCTTTGACTCAATCCACTTGAGTCATTTTCTTAACAAAGCCCCAGTACATGCTAGAAGTAGAAGACAAAGTAGCATTCAGCTTAGTTAGAAACCAAGAGCTATTTAGGTTTTGTCAACTCTCTGCTTTTCAAATCTTGATTCATATGAAAGGGAGGATAAGGGGACTAGAGAAGAGAAAGCCTGCCTTGCCACCTCAACTTGGGAGAAGGGAATTTGAATCAGGAAGCATATTTCATGAGGTAACCCAATCTCAATACCTTGAGATTTTTAAACAAAATGGAAACTAAAGAAAACCTTGTTTTGTTTCAGCTTCTGATTCAATGAAATTGTTTCAATTCTGGAAAGATTTAACAGCAACATGACAATAAAATTAAGTATTCAAATTATTGTAGAAGACAATTTCTACTCAATAAAGAAAGAAAAAAGGATGGTGAACCAAACATCTCCTAGTTATCACTAAGCACAATCCATTCTGTGAGTCTCTTCCTCTAACTTCATCTGATCAGAAACGGGATGTTTTCTAGAGTTCCACATAGTCAGAGAAAAGTTGAAAATACTCAAAAATCTCTTTTCATAGTACATCTATCTATTAGGAGGGATCCTTGTTCATAAGTACATATAATATGATCACAGTCAATAATGTAACCTCTGTTCCCATGTATTCTTAAGTGTCTGAGACTTGACTCAATGTCAGTATGTGGTACCTCTAAGTAATAGCAGAATTCCCGTGTTCTCGCAAGGCCCATCGTTAGGGAAATGAACTTCATGGTAGCCCATTGCTGGTGGTTAGTGCCCCATCATTGGCCCAGGTCTTGTGCCAATCCAACATAGTTAAGTGTAGGAGGGAACCCCATGCTCTTCTAATTGCCTGTCATTTTCTTTCTCCTCTGTTGTCTCAGACTGACAACAAATGGCACATTGGGGGTGGGGTGGAAATAAAGTGTTGGCTGCCAGAAAGGAAACCTGGTGCTCCTTTCAGGAGTTGAAAAAATAAATGAATTAAGAAGTTGCAGGGAGAAGCTCACTAATGCCCTATGAAATAAGCACTTCCTAAGAAAAGAAAAGATTAGGAGGGCCTATCAGTAGGAAGGTCATTTTACCCAGCAGCTGACATTGTTTTATTTCCATTCAACTTAAAGTCACTTTAGTCACTAGAGATGGGTGGTGTGGAAATTTGATAAATAAATAAAATGCTTGTGAGTCATAAAAATATTTTCTCCTTCTCTCAGCATTGCTTCAAAAATTAAAGAAGATTGTCTATAAATGCTACTTTAGGCAATGTAAATAGTCTATTATATAAGTCTACTATAGCTGGGCTGAAAGTCCACATACCCTCCAGAGGCAGAGGAGAGCAAAGTAAAGTTCTAACTCTTGTGTTCTTCTGAATATTTACGTCCCAGATATGAGAGGCTATTTCCCACTATCACAACTCGCATTTCCTCTTTACCATTATGAGGATTCCCTGCCAATCCTCCAAGGAAAACAGTCATTCACTTTCACAAATACACCTGATTACTCAGCTTTGCAAGCCTGTCACACTACAGAAAACAAAAGGGGGGGGGGGTTGCCTGCTACATACATTTGTAAATTTCTCTGGAAGTCCAGCAGGAATTTATTCAACTGCTGCTGGACAATTAGGACAGTGAGATATGCGTGCAGAGACCCCTACAGGCAAATTTACAAAATCCCCAAATGGACCTGGATTTTCCTGAAAGCCTGACTTACTTATTTATTATTTATTTATTAAATTTATTGGCTGCCCAACTTACTAGAGGGTATTTCTATGGGAGTCCCTTCTCTCAAGAGAGAGAGCAAAAGAGCATTTTTCTGGATGGAACATTAAGTTGTTCTTCTTGGTTTTACAATGGCGCAGATTTCATTTCAAATTAAATAAATTTGAAAGACTAAAGTATTTTGCGTATCTTCCTGTATTTTATAATTGCTTAACTATTTCTGCAAGCATCACATAGTGCTGCAGTACCAAAACTAGATTACCCTTAAAATTAAACAACTATATAAACATGAGGATGATTAAAATAAACAAGTTAGAATGCTTCATTTTGGTGAATGCAGTACAAAAGAAGGTGTTTTGGTTAAATGGATTATTTATCCTCCTTTGACCACTGATTATTTTTCCACTATACGTGAAATCCGGCATGTCCCTTAACAAAACACTATGCCCATGTAAGTGAAAAAGTGAAAATGAGCACTCTCTCCATGCATCCTGTCATCATTAAAATTCATCTCCATCCTCAACTACTTGCAAGCTAAAAGATGTTTATGTTCCAGAATTGGGGTGAGACCAGTAATACATGGTTCAAACAGTTTCTTAGCCATCACCTTTGCAATAGTACAATCAATATTTGGGCAGTAGTTTATAGATAGAGTAGGTATATATCTGTATCTATTCTTGCTTTGTTATATTAAAAATAACAAACCTTTCAAGACCAGTTTCACAGCTATTAGCCAAAAGGCAACATTCAGAGTTGTTTTTTTCCAGTTCAAAATACACTGAAAATTCAAAACTATTTTTTTAGCATGTGCTGATGCCAGACTGCTTTCTACAATATGCAGTATAGCTACCTTCATACTAACTTGGCTCTTTGTAGTTTTCCGTTATCTATTTATTTAGTAGGATTGATATGATGTTCCGTTCTGAAAGAACTCTGAACGCTTACTTTTTTTTCAGTAAAAATAAGAACCAGTGCAACAAAATAAACATTAGTGCAACAAAATAAACAGATCTATTACATTCCCTTTCTCTTAACATTACAGATACACAATATATGTAAACTCATATCTATTTGGGCCAGCATATTTCAAACACAGCTAAAGTCCAGATTTACTCCAAGAAGGTGCACAGTCTTCAAGCCAAGTTCTCTTATCTAGATTAATCTTGCAAGCTCAGAGATATATATGTTTATTTATTTATTTATTTATTTATTTATTTATGAGACTTATATACCGCTTTAAGTGCAAGCACTCTCTAAGCGATGTACACCAGTAAGCAATGTATATACGGTATATATTTACATTGCCCCAACAATCTGGGTCCTCATTTTACCTACCTCGGAAGGATGGAAGGCTGAGTCAACCTTGAGCCAGTGAGATTTGAACCGCTGACCTGCTGAACACAGTCAGCTAAAGTGGCCTGCAGTACTGCACTCTAACTGCTGCGCCACCTCTGCTCATGTTATACTGTTATACTAGGTTTTTTGTTCAGTAAGAAGGTTAAAAATAAGAACCAATGCAACAAAATAAACATTAGCAATTAAACTGAAATCATAAAAAGCTTTGGCATTTGAGAACACTCAGACATCCCCAGGCCAACCCATAATGAGGCTCTCTCCTTTATCTGTCTATCTGAACTACCACATTGTTTCCTCTCTAACTCAGCGAACTGGTAACGTTGGGGAAAAACTGAATAAAATCTATTGTTGCTCAGTTTTATGTAGAGGCATCCATTTTAAGGTTTTGACATTTTGTTTTCATATTAAAGCTGTGGCAAGATAAGAAAGGAATTGCTCAGCAGCCCTATCTATACTTCCTAAGAGATTCAGACAGTGAGATGGACAGATCGATGAGGCCAGGCTATTCAGCCAAGAGGTACCTCCTCAAACTCGCCCAGAGCT
This sequence comes from Crotalus tigris, assembly GCF_016545835.1. Lineage (NCBI taxonomy): Eukaryota > Metazoa > Chordata > Lepidosauria > Squamata > Viperidae > Crotalus > Crotalus tigris. Next base: position 514,460 of record NW_024096479.1, read on the forward strand.
GGGATCCAAATGTTTTACAAAAGCTTCAGAATGCAGGTTAGTATTATAAGAAAACGAGCCCAAATTATTAAGATAGTATTTCTAACCTAATCTGATGAGACAGAAAATAAAATGGTAGAAAGTATATTTTCAGATTAGCCTTGGCCTTTATTACAGAATTGGTTCAGATAAATGGAAGAAAATAGCACCCTACTTGAGAGTAGATTAGGCCCAAATTGCTACATTCCTGGATGAGAAATTGTGCTCAATATTAATTTGTACAGAGAAAATATTTGGGTCTTTCCTCGTCTGCTATGCCCATCCTCTGTTTAAATCATTGAAACGTATGCTTTGTGAGCAATACCTTTCCGTTTCAATACCTTTCTGTTCCCAGTTGATGTACTGTAGACAATACTCAATAGACAGAACAATGTTGAGTTATTTTACCCAACAGCAGGTGTATGCTGCATATTTTTCAGGATATATCAGTGACCCCTTGTTGTTTAAGGAAAATGCAGCTGCTCTCAAGAAGAAATTACAGGATCTATCAACTATTCCACCAAAGTATAATCTACATATTTTCTACACTCCATCCTTGTACTCACAAAGTCAACTAAAAGAACTGAGTTATTCAGGTACAGTACAGATACTTATATTTCTAACAGAATTAATTATTAATTGGATTTTAACTTTTGTAAAGACATCCAAAACAATTTAGGATGATGTCAAAGGGGCAACATGCATGATATCATCACACAAAAGCCATAATTATATGCTTACACCACAATGACTGATGGAAGTAAATGAAAATCATTTGCTTGCTCTTTGACGCTCTGCAGATGCCTCCAGGTTTGTTGCCAGGAATGGTTTGAAGTATGTGCTATATCTGCTCCTGGTTTAGCCATGTTTTTACATTCATGAGATTGGAATTACTGCATCCTGATTGATATTGGTTTTCAAACTTCAAATAGAAGATAGAAAAACAAAATTCTGGGGATATATGACCTCTTTTTCCCCATCTGCCTGCAAGTCTGTTTCCAAGTACAGTTCAAGGTTGGAATATTAACTTTAACTCTCTAAGGCAGTTCCTGGGCTGCAGACTATTACTGGGCTGTGAGCCATTTGGAACTGGAGTGCAGAAGCAGCGGCGAGTGTGCGTGCACACAACCCCACTTGTGTGAGCAGTGGGCAAGCATGGGCAAGCGCTCTCCATTTGCACCAGTAGTGGCACACGTGCCCACTGATTGTGCAAATGGAGCTCTGTGCGCATGGGTGCACTTGCAGGCCACTCACATGGAACCATTCCCTCTCCCCCCCGCCAATCCGCAAAGTTCAAAGGAGTTTTTAAACAGGATCCTGGAGTACTGTATCCCATTCTCTATAATAAGCCTGCCAAACTGTTAAACCCTCGGGTGATGGCTTTATTAAGAGTTATAGACCATTTACCAGTGACTGATAGAGATGATCAGATCTGATGCATCATTTAACTACCCAACTTACATGTAACTTCTACATTGCTAAGAGTCTAATGAGATTGAGGCAGTATATACATTCCCTTAAAAAAAAATGTTGATGCATTATTCTCCTTCATTTCATTAAGATACACTGAGAACATCTTCCAATATATATCATATATATTATATATCATATTGTCATGTCATGTCATAATACTCGTAAAAAAGAAAAGTCTTCAATATTTTCTAATTCAGTTGAATACCTCTAGCTGTCATAGCTAGAACAGTGCTGTTTTTAGGAAAACATCAAGTTTAAACTTTCTAAAGCAAATGAATGGGATGGTCCTTTGGTAAACCTGATTTGTGAAAGCTGCCCGTCCTAGTTAGGAGTGGCCTCCTGAACATGTTTAGAGGCATTTATGAATAGCACAGAAAAGATTAGGCTGAATTATAATTGTTCCTTGATGTACAATACAGCCACTTTGGTCATTTATTTCAGGGCTGTGGTGTTCCCTACTTCTTAGGTCTTGGTCCTCCTTTGCGTAAAAAGTCAGAAAATAGAGCCAGCCTGGTGAAGGGTGACCCAGAACATAATGCAAGAGGAGCAGATCGAATCCCTTTAAGAATTTCAGTAAGAAAACTGAGTGTTCATCTTCAACCACAGCATTCCAGAGAAAGTATCTGGAATCAGAATGAGGCACACTGGCAGATCTCTGAGGTATTACACTTTCTTTCCCCATCAAATAGTTTCTTTAGCTCCCAGCTGCTTAATGATGTCCTGCTCCCATCAATAAAATAAACAAAAGGCTGAATCATCTGGCAGAGATGCAAGGATGGCTTGAATGCTTCAGAGGACATATGTGATGATGTATGTATTTGCTGACCTGATACGCTGTTTCTCTTGTCACTGGGTCTGAGTGGCTTACATCTGCTATTCCATAAAATAAACTTTTTTTTTTCATCAAGTTTGAATAACTGTTAAGTCACATTTTCTTGCCAGGGACAATAAACAGACTCAGTTCAAAATGTAGAGCACCAAACCTCAGCAGGAAAGCCTCATGACCCGCCTGTCCCCAAGGCCTGCTGGAAAAGAGATAGTTGTGGCTTTTCTAAGGCCCACTTTAGTGGGGCTTTAAAAAGGATGGATGCTGTTTCAAAGAACAGGGGCAACAGTTAAAAAGCTCCTCTACTTAGTCTTCTGTCTAATAGCTTCCTGGAAAGGAGTATGTCCTAGAACAGTGGTTCTCAACCTTTCTAATGCCGCGACCCCATATTTCCCCATGTTGTGGTGACCCCCAACCACTTATACATCACCGGGTGCCAGGGGCATGGCCAAACAAAAGGGGGAAAAAATGGCTGACAGCCTTGTTTGGTGACCCCCGTGAAATGGTCGTTCGACCCCAAATGGGGTCCCGACCCACAGGTTGAGAACCACTGTCCTAGAACAAGTGAGGGTCGGATAATGTAGTGGGATGGGAGAGAGGGAACATATGGAAGTTGGAGATGAATTGCAGCCCCCCCCCTCCTGCCTTTGTTTTAAGGTTATATTATGTTTTACATACAATTTACTGCAATCACAAAGAGTATTATAGGAGTTGCAATGATTTTACTACTATTACTACTACTACTGTGTTATAGTTATTTTTATCATTGGCACTTGCTTGGTAGCAAACTCTTATTTGCTTTCCCCCTCCTCCTCCTCAGTTTTTATAAGATGTTGGCCACCATATGTCTCCCCTTTTTTTTAGTGTGTAGTAATATCTCCATGCTAGGGAAAAAATAGGGAGATTCAAAATAAAATGGGACCTCATACTTAGGTCCCCGGCATACACATAGTGGGATACCAAAATGATCTCCCACAGGAATCTCTCTCTCTCTCTCTCTCTCTCTCTCTCTCTCTCTCTCTCTCTCTCTCTCTCTCTCTCTGTGTGTGTGTGTGTGTGTGTTTGTGTGTGTGTGTGTGTGTGTGTGTTTCATACATAGACATAATATGCTTGTAAGTAAATTATAAAAGTGAGACCTACCCAAGTAGGAATGTTCAGGAGTAGGAAGCTTTCAAATATATGGGTAAGTCAGGGCACCTCCCCATATAAATCAAAGAAAATCTTTAAACTATAATTAGTGCTGAAGTAATGAGAATAGTATAACCCCTAAATTTCCTTTGTCCTTTTGTTTTCTTTTTCTCCTGATATTGCATTCTTTTGAAATAAAAGCAAGCATTTTATTTTAATGTGGCAATTTGGAAAATGAAGTAAACTACTCCAAATGAGGGTCCCTTTAGTTCGTTTTATCTCTTTTGGCCACTAGGAGGCAGGACATTACAGGTTTCACCTATATTAGGAATCATGGGATGTGGGTGGCCAGATGTTATTCTGTGAGGTTCAAATCCTTACTGGGACATTTGCACCTGAATGACTATATACAGTGCAATAGCTTTACAAGTTACCAGGCTGTTTACATTTAGCAGTTTGCAGGGAAGGATATACAGAGGTTATTAGAATGTTACTATAGAGAGAGCTTTATTTAGCTGGTGAATTGTACTCTGCTGGCATCAAATAGAAATGCTGAGGTTCATTTAATGAATTTGAAGTCAGATAGATAAAAGGAAGTTTTGCTTTACACAATATTAGCCAGCAACATGAGAGTTTTCAAAGGGAATTAGACAGATCTGTGGAGGATATGTCAATGGCTGCTTAATGGAAATTGAGGCTACTGCTACTTAATGACTGCTTCATTATCTTAGCAGTATTAGAGATAGTATTCCTCTCAATAATAGTTGCAGAGCAACACAACCAACAGAATGCTTTGTGTTGTGAGCTTTTTGTTGGCATCAGGTTGACCATTGTGAGAACAAAGGGAAAGGACAGAAATGTTTTTCATCTGGACAGGCTAGCAATTTATAGTGCATTCAGCCATTGTTGTGTGCTACTGTATATCATTGCAGCTTTGTCTTCCCATAGTGGTGGTTAGATGATTTTATAAATTGCTGGTGCAAGAGGACTCTTTGTTTTCTTCCGAATAGAATCATTGTTTTTTTCCTCTTAGCTTGTTTTTAAATGCAGTCTTTCAAGTGTTCTTGTTTATCTTCTTTTAGAACAGAGGGGTAGAATATCACCAAGGTGAAAAGAACAAGAAGGAGCCACATAACTGTGAAATGCCAAACCAATCAGTTAAATTTTCATTAATGGGAAATACAGGAATTGCCACCTCTGAATTTTGGTGTGAGCAGTCCCATGTGAATTTCTATGGTGGTTTTCTTCCTGGAAAAAAGATCACATATAGTGGTAAGAAGATACTGCAAATTTACGAGCCAAATTAAAAGCCACCAGCTATATATTTATTTTTAAAGGCGGTGGTAGTTGAGAACCATTAATGCCACTTGTGTTTCTGCCATTCAAATAAAGGTATTCAGTATTCCAGAATGTAGGAATAAATGCAGGAATTAATGATGTTGCAGGGTGGTTATATTTGTATATTTGTGTACATGACACATTGAACCACAAAGTGAAATGCCAACTACATTGTAGTTACTGTCTGGTAAATATTGAGTCTGCATAATGCAGTCGTCCAGAAATTGGACTAGAACCAGGAAGACCTAGATTTGTACTGGAAGAAAGAAGAACTATTTAATGAGCAAACAAATAAAGGTTCATAGTATTACGTGAATTGAGAACATTGAGCTAATTGAGTAAAGCGCAGCCAGGTAACAGAGTTAGCATGGTATACAAACACAATCATTATACCTCCCTCTGCTGGAATTTTTTGAATTAAGTACAAAAACCAATAAATATCACCATGGGGCTATACTCTGCTATATTATACTTGCTTTCTGGTAAAGAGCCTCTTTTATATCAGAAGCAAATACTGCAACAAATACAAAGAATTGGAAACTGGTTTTTGCCAGCTGGCATAATGTTTGGTTGGAAAGGATATTCTACAGTAATATATAACTATTTCAGATATTACATTGCCCAACATAGCTGCCTTGTGTAATCTGAGAGCTTCCTTACAAAGAAATGGCTTGATCCTTGCTGAAATGGTCAACTGGAACATAATAATTTGTATCGAACATAATAATTTGTAAGTAGTATCCACCTGAGAGTTTTATACCCCCATTTCCCCAAAAGGGGGGCAGAGTATATCAAGGAAAAGATTATACTAGTTTTTTGCCTGTAAAATTATAAAGGAGCATTCTGTCATGTGGGCTCCATTTCCAATGTAATATCTATAATTCCGTTACAGAGTGACCACTGATTCAATCTTCAGTTCAGCTATAACAGTTTCCTTCATAGATTTTGATGAGAATTAACCATGGCTAGAGAGAAGGAAGATAATTTTGGATCTCTGTTTTTCTGTTTGTTTCATAGTTAACCAAAATCACCTGAAGAGCACAGCTAGCAGAGGCAGAGGACTCTCTGAAGATAAGGAAGTGTTCCCCCTGATTAATCCAGGAGGCAGCAAAGAGCAAGACGAAATCACAAAGAAGCACAAGAAGCAGGTCAGTTCTTTTGCCCATCTGCTAAATGCTACTGTTTTGGGGGGTGAAGAATGACTCTGAATGGCTTTGCCTAAGAATTATAAAAATAGTTCAAATACTTAGAATTCTCTAGCTTTAAAAAAGGATTAATCCTGGGAAAACTATATGGAATATATAGTTGGAATATATATGGAATAACTTGGGGATTACAAGGTGCTCCATTTTGCTGAGGTCAGAGGTTTGAGGCAAGACTGGTTTGCATGGGAGATTTTGAATATGCCTCTATCAATCTCCTGCATGAAAAAAGATCAGGAGGCAATGGTTCTAGAGTTAAGAACATATTAAACCAATGAATTAATAAGTCTAGGAGTGGAGGAGAGGCTACCAATATAATAAATCTGATTAGTGATCTAGTCTTCAGCATTCTGCATGGCCCCCTATTGTAACATTGTTGTATCACAAGTCGACTGAAATGCAATAGTGCGACCAATAATTAATCATTCCCAAAGTATATCCCAATAAGGGGAAACTGTACTCTGGGGTATAATATGGTGTAATTCAGTGTCCCTGAGGCTGCAATTCAATTTTAATTGGCGGGAACTCCAGTGAACAGGCTGTGTGTCTCATTAAAATCAAAGGGAATTTAGCCTGTTTAATGGTTTATTGCACTGCTTCCCAAATAGTTTTTTTCATGTTGTATATATAACAGAAATTCTCTTAAGTAGCACGGAAAAAAGCTTAACACAGCCTTCCCCACTGGGTACCCTCCAAGGGAATTGGGCTTCAATTTTTCTTATCCCCAGGCCATGCTAGTTGTACTATGGAGCAATGTCCAGCATCAAGACGGATCAAGTTGGGAAACAATGACACACATATCCCCCCCCCTTTATAAAATCTGTCCATAGCAGGGCAAGTATGCATTTTTAGGCATATAATTTTGATGTATTTTCTGTCATTTGGAACAATTTGTTGTGCAAAAACTGTCAAAGATCTGTGGCATTTGCTGTATTAAAAAGTACCTTGAAGCTCTGTTTTTCTCCAGGTGCCAGAATTTTTCAAGTTACCTCAAATAGCTGAAAGCTCACCCAACGTTCAAAGGGAAAAAATAAAACCCAGTGAGCTTTCAAAGGAACTTGTGATCCTTCCACTGCTGGTTCAGTCAGAGTCTCCAACTAAAGCGAAACATCCAAGAGGTACAGCCACACCCTTGGAATGAAGGGGACTTGCTCATTGTGGGTTAGGGAGTCAGCAAAACCAAACTTCCAGGATGGGTATGATAAACTCGATGGCTGCTTAAAATACCTTGCTCTAGATAGGCTTGGTTTGGGTGGCTGTTCCCTTCTCGGTTGAAACATGATGTACACATCAAAGGCAGCCAGCAAATTTCAAAGAGTGCTGCTCCCACCAGCACAACACTTGCCAAGCTCCAAATCTTCTTTCTCTAGCTTTGTCTTTTGGGTCTCTCTATTTTTATTTTGTGGATCTTCATCACTACTTGCTCTCTCTTTCAGGCAGCTTAAAGAAAACAATCTGACCATCTTTATCTCCCTTCCCAAGAATGTCCTTGTTTTTCTGGATTGGCATTGCCTGTTGACATAATCTTAACTAGCTTGTTTTTTCTTCACTATTGAGCAGCAGACCAGGCTCTTTAGTGAGAGAGTTTTTAAAATTTCCCTCACTTTTAGCCATCAGAGTGGTCTCATGAGCATAGATATTCATGACGTAACCATTTCTTCCATTAAATTACTGTACATTTACTCAGAATCTTATAAGTCCCCAAAATTATCCCAGATTTTTTCATTATCATAATTCATTGAATTATAAAATGGAACTACCACAACACATGAATTCCTGTTCTCATACATCAAAGGTATATAGGAAAGTGTGTATCTACAACAACCTATAACCTCCCGTTCATAGCTTCTAATATACAGTTTCAATCCTTCATTCATAGTTAAACCTGAATCTTTACTTCGCTGCTTGCGCTTATCAACTCAGTTCGACAATATCAGTTTACTTTTGTCCAGATTTATTACATTCCCTTTCTCTTAATTTTACAGACACACAATATATGTAAACTCATATCTGTTTGGGCCAGCATATTTTCAAACACAGCTAAAGTCCAGCTTTACTCCACAGTCTTCAAGCCAAGTTCTCTTATCTAAATTAACCTTGCTAGCTCAGAGATATGTATGGTGTACTGTTACACTAGTTTTACACTTTTGTTTGAGGATTTGCACATTTCTTTGGGGATAAATATCAATTTCACAGTTATTTAGGATGGCGTCTGCCATTTTACTACAAGTTTAGTTTTAGGCCTCCTTTCAGCTTAGCTTATGCATTACTACAATAATGCCAAACAACTGTAGAAATGAGCTAAAATCTAGTGGTACCTATTACAAAGTGCATTGCATTTTTCACTGTCAGCATTATGTAAATCTAAAGTTTCCATACTTTCTGCAATGTAAATATTAAGGCCATAGTTATATATATATTTCCCTGACTTCAGTGGGTTTTATTTCTGAGCAGACATACAGATAATTGCATTATATGTGATTATACATATAACACATATACCACGTAACATGTATGTATTGTTTTTAATTTGGGTATGTTCATATTTTGATTGTAGATCAACAACTGCTATGATATGTTCTCTTATTTTGCAGGGACTTGTTCTAAAGAAGTCAAATCTGAGACCGATGTCTGTGATAAGCAGTCAGTCCTTTTGCTAAATGATCTCGTTTTAGACACCAAACATAGAAAGAAGCCGAAGCAAACTATCAAGGACGGGCTCCTAAGGGCTTCCCAAGATTCTTTCTATCTACCCCTGATTAATCCAGACAAGTTTGCTCTGAATGATGGAAAGAGAAGAAAGAGAGAAGTGTCCACTGGAACTGACAACACAAAACAAATAGGTCAGATAAATTTAGTTAACAATAGCATGAGCTTAAATGGCCATTAATTAGAATTGCTCAGTTTTTCTTCAATGGTTCCATTTTCTAAAGATTATAAACAGCTGCGTTTTCTTAAATTATATGTCAAACTCAGAAATTTACAGATATGAAGACTGTAGATAGTCATGAATATAATCACTAAGATACGGGTAGTCCTCAACTTATAATCATTCGTTTAGTGACCATTTGAAGTTACAACAACACTAAAAAAATGACTTATAACCAGTCCTCACACACATGACCATCACAGGATCCACACAGTCACATGATCAAAATTTAGGTGCTTGTCCACTGGCATGTATTTATGATATGCCAGGGTCATGTGATCGTCATCTGCAACCTTCCCAGGCAGCTTGAGACAAACAAAGTCAACAGGGGAAGGTGGATTCGCTTAATAACTGCATGATTCATTTCACAACTGCAGTGAACTGTGGCAAAAAAAATATGGCAAAAAATTGGGTGCAACTCATTTAACTGCCTTGCTAGCAATTGTGCTTGTAAGTCAAGGACTACCTGTAAGGGTCTGTTTAGAAGAAACAGTAAGCTCTAGAGAAATATTTGGAATTTTAAAAATTGCCATTTCTAATACTGATTAAATCTGAGGTTTTTTCTTAGTTCAGAGAATTTATTTCGGTTGATAAAATATTATTCCTCTTTCTCTCAACCCCTTTCTTCTTATTTTCAAGAAAGCCATAAAAGCACTTCACTCAATATCCTTCTAACCGGTCCTAATGGAGAAATTATCTGTCCATCACTCTTGAGATCTGTTCAAACTACAGATAATCCCAGGAAATTTGAACTAGCTACAGGTGAAGAAGGTAAGGACAAAACATTTGGTTTAAAAAGAACAAATTGCTCATATAATTTAAATGTCAGGCAGCAGGAATAAACAGTGTAGCCAGATTAATGTATCTTCTTCAGGCAATATTGCTTTTGGTATTAACAAAACAGCTAATTTATGTGTTCATTTATGTAAATTATTGTTACTTAATGAAGGGATGGCGCCAAGATGAAGAAGCATCATCCATTGTAAACAGCTCCTCCAAAGGAGTACTTTATCATTGTACTTTTGCTATTTGCTCAATACAAGCAATATTTTCTTTTCTTTATAGTAAATCTCTAAATAAGCATTGATCGGTTGATAATGTTCTATCAAATCAGTAGCAATAGCACTTAGACTTACATATCACTTCACACTGCTTTACAGCCCTCTCTAAGTGGTTTACAGAGTCAGCCTATTGCCCCCAACAATCTGGCTTCCTCGTTTGACAGACTTCAGAAGGATGGAAGGCTGAGTCAACCTTGAGCCAGTCAGGATCGAACTCCTGGCTGTGGATAGATTTAACCTGCAATACTGCATTCTAACCACTGCGCCACCGTGGCTCAATGTTGACTCTTAGCAACCAGACTGAGAGATTTTCTCCATTGCCACTGTAATAGGGTCCATTCACCTTGTTATTGCTTGTCTCTTCCCTTTCCTTCCATCTTTGCCAGCATTAAAAACCTTCTCCATAGAGACAGGTCTTCTCACGTGTTTGAAGTTGGATAATTGGAGCCTGGTCATTTGTACACTGAGTGAGAACTCTAAGTTGATTTGTTCAATGATCCCCTTGTTTGTTTCCTTGGCTGTCTATACTATTCCCAGGAGTCTTCTCCAACACTAAAATTCAAAAGTGTCAATATTCTTTCTATGCTGCTTCTTCAAACTTTCACTTCAATAGAGTGTCACAAGGAATACCGTTGCCTGCAGTATTTTGATCTTTCTAAAGGAGAAGGTAGCTTATTTATATCCTGGTCAGGTGGTGATATTCTGTGTCAGCCAGCCAAGCTTTTCAGAGGTACTTTGATGTAATTTTCAGAATTTGATTGAGGTTGCTGGTGTGCAGGGAGGGGGGGAGAGAAAAAAGAATCTTATTTTTTTAATTTGTTTTATTTTTTTATGCTTTCCACTCTTTTCCAATACATACGCAGATACATTAGCATCTGTACAAAATTAACAGAGCTGTTAATTTCTGTGATTCTGTTAGCAATGATAGTTTGCTAATTAGATAGGAGCCAAACAGTTTCATTTGTATGGAGAAATGCTTCCCATCCCTAGTAACAATCAGCAGCAATTACATTCTATAATCTCCTTGATCTCATCCATCTGTGTTATTCCTGCTCTTTACATTCTTCTACTTCTCTCAGCTTTGCCAAGCATAGCTGTTTTTTCTAGACCATCTGCCTACATCATATATCCAGAGAATGGATATTGTGCATGCTATTCATTGCCTCAATTTTTTGTGTTTGATTGATTCAGATAGCCATTCACACCAGTGTAATGTTTGGGTCAGATAGCTGGGGATCCTATGCACACACACACACACTCTCTCTCACACACAAGCAAAGAAAACAGCAAGAGAATACCACTTTAAAGATAGCATAACATCTATCCTCCCAGTCTTCATGGGATTGTCACTTCCAACCACTTACTACCACATGCTCCATGTTGATAATGACCTCAACATTATCCAGTCCATGTGCAATATATAGTACAATACTCATGGGTCTGTCCAATATGAGAGCATTACATGTGCACATCAGAATACAATAACAAGACAAAAGCCATGATCTGGTTCCAGTGATACACATCCCAGGATTTTCTGCAGATGAAGGATACAGACTACTGTGCAACTAGCAACACTCTTGTTAATAGTCAAATAAACCATACAAATAAGAAATGATGGCTATTCCCATCACAGGCCCAAGAACCAGTCTAACCTGGTGCTTATTTTTCCCTGGCTCACTAGAATGACAACAATGCACTCTCTGCACTATTCCTATTGTGCTGTTTGTCCTACTTTTCAGTTTTCTGAAACCAGTTTCGTTACTCTTTTCCAGTTATTGTGTTTGTCCGATGCTACTAAATTGTGTTCCAATATTCACTGACACCATTCATACATCAAATAAATAATGCATTAACCCAGCTGTCAAGGCCTTTGCAATCTCCTCAGGATACAGTACATCTTACATCTTCCAGCTAGCATGGAAGTGGCCTGAAAGGGAGCTGTAGGCCTCTAATTGTAGAGATATAATATACACAGGGAGGCTCAGTCTGGCTCAAACTTTTGATTCTAAAGCTGCAATCTTTATAGGATTCAGTGTATGTATACACTGAAGTTTGTGAATTTCCACTGAACATCAGTGAGCTCTAAAAGCAGTGAGATGAAGAAGGTTGCTGCTATTCATGTAATTGGGCTTCTGTGCCTTTGAATGATATACAAAGCAGAAGATTAATCTCAAATAAACTCGACACTTGAAAGAGTAAAAAAATGTGATTAAGAACCCCCCAAATGTAGAGGTACAGCTTCCCTGCAATACAAAAGTTTTCACTGAAATTCTGTACAGTAATGCTTTGCCTTGCTCGAAACTAAATCAAGAATCTTCCAAGGAGTGAGACATATTAGTTAGAGGCATAGCCCTTCTGTGTTTTTCTGATGGGTTTTGCCAAGGTCCTACAGCCAGCCACCCGTAAGCATTAACAATCTGCTCTTTTGTGTTTGTGATTAGAACAGAGTTGTTCTGATGCAGGTATATCTCTACTGGCATGTTGTAAGACAGAAAAGCAAAATAATATCCCAGGCTGCCTAAGAATGAGAAGAATGTACAAATTATTATTATTATTATTAGTAGTAGTAGTAGTAAGTAGTAGTAGTAGTAAGAACAACAAAAATGATATAACAGAGTCTTATATTCATCCTCCATTGTCTAAAATGTGAGCTCCACAACTAAAGTTTATTCATGTTTGGTATTGTGCAATGCTGTAGGTTAATCAGAGGCCAATTTCTCTGTTTTTTGGTGGCTGTGAGCTGAAGAAAGAGATTCTCTATACAATGAAATGGCAAAACAGCTTTCTGGGTAGGGGGGAAATGGTGGACTCTGTGCCTCTGCAAACAGCAGAGACAATATGGCAAAGAAGGCCAATGGTGCTTCTCTGGACAAGGAAAGACAAGAAGATTGCCCACTTTGCTCCAAAGATATGCTCCTCATAAGAAGACCCATATGATCTAAAGAGATTTTGTAGGCCTTCTATGAGTCTGAGCAACAGCAGCAGCCATGGAAGAGATAGCAAGCTCACAGCCACAAGCTCCCAGCCTGCATAAAGACATTGGCTTCACAGGCAACCCCCCCCCCCCTTCCCACGTTCTTAAATAAATTTGGAAGACAATTATCTTAAAGTTAAAGAGATCTTCAGATGAGCAGTGCAATCAAGCCACCCAGTGAGTGATCCTTCACCCCAGATTAAGAATGAACCAATTTAAAGGATTTAAAAATAATTAAGGGCAAAAAGTTGCCAAAGGTTTAAATAAAGAAAGTTTAAAATGAACTAAAGAGATGGATGAATTTAAAATTATTGATTTTAAAGAATTTTTGAAACAATTAAATAATTAATCTATATTTCCATGGGAGAGTTTTGTACGGATTAATTTGAAATAATTGGTTAGCTCTGCAAAACAAAAGATAAAGGAAAGTTGCTAAAGGCCATCTGAGAATGTTGAATGGAACTAAAGACTTAATGATCCAGAGAAAGCAAGGGTCCTCCTCTTTGTCTATTGAAATGGCTATTACTAGAAAAGTAGTAAAACTTTTAGAAATGACAGAAAAAGGATTACTTGAGATATTCAAAAGAATCTTTGAGGAAGTGGGAAAGAACGTTAACAGCTACAATAACAGCATCAGTAACTGCTTATGTGAATGCAACATTTAAAAGAGACCATGAAAGAAGAGATGAAAAATAAAATTGAATAATCTGGAAAGGTGAAGTGAAGGTGGCAGTTTTGGAAAACAAAACAGAAATTACAGGGATAAAATACAAATATTAAGTAAGAACCCAAAAAAATGTAGATAACAGACTATTACTGGACTTACAAGATAAAAAGTCATGTTTGAGACCAAAGGTTTTCACTTGGTGAAAACAGAAAGAAGAGCACAATGAAGCCTTTAAAAAGTTAGAACGGGAGGAATGGTTATCAGGTCCTACAATAACATCTTAATGTCAAATTAAGGATTAAGAAAGCTAGAACACTATATAAAAGAAAATAAAACCGGCTGTTTGATCAGGGATAGATAATAAGTAGTTTTACAACTTGAAAATGGTTGGGTATGGGAAGAAATAATCTATGTACTGTAATTTAATTTCAAAGTGGGAGGAATACATTAGTTTGTAACTGTTGGAAAGAAAATCAAACGTCACTGCTTCAAATACCTTTTCTTTTTTCTTTTTATCTTTCTCCACCTCTGTTTTTCCCTTCTATTTTTCTTTTGTCTATCTCTTTTGTTTCTTTTAAACATATTTTGTATTATCTTTAAAACTGTTAAAATGTTTCAATAAAAATACTGGTAATAAGAATTAAATGGCAAAGCCACTTTTTCAGCAAAATTTGGTTGTTAGGAATGGGATCTGGGGCTGAGTGAGCAGGAGCTCCCTATTCTGCCTTAAGGCCAAAATTCCCAGCACCAACTAGATTTGGAGATTTGCCTCTATATACCCAGATCCTGCCACATAAATGTTTATTTGCACCTGTTTTTCTATTAACAGCAAGATTTAAGGAAATCAATTGCAAGAATGAGGAAGGATGCTGAAACAGTGCTTGTCCCTTTGTTACTACCATCCATGGTATGAGTGATATAAAGTAAACAGTTGCTGGAGAAAAGAAATATTTCTGAAGGAGCTATGACAGCCACTTAGGCAGGAATAGGGACTCTCACATCCTTAACATGTCCCTGAGCATTCTCATTCTCATTCCCAAATACCAAAATTAATATTCATATTATTGACCCATGGAAATCCCTGATACTAACCCCCTTTTTCAGATGTAGTTGGTTTGCCTCCCAATAGGTGAGATGCAGAACATCAAACAAACAAATCTTAGCCAACAATTCATCACCATACCAGAAAAAGGTTTACCTGATCCAGTTTTGTCATGGCATGTTTTGAATTTGCCAAACAATGCAGGATTTCAAATACAGAGGCTGGACTGAGCTAACAGAAAGGGGCTGATCTTGGAAGATCTTGGACCTTAATGGGTGGAGGCTTCTGCTGTGTCTGTTTCAAGGAAGAAAAGGCACACAGAAAAAAAAATGCCGTTTAACAAATCCTAGATTTGGGCTTTGGTTTTGAAAGGACAATATGTTTCCTTCAGTTTTTTAGCTTAGGCAATAATTAGAGAAGAGCCAAGCTGGGGACTTTGATCAGGATTCATATAATACTGCTACCTTGGATCTGGTGTATTTCTTGGCTCTAGCGGTGAAATTGCACAGCTTGAGCAATTAATTCTCAAGCCTTTGACAAAGTCAGATGGATTCTAGTAATGGTCTGGTTCATTAATGTTTGCTTTGCCTTTGTACTACTTTTCTTAGAAAAGGGGGCCGTACTTTTATACAGCTCTCAAACCCCAGAAGCCATGTTGCCAATTAGCCCAATGCAGGAGATGCTCTCAAATGCCACGGTCTTTACTCTGACCAGAGCCATAGTGATGTGCAAGATTAACTGGGCACAAATTGATGCAATCTTCCTGCTGTGCAGCTGAAAGATGGGAATGGGACGGTGTGAATCATACAGTTTCTGGTTGAAAGATTCTTTCGCCACTAGATTGCCTTGAGCAAAGTAAATTTTTACCACCCAGTTGCTATTATCTGAATGTTGAGACTGACAGCCTTATAAGGTAAAATCCCCTTTAAGTCAATCTCAACTCTTGGTGACTCATCTATGGGGTTTTCTTATCACGGGATATCTGTTACCATTGTATTTTTCTTGGATTTTTTAAATTCCCTATCTAGGGTTCTACTGAGACTGTTCAAAAAAGTGTTTTTTAATATATAAATCAAAAGTAGCTATTTTGAACTGAATACCTATTTAGTTATGATACAGACAAGCACAGGGCCACATAAAGTATTTGTGCACTAGATGCAATCTTGCTTGAAGTAAAGTACATAATAATATTTTAGTTATATGATGTCAGTTTTTCCCTAACCAAACAAGTCAAATACAGTGCAGTGCAAGGACTATGTGCTATTATTTCAGAATTACTCATTTATAAAATATCCAGATTATTTCTCCAAATCAACCTTACGTTCTTCTGTACTGCATTGGGTGACTAGTTATTTTTTTTTCCATTTTAAATTTTAAATTAACCATTAAGTTTCATTGCCATCCAGTTATTGCTATTCTACACTGGTTACAATTTGATTTTAATGATGTTTCTCATGGACATTTTAATTGATTGTCTGTTTTATTGGATGTCTTTAAACCATCATGAATCCTGATTAGTTCAGCAGTATAAAATAAAATGAATGATAACTTGAGAAGGATATAAAATGTCTAGAACAAGCCATGTTCAAAGTTGCACTTGAACTCAAAGATTTGGACTTCCCCAAATTTTCAAGCATCCTTATCTCCTGACACTTTCTTGGTGTGCCTGAACGGCTGCAAATGGAATGTATATAGATGGCTTCTGCTGAAGTTAGAATATATTTTATTTTAAATGTGTTTTAATACAGTTCCATGGAGACTTTCCCTATTTCTATTGCTACATTCTTTTTGGAAGGATTGACCTGCAGTCTCTCACTGTAAAAATAAATTCATGTGGCATTTTCAGTCAAAGCACATATCAAGCTTAAAATTCATTAAAGAAAGTCCTTTAATTTTTCATGCTCCAGAGTATTTACCCTTGAACTCATGCCAAAGAATTAACATTTAATTAAATCTTCACAGCATGATGTTAGTTCCCTCAAATCCAATTTTAGCATGTTTACAGGAAATCCTTCTTATTGGGCTGCTTTCTCTTTAATTGTGGTTGCCTTTATCCACATTCCCGAGATTGCAAACATTTCTGCTGCAATAAATAGAAGCTGGCTAAACAATATAATCCCGAAACTAATAAGATAGAGAGGATTGGTATTTAAATGCTTTGTTTTTTTAGATAACATATTTATCTACTTGAAAGTAGCTTGAAACTTAGTGTTTGCATGTCACTGTGGTAGTTAATGAGATTTCAGATATGTTATCTTTTCTTTTTGCAACTACCCAGCTAAAGCCTTGAGATAGTCCCTGCTCTAAATTAGGATATTTATCTCTTTAGCTGAAACATGTAAATTACAATGTTAGGTTTTGCTGTGCAGAAGTACTAAACATGTAAGATTCCCTGCTGCAAGCATGAATCAGTAATCAAGACCATCTCCTCCTTTGCAGCTGGGAACTATCCCAGGTCTGCTCCTCCACTCGCTTTGAGCAGCAGAATGCCCATCCCATGTAATACAGGTGGTTCTTGACTTACAACAGTTTGTTTAGTGACCATTCAAAGTTACAATAGCACTAAAACAAATTAATTATGACACTGATGACAGTTGCAGCATTCCCATGGTCACCTGACCAAAATTCAGGTCCTTGGGCAACTGACTCATATTTATGACAGTTGCAGTGTCATGTGGCCACCTTTTGGGACCTTCTAACAAGCAAAGTCAATGGGGAAGCCAGATTCACTTAACAAACCTGTTACTAATTTAACAGCTGCAGTGATTCACTTAACATCTGCAGCAAGAAAGGTCATAAAATGGGGCAAAATCCACTTGACAAATGTCTCACTTAGCAACAGAAATTGTGGGCTCAATTGAGGTAAGTTGAGGACTACCTGTAATAAAATCCAAGGTCCCTGGTGGAGATTTTTCCTCTCTTGAAACATATTTACTTTCATTGCACATGCCTGGGATTTAAGGATGGAACATCTGATCTAAATAAAAAGCATGGGCTGTTTCATTATTTATTTATTTATTTATTTATGAGACTTATATACCACTTTAAGTGCAAGCACTCTCTAAGCGGTGTACACCAGTAAGCAATGTATATATATATATTTACATTGCCCCCAACAATCTGGGTCCTCATTTTACCTACCCCGGAAGGATGGAAGGCTGAGTCAACCTTGAGCCAGTGAGATTTGAACCGCTGACCTGCTGAACACAGTCAGCTAAAGTTGCCTGCAGTACTGCACTCTAACTGCTGCGCCACCTCGGCTCAATTTGTTTTTCAAAAAGGACAGACTACAACTCCCAGAATTCAGGCTGGAAATTAGCAGAGCTTCAGGCCAAAACACCTGGAGGGTATCAACTTCAGAAAATAGCCATAGGCTATAGATTCTTTTCTTAGGTAGAAGAGAATCTAACATGATGCTAGAAGATAAAGAAACTAGACTGTGAATTCACATGCAGATTTATTACAGAGAATTGAAAAGATTCTTTTTTCCCATCAGACTAGTTAATTGTTTCCCTTCCCCATATCATTTTTCTGATATTTTTCAGTATGGATATTGTTCTTTATAGCATAACAAACAAAAGCAACAGCTTAG
Organism: Crotalus tigris; assembly: GCF_016545835.1. NCBI lineage: Eukaryota > Metazoa > Chordata > Lepidosauria > Squamata > Viperidae > Crotalus > Crotalus tigris. The sequence goes on from NW_024096479.1 coordinate 532,710, forward strand.
AAATAGTATTAGAACATTGGAAAACTAAAGATCATCCTGGGCATTTTTTTTAAAGATGCTGAAGGAAAATGTGGGAATGAAAGATCATGGTAATGGCATAAGAGTGGTACGTTAAAAAAATAAACAGGAGGAATGTTTTTTGCTGCCCAAGGAAAAGCATTAGGCGTAAATATCACCAAGGTAAAAATGGAGAAGATCAGTTTGGATAGCAAATTTATTTATTTATTTATTTATTTGACTTATATACCGCTTTAAGTGCAAGCACTCTCTAAGCGGTGTACACCAGTAAACAATGTATATATATATTTACATTGCCCCCAACAATCTGGGTCCTCATTTTACCTACCTCGGAAGGATGGAAGGCTGAGTCAACCTTGAGCCGGTGAGATTTGAACCGCTGACCTGCTGAACACAGTCAGCTAAAGTGGCCTGCAGTACTGCACTCTAACTGCTGCGCCACCTCGGCTCTTTTTCTAAATGTTTGTTGTGCTGAAATAGGGATCAAATAGTTGACTTTATAATAATTGGGCATGGCAGAACTGGACAGACTAATGACAAAAAAAAGGCATGATGGAATTGGGAAGACATTACACTGGCCCTTATGTAGAAAGTACAGATCCACAAATAAAAACCACAAATAGGATTTTAACATTTATATTATTGACACTTGGAACAATATCCCAAATATTATTGAAATTGAAAATAACCATTGTTGATTTATTGATAAAGCCATTCCAAGAGACGGCAAGGTAGAAGACAAGGAATTAGAAAACATTTTCAAATTACTGAGATTGGCAAACATTTGGAAGAATAGTGAAATCCATGGTTATGGGTGGCAACAGTGTGATTCCACATGGACTTGGGAACAATTTGGATTCCTAAAATTGGAACGGGAGCCAGTTTGGTATAATGGTTGAGGCATTAGGCTACAAACTGGAGACTGTGAGTTCTAGTCCTGCCCTAGGCACAAAACCAGTTGGGTGACTTTGGGCCAGTCACACTCTCTTAGCTCTAGGAAGGAGGCAGTGGCAAACCACTCCTGTAATCTTGCCAAGAAAACTGCAGGGACCTGTCCACCTTTGACAGCTGAACTTCAAACAAATAGCACTGTGGAGCACTTCATATGTAATTAGGTGCTATTATATTGTAATTGTGCAGGCCTTAAGTTATGAAGAAGAAAAGTGGCCAACATTACATGCAAAACACAATTAGGGGAATTGGAATAATAATAAAGGTGAAAGCTGTTCTAGTACTGAATATCATGCTCCCTTCCATGTGGAACAATTTTCCAGTCTCATTTTTTGGATCACTCCACTTCCGAAGGATAGCTTCTCAAGACACATGTTCTTGGCCTTTTACATCCCCTCCATCTAAAGAGCAATGGAAGGGAGGTTTTTTTGCACATTAATCAATTATTATTCAATTCTTAAGAATGATCCAAATATATCTTCTCTACCACTAATGCAAAAATCTGTGTTTTCTATACTCCAAACACAAGCATTTTACAAGTGGGAAATTCAGTTACTTTCTAGCTAACATGCTTATTTTATAGTGTATCCTGCAGAAGTGCCATAGCCTTATTGCTTGGTTTCTATAGAGGTTGTGTGTGCAGTACAATCTTATTATCAGTATGCATGTGTGTATAAAGAAGCTAGCCACCACTTTTCTGCAAAAGGAGGTTTTAAAGCATGGATTAGGTATTTCCCAAATGAACATGAAAGTAAAAAAAAAAGTTCTAGTGCTCACTACTCAACGCCAAGTGCTGTTTTATGTCTATAACTCTTTGTTGTTGTTGTTGTTGTTGTTTTTCCCTCTTCAGTTGATGGTCCTTCCTTGTCTGCATTACATATCCATTTGTCCCCTTTTTAACAGTAAGCATGGTACTTTAGAACTATTGAATATTCCATAATACTGTACTAAGAATCAAATGCTTCCTACCACTCAGCAATATTTAAAAAGTCTCCACATCAGTCATCTCCAGAGGTTTCTGTTAGGCTATTTAATACAAATTTGTGCAGAAATTAAACAAATTTTATTCAAAGAGTAAAACAAAATGTGTAAATTTGATTAATTTGTCAAAGCAAATATTGCTTAATTAAGGAACTCAGTGATTACTTCCTAATTCATAAATATTAACTATGATCAAATGTTGTTGCCTAACACATTAAAGATTTTACTTATTTGATGATTTAGTTTTTGGAATTGGAAATCTTACAGTTTGAGTTATTAATTAAAGGATGTAATAATTAAGGGGTATACTTCTCAGACTTAATTAAGCAGGAAATGTTAGAATTCTTGAGTCCAGCCATTGATGGATGCAATGCACTCAGCAATTTTAATTATTTATGGTTTTAGTTTTAGGAGAAGATAAACTATCCATTGAAGTAAGAAGACCTGCTTCCAGAAGTTCACCAGAGGTCTGCTCTGAAGATCAAGCATCAAATAAAAGGGTACCACCAATTACAGTGTTTGATCTGTGATATATATAGGTGGTAGAAATGATTACTTGTAATCCTTGATTTATGATCGATCGCTTAGCGACTATTCAAAGTTATGACAGATCTCCCCAGGGCTACTTACAACCTGGATTCAAAGTTTCAATGGCTGCCACCCCCACCCAGCAGTCACGTATTCACATTTTGGACACTCGGCAACTGGTCTGCATTCACGGTTGTTCGCAGCATCCTGCAATCACATAACCATGACTTAGATTTTTTTCTTTCTTTTTTTTGCTGCCAGAAACCAGCATTTACTTGTGGTTTCTGGTAAAGAGTATCCATTGTGAACAATGGATTCACTAAACAGCCTTGGTCTTTGCTTAATGACTGTAGCATTCACTTTATGACTGCCATGTTCACTTTAAGACTGCTGCAAAAAAGTTCGTGAAATTGGGTGCGAACATTTTGTAACCTGGTTAAAGACCGGCATAACTTATAACCATCATTCTGGGATCAGTTATGATCCTAAGTCAAAGATTATCCGTACTTGTACAGGATAATAGTATTCATTGAAGGGATATTTTACTTGGGTAGCGGAATGAAGGAAGGCCTTTTGAAGTGAAGTGTGCTTCTCCACTTCTAGAAAACAGACCTGGTAATATGCCAAGGAGAGTTAGCTTGGGGTGGTGGTTAAGGCTCTAAGCTAGAAACCAGTAGATTGAGTCCTAGACCCATCTTAGGCACAAAACCAGCTGGGTGACCTTGGGCCAGTCTCAGCCTTGAAAAGGAGGCAATGGGAAACCACTTCCAAAATTTTGCCAAGAAAACTTCAGGAATTTTTCCAAATAGTCACCAGCAGTCAACAACACCAAGAGAGAAGCAAATCCATATTTTCTACAGAGAAAAGGATGTAGTGCTTCTCTATTTGCTTTGATATATTTCTTTTGTTTTGCTAGAGGTTCCCTGTGAGCAGTCTTTTTTATCTCCCTGTGCAAGAGAGCAGTTTTGCTAACTCCTCTTACCCAAAACATGCAGAGACGTTCTTACAACATGCTATATTCAGTAGCAATGTAGCCATGTTCTCTTCATTGTACTGTTTTTGACTATTGAAAATTTGATAACATCATTTGCTATGGAGGGAAAACTAATCCCAGAACGAAGACGAGAGCAACACTTTTTAGAAAAGTGGGTCCAGTCTTCATTACACAGAGTAGAAATGATTAAGTATTTTCACAGCACAGAGTAGACACATTGTACATTTTTTCCTTACCAAGAAAAGAGTTCTAAAAACTGGATCTGCAGATATATTGATAAAGCAGTGGACAGTGGCTTGTGCATATGATATAATCAGTATACTTTACCCTTGATCAGATTTAATGCTGTATTGTAAATGTTTACTCTGAAAAAAGGACAAATTAAGACTTATGCAATTAGAAGACATGTGGTCTTATTAAAGTCAAATATGCCTGTCAAGCCAAGAGGGGCATTTAAAAGACTTAATACCTAAGTCTATATTTTTTTTCATTAGGATAGATATATGTCCACCATATTTTGAAGTGGGATAAAGCTGGGCTTTCTTGAATAGACTCTTAACTTGAACAACTTTGTTTAGCAAGTCCTACTAACATTTACAGTACTCTGAAGTATTGTAGTAAGATCTGCTACGTTCATTGAGACTTATTTTTAGATAAGCATGCATTAACTACAGCCTTGATATTATTTAATATTATTTCTGTCTTTATTCTAAAATGTCTTACAGTTTTAAGCATTGCAGAACTTAAAAAAAAACCTCTTATATAATGTCTTTAAAGAATAAGAGTAAGAATATTGATTGTATATAATTATCATTTAAATTCTGTTTTCTTTGATCTTATGACATACGACGAAATCAAGGTTGCTATACTTTAAAGAAGTGTACAGAAAAAGGAATTTCTCCTCTTGAATTTCTGTACTGTAGAAGAATTTCTGGGATAATGCAGTTAGGAATATAGGAATTTCTAGTATAATTTCCTACCTTCCTAATTGCATTAGTCATAACTCTCTTTTATACAGATTCCAAGGATTTGGGAATTTTCTCCTCTGCTGAATCTGGTCATATATTATTGTTTTATTATTAAATTATATTATTAAAGTAGTGTATTTTAAAAAAAAATCAGAATTGCCATATGTAAGTAATTAAAGTTAAGCAGCATTAAATCCTATAGCAAATCTCACTGGTGTAAGTGGAGGGGGGGAATGGGGGAGATGGAATTATCAGTTCCACTATGAATTTTATAGTATTAGAATCAGGAAGAAACTCTAAAGACTTTCACTAAAAGTATGTAAATGTGTAACAATACAAAACACAAACAAAAATCCCAAGCAAACATCTATGGTTGTTTTTCCTGAATTGTTATTTCAGAAGGCTTATCCTTGGAAATAATCCATTTAGGTTTGGGGTAAGAATGTAAAGGAGAAAAAAAAAAGCATGTACTTAAACATATAGAACAGCTGCTCCATAGCTAATGTTGCCTTATTCCTGTTTTGAATTTTCTCTTTTTTCATATAATATTTAGAAATCTGCATATTAATAAGTCCACAGCAGGTTAGAAATTCAACTTTTAAAAAGCATAGAAACAGAATATATGGGGAAAAGCAATTTGTGCAATACTAAATCTATATTGAATGATCCCTGTAGAGTTGTGGTGATGTAAAAACCTGGCTTAGTATATAGAGTACAAGACTGAAGACCTCAAATTTCCTTTTCCAGAAACACTCTTTGTTGTGTCCTGAGCCTGCTGAAGTATTCAGCAGGCTCAGAAATGTTGCAAACGGTCCCAGGCAAACCAAAAGCTGCCGGGACCAGGCTAGCTGGCGCCAGCCTTGTGTGCATGCGCAAGGCGCGAAATAGCCAGATTCTTATTGGTTGTTCCTGTCCGGTTCAGGACGCTATAAAAGGCCTGCGTGCCTTTTGCTGTTTGCTGGTTGTAAGGAGAAGATCAATAAAGAAGCTTGTTGTTCACAGTGTGCCTTCGTGTGATGCCTGAATCCCCAATACATAAAACTCTTATTTAGCGTTTCTCAATCAGATGGATAGACTTCAACTCCAGAATTTCCCAGCCAGCATTTTGTCCAGGGAATTCTGGGAGTTGAAGTCCACATATGGACATGAGTTTTTGTACAGTGGTCAGTTCCCAAAGGTAGTTATATAAACAACCACTGCAAACTCCTTCATTATCAGTGAAAAGTTCTCAGTCCACAGAAAGATCTTAAAACAGAAAATTCAGAGGTCTTCACCCTAATGTATTTTGGATGTATTTATTTTAAATGGGAAGTTTTTCAATTGCCAGGATTCCTATGTCTCATCCCTTTTTTTTCAATAAATCTTGGTAAAGACGCCCTGTGAGAATGGTGCTTCCGGTGTAGACTAAAGAGCCTGACATTTGCCTTCTGCTTTCAAGTAGCAGCTTGGTAGTTCCTGCTGCCACCATCCATCTTCCACAGGGCACTTTTCCCCTAAATCCCATTGTGTGTGAGAGATAGTGCTCTTATAATCTGTGCTGCCTTATTTACTCAAAAAGTAAATGAAAATATATCAAATAAAAGGTAAAAACATTAACTAATTTCAATAAGTTCCCATCTTATTGAAAGTAAATAAAGTAAATCATAAATAAAAGTAAATACAACAAATAAAGTAAATAAAATAAAAAAGATAAATAAAAGTAAGTAAAATTAAAGGTAAAAAAGTGAAAAAAAGGAACTAATTTCAATAAAATCCCAACATTAACCAGAGCCTAAATAGAATGATCCTAATCCTTGCTTTTTCTAGCCTTGGTTAACAGCTTCTTTGTTTGTTTCCTCTTCTAGTTTTCTCTTCATTTAAAATGACCAAAGCTTTTCTTTATCTCCCGCAGAGGAAAGGCTGACAAAAACTGTTTCTAGGTATATGGTGACAAAGAGCATCTCTCACTCAAGGATGCGTATTGTGTGGCTGAACTTGTTTGGGATGAAAGCCTGATTGGCCATCTAGGGGATGGATCCAGAGGGCCTTCATAAGCCCTCTTCTTTGCACAAGAGTGTTTTAATAGTGTAAGATATTATGCTTTGAGGGCCACCCAGAGTTGGTAATAATATGAGTGGTTTTATAAATGTTTTAAATAAATACATTTAAAGAAATAAGATCCTTGTGTGAAAATACAACTGTGATCCCAAGATGTTCTCTGCATGCTCAAACATTGGCTAATGTTTCAAAATATGTGTTAGCACAAGGCCTTAAAGAGGTTCACATATTTTATTTGCTAGTGTACAAAAGTTCACTGAATAAATATATCAAAAACAAACGGCACAACTTATTGTTAATGGAGGTTTGTCAGAGGTATTTACAATAGAAAAAGGTACTAGGCAAGGATGTCCACTATCACCGTTGTTGTTTGTCTTAACATTGGAAATATTGTTGATCAAAATTCGAGATTCGCAGGAAATTAAAGGAATAGAAGTTAATAAAAAAGAATATAAGTTAAGAGCCTTTGCAGACGACTTGGTGGTTACTTTGTCGCAATCTATTAGTTCTGCAGTAAAGTTATTACAGTTAACTCATCAATATGGTTTGGTTTCGGGTTTTAGGATTAATGTTAACAAGACTAAAATCCTACCTAAAAATATGACTATTCAGGAGAAGCAGACTCTGGCTAACTTGACGGGTTTTGAAATTGTTAATAAGGTAAAATATTTGGGGGTGATGCTATCTGTTTCTAATGCAAAATTATTTAAAAATAATTATGACAGGTTGTGGGTTAGTGTACAGAAAGACTTGAAGAATTGGGAGAAGCTGCAATTATCTCTCATGGGAAGAATTGCAGTGATAAAAATGAATATTCTACCCAAGTTCCTTTTTTGTTTAAAATGTTACCGATTTTGAAAAATGAGACTAACCTAAGTGAATGGCAGAAGGGTGTTAACAAATTTATTTGGGCAGGGAAAAAGCCAAGGGTTAAGTTTAAAATTATGCAAGACTTCCGTGAGAGAGGTGGACTCAAGGTACCGAATTTGAAATTATATTATGATGCGGTGGTTTTAACACTAATTAGTGACTGGGTAAATTTGACAAATCTAGAGATACTCCATCTAGAGGAATGGGACTTACTTTATGGGTGGCATGCCTATTTAATATTTAATAAAAAAGTGGATTGGGCTTTTAAATCTCATATTATAAGAACTTCTTTACTTAGGATTTGGAGAAAATATTATAAAAGTGATTTTAAAGTACCATTATGGGCTATACCCTGGCATGCGATAGAAGGAATAAAAAGAGGTGTTAAAATGGACATGGTGTCTTACAGACAGCTACTCAGATGGGATGGACAAAATTGGCAATTAAAATTACGGGAGGAGTTAGCTCAAGAAAACATTATTTATTCTTGGTTTCAATACAGGCAATTAGCAGATAGATGGAAGGTGGATTGTAAGGTGGGCTTTTTTAGAGAAGATGAAAATCTTATTAAGCAAGTGAAGGATCAAAGACAAGCCCATATTAAGAGAATTTATGGGGTGCTAGTTGAATTGGATTCAGAAACGGAATTAATTAAAGATTGTATGATTAGATGGGCTCAAAACTTTGGTGAATCAGTCCCATTGGATACATGGGAAACCATTTGGGTAAGAAATGTCAAATTTACACAGGCACAGAACTTAAGGGAGAATTTTTATAAAATGTTTTATAGATGGCACCTTGACCCACAAAAAATGTCTTTCATGTACCCGGACCTACAGCCTAAATGTTGGAGATGTGGCTGCTTGGATGCCACTTATTACCACATTTGGTGGTCGTGCAGAGAGATAAAAGCATTTTGGATTAAGATATGGTGGAATATTCAGAGAATTTTCAGAAGGAGGGTAAAATTTACTCCGCAGTTATTTTTGTTGGGTATAGTTACTGATTGTGATACAAAGGAGGTTATATTGATGTTAAATTTGATTACAGCCGCAAGGCTGTTAATAGGACAATATTGAAAGAAGGAATCCTTGCCTACACTGCAGGAATGGTTTTTTAAGGTGTCTTATTTGGCGGAAATGGCAAAGATTTCGGCTTTCTTAAAGGAACAAACGCAAGAGAAATTTCTTGCTGTTTGGGATAAATGGATAGAATTTATACAATTTAAATTGGATATAAAAAAATATCATATTGCTTTTTCATAATTTTTATTTTTTATATACATATACATATATTTTAGTCTTAAATCTTTTTTCTTTTTTATATATAATTTTTTTAATTCTTTTTTAATTAAGCCTATATTCTGCTCTGGGAAGCTCAGGGGGGGCAAGGGGGGGTGTTTTTGGGGGGGGATGGGGAAGGGGATGTTATGTTTAATTTTTTGTATATGTTGTTTTCTGTTTTTGTATTGTTGTATTTTTTTCTGTTTTTTTGTAAAAACTTATAAAAATTTTCAATTAAAAAAAAAAAAAGTTCACTGAATAGCCGTTCATCTTGGAAGCCAACTATTAAAATAAAATATTTTTCTTTCCTGCTGAGAAAACTTAAACTGATCTTCTGAAAGTAAAATGGAATGCATTTCTTACAGAACTGGTTTAAGTCAATCCAATAGTAACGAGTAACTATTATATGTATTCATAGCACAGGTTTATCCATCAGATTTACAGACAATTTCTACTTTTTCTCTTGACAACTGTAGTAGCTTTCCATACATAGGAACAGTAGCTCTAGAGCAGCAAACTTCAAATTTTAGATACCCAAGGAACCCTTCTCAATGTGGAAAATCAATGCATTAATGTGTTTCATATGAGATATTTTATCTGAAGAAAATAAATTATACATTTCATACTATGCAAGCAGAAATGCCATATTGAACCCTTGGATGATTCTCATGGGGTTCTGAGGAATATAGTTTGAATACCATAGTTCTAGAGTAGGAGTGTCCAATCCTGGCAACTGGAGAATTCTGGGAGTTGAAGTCCACAAGTCTTAAAGTTGCCAAGGTTGGACACTCCTGTTCTATAGTAACCATTTCTTTTAAAAGCATTGTATGAAGTGGAGCATTTCAGACACAATGAGAGGGAGACAATGAGAGACATTTATACCTCAAGAGCATTAAGTGTGTCTACAATTGTTATTTTCATTCTAGGAAACCATCCAACTTTCTGTTACACTGAAGAATGGACACTATGCCCCACCTGCATATGAAAAGCTGGTATGTTTAAGCACACGTTATTTTCAACCATAGTTAAAGAAAACTAAATATGGAAATGATAAACTCTTCAGATATAAAATCAGAGGAATCTATTATTGTGACACAATTCTAAATGTGCATAATACATTCAATCTTATTTTACTAGCTAGAATTCTAAATCCTCAATATAGATCCTAAATAACATAAATATTGATTTATATAACTGGACAAGTAGAACTGAAGCCTTAAGATGATCTTGGGTGAGCTCTATTCTCACAGTACCACTTTACTTGGGGCAAAGTTTGGGGAATACATATTCTGATGTGCAAAAAGGAAGCCAAGATGAAATTAAAATTGGGCACACGCCTATTACATGTAAACAGGCTAATATCTAGATAGCATCCTTCATTCTACCTGGTACAGTAGATCAGTTCAGGTGGACTAGGACAGACTAGGTGCCCTTCAACAGAGCTGATCATCTAAGGAATCCAGAGAAAAGAGCAAGATAACTGATAACCTCTTGTCCTCTAGAATTTGCCTTTTGACACAGATATTATATCTGCCAAATGATAGGTTTGGCCTTGATACATTACATTTAAAGACCCCTCCTATTGACCTAACATTTGGGACTTTCCCTGTCACTGTCTTAACTTATGTCTGGTATGCCTGTTAGAAATAGCCCTTCTGGGTAGAGCTATTTGCAATATTAGTTTATTTGTAAAACAAAGTATATTCGTAAAACAAAGATGAGGTGTGTCAGCCTGGCTTTGAATGTGCTTAGTATAGAAAAGGATTCCAGCCAAAGCATACAATAAACTATAATTCTGTTTTGGAGACTATAATCCATATTCCAGATGCCTGGCACTTTCGCACAACTAGTGGTCCTCAAGGGAAAGTTTCAGTACAGTATTTCCAGGTGCTTAACTGCTTGCCTCGTTTTGTAACTTCATTTAATTGTATTAGTTTATTTAAGGAGTACTTTGTATGAGATGGTATTGCTGCAGAGCAGAAGTACACTAAACTTGTAATTTAAATTCCCATAATCCTTCACCAGTTTGTTTAAAGTGTGTTGCGATTTAACACATTTATAGGCATCAGGATGGGAAACCCTGGGCTGTTCCATGTGGTAACAACTCTCTGAGGCATCAGGCAGGGTTCAGTTTTTTTCCATCAGTTACTACGAATCTTGAAAGGAAAGACATGCCCGGGATTGGAACAGTCTGTAAGACAAGCTTATAGTATTTTGTGCTCTTCCTTCTTCTTCTGCAAGAAGGCAGATTTCTTCCAGGCCTCTAAAATCCATCTGGCAAAAGGACCTTGTGAAACTGAATTGATCCCAGTGCAGGAAATCTCTCCTCAGCTGTAGGTTAACTTTGTTCTTCAGCTTTCTTTCTGGTCTGGAGAAATTGAGTCGAGGCAGGGCTCCCTCCCTAATGGCTGCTACCCAGATGCTTCTTTCATCACTTTTCAATAATGGCTTTCCCTCCCCAATCCAGCACTTCCTGTTTTTCACATTTCATTCCAGCTTATTACCTGAGGGAAAAAATAATGAGAAGGCAGGAGCCAAAAGAGGAGCCAGTAACTTGTACTCAGCATCTGGAGCTGACTGCCTCTGAGGACTGAATCAGGCCCATCTCATAGAATCATAAAGTCAGAAGGGACAGCACACTGCTGAGTCATACTTAAGCAGTGGCCCACCAGAGCACCTAGATCCCTCTCATGGGCACCACTGTTGAGACAGGCACTGCCTATCCCAGACCTACACATCTTGTTTTTCCTACTTAAATGCAGGACCTTCCTTTTCTCGCCATTGAACTGCATCAGAACTAGAGCCATGTCTTTTTTTCCAGCCAGAAATTGCTCTGTTTGCCCTGTTCCTCAGAATAGTTCTTGCAGCAAGTACCAAATTAAAATAACCACCACACTGGTGTGCTCTGTTGCACATCAAGGCGGAATTAATACTTGTTTAATAGGATTTCAGCCTCATCAAAATAGGCAAAGGTGAAAGTTGACTGGAAAAAGGAAAGTGGGAGCAAGGTTTGCATGCTAATAAAGTATGAGTAGTCCTCTACTTATGACTTTAGCGGCTGTTCAAACTTACGACTGAGCCCCCCCAAAAGGTACTTGTGACCCAGTTTCCAAATTCCAATGGTCGCCTCTTTCTTAAAGTGATGTGACCACATTTTGGATACTCAACTGGCCAACATTTTGAAAGATAAATGTCTCCCCTGCCAGTCGTGTCCGATTCTAGGGGGTGGTGCTCATCTCCGATTCACAACCAAAGAGCCAGTGTTGTCTGAAAATGCTTCTGTGGTCATGTGACCAGCCTGACTATATGCTGAAGGTGCACGGAACATTGTTACTTTCCCACCAAAGTGGTACCTATTTATCTACTTGCATTTGTGTGCTTTTGAACTGCTTGGTTGGCAGGAGCTGGAACAAGTAATGGAAGCTCACTCTTTACATGGTACTTAGGTCTCAAATTGCCAGCCTTCCAGCCCACAAGCCTAGCAGTGGCCAAGTGGCTCACATGTACAAGGCGATCTATGACATTTTTGCCAAAAAGCAATGGTTCCCTCTGATTTTTGGCAAAAATGTCCGATAGTGAATAATGGATTCACTGAACAAGTGTGATATTCATTTTACAACCGCCACAAAAAGGTCATAAAATTGGGTCCATCACATGATGACACATTTACAACTGCCATGATTTACAGCCATCATTGGCAGGCTCATTACAGTCATAAGCTGAATACGATCTGTCTATGAAATTAAATTAAGACATGATAGCATAAAAATAAGGTAAAGTATTTATTGGACCTCTAGCATATCAAAATGACTTGTTATAATGCAGGAATGAAAAAGAAATCTACCTAAAGTGCTGAGGTAATAGAAATATAGTTTGCAGGAAAAGACTTAGGATGGATCTTTCTAAAAGTGTCATTATTTTATGTGCTGTAAGTGCTGGACATAGGCAGTAGGCTATACTGTTTTTCCCAGCACATACCTTATTAAAGAATCAAGAGAATAACATAACTCAAATTTGCAAAAAAAAAAATGTTTCTTATTTTTCTAAAAAGGAACCTCCTCTAACTCAACTGACTCAAAATGTACCAAGAAATGGGACTGGCTTTGAAAATCACGAAGTCATCACAGGTAAATTTACTTTAGTTTCTCTCATAAAGTATTTATTCTTGCTTTAGGAACAGAAACTGGAATTAAAGCTGCTATCTTGTTTTGTGCACTAGGAAATGAGGGTGTTTCTGCTGAGTTTGGAGAAAGACATCAGCCAAGTCAAACTGGTCTCTGCAGAAAGAGCTACCCACAGCAGAGTGAGGAGGAAAAGGGTTACTCCAGCTTGTCACAAACACACAGCATGAAGCAGAGGAATACTAGTGACATTATGCAAGGTATTGGCTAGATACTGTTCATTAATGCATTAAGACTGTAGCTCTGTATACCCATATATAGTGATAACTCCCTTGAATTCAACAATACTAGACAGGTTTTCATTGGAAAAGCCTATTTGTATTACATCAGTTGTTTTGTTACAGCTTTACTCAACAAAACTAGCTTGAGAAACAATATGCTTAGGCACATTTGCCCTATATAGGCATCCCAAGTCCTATAGAGAAATCCCCAATTTTCAAATATCCATTCTGATTATGCAAATAGAACTCAAAGGAACTCTCACTTTCCATGTCCTACCATGCTCAGATGATTCCCAACTTCTCCATACATTCTATCCTTACAAACCACATTTATACACCACACATAAATTGCCTTTGTTTTTTTTAAACTTCTCATTTTTTCTTTTGAGGATCCATCGCATCAGGTCCATCCAACCGTAACTTGCCCAGTCTTCTATTTCTAATGAGTGAGTCTCCTCAACATCTGGTCACCTTTTTGATCCACAGTTACTCAGCACCCAGACATTCTCGATTCTACCTCTCCCTGTTTTACCATGCACATTTCTTAAGTAACCCATTCCCACTGCATTCAACTTGTTTCTCCAGAAATACCAATTCTCACTTCCCTATAACAAAGTGGGCAGAAGTGTGCTTTTTGGGCGACAAACATTCATTCCATGCAATGGACCACATGTTACCTACTAACTTTTTACTAGCATTTGTATATCTTAACATTTCTCCATCTGTTTTCTCATCTTTAATAAACATTCTACCAATATACATAAATTCATCTATTTATTCTAGTTTTCCCCACTCATGTGTAATTTGCAATCATTTATTCCATTTACCCATCAAACACACCTATAGCATATGATGATTTCAGATCAATAGTTCTGGTTATATCATATAGTCAGTCGAAAACTTGAATTAACAGCTGATAAAACTGCATCAACAACATGTACATTAAAATGTACTCTGACAAATGTAGCTGTAATGTTTCCCCAAAGAATTTCTTATATATTTACAAGTATCCCTCAGTACAACAAATAACCAAAGAGATATCACATATCTTTGATTTGCTCCTGGCTCATTATGGAAATATTGAATAATTCATTAAGCATTTTATTTATTCTCGCTGGCTTTACTTTTATCAAATACAACTCTTTCCATTTCAGCAACCAATCATTAACTTCGAATTTGAACAAACTATTTGATAATTCAAGCTTATTCACTGTCATCTAAATCAATAAACACGCAGTAAATATTATTCCACACTGCTTAATAATCTGCTAAAAAGTAAAAATCTGAGGTGCTCATGCACACTACTTGACATTAAGTCATATAGCATTCATCACATTCATTTGTTACCTCTTGTTATCTTTCAGGCAAAATTCTACCAAATGCATTCCTGGGTACACTTAACAAACAAATTTCCGTATAGTTTTTCATTCATTCTTGCTATCTTTCTATTTAGGAAAATAATAACCATATTCTTCTAATTATCATACACAGCTTCAGTTCTCACGTAGCTATTACATTAATCCACAGTCATCCCATAAATCAGTGATTCTCAACCTGTGGGTCGGGACCCCATTTGGGGTCGAACGACCATATCAGGGGGGTCGCCAAACAATGCAGTCCGCCATTTTTTCCCCCTTTTCCATGGCTGTGCTACTCCCTTTTATTCTATTGGCTTTTGAAAGTCAATAGAATAGACTCTCTTGAATAGAGCCTAATTCTATTGGCTTTCAAAAGCCAATAGGAATTGTCCAGGCTGTCTCTGCCCTGCTGAGGCCGCCAAAAGTCCCATTCTGCAAACAGTGCTGCAAGTTGTCTGCAGCGAAGGCGAGCTGTCTGGAATTTTCCACCCCTCCCTGCTGAGCAACTACTAAAAATGTAAGTAAAAGAGGGCCAGGGGTGGGAGGTGGGAGGCTGGCGGGCGCAGGGAGGGTTGCTGGCGTGTGTGGGGCCCGGCGGGTGCCTTACCTCCCTTGGGCTGGGCCAGCTGGTGGCCCAGCCGGTGGTTGGCCTGCGCCGTCTCTGCTGCTTGCCAGCTACGCCTCGGCCGGCGCAGGGGGCGGCACCATGCATGTGCAGCGCTCCCGGGCAGGGAAAGTCCTCGACTTATGACCGGTTGGGTAGTCCTCGACTTACGACCAGTTGGGTAGTCCTCAACTTACGACCGGTTGGGGTCGCGGCATTAAAAAGGTTGAGAACCACTGCTATAAATAAACCACATCTTTATTTTAACATGTCTCCTGTTAAACTGCAACCATATCATTTTTCAATGTGCTCAGAGCTTATATGGCTTCACTCCATTTTTTTTTAAAGTAACATTTATAGCATTAACTTCAGTTTCACTCTTTGGCATATTATCACTCCCATGTAAATCTCTAAATCAGGGGTGTCAAACTGCCGGCCTGTGGGCCGGATGCATCATAGCGAAACCATGCCCACCCCATTGTTGGCAGTGGCAAAAAAGTCACGATACATCATGACACATCATGTGACGTTGCGAGTTTGACACCCCTGCTCTAAAGTATTCCTTCCAGCATGCCCTCACTTCGCTTTCATCCCAGATCATTTCCATGACTTGTCTTTTTTATTTCCACACTTTTTTGGAGGATTTTTTTTATCCCTTTTCACTCCCCTTTCAAAATAAAATTTTCATTTCTTAACAGTTCTTTACTTTTTTGATTACATTCTTTGCAATTCTCTTTTTCTTTGTGTACATATTATATAATAGAAGTCGGTCATCCTCAATTTTTCCAGCAATTGTTCTTTTATATGAATCCAATCTCCCCTCATTCAATTGGCAGATTAATCTCTCTCCTAATAATTTTTCATAAAACAATGGTACTTTCTCTGTCTGCAGTTTCTATTTTCTTTCCTTTTTACCAATGTTCTTTTTTGTCCAAAGACCTACTCTTGACACCACTAGAAAAAAATGATCTAGCCAATGGTGGGATTCAGCCGGTTCGTACCACTTCGGCAGAACCAGTAGCTAATTTTTTGTTGCCCAGGCCCAGAATGGACTTCTGGAAGTGGCATCCACAGAGAGAATCGGTTGTTCATATATTTGAATCCCACCACTGGATCTAGTTCATATTTAGAACCTTTCATTACACTTGTAACCTTCACTAATTAATTATAAATCAATTATTCCTCAACTATTTAAATAAATAACAATTAAATCAAGCATGTTACATTTCTTTTCCATGTTTTCATCAGTGGACTTACTCTTAAAACACAAATTTGAAAAAATAAACTTTTTCTAAGCAAATTTGCCCCAAACTATTGCCATTTCCCTATTTTGGAATTCTAAGTACAAATACATTTTCTATATACTCAGTCACTCTCACTAGTTCCTTTATGCCTCCTAATGGAAAAATGTTTTGTCCTGGATCACATTCATTTAAAATGTTGCAGATTTTTTTTACTATACTCATCCATTATCATAATTCACTGGGTTGTAACTTGCAGTTATCATCAACCTGAAATGTGACTTTCATAACCCTTCACACAATGCAAATGATATTTAGTCACACTTTTTGATATACATTTGAGCAATTTCATTCATAATAAACATTCATTCATTTCTTTGTATTTATCTTTCTACAAGTTCAGTCCACCTTTATTGAGACCTATTAATCTCTTTGACTTTCAGACATACATTCTTTAGGCAAGGATTTTGAAAATATTCAAATTGAAATCCAATATTTTCTTTCTTTTATTATGTCATGCTTTGTACTTTTTACTCCTACACATTCCAAGTAACAATCTTCCTTATGCTGTGGTTATCACAAATTGGGCACTTAGATTAATTACAAGCCTTAATCATACTTATGACTTGTAGAACTGCCTGCAGATAGCGCTGATACTACTGATATTATTTGATGCATGTCATCCAGAATATCAACTAGTTCCAATGCAAGCAGAACTTGATTTTAACTGAGCATGCTTTCGCTCTCATCTCGGCAATAAGGAGATACTTGGGATATCAATAACCTTATGTTTTTAAACTTTAAAATAGTTTAAATAGTACTTTAAGCTATTTTTATTTAGGAGGGAAAACTGATGTGGTTTGTGTGCCTATATGCATGTGCTATGTATGCATGTGTATGCTAATAATAAAGATGAGTCATTCTGTTGAAAAACAAGGCTGGGTAAAGACATGTGAAAAGAAGGAATTTCTTTTTCATGCCAATTGTTGTTTTGCTTCCTGGATTATTTTTTCTGCCTGCCATCCATATTTCATATTTTAGGCAAGAATTTTGAAAATATGGGATTTCTTTCCATACTGTCATTGTAACTGACAAATCTTGGGTGAAAGTAAAAGTTGCCTTCGAGTAGATTTAATTGGAAGGCATTATAGAAGTGATTGGCTGTTGCCTTTTGGGGGTTGGGTTTTGCTTGTTCTGATTTCCCAATCTGGTCTGGGATTCATCCTCTCAAGATCTGAAATCCAAATATTAACCAGACTCAGCCTTTTTTTTTTTTTTTTAACCCAAGGAAGAAAATAATATGGGCTAGAATCAAAGCATTTGCTATGACTTATTTCTAAAGGGATTCCCACTCCTTCATCCTCTGCTGGTAATAAAATCTCCTTAAGTATTTAGAATTTAAATGTATAAGATCACCTGATTCACAGAGACTCGTCCAGAATTAAAAACTGAATTAAAAACTGAGGCCAAATTACCCCCTGCAATACTCTCTCAGATTGACACACATCCTTGTTGACCTAGAATTTTGCAAAAAAAGCCAGGTCTTCCATGCTCAGTTAAAGACTGGCAAGGTTGTTGAGTTGTTCAAATCGCTTTGGGGATACTATTCCAGATGGCAGGAGCCGTAATAGAGGCAGTGTGCCTTCTATGTCCTACCGGAAGATATTGATTGGTTAATGGGCAGAACAAGAATTTTCCATGCCTGTATAACATGTAGAAATAGTTTCATGCTTTTTAGTTGCATATTACTCATACTCTGTAAACAATTGTTTTCTATAAGCAGTGTTGTCTATGTGTACGTTCACCATACAGACATTGTTACAGACATGATGCACTCAATATATTCAACTGCCATCATATGTTAAATGGATTTGTATTTCCCTAGACTAGCCAAAGAAAATGCCATTGCTTGTACTACTTGTGTTCAGGCTGGAATTCAACACAAAATATCTCAGGACCCTTCCTAATTAGCTACAATGGTTTTTTTTGGGGGGGGGGGGTTGCACAAGAATAAATTGAAATAACAGCCTGAGCATATCCCCTTAGGAATTACCGTAACTCTAATCCCAATTTACTTGCAGTAAGTTTAAGCAGCTTCTGCAAAGAAAGATTAGTCAGAATATAAATTTTGATGAATTCTGAGGAGTGTGATTCTAGGCGGGTACAGTTATTAGAAAGCCAGCTAGTTGAAGCTGTGATAGAACAATGTAGAATATGTAGCAACTCAAAACTATCTCCATGTCAACAAGATCAAAATGGTTGGGTCTGGAACCTTTGCTTATTTCTCATCTTCCGAAGAGTGAAAGCAATAAGCTTTCTCAATTGCTTATGAACATTTTAATTAGGCAGAGCTAATATTTATCTATCCATAACTACCTCTCTGCCAGGAATTCAAAGTAGTGTGCAGGTAAGGTCATCTGTTTCTGGAAGGTATGCATGACACTGCAATTAAAATGTTCACAGATTTACAATTCCAAAAACTGTGATAAAAATTATGACTGAAGGGCTTCTAGATTTGATTCACACATTGAGTCAGCATTTCAGAAACTTGGGCTGAATCGCTGGTTCTAAGCCAGTGGTTCTCAACCTTTTTAATGCCGCGACCGCCAACCGGTCGTAAGTCGAGGACTACTCAACCGGTCGTAAGTCGAGGACTACTCAACTGGTGCAGCACTGTTTGCAGAATGGGACTTTTGGCGGGCTCAGCAGGGCAGAGACAGCCTGGACAATTCCTATTGGCTTTTGAAAGCCAATAGAATTAGACTCTATTCAAGAGAGTCTATTCTATTGGCTTTCAAAAGCCAATAGAATAAAAGGGAGTAGCACAGCTAAGGAAAAGGGGGAAAAAATGGTGGACTGCGTTGTTTGGCAACCCCTGTGAAATGGTTGTTCGACCCCAAATGGGGTCGTGACCCACCGGTTGACAACCACTGTTCTAAGCACTGCTCTCTGGTTTCTTGGAACCTCTTCATTTCCCCCTATTTTACTCCAGATGTTGTTGGTGGGTTGAAAGAATTAGATAGTGACTAAAAGATTGACATTTATTGATATTAATAATGAATATTCCTGTTCTTTCTCAGTGAAATCAAATTATGTTTTTTTCAGTCCTCCTCATCTTGTGAACAATAACTTTTAACACCCTCATTTAGGTTCTAGGGAGGTGATTTTGTTAGTAGCAATGAACACTTGACGCTATGGATTTAGCTGATATAAACACCTCTGCAAACCAGCAACACATTTTATATGAACTGGTCTAAAACACAGGGTATATTGACTAAAAAGCCAATTTTGTTTAAGAACAGGCAAATGTTTGAGTGCAGATAAGGTCTTACTGTACAGCACTTTGAATGTGGGGATTTGCCTGTTTATATCATTTTTCTCTACATATACACCAATAATAGTGTACTGACATAGTTCATATATTGCATTAAAACAACATGAGATTGATTGGTTTTTGACTTTAACTTCTTGTGTGACCCTAGCCATTGTAGTTTGAAAATTATAGTTTATGATTTTACAATCCTAGCTACCTGGATTAAACAAGCCATATTTTAACATAATATGCAAAACTAAGTACTAGCTGCTTCCTAATCACAATTGCTCCATTTATCTTAGAGCAGAATAGCAATCAGAAGTACATGCACCTTTCACAACAGATGTATCATGCCTGTCAATCAGATATTGTATAAAGACTGATAAGATTTAATTTCATATGCCTATCCTGAATTTATACGCAGATTAGAATTTAGTTATTTATTACTTCTGCAGTTTTTGAACATTTAGAAGTGTTTTTTAATATTCTGCTCCAAAAAGGATCAATAAGAAATACTATCTTATAAAAATGGGATAGATTTATTGGTGAAACCATATTACAGGTACCTGGAACTAGAACAGATTAGATTTCTTATGCTTAATTTGTACAGTTCTCTTATATAAACCAGAATTCAATATTTTATGTATGTTTTTTCCATCCACATCCAGACACAGCTGAAATTTCAACTCAGAATAGACGTCCCAACATAAAAGTGCAGTTAAGGAATGACAGATGTTAGTTTTTAGAAAAGGAAAACCAATTTTAAATTAGATTTCTAGGGGACTTGAGCTAAGACCTGTTTGTACGTATCAGATAATAGCTTACCAAAGACAGTTTTCTGCTGCTGCTGGCAGTGCTAAAGAATTGGTGCAATGCATTAGCAGAAGAATTTCATTCTCTTGATCTGTGATTTTCCAACATTTGTTAGCTAAACTGCTTAACAACACCAGCTACCCATTGCTCACACCAGGGAAGTTCCTAAAGCACACCTTTGTGTGAAAGTTAGGCTTTATCTCCAGTTGATTTCTACTTCTGAACTTCACTCACAGAAAGATTCTTATGAGTAAGATAAGCCTGTAACAGTGAGACAATTTCTGAAAACTCCCTACAGAGCTATATCCAAAGACCTCATTTTGTGTTAGTATATCTCTTTTCTTCTTCCTACAACAGCTAGCCCAACGAAGCCCAAGGGAGGGAATCTTCACATCTGTCAACTGACTTTTCTAGTTCTACAGATATGCAGGAAAGGATAGCTGTGCCAAAGATTTAAAAATCCAAGAACACCTCAAAGGTGTGTAAAATATGCTATTCTTCATCACCCTTTACATCACAGGGGAAGACAGTGACCAGTGAAGTTAGAGAAGCAATTGCTGACCATTTCAACTGATGGGGGAATGGGTCCTCCCCTCCCCTCCCCTTCCAGTCCCCTGTCTTTGCTGCCTATAACTGAACAGAGTGCAGAAGGAGGGATATATTAAGGAATTTGGACAGATTGGGAGGAGATCTGCAAGCAGGCATGCTTCATTTCTACTGCAAAGTAAAGTTGACTTTCCTGCTAAAGAGAGAGAGCAGCAAAACTGCTTTATTTACCATACATTGCATACCCACAATCAGGACAGCATTATTTGACAGTGACTCAGAATGGAGACAACAAATGCAGGATAAGGATCAGCCATGAAGGCAGTTAATTTTTGCTGATTGACGAAAGGGTAGATAGCTTTTAACTCAGCCAAGGAGAAGGGCCCTTAGGCTCGGTTTAAATGGCGCTTCCCTAATTTCTCACAGCAAGAAGGGTTATAAATGGATGCCACCAATATGCCCCCTGAGGGCGATTGATTCTTGGATCTGGACTTGTAAAGTTTCCAAATGCACATAGCAAGGTGTTAAATGCATAATGAGGGTGTCTGTGTTTGCATAATACACTGTACATAAATCCAAGTCCATGCTGGGAAGTGAGAGCACAATTTGACCTTGTGTTAAATGTCTCAATCCTTATCGAGGAACAATTACTTGACTTGGTGCCAAATCTGTCTCAATCCTTATCCACAAACTGTTTGTTTTTCAGTGCTTTGCACCAGCCAGTATTCATCAGTAAAATAGCTATATTTTACACATAAATTGAACAATAGTGCTATGGCCTTTTTAAAAAATATGACATAATTTAAAATCCAGCTCTAATGGTTTCAACAAACCATTAACCAGCTTTAGATTTTTTTAAAAAATACTTTTGGGTTACTGTATATTGCTATGTTATTGAATTATTCTTGATTTACTTGCCGTTTAAACTTCGGAATATTTGAAGACAATCTATTTTTGCCTTCTAAAGACAGCTACACATAAATCCTGACTTATTAATTAATCTCCAAATTATTTTGCATACTGTATTAAGAACTCTGTGTTTTTGTCACTGGGGTTTTCACTGGAATGAAACCAGAATACTTTGATTTTATCCAGGTTGTTATTGTTCACACAAATTCTCCATGTCACTTCTACTACCTTAGGCAGGAGACTGATGCTTGTGTGAAGCCAGTTGCTCTGTGGTTCCATCAATCAGAAAATAGGAGTCACTTACAGATTTCTGCCTCATCAGCATTGGCACCAGAAGGAGCCACATCATATTCCCCTCCTGTGGGATCTTCCCATCTCCTGCCTCATAAGTGGCGCCTGGCAAACAGCCAGGCAAATGTGGAAATGACGGAGCCAGGATGCCATGAAGTCTCCCCACAATTAGATTTCAAACAGTCCAGACTCTAACTCAATGCCTCATTGATTTACTGCCATTTAGACACATTGGCAACATTATTTTTTTCTCTCATTTTTGGCAATTATCTGGGCACATAGTGAAACAATCAAAATATTCCATCACTCTTTGCTGAAATGTCTTTGAAGCATAGTTAGGATTCTCCATTTTATACAATGTCTTTCTCCTAGAGGTAGCCCTGGGAAGCCCCACTATGAATGAATGTGTCTATGTCTTAAGTGGCCTATTTATCACATGGAAGATGAGGATACAGAGTTAATTTAAACAGAAGATCTGGACTTTAAATCTATTATGCAAGGGGTAGTTGCCATCTCTCTAAGTGCTGATAAGGAGGTGCAGGTTCTCACAACATGCCACCATTGGGAGACAATCCCCTACCTGTAGTTTGATGACATTGTCTGTGCTCCCTGGAGCTGCTATGTAGTGATAACCATAAGAACGATGGCTTCCAATAGGCTAGAAAGATTATGGTTATATCTTATATCCCAGAGCTCTACTGGCTAAAAATAACTATGATTTATGCTGCCTCTACTTGCAACCACTCCTATTTCATCAGATATTATCAACTGTTACACATTACATGGCTATTTATTTATTGGCCATTTCTGCTGATTTAATGTTGGGCTGTTCATATTATTTAATGTTTTAGCTGATTTAATGTTTTTAGCTGATTTAATGTTTTTTTCTTAGTTTTGAACAGCATCTACAGTCTATTGAAATTTAAAATACTGCAACAAGAAGTCTTGAGTACTCTATTGAAGAATTGCTTTTGTCTTTTTACAGGGTGCAAACTAAGGCTGCACACACAAAAATCATTCTCCATATTTTTGTGTAAAAATATCAAATCAGTACCTCCAGACTGAAATCTTGTGTCCATTGACAAGACTCTAAATTCAACAGTTCTTTCTTCAGAGAGAGTCAGTTTAGGATCTTCTATAGTGCTCATCATTTACCTAAGAGTTTAAGAGTCTACTGAAAACAGTGCGTAAAATTGTGGCTGGTTTCTTGTGAAATTTTGACCAACTTCTTCTGTAACAGTTATATGATATAATAGGGCTAGAGAAACAGAATACTTCAAAATATATTTTAGTACAAAGATTGCTCTATTTATAAACAGACGTTATATTATGAGAGGCTGTTTGTAAATATATTTTATTTGCAAGTCCAAACAAGGATAGATATGCAGCACACTGAAAACTCTCAACTTTTAGGACCTTGTAGGTTGGAATTGTGGACAGGTTTATTCATAACAGCAAAGGTTCATAACTCCAAAGTTTGAAAGAAGAGTTCTTCAAAACAATATTTTCTTACTAGATGTAATAATAATAATAGTAAAGTTGGAAGGGACCTTGGAGGTCATCTAGTCCAGCCCCTGCTCAGGCAGGAAACCCTATACCATTTCAGAAAGATGGCTGTTCAGTCTCTTCTTAAAAACCTCCGATGTTGGCGCATTCACCGCTTCTGGAGGCAAGTTGTTCCACTGGTTAATTGTTCTAACTGTCAGGAAGTTTCTCCTTAGTTCTAGGTTGCTTCTCTCCTTGATTAGTTTCCATCCCTTGCTTCTTGTCCTGCCCTCAGGTGCTTTGGAGAATAGCTTGACTCCCTCTTCTTTGTGGCAGCCCCTGAGATATTGGAACACTGCTATCATGTCCCCCCTCGTCCTTCTCTTCATTAAACTGGACATACCCAATTCCAGCAGCCGTTCCTTATATGCTTTAGCCTCCAGTCGCCTAATCATCTTTGTTGCTCTTCTCTGTACTCTCTTAGTTCTTTTAGGTTTTAACTAACCCGTTATCATTCTAGGTAGGGATGATGTTATAGGAAATGGGATTTATAAGGTTACACACCGGAAGGATATTAAACTGACTCAGCTGACTCAACACAAACGCTCTGCATCTGCTCCTTTTCCCTGTAAATCACGGGTGTCAAACTCGATAGCATGATGTAACAGCGCAATGTTTTTTGCCTTTATGGAGCCGGGGTGGGCGTGGCCTGCACGTGAGGCATCCGGCCTGTTTGACGCCCCTGCTGTAAATCAAGGGGTTGAGGACGCGTTGGTATGGTTTGTTGTCTATTATCGGATCAAGAGCTCCCTCTGTTGGTAATAGCCAGTTGTTAACGTATCAGACTAAAGCAGTGTTTCTCAACCTTGACAATTTTAAGGCATGTGGACTTCAACTCCCAGAATTCCACAGCCAGCATTGCTGGCTGTGGAATTCTGGGAGTTGAAGTCCACATGCCTTAAAATTGTCAAGGTTGAGAAACACTGGACTAAAGTCTGTTCAGTTTAGGATTTTGGTCTTTGATTTCTCAACCTTTAAGATACGTGAACTCCAGTTCCCAGATTTCTCCAGGCAGTAGAGGCAGGAAAAAAACCCTATAAAATTATGCTTTTTAAAAAAAAGAAGAAGAGAATCCTCCGGAGACTTCACTTTTAAAGCTACAACTCACTTCGCTTTGTGTGCACGCAGGGGGCTGGGATGGCGAAGCTGCTTCCTTCCAGACGTTCCACTCTGTGGCAGGGAGCCCCGAGGCTGAACACTGCAGATTCAGAGACTTCATTTTCAAAGCTAGCATCGCCAATTCTTTCTTTTTGCCCTGCAATGCTTTTATAGTTATACATGAATTGACAAAAGTGATTGTATTTATTCCAGACAGGAGCACTCTTCTCCTCAGAAGCTGACTCTAAAAAATGGCTCCCCCTGCAGTCAATTAACATTTACACGTAATAGGAGTATGCAAAACACACAAAGGCACTACCTTTATAAAGCCAGCTGAAGAAATCATTTTAAGCTTAGGTTGGGGTAGGCCAGTGTTTCTCAACCTTGACAATTTTAAGGCATGTGGACTTCAACTCCCAGAATTCCACAGCCAGCATTGCTGGCTGTGGAATTCTGGGAGTTGAAGTCCACATGCCTTAAAATTATTAAGGTTGAGAAACACTGGGGTAGGCTGAGGCTGGAGTCCAGAAAAAAAAAAAAGAAGCAAACAGATTTTGATGTATGGAGGAGTGTTTTGGGGGGATGGGTAGGAGTGCCAGGAGGGCCTGTTAATTATTTCTAAATATTCTTTGATGTTTTATTGTTTTGTACATAAGATGACTAGCCATATAAGTCTTTTAAGTAAAGAAAAAGATATCAATAAAATTGATGGGGGGGGGGGGTTAAAACATGGCAAGGATGACAAGAACATGGCTGACTATAAACAAACACCGGACTCGGCATCCAGATGGCATTCTTGAGAACCTTCAAATATGCAAATGGATTCCATCCACTTCAATTATGAGAATTATGAGAAGGGTTTATAACTTCAATAGGAAGAAACAAAAATTTATAAATTCTCTACCAAATAACCAACAACTTAAATTATATCCAGTTTGCACCTAAGGGATCTGTTTATGTGACTAGTATAGAAATAAATTCAATCTTAATAGGTTCTAATTTATATTAGAAACAGATATTAGAAATCCTTGCTATCTAATTTTAGCAAAAGAGGCCACAACATTCCCTGTCACGCTGAGGAAATATTAACATCACATTAAATTACAAACAGTTTGCTGCTGTTTATGATACCAGGATCAGTTGCCTGAGCAGATCACTTCACTCTGCTTAATGGAAGGGCCAGCCTTTTCAGGAAGGGATGACTTATCTGGTTGATGATTTGCATGTTTACCTGGTTCCCTGCCAAGATTCAAAGTGTAACTGTTGAGTCCTTGGCGAAAAGTAGACACGAAAAGCAGTTGTAGTTCTCAGGTTTTCTTTTATTCTGTGTTCAGCTTACAGGTGAAGGCTTCAGCAACGCCCAAGAGCTCCCAGCCTCTTATATAGGCAATTCCCGGGTCAATGTGTTACTTTTCCCGCGCCAGCACCCGCGCATGCGCACAGGCGCTGGCGACAGCCTGTCTGGTCCCGGGCAGCTTGCACCTGCCCGGGACTGCCTGCAAACGCCCCGAGCCCGTTTGCAAGGCTCGTGACATAACACCCCTTTCCCCCGGGCTAAGACTACTACCAACATACAATTATTTCTTGATGCAGTGTTCTACTCCCCAGTGCTCCTACTGTTTACTGGCTTTTGTTTAGCCAGCAATGTTATGTAATCCTCTAAGTACTTAGGAGATTTCCTTGCTCTCTGTGACCTTCTCAGCTCTGGGTTTCTGACAGGTGTTCCCTGACTGAAGGGAGACGTGAGCCTGTTCTCCTTATCTTGCCTTGGTGCCTTCCCAGGACTGTGCCCCAATGCCTGGCCTGCTTGCTCGTCCACCGGGCTCGTCAGGCCAGGGCTTTTGTCACTTTGTGACCTGGTTGACCTGCCTAGCTGTAGGCCCTTGGGCCCCTTGAAGTGATAGCCACTGCTGGGCGTCTCTGTAGAACCTCCTAGGTCCGTCCAAGACCTGTCAGGAGGCTGTCCATTCCCTAAACCCCGTGCTGTGTCCGGGCTCGTGTGGGTTTCTGTACCTTCCCAAAACTCAGTTACTCCCTGATTTGGGCTAGAGGTGTTGCGGTCGGGACTTGGTTCCTCGACCATCTCCCTGTATGTTTGACCCCCTGTAGGACTTGGGGTAAGGTCAGGCCAACTCTGGGGATGATGTGCCAGCTCTCTTGCGGGGTATGCTTTATTGGGACGCTCCCGGGTATCCTCCCTGACTGGAGTACTGTGCTGTGCAGGTGAATAGTGATTGTACCCCCGGGGTGACTCCCTGGCTGGAGTAGGCGTGAATGCCTGGTAGTTGGATAGGCTCTTAGAATTCCTGTTTGGGGCACTCACGGAATCTTGGAATGGGCCGTTTGTGGCTCCATCACTGGAGGTGGGCAGCAGCTCGTGCCCCTCCCTTTGCTCTAAAGGGTCCCCCTCCCCCCCTGGAAAAGGCCCAGGAGTCTCATCTGGAAGATCCCGCCTAGGGCGGAGTTGGTCGATGTGCCGACGCAGGACACGATCGTTGTCCAGGGCTACCTCGTAGGATAGAGGACCTGTGACCCTGGAAATAGAAGCGGGGACCCATGTATGACCAGGCCCGTAATTGCGAGTCCAAACCGGGGCACCCACAAGTAGTTGTCTAGGTGCCCTAGGATGTGAGGTAGATGAAGGCAGTCTGTCCGGATGCAACCGGTCAAGCTTTGTAGTAAGTTTGCGCCCCCAGCGAAGTTCAGCTGGGCTTCTCCCTGTAGAAGTGGACGGTGTGGTGCGGTAAGAAAGGAGAAAGTCAGCCAACCTGTGATTCCAGTCCCCATAGGTGAGTCTTTTCAAGGCGTCCTTTGTGATGCGGACCATGCGTTCAGCCATACCGTTGGTGGACGGGTGGAAGGGTGCAGACGTGGCATGACGAATCATGTTAGCCTGTAAGAAAGCTTGGAATTCGGAGGAAGTAAATTGAGGGCCGTTGTCAGACACGATGACATCTGGGAGCCCGTGTGCAGCAAAAATCCCCCTCAGTACCTGAATAGTCTTTGCAGTGGTGGTGGATGAGACAGGTACAACCTCAAGCCATTTTGAATGACTGTCAACGAGGACCAAGAAGAACTGGCCCTGAAAGGGCCCAGTGTAGTCAATGTGCACCCTAGACCATGGGGACTGTGTATCCTCCCATCTATGCACAGGAGCTTGGGGCATCTCTGGGCGAGAGCGCTGGCACAGGTGGCATGCATGCACCTTAGCTCAATGTCCTTATCTAACCCAGGCCACCACAAGTGGCTGCGCGCAAGGGCCTTCATGCGAACAATGCCAGGATGACCCTCGTGGAGGGACTCTAAGATCCTAGTCCTCATTGAGGTGGGAATGACAACTCTGTTTCCCCAAAGCAGACAACCCTGAGAAGTGGACAACTCGTTCCTTTTGGACCAGAAACTCTGAAACTCAGGACTAGGGCAGTGCTCAGGCCATCCAGACAAAACCCAAGAAAGGACACGTGAAAGTGTGTGATCTGTGCCTGTTTCAGCGGCAACATCCCTGGCATTCAGAGGGGACTCGGGCAAGGCTTGGATGGAAAGAATGTTGACAGCTGGCGCAGGGTCAGCTTCTACTACTGGCAGGGGCAATCTACTGAGGCCATCAGCATGGCCCATTTCTTTCCCAGGCTTGTGGAGTAAGGAAAAATCATATGCAGACAGAAAAATAGACACCTAAGCATTCTAGGGGAAATGATTTGGGGAGTTTGTTTACGTGTGGTAAACAGTCCCAGCAGAGGCTTATGGTCAGTGAAGACCGTGAAATGCCTGCCATACAAAAAATCATGGAATTTTTTAATTCCAGCAACAACAGCCAGAGCCTCCCTGTCTATCTGAGCGTAGTTGCGCTCAGCAGAAGACAGTGTTCTGGAGTAATATGCAACAGGAACCTGAGTTCCATCAGACCTGAGGTGGCTCAGGACGGCTCCTACCCCGTAAGGGGAAGCATCACAAGCAATGCACACAGGAAGGGACTCATTGAAGTGTGCAAGTACACTGTTAGAAGTGAGTAAGGCCTTGACCTCATTGAAACTAGCCTCATATGTTTGTGACCACTGCCACACTGCTTGTTTGTCTAACAGCCTGTGAAGAGGCTCAGCTACACTAGCTTTATGTGGAAGAAAGGAATTGTAGAAATTCAGGAGGCCCAGAAAGGCCTGAAGTTCGGCCTTAGACTTTGGCCTAGGTGCTTCTAAAATGGCAGTTAGTTTGGATTCAGCAGGGTGAATCCCAGCAGCATCAATTTTGAACCCCAGAAATTCAGTAGAAGGCACCCCAATTTTGCATTTGTCTTTTTTGAGCTTGAGGCCTGTTTTCCTGAACCTTAACAGAATAGTCCTTAGCCTTTCAGCTAGAATGTGTGTGGAGTCTCCTGCAATTAAGACATCATCAAAGTAGGGGCAAACCCCCGGTATGCCCCGTAGTGTGTTTTCCATTACGCTTTGGAAAATCCCAGGAGCGACATTCACTCCAAACTGTAGCCTTTTTACCTTAAAGGCTCCCCTGTGGGTCACAATAGTCTGAGCTATAGCAGCATCATCATCAACAGGCAGCTGTTGATACACTTGAGCTAGGTCAAGCTTTGCAAAAACGCGCCCCCCCCTTGAGGGAGGCCAGAATATGACTGACCACAGGAACAGGATAGGCATGTTGCTGCAATGCCTTATTCCGAGTGCATTTGTAGTCAGCACAAATGCGAATGTCCCCATTTGCCTTTAGAGGCGTGACAATGGGGGTCTCCCAAGGACTGGAATCAACAGGTTCTAGGATTCCCTGTTGGATCAGTTTGTCTAATTCAGTGTCAATTTTACTCTTTAAAGCAAAAGGGACCCTTCTTGCTTTAATTCTAATGGGAGTGACAGTGGGGTCTAGTTTTAAGGACACAGGGGGTCCCTTGAATGTGCCCAGCTGGGGGCTGAAGACATCTGCAAATTCTTTGCAGACTTCCTGTAGGTCGAGTGTTTGTAAGCTGTTGAGCCCCGTGACGTGTATCCCCAAGGCTTCAAACCAATCGAGTCCTATGAGACTCGTTCGTTCACCCCCTACTACTAATAGGTCTAGTGGACCTTCAAAATTCTTATACTGTACGTTAAGGGTGGCCTCCCCCTTAACACACACTCTCGAATTCTGAAAATCTGTTAGCACTATGTCAGAAGGCC
This sequence comes from Crotalus tigris, assembly GCF_016545835.1. Lineage (NCBI taxonomy): Eukaryota > Metazoa > Chordata > Lepidosauria > Squamata > Viperidae > Crotalus > Crotalus tigris. The sequence continues at coordinate 562,619 of NW_024096479.1, forward strand.
TTAACTTGGCCTGAGTTCCACTGCCGGAACAAATCTTCCTAAAAGTAGGCAAGGAGATGATTGAAAGTGCAGACCCTGTGTCTAGTTCCATGGTTAATGGAACCCCTTGTAGCTTCACCTTGAGTGACAGCTTTTTCTTAATGGGCTTGTGTGTGCCTGTCCTAAAGATGCTCCTTCGCGAAGCGCAAAAACCTACCCTATTCTGGCTGGGGACCCTGGTACCTTTCAGCCGCAGTTCTTCCTGAGGTTGTACCTTTCTTCGGCCCAGACACACAGCTGCAATATGTCCTTGTTTCCCGCACGCCCGGCAGATAGCGGCGTGGAACTTGCAGTCGGCTCTCCTGTGGCGACCTCCACAGCCGATGCACTTGAGGGGAGCTGAAGAGCTTCCTTTCCGGTTCTCTTCCTTCGTGGGGTGGAGACGGTCGACTTCCTCGTCTGGATCCTCCTCGGAGTTCCCTCGGACTTCTTCTTGGTGCACGGATGCAACATCTGGACTGTTCCTGATCGGCCGCATGTTCTTGATGGCGCCGCCTGCTGCTTCTTCTGCGGTGACCTCTCTCAAGGCATCTTGGAAAGACAAGTCCTCTTTGGCGAAAAGCCTCTGTTGTAGCTCTCGATGCCTTAGCCCGCACACGAATCGATCCCTCAGTCGTTCTTCGAGGTCCTTGAACTCGCAGTGCTTGGCGGCCTTTCTTAATGCGGTGATGTATTCTTTGGCCGATTCTCCGGATCGTTGATCCCTCTGCTCGAAGGTGTGGCGCCATGCGATGACGGACATCTTAGGCTGGAAGTGCTCCTTCAGTAGCTTCTTTAGATCTGCGTAGCTGACAGACTCTAATGGGACAGGTGCTGCGAAGTTCTCCGCGATTTCGAAGGCGTCTTGACCGCAGACACACAGCAGGGTGGCAGCCTTCAAGCTATCTTCCCTCACTTGGTTCACCTTGAGGTAGTTTTCCAACCTGGCTACGTAGGACTCCCACCTCTCTGGATGCGAGACGTCGAACTCCGAAAGCCTTCCAATTTTTGCCATCTTCAGGAGATGGGTCTATCAGCCAGCCTACCCCCGAATGCGCACTGGATTGGTGGGTAGCTGCCGAGTCAACTCCGTTCCGCCGCTCAGGACTCACTTGGGTAAGCTTACACCTCTTCCTTTCCAGACGATGTAAGGCATTCCACCTTCGTCGCCAGTGTTGAGTCCTTGGCGAAAAGCAGACACGAGAAGCAGTTGTAGTTCTCAGGTTTTCTTTTATTCTGTGTTCAGCTTACAGGTGAAGGCTTCAGCAACGCCCAAAAGCTCCCAGCCTCTTATATAGGCAATTCCCGGGTCAATGTGTTACTTTTCCCGCGCCAGCACCCGCGCATGCGCACAGGCGCTGGCGACAGCCTGTCTGGTCCCGGGCAGCTTGCACCTGCCCGGGACTGCCTGCAAACGCCCCGAGCCCGTTTGCAAGGCTCGGGACATAACAGTAACCTGCTAAAATGTAGCTCTTTTACCACCCCTCTTCCTTTGTAGATGAAGGGGAGCAACTAGATTCCTCAGCTCAGTCAATTAATCTCTTCCACTATCAACCACGCCTTGCTCATTTGAAGATTTCTACATCTGAAATGTAAGTATATGGGACAGCTATTAACTTGTAGAAGTGTAAGAAAATAACATATATTGGACAGTCAAGCACATAGACCTGAAGCATCAGCAAATGTGGACAAACATTTTAAATTCTGGATAGTTAGAAGATTAACTTAGATGCCTGAGAGGTATACTGTAAGCCATAAGAACAATCAAATATAGACGTGGTAGAAACTACATGTGTAGATGGTTATATATTTGCCTATTTTCCAACTAGTAGCCTTTGAGACACTCTAGCTGTATTGGACTTACAAGCTCTAGAATTCCAGACTGGCTAAACTGACTGCCAGTTTTGAGAACTATTGTTCAAAACATCTGGTAAGTGCTACATTGCTAAAATATCTAAGAACAGTCAACTTTTGCAATATTTGGAGGAGTTAGATTTCTTTTTAAACTCTATCTCTAGGTTCATATAATTATAATGTTATTACCTTTGCATAGACTGCTCAGATTTCTTTTAGAGTAGAGCTGCATAAAAATACCAATAATAAATGAACAAGCAAACAAACAAGGCTTTTTCATCAAATATTGTACTTTCTTCAAACATTATCAAAAACTCCAGGGTCTCTTCAACCAACTTGGGCCACATAATTTGTGCTCTACTTCTGTGGATCCAAAACAGGGTAGCCTTTCAGGACTATCTATTTCCATCCACCATATCTTCATATAATGCAAGATTACAAAGACCCCATCAGGCAGAATAGAATAGAATAGAATAGAATAGAATAGAATAGAATAGAATAGAATAGAATAGAATAGAATAGAATAGAATAGAATAGAGCTGGAAGGGACCTTGGAAGTCTTCTAGTCCAGCCCCCTGCTCAAGTAGGAGAACCTAGAGAATTAAACCAGACAATGCTTCCCCAGAAAAGCTTGTGGTTTTGAAAAGACCTTTTGGAAGATTCAGACATTAAAATGGAGTAGAACAGTGGTTCTCAACCTTTGGTCCACAGACCCTGGGTGGGGGGAGGAATGTTGTCACGGGATCTGTGAAGGCTTGAAGAAATGTTAGGATTTAAATCTTGAGAAGTCTTGGAAGTCCATGGCCATGGTCTAGGGCATCAAAAAGTATTTAAAGGGGGTCTGTGGTGAAGAAAAGATTGAAAACCACTGGAGTAGAATATTTCTGCAACTATCAGCTTAAATGAGTCCTGGGAGTACCATTAATATAAATACATTAAAAAATTCCTTTTTCCAGTAATAAGGAGGCAAGATAGGTTCATTCCTGAGTTATATCTCCAGAAGTACCAGCACTTGAAAGTAAACAACAAAGAGAACAATACTAGGAAAAGGACAATAAAAGCTATTTGTCCTTTGATTGATTTTGCTAATTTTATAAGGTGGAAGAAAGATTATGTGCTTGGGAGTTTTCTGAGAGTTTATCTGATCTAAACATGATTCCATAAATGCATTTTTTAAAGAGGGCAAGCTCCAAATCCTGAACATGCTCCCATAAAACCTTTTGACTACCATGAAGAAGGTATGGAGAATCTAAGAATTGACCTGTATGCTCCTGAAACATTTGGCACGGAGGAAGATGTGATAACATTTTCAGAGTCAACCAGCCAACCAGCTGCGGTTGCCCATCTCAAACAGGTATGGCTGGAGTTTGCGTCTTGTGCCTGCAACACAAACAAAACTGATGTGGATCTAGATTATTGAGGAAATGGGGAGGAAGGAGAGAAACAAAGCTAGATTGGGTGACATGGACCTATTTGGTGATAAATTTCAGAATTCCATTATCACTGTTAGAAAAACTGGAACTTGGCAAATGTAATGTGAGTTTCCAGATCAGCTTTAGCATTGCCGTCATACAATACTTATGTTGATCTTCTTTCTTAATTGTCATGAAATACTTGCCTTTTCTCTTGCAACCTCTCCCCTTTTCTCTTACCATTCTTTCCTGGATTCAGCTTTCTAGGCTTCTTAGATCTTGTGGAGATGCTTCATGTATTCTTTCTGCTACCCATGGTTCAGTTATTATTTATCCTTTAATTGTCAATCGATACAGGAAAGTTGGTCACTCAGTAGATTGATGCAATTTACTTCAGAGATGCTCAGCGCAGTTGAGAAAAAAAATGCTACTTTCTGGAAAAATTACAATAAGGATGAATTGGACTAGGCTGAGCCTCTGCTTTTGTTCATACACTTACTCCCCAGATAGAGGGTAGGGTTACATTAAAAAGGAAAGGTCTATATCTGATTCTTCTTTTCCTGTTTACAGGCTGAAGGTGTTTTAAAGAGCAAAAGGACTGAAAGACAAAAAAAACAGCCAATACAGAAAGCTGGAGATGGGTTGAAAAAACAAAAAAAGAGTTTGAAGAAAGAGAAATACCAAAGTCACACAGAGTTTGTTGTAGGTACGACTTTGCTATTACATATCAACAATTTAGGAAGAAGCTGGAGGGAGGGAGGGGGGGAGGGAGAGAAGAATGACATAATTCTCTAAGTTTCTCAACAAGGAAGGGTAACCTGCTTTACCAAAAGCAACCCCTTGTCAAGTTCAAGGTGAAATGAAGGAAAATTAGCCAAGAAATGAATAAAGGAAAACTGGGAAACTGTCTATCCAGGAAAGCAAGGGAACAGAATGAGCATGGAGTTTTGGCGAGATTGCATTCAATTGCATTATTTTTCTAAAGTTGAAAATACTCATTTAAATTAGCAGGGGCAAGATTATGGCACATTTATGCCATCTTCAGTCTCCTTTCCTGATGAAGCTTCCTTGGTTTTCCTTTAGTTTTTCTGGCCACTACTATAAAGAAGTTGTTGTAGACTAGAGCATTGATGATGTTACTTAGTTGGGTATAAAACATCTGCAACCAAAAAACCAGCTCAGAGACCATGAAGGATTCCACAATTTGACCCCGAGCTGCATATATTCTATTGGAAGCCATTGGCGATGCCTCTGGGGAAGGAACTCCCTGGTACGCATTAAAAATATTCTGTGAATCAGTCATGTCTATTGCTGAAACAGTGAGTTCTGAGGTATTTAATTTTCTAAGTGTTCTCAGCCCTAATGATCTGTTGCATAAATTCTCTTAATGGAAAGCTTGGTGGTCTGACAGCCCATTTTATAAAAGAATAGTGTAAGAGCAGATAAGGGATGCTTCAACAGATCTGGGGGGGGGGAACAGGTGGGACAAGGTTCCTTCTTAAGGTATAAATTTGCGGAACAGAAAAACTCAACTGTTTTTCTTTATCACTTCACTCCCAAATGCCTGTGAAGGTACTATTACACAATTGGCTGTAGCACAGGCTTAATCCTACAATTAATAATTTGAAAATCTCTGTGAAGTTCTTCCCCTCCCTCCAAAAAGTATTAGTTATAAAAGGTAATTTTAGTCCCAGTTATAGATCTGTGGAATAAAGCAGAATAAAAATACTTCTTTCTTACAGGGAAGCCCAGAGAGAAAAGGATTATTAGGAAAACAATTGCTTACTCCAAAGGGGAACCAACAGTTGCCAAACGATCAGCCCGTGTGGAAGAGGGAACCCACGAGAGAGATTCAGAGCAAGAAGATGCTGAAGCAGAACCTATTAGCTGTCTTGTAGAAGAACACGGAGAAGAAGAAGGAGGAGGTGACCAAAGTCTTCCCGATTCTAGCATTTTTATGGAGGAGCATCCCTTGACACTTGATATGAACCAAACATTTAGTGAAGAGGTTGGCAATACTTCTGGGTTTCATCCAGGACCTGCTAGTGAAACATCCATTGCTACCTACAAAGCAGTCTCCACTGCAGATGGTTCCCAGCCTGATGCAGAGCAGGGAAAACTGCTATTGGAGGTAAGGTTTCCTTCCCCCCCCCCCCCGAATAGAGGCTGATTTAAATTTTTCTTACATAATTTATGTATCTTGTAACTTATGATATAATATAAGAAGCTAACTGTTCATCGCCACCTTTGTATCAGATTTATCTGAATTAGAAGTGGGCACTGTTTATTATCTGCCAGCTTAACAGCAGATTCTCATGAATGTCTGATGAAAAGTAAGCTCCACTGCCTTAGTAGGATTTCCTCCAACATTTGTGTGTGGAACTACAGCGCTTACTAGGATATTCCAAGGCCTTGCACGTGTTGCCTTCCTCGATTGCTCCATAGGTAAGGCGTGTCAGAAAACAAAATTGAACAGAAAAAAGCATGTTGAAAATAATGTGGTATTGGACCTCCAGCTAATATTAAAATTTATAGCAGTAGTCCTACTAAGGCTTGCTTGCTTTATTTAACATTTCCACTCAGGTATGTTATGGGACTGCTATTTCAGGCCCTCCTCCTTTTTTCCCATATGATAGTTCTCTGTGTTTGGAAAACTGTGCAGTATTCATACAGTGAGATGTGTAACAAACATTAGGTCTGACAATAGCTATGGTCAGCAATGCCAATTCATCGTTCAGACCATGAAGAAATATGCTATTGTATAAGCTTAATTTTTAACTTCATAGCTATGCCTTCAAGAGTTTTTTCCCATATATATAATGGAGTTATATATATTATAATGGAGTTCAAAGACTTATACCTTTTCTTCATATCATAAAAACAACTCAGTGTATTTGGTTTGGTATTATCTTTTATTAATGATATATTGAGTATTAAATAACTTCAGTCATTTTCTTTGTCTACTTATTAATATATTTTCTGAAACTATCTTTATTTTAAATACAAAAAACAAACCTTAGAAAAAATGCCAGGATTGAGGCACCAAACCATTTAGAGACCCTGTAGGACAGTGATGGCGAACCTTTTAGAGACTGAGTGCCCAAACTGCAACCCAAAACCTACTTATGCACCATCGAGTTCCGGGTGGGTGTGGCCCATTGGCTGGGTGTGGCCCATTGGGTGGGCGGGGCCCATTGGGTTGGCATGGCCCATTGGGTGGGCATGGCTGCAGTGGTAACGACAGACTGGGTGGGACTAAAAAGTTCAATCAATCAATTCCAAATTTGCAAGATCTTTTTTTCCCCGCGAGAAGTTGAAATTGACTGATTGAACCTTTTTTTTTTTTTTGCACACGGCAGCAGAGGCCTAAAGTGAAAAAACCCAGCTGAAGGCCTAGGATTGGGGCGACGGTGCGTGTGCCCACAGAGAGGGCTCTGAGTGCCACCTCTGGCACCCGTGCCATAGGTTTGCCACCACTGCTGTAGGAGATCTGCAAAAGGTTTAAAAGATGTTGATCTTCTACCTCATAATGTAGCTGCCCTCATTAACTGAAGCTTCAATTTATGCCTTATGGATGAGCCAATATTCCATCTTTACCTGATATCCTCCGTCCTAATATGGCATGTGGGAGACATGGCTCCCCCGACTCATTTTACTGCAAGTAAAAAATTTAAAAAAATATAAAAAGGAAATACATTCTATAATATTGCTTCTTGGCCCTTTATATTGAGGGATATGATTAGGTAATAAATCCATCCAGATTCTTTTGGGTGCTGGATGGTATAAATGAGATCAAACTTTATTAAATCAAAAGTAAACATTTATTTTTAATAACATGCAACATGTGAAATGATGGAAGAATTAAAAACTGTAGAGTTGCTAAAATCACATATAGCAATATAAAAAAGTCCTACAATAGTTAAGTTAAAATTCTGACAGACTACAGGATGATGCAGGTCTGCTTTTCGTCTATAGGTAAGTTTGACGTAAAGAAGTACGAGTCTATATAAAAAGCACGAAGGCTGAATTGTAGGGATATAATAACCACCAGATACAACAAAGCATTAACTAACAGCTATAGGAAAGACTTCTAGTTTTCAGTAGTGGTGAATATCTCTAGCTTGGGCATTGGACGAGAGTGAAGTTTCGTTTTCCAAGCTTGTGGGTTGGTTTCTGAATGTTTCATTAGGAGGCTAGGAAACATCTTCAATGTGGTGTGTTTCTTCAATTTGGGAGCATTTGATGATGACGAAAGTGTCATCGACGTAGCGTCCCTAGAATTTTGGTTGGATGGTGATGTTACCTAGCCTGCTAACGAAACATTTGGGACAACCCAAAAGCTCAGAGAACGAACTTTCACACTCAAAGACTTCTAGTTTCCAGGTTCTTTTCTGGCAGCCATAGCTCAATTTTTAAAAAGGTGAACTATTTTTTTTACCTTTATTCATAATCTAATTTTCTCTTTTGGAGAAATAGAGGGTGAGGTCTTTTTTTATTTTTTGTTGGTAATCTGACTTTGTACATGACCCAGGTGTGTGATTCCTGCAGATATAGATTGAGAATTGAGAAACAGCTGTAGTATTTCAAAGGGAAGACTAGCTTTACTACTATTTCCAGTTCACTATAAGCCAAAAATAAATAAATAAATGTCAGTTCTCAATACTAGCAATGTTATGAAAACTGATTTTGAAACTGGTGTAAAGTCATCACATGGAAGCATTTAAAAGGCCTGAGGACAACTTGTCAGGCTACAGCATTTGAGTAAAATAGGGTAATTTGAGTTCATATCTCCATGCAGGGATAAGTCACATTGGGTGACCTTTGGCCAATCATCATCTCTCAACCTAATCTATCATACAGAATTATTGTGAAGATAATAGCAGAGGGTGGGATGAGGTGTGGGGTTCAAGGCCCTTGGAATAAAGGTAATATAATGCTTGCTGTAAACTTGATAAAGTTTGCCAGAGTTCTAACAGTTTAAATAAATCCCGTATCTACCATCTTCAAATACCAAATACTTTGGAAATGCCCTTCTCTAGCCCATTAATGAAGTCCAGGCCAGACTTAGTGTTTGATCATAATCTTCTTTTATTCCCCCTTTCAATTGACCAGGATTTGTCCCTGCACAAAGAAGAGTTGAAACTATCACGAGACAGGATAATAGCAGAGAGGGCAGAAAAGCGACGGCTGGCAGTGGAGACAAAGCGAAAAGAACAGGAGGAGCGGAAAAAGAAAGAGCAGGAGGAGCAGGAGCGTATGGAGAAAATGAGAGAAGAAATGGAACAGGAGAAGCAAAGGAAGATTGAGGAGTTTCGGTTAGCAGAAAAAAAATAATCGTCTCCTATTTGACAAAAGAAATTGTGGGATGCTTCCACACCCTTTCCTCCCCCCCCCATCCAAAAACTGCCAAGAAACCATGAATACCCATGGCAGCCTTTCCTATCTCTGGTTCCCCAAAGTCTTTTGAAGCTTTGGAAATTAAGAACAGGCAAGGAACATCATGAACCAATCAGTGCTCCCTCCAGCTAACCCAATGAAGAGTGTAGAAATAGTTCTTAGCTACTATGCTGCTCCTACCGTTGTTGTTGTAGCAAGTTTTCTTGCCCCGCCATATAGATAAAAAGGAAAAAGTAAATTTCCGTTTCATCTACAATACAGTCCCCAGCAATGCTTACTGGACTTTTATGACCAGCTTTATTTTCTCTCAGTTTAAGAAAACAGCAGCTTGAAGCAGAGCGTCAGCGGCAGGAAGAAGAGGCAGACAGGGAACGACAAGCTGAGAAGGCAGCCCAAGACCAGGCCCGGCGGCTACAGGAGGAACAGCGTCGGAGGTTTTTGGAGATGCAGAGGAAGAAGCAGGCGCAGGAACTAGAACGGGCAGGTAATCCAAGATAGGCCATGATGTCAGAGCCAATCCCAGCTCTGTGGAGATCCTTAGCAAGACTGTCATGGTGCTCCTCTCCTCTGGCTATATTTTCAACTTCCTAGGAAAGTTTAAGTTTCTAAGTGCCCGGCTTTATGGCACTTGGGGGTTGCCAAGGAAGATAGCAGGGTCTGCTAGATGGGACTGCTACTTTAGTATATTGTACAATGAATGCCTTGGGATACCATATTTTTTTTAAACGTAAAGTGTATTTGTGTTTGTTTCAAACAGAGGAATAACATTACTAAAAGTTGCCAGTCAGTTCAAATATACCCATATCATTCCTTTCCTATCCTTGGCAAATTGCCCTACCTGTTTTTAAAAATCAGTCTCCCTCTCATTTGACTACACATACTGCTTTATTATTACTACTCCCCAAATTCAGAACAATACCCAGAGGATGTGGGGAAAGGAAGAAAACCATAAGGAATGGATAAATGCTGAATTAAAAGTTCTACAGATCCTTGAAAAATTAGAATCAAAGTCATTATTCCTAGCACCTGACTAGGTGATTTTTTATCACTTTAGTACACATTCTAATAGAGAAGTGTAAAACATTTCCCAGTGAAATATTAATTTTCTAGTGGTCTAGAGCAGGGCTTTTCAACCTTTTCACCCATTGTACCACTTTTAGGATATGGCAACACCCAAGTACCTAGTAAGGTGTCAAAAACTTGATGATCAAAAAAAGGAAAAAAGGAAAAAAGTGATAAGGTACAGGTAGTTCTCGATTTACAACAGTTTGATTAGTGACTGTTTGAAGTTACAATGGCACTGAAAAAAGTGCCCCCCAAGCCACAGCCAAGCAAGAAACCTGCCTGTCCACCCAGTGGCGCTCTTCCTCCTGTCCAAGGTTTTCATTGTTGTGAGCATTTCTGTTGAGGATTGGAAGCGGGAGTGGGGTGGAGGGGTGTTTGGTTTTTATTTCCCCCCATCTGCTGGGTGGTTGCAGCAGGTTTTGGTCACTTCACATGACCCTGGGACACTGTGACAGTCATAAATATGAATCAGTTGCCAAGCATCTGAATGTAAATCACAAGACCCTGGAGATGCTGCAACATTCCAGCTGATTGGCACTTCCTTCAGGGCTCAGCAGAAGCGTCAGGATCAGTGCTGCTTTCCAGCTGATTGGTGCTTCTTCAGGGCTCAGCAGAAGCACCAGGATCAGCCCCGAGCTCCAGCTGGAGCCTGGTGCTGATCCTGGCGCTTCCACTGAGCCCTGACAGCCCCGAAGAAGTGCCGATCAGCTAGAAAGTGGCACTGATCCTGGTGTTTCCGCTGAGCTCTGACAGCCCTGCAGCTCCAGCCATCTCTCGCTCAGGCTTGTGTAGTGCTGCCACCGGTTCAGCTCATTCCCCTCCCCCGCTACCACTTTTCTAGGATGGTCGCGTACCACCTGCCAGGTGCCAATGTACCACAGGTGGTACCCGTACCACTGGTTGAAAAGCCTTGGTCTAGAGTGTCAATAAGGCTTTTGTACCATGTATTGAAAATTAAGCTTTTTTGATGGATGGTATCATTGAAAATTTCCTGGATTAATGGGGGTGGCAAAATAGAACTATTTGTAATCAAGTATTTGGCAAAGTTTTGAGATTAGAATCGGGCCAAGGAAGTTTTAGTTTCACTTCATGGTGAAAAATCGTTTACTGTAGTTTATAAGAAATATCTATGCATTTTGTAGAAGCTTGCCTTTACTGTATCTTTGGATGTTTCAAATGGCTTTTTGATCAATTTGCATTTTCCTTAAAAGAGGAAACGGGCATTGTATTCCATGTCTTACCTTAGTTTCTATAATCCTTAATGCATGGATCCATCTTTTCTAGTGTCAAGTATTATTTCTATTAATGGCTGCCTTTGCACTGTCTTCTATTATCACTCAAATAACTATATGGAAAGGAAGAAAATGTTAAATGCACAGTCCTTATTTAAATAATTAGGTTTTATGTAAGCTTATCTGATTTAATATATTTTTAAAAATGTACTTTCAAGTGCCATGGTGGCGCAGAGGTTAGAATGCAGTATTGCAGGCTAACTCTGCTCACACTGCCAGGAATTTGATTCCTTCAGTTCTGATTGGCTCAAGGTTAATTCAGCCTTCCATCCTTCTGAGGTCGGTAAATGAGGACCCAGATTGTTGAGGGCAATGTGCTGACTCTGTAAACTGCTTAGACAGCTCTGTAAAGCACGGTGAAGCATTATATAAGTCTACGTGCTATTGCTATCTCAGCAGCACCTCTCAAAGGCCAAGAGTAGTCCTTTGCCTGGAAAAAGTAGTATTTCCATTTTAACAAAAAATTACTTTTTGTTTCAAGACTGTTTTCATTTTTTAATATATTTTACTGATTTTTTTAACATAGTCACCTTAATATTTCGTAAACAGCGTGTTGTCCGAGTTTATATTTAAAAACAATAACAGTTAATTTCTATAATTCCATAATCCACATGGTAGCTCTTTGATTTTTCCTTCTTCCAATAATATTCTTTTACCAACCTTTAATAAGTACATTTCTTATTTTGATAAATAACAATTGAATATAAACATTTTTCTAATATTTAACACACATCAATATAAAGCTTATTTTCTAATTAATCATCTTAATTACCTCATCATAGATCCTGTTTTCAAAGTTCTTATTTAGATTTGTTTTTCCCGCAATGTTCAAAACATTCTTACCAGTTAAGATTTTCTCAGAGTTAATTACACTTAAATATTTAAGTCATTTTCCTCATACAAGCCATTCCAACAATTTTACATTTCTCATATCTTAAAAAAAAAAGAGAAGAAAAAAGAGAGGAAATAGTATACTACTTGCGAAACATGTCCGTCTTAAGCTAAGATACATTTATATCCAGAATTTTTCTATTCTTTTTAACCGTATTCAAACAAATGTTTAATCTTTAAATATTCCATCTAATAAATCCAATCATTTAATCTTTTGAATCTATTCAGAACATTTTTATCAATTGAGATTTTCTCAAGATCAATTACACTTAGGTATCTAAAGCATTTCCCTCATAGAAACCATCCCAACATCTTTATATTTCTCATATCATAAAAAGAAAAAAAAGGAAAAAAATACTGTTATTTGAGGGGTCCATTCCTCTTAAACTAAAATACATTTATATCCAAAATTTTTCTATTTTTTTAAACCATATTCAAACAAGTGATTAATCTTTAGATATTCCATCTGATAGATCTCATCTAATTTCTTAATTCTAACTTTAGCCCCCCTTTCCCCCCCCAATATCTTTCGTAATCAGTATGCTCCGCTGGACCAAAAAGTCTTCCTATAGTTTTGTGGATGTTGTTGTAGGTACAGGAGACAAATCCAGTAAGATGTTTTTGTGGGAGGGTTTCGCTCCTTCGTATTCATTGAACATTTTCCAAGGCGCCTGAAGGCAGGACAAGAAGCAACGGGTGGAAACTAACCAAGGAGAGAAGCAACCTAGAACTAAGGAGAAACTTCCTGACAGTGAGAACAATTAATCAATGGAATAGCCTGCCTCCAGAAGCAGTAAATGCTCCAACACTGGAAGTTTTTAAGAAGAGACTGGACAGCCATTTGTCCGAAATGGTGTAGGGTTTCCTGCCTGAGCAGGGGGTTGGACTAGATGACCTCCAAGGTCCCTTCCAACTTTACTACTATTACTTATCTTTTTCTTTCTTTCTCTCTTAATTTCTCTTATCATTTTTTTTTGGTTTCAAGACTGTTTTCAATTCCCTTTTCCTTGGCTCTGGTCTCCAATGGAATTCTTAGGCATTTCTTTCAGCAGTTCAGTTCAATGGTAGTTAAAGGCTAAGGTTATTGAATCAATGAATATGAGCTTATTTAACTCTATACAAAATCCGATTGCTGATGTTAAATATTTGTCTCTAGAAATTCTTTTCAGTTTATCCAGTGGATTTGAAGAATTCTTATGTTTAATTCCATATTTTGCACTTATATCTCCAAAGAAATCATCATGACAAATTTTGTTATCATGAACAATCCTTTGTTCATTTCCAACATTTTATACTGCTTTTCATAAAAACAAGCTTCATAAAATTAGTTGTTATAAATATAATAAATGGTACAGTAGTTTAAACCAATAAAGACCATAAAATCTAAAAACAATTTTAATATTAACAGCAACACAATAGCTGAAGAAAAGGTCTGCCTAGGCAAATAAACACTGTAAGTATTCCATTTCTGGTGAAAACATCAAAGAGTTCAACTTATTATCAGCTAGAGGTTTATTTCGGTTCTTCACCGTGTTCCTGTTTTATCTCCACAAGAGGCAGATTTCGGCTGAGAGAGAAACTGGCCTAAGTTCATATTTTGTTTTTTGAAGTTTTATTTATGCCCACTTTCTTTATTCAGTCCAAACATCACTACAGAGCTGTTTACTATTTGGCACAATGTTTTCCTTTGGTCCTCTAGCTTTTCATAATGTACCACAGTGCAAAAATATAAATGTTTTGCAATAAAACATCTGCTAATTAATCATGCACTTGAGGTTTCCCCCAAATAGAGTTTTCCTGTCTTCTCACTTCAATTACTTTATTTCTCCTAAAATAGAAATAGCTGGTAGCTCGCTCACTTGCTCTCCGTTCCTTAGAAGCAGAAAAACGCAGACAGAAAGAAATGGAGATGCAGCTGGAGGAAGAACGGCGACAGCTAGCAGAGATGGCCGAGGAGCAAAGGCTGGAGTATGAGAAGAGGAAAAAGGAGGAAGAAGAGAAAATGAGGCTTGAGGCTGAGGAGAGAAGGAGGAGAGCTGAGGAAGAGGCTAGAGTTGCTTTGGAAGAAGCAAGAAAGCAAGCGTTACTACTCTCAAGGTATACAGAACTTCCTAGGAAACATTCATTCTTAGTAGTGACTTATGACAGATTAGCGGATGCCTGTTTTGGGGTGTAATAGCACTGGATCTACCAGGAGCCTGACTTCTTAAGGTCAGATAGCTTCAGTCTTCCTCTTAGCCTAAGTCAGGGGTAGGCAACCCAAAACACTCAAAGAGCCACTTGGACCCATTTCCCACGGAAAACAAAACACTGGGAGCCACAAAAATCCTTTTTTACCTTTATTATATATATAATATATATAAAGGATATAAAAAAGGATAAATGCAGTGTTATCTTCATTTTAGATGTCAAAAGTGTCTCTCCCTCCCTCCCTCCCTCTCTCTCTCTCTCTCTCTCTCTCTCTCTCTGCCCTTGGTCTGCCAGTCCTCTTCCCCCACTCTGTGTGTGTGTGTGTGTGTGAGAGAGAGAGAGAGAGAGGCACTTGCGCTTCCCCCTTCTTTCTCTTTCCTCTCTCTCCCTCCCCCTTCCTTTCTTTCCTTTCTTTCCTCTCCCTTTCCTCTCCCTCTCCTTTCCCCCTTTCATCTCCCTCTCCTCTTCCTCTCTCTTTCTCTTCCTCTCTTTCTCTTTCTCTCTCCCTCTCTTCCCCCCCCCATCCCTCTCTCCAATCTTCTGCTCACCTGGCATGCTGGCTTCAAGCTGTTCTCCAACAAGCTGACACACATTCTTATTAGGCTAGCTCAGGGGTAGGCAACCTCAGCTCTTTTATGACTCATGGACTTCAACTCCCAGAATTCCTGAGTCAGCATAGCTGGGCTAGCTAGCTCTCCTACCCTTCGTGCAGAGTCATAGCAAAGGGAGGGAGGGAGGGAGGGAGAGAGAGAGAGAGAGAGAGCCTCTCTCTGTCTCTCTCTGCAAATGGCAGAGGAGGCTGGGAGCCGCAGGGGAAGGCTCAAAGAGCCGCATGAGTCTCCCGAGCCACAGGTTACCGACCTGTAGCCTAAGTGAACCGAGTCACATTTCTAAATTAGAACCTCTTCCTGTACCCAGCAAATACATTATTATATTCACCAGCCATCTCACATTGACTTGGCCAGGACCAACACTCAGTCTTGACAAAATAAAAAATGGATGGGTCGTGGAAAGGATCTTAGATTACTTTTATGCTAATTTCATAGGCAGGACTCATCCATGAAGCTATGGCTTTCATTTAAATGTCCAGACATCCAATGAGTATTCATCGTATTGTGTTCTGCCCCTTACCAGG
Organism: Crotalus tigris; assembly: GCF_016545835.1. Classification (NCBI taxonomy): domain Eukaryota; kingdom Metazoa; phylum Chordata; class Lepidosauria; order Squamata; family Viperidae; genus Crotalus; species Crotalus tigris. Next base: position 577,873 of record NW_024096479.1, read on the forward strand.
AAATATGCTCCTGTAGTTTTGATAGGGATGAATGGCTTTTTATTAGCAATGTAGTTTTGCCAATTGGTAATTATTAATGCTTAATGTTAATGATGAGCTTCCTGTGAAATTCTCCCTACTTTTTAGTTGCTCCCAAATGCTATGGCAAGGATTTTTAGCAGAACAAATACAGTGATTCTTATTTTACAAGTTACAAATTGGTGTTTATTGCATTAGTGCTGCATATTGCTTGAGATCAGGTTTTAAGAAAGACTTGAGTTTGAAACTTAGTTTGCCCATAACTGAAGGTGTCAGGAAGTTCTGCTCTGTGTCCCAACAGGAGATGAGTTCCTGTATAAGAAGTCCCTTGTCCTAACTCTTCCTTATTCAGCTAGGGACTGGCCTTTGCTTTTCACCCCACTTCAACTTTCAATATTACCCTGTAACCTTGTTAAGATTACAGATTTTCTTATATTAATTTATCTGGTTCCAGACAAATGGCAGACCTGGAGAAGGAGCAACAGTTTCAGTATCAACTACTTATAGAAGCCTCTGGACTGGATCGAAGACAGGAAATTTCGCGTCCGTGGGTTTATTCCTACTTCCAGCGTCCTTTTTTTACAACAGAAGATGATTAAAATCTTAGCCATGCCCAAATATCTTTTTGTGTAGTGTTATAAAAGCGAACTGTTGCATTCTGACAAGTTTTCCAACAGACTAAGAAGTAAAATATACTAAGTGCTTTTCTACGAATTTTGTCTGATCCCTAAGGCACTATTCTAGACAATGTTCTAAATACTTTTTTAACCCATAGTGGGATGTGTGTGGATATATGTAAATATAATCTAAGCTACTATTGCAAACAAGCTGAGTTTCCTTTAACACTGAGCAAACCAGTCAAGCTAGCTTAATGGGTGGTAAATGTCATCTGCGGGTCTTGCTTTTGATTGGCTCCTATGCAGTTTCATCTCTAAACTTGTTAAATATTTCTTCTCTACCTTTCTAGCTATTTCTTTAGGCTACAAGTAGGCTAATTCTAAGAGACTAATTCAGTCTTTGAATTAGGTGGTGATTCTCAAGATTAAATTTAAGACATGAAGTATATTTTTATTTTGCAAAATAGAAATAGACCTTGCTGAGGAATAGCATGTTTGAAATAGCAAGGTGACCTCCAGAAATAGGGGCCTTGGGATTTCTATTTAAGAGACAACCTAAGAGCATAATTCATACTCTACTTTCATTTCTGCAGGGTTTTGTGTTTTCACTGTGAATTTTTATGATCCTAGAAATTGGGTTTGGTGTAATGTACTGCTCAGGTGTAAGGAATTCTGAGCTCCACAAGTTCTCCTAAAGCAAGTTCAGCTGCCCCCCCAAATTTTCTTTCAGACTGATTATGCAATTACTTTTATTTTTTAAAAAAAGAGTCTTAAAGTATTTAATCTTTAGTAACTATGGGTTTTATTGTAGACGTTTTATTTAAAACTTTTCTCTTGCAAACTGATCCCCCCCCCCACCCCCAGTGTAACAGCAATGTAAGGTGCAAACAGTCAGGTTTCAAGGAACCCGTTACAAAACTTTCCCACTGACTTCACTCAAATGTTTAATGCTAAAGATATGGATAACACTTAAGCCCAGATTTTGATTTTTGAAAACAAGTTTTAATTTTTAAAAAAAGTTTGGCATGCGTACAAAAAGGCATCAGAAGTGGGACATGGAAACTACAAGCATTGGAGAAGATCCATTTAACACTTTTACAGTTAAGTGCCTGAAAAGTAAATACAATTAAATGGTTTATTAAAGTATGCTTAAGAACATTGCAGTCTTAATTTCTGACCTTTCCTATTCCCCTGGCAACGAAAATAAACCCGAGGTAGAGCAACGTTTCTAGTCCTGCCATCAATATTGCAAACCTGAGCTAAAGAATGTTTCTAGCATTGGTAGGTTTTCTATGACAGTTCTGCAATTGACTAAAAGAGATATGAAGATAGAACATTTTGAATTAGACAATTGCTTAGGAAAAAAAGGTTTCATTGATCAGGCCTCGTTTCAGAATACTATTTCACATAACTTCCAAACACGAATAACTTACTTCCAGAGAATTAATTTATTTTTAGAGGTACTTACACTCTAAGATTGCCAATGGGAGCTATCTGATAATCAACTAGTTTACTTGTCTATACAAACAGGATTTAATGCCGGGTCTTCAATCCTGAACCTACTGAAGTCAAAAGAAAAACTCTGAATTCTAAAAAATGAGGTTAGGTTAGATCTTAGATCAATGCTTTTTCAATGTTTATAATTTTTATCACACTGATAGTGCAAATATATGTATGCATGTAACTCTGCAAAGTACCTATGTTTTCCAAGGCACTTTGATCCAATGTAGATTACAAGATAGTGTTACACTGTATTGAAATCAATAGGTTAGGTTATTCATACCTAATTTAAGTCCCAATATTTTCTGTGATTCTCTGAAACTGAAGAATTGGTATGTCCCTGTTTTTTAAACACCAAAGAAGGTGTTTGGATAGCAATTTCACTTATTTTATATTTAGTCTTCCATTCTTCACCATGAATTTTCAGAGTTCCGGAGCTACACATTGCATATATAAAATACAACTATCAGTGAAAGATAAATTCTTGATTTCCATTTATATACTGAGAGCAAGCAGCAGGGAAAGTGCTAGTTCTCAAAGGTGAATTAAATCAAAAAGTTTTCCTATGTAACATCCTCCAGCATAAGAAATTATCCTCTTTAAATATTCTTCACTAGTTTTTCAAATAATCTTCCAAATTTGTATTGAAAGAAAATGCAGAGGTTTATGAATTTGTTTCCTCTTATTTATTTAAAGGGAAGCCAATACAATCTATGTCCATTGAAAAACCACATTCCAGACAAACAGGTACAACATAAGAATCGTTAAACTCTCGTTGCAAGAAGATATACATTAATTAGAACTTTCCTAGGATCTTCTGTTGACAAAACCCCAATTTCCATGTTATCTTCAGTGAAGCCATTTCAAAGATAGTATTACCATAAACTACATTTTTGCCATCAGTATTTGGATACTTCACAGTGAAATCTACAGAAAACTCTTCTTAATATTAGGATACAATCCTTTTGTTTAGATTTCAAAAAGCTTCTGTATCTTCTCTTAAAATCCACAAATAAAAGTCACATACCTAAATTTCAGGCCAATGTGAATATTAGAAACCTCTGCCCACTGCCAAATAGTCAAGGCTTGGATACATGATCCTTGCCAACATATAACTGCATGTGTAGACAGTTGCTTTTCTAAAAGAGGAAATGGGGAAAAATGGGAAAGTACAACTGCAGCAGGATCACAAAAGTCTGACACAATGACAGTGTATAATGAGCACAAGAATTCAAAACAGACAACTGGAAATAATATTTAAAACATAGGAATGTGGTGTTGGTTTTAACTCAGTGTTATATACCACATTACAAAAGAACTATTATTTAAAAATAAAAAAGGATAAAAGGAAAGAGAAAAAAAACAAACATTCTAAATTGTTGAATGGCCTCCTGTCTGTTCCTGATAAACCTCAATCACATCTTCTTCTTCCATTCCGAGCTGTAAAATAAGAACCACAATTTTATTTTAAAACTCCAAAACACACAGCCATATTGGATGCTCACCATGCACATTAGTTCCATGGATTTTCTGCAAAAGAAACTAGCAGCAGAGTTCACAAATAAGCGAACAGTGCTTATATAAAAAGATTCTCAGCAAGTATCAAGTTTACTAAAACTTTATTTAAAAAATAAATAGGCCACCATACACAATCACTACTCAATAAAACATTTAAAATGTAGCTTCACAAGTAAATAAAAATCTTACATCACAAAGTATGGTTTAAGCCTTAATTTTAAGTTAAAATAATAGTCCCATACATATTGATAACTTTTTTATTATGTCTGCTGCTCTATAGTAAAATAATTATCAAACTGTTGATATAAGCTATAGATCTGTTTCACTTTCTCCATGCAAAAGAGACTAAGAAGTTATTGACCTGTGAAATGCAGTGCTGTTTAATGATAGTATAGTTATGAGCTTGGATAAGATGGATGAACATATAATTTTTTAAATAAATGTTTAGATAATAAATATTTTGCGGACCTTGGGTAATCTTTTTTTTAATTCTTAGTTATTTAGAATCATACGCTTGAGACAGGTGGCAAATTTAATAAATAAATGGTTATAGAATGAAATAAAAGGTTATTCTCATGAGTTTTGTGGACAATGTAGGAAAGATGAAGGTTGGTAACTTTAGGAACAGTAGCTACGTTTTTAGTGCCTTGTCGTTTTAATATTATCAGTTCTTATGTATACAGATAAGTCCTCACTTAATGATAGTAATTAGAAATTCTTTTCTAAGTGATGGAAATGCTGGCATCATTGAGCAAATCCCCACAGGTCTTTAAGTGAGTTTATCACGTGGTCAACATTTGTGACCTTCTACCTGCCTGTTTCCCCACTGATTTTGCTTGTAGGAAGCCTGCAAAGAAGGTCTCAAACAGTGACCACGTTAGGAGGCAAGGTAATTGCAATCCAAATGCCAGATCAGTCACGTAAATGTGGGGACCCTGTGACAGTCAGAGGCTAGAGGAACAGTTGTGAAGAACCATTTGTTCAGCATCATCACATGTTTGAACAAGCACTTAATAAGAGCCACAATTTTCTGGGACCTTCATGGTTTTCATAGTAACAAAATGATTTGTCACTGCCATTCTAGTAAGATTTTATTAAATTGTCCTGTCTTGCCTATAACTGTACATTTTCTGAAGATTCCCCTTTCATGTACTAGACAGGTTTGAGTCTTTTTAATATGTTAGATCATTAAAGTTGACAAATTAGCAAGCAATACATATTGTACGTATATACTCAAATCCCCCCAAATGGAATTATTTACCTAATAAAATAATCCAAACTATTGCTGTGTAGTACAAGCTCTTGAGTACATTTATATGAGATAGGAGACACCAAGGATCTAATTTAGTTTTTATAGAAGCTTAAAATGTATCAATTAATAGTCTGGTACAAAAGATAGACGTTTACAAATAATAAATAAATATCCAGAAATTTGTTTTGTATTGCATAACTGAAAAGCGTTGACAATTCTTCAGAGCAAATGTCCACCCCAGATTTCCTCAAGCTTTGTTCAATTTCAGCAATATAATTTAAAATGGAAAATCACTTTGTTAAATTCGATTTCTACTCTTAAATAATCAGGATTGGATTGCCAAAAATCTATAATAGTGAAATAACTACAAACAGTATTAGCAACTGATCTCCAAGAATACTTACCTCTTTTGGAGTATGATTATCAGTAATTCTCTGACCCTCAAAAAGGAACCTGAGTGAATTCATTGGAACTCCCTAAACAAAGAGAAATAGAGCTAGTCAATTTAAACTGATGGAACAAAAACCCAGATATTCGCTACTTTCCATTTCTTTTAATTTTTGGATTATGCAGTAATAAATTCTGTCAGGTGCAGAGGAACATAAAAATTGAACTTCTTATATTTGATATCATGTGAACAAGGAAAAGTTCAAGTCACAAACCTGTCTCTGACAGTATGATTCTTTAAGTTTCTTTAGATGCGTTGTCATTTTCACTTTGAAGTGAATTTCACTGCTGTCCTACAAATTGAAAATATAATAACTCTGCTTAGTATTAAAATAACACTTATTATAGATATGTAAAATGTTTTGAGCTTGTATCAGATACTTTTTTCCTCAAGTATGATCTTATGCTTGAGATGTAACAGAATGTGTCATGCCACACTTCTTGAGTTTCAAGCTTTCTTACATCTCACAATTTGCTTTTTTCTTAAACTCTTCCACACCTGGGATTTAGGGAAGGCATTTTCCAATAAAAGAGGTTACATCCCTACTGCCACTAGCTTGCAATAGAGTTAGGACTAAGGAAAAATCATTTTAAACATGTGTTCAGTGATCAAGAACAACCATTTTGGACATAAAAGACAAACTACAGTCTGCCTGACACATAGGTTTCCTATGTTTTGTACATTCTTTTCTGTGTGTTAAAGCGAATCCATTGTGCTGCTGGTGAACTCAGATTCTGTATAGTAACTAGGGATTTTTGCAACAGGGGTTGCAGAAAGCAGGTTTAATTGTTGATTCTTACTTATTAATAAAAATATTTTTAAAAAACTCAACTTTTTTGTAGGTAAAGTATAAGTAACTTAGTATAGATTTGATAAGTAAATGTAATAGATTTTTACTGTCATATTCTTTATTACCACTGAATCCATACTGAAGTATAAACTTGCAAGTATAATCTTCCACTGTAAAAACAGTGTTAAAAATAAAACAAATTATGAGGGACACAACAACATTTTGTTCTGAGTTTGCAACAAAGCTCAAAATGTTTTGAATATTCTAAGGAACAATAACAATTTTTGTGACTTTAAAACAAAAAACTCATAACACATTCATAACTAGTTTATGTTTCAGTGTCTATTTCAGATGCATGCATAGAAGAATGGCTGCATCTACTTTTGCTTCTAGAATTTATAACTTGTTTAATATCAGCAAAGCTCAAATCTAATATAAAATCAGATTCCTGATTATGATAGGACTGTTAAGAAATTTTTCTAGAATCCTCTTATGCAAGAATATTTGCATTTACAAAATACAAACATTTACTGTTAGATATATATAGCACTACATTAAAACATATTTTAGCAGACAAAAAAAAGGCAGACCCTGCACTTGCAGAAAAATATTAAAAAGAAAAAGAACTGATATACTGCATAACTCTAACTATATGCTTATACCTGTAAAATTAGGAAGGATAAATGTTAAACAGAATATTTTAGAACTCACCTGCCCAATAACCTTAAGTTTAATGTATTCTCCCTCTTTTTTATCACCCAAATCCTCTGCTGAAGGTTTGGCTTCCTGCAATAAAAAACAAAACAGAGACAAAAATGGAAAATATAAGAATATTTTATTTATACTCTTTTTTTTACATATTAACAGAGCATTAGCTCATAGTAAGTTTTTGGGAAATTTCCTCTAGTTCTTTTGTCCTCCTCAGACAAGATTAGAGGGAAAGGAAGAACATAAACTTAATGTGACTAGCTTCATTAATAAAAATATAAAGCATTTGTTAAAGCTACAACTAGGATGCCACAAAGTACTAAACGATTCCCAATTTTTAGAGTTCTAATTTCCTTAATTTTATGGTTGATTATATTTTTTGATAAAGCATACATTCAGACCTTCAAAAAAGGCTTTAAATTCAAATTTTAATTCCTATGTGATAAATTCCTATGTGACAATATAGTTAGGAAACTGAGAGGAAAAATCACTGAAGATCAAATACTCTCAACAGGCAAAATTATAGCTGTCTGGCTGCTTGGTCCATCTGCAAAATCTAAGAAATGATTACAAGTAGTCCTTGATTTACAACTACAATTGAGCCCAAAATTTCTGTTGCAAAGTGAGACAGTTGTTAAATGAATCTGGCTTCCTACTGACTTTGCTTGTCAGAAGGTCACAAAGATAATCACATGGCCTCGGGACAGTCAACCAGTTGCCAAGCATCTGAATCGTGATCACGTGACCATGGGGCTGCTGCAACGGTCGTGTGAAAAAAGATCATTAAGACTCTTGTTTTCAGTGCCGCTGTAACTTCGAACAGTCACTAAATGAACTGTTTTAAATTGAGGTCAAAGTAACTTATGACCAGTTGTCAATACCTACAACAGTTGCAGCATCCCCGTGGTCACGTGATCAGAATTCAGGTGTTTGGCAACTGGCATGTATCTATGACAGTTGCACTGAGCCAAGGTCATGTGATCACCATTTGTAACCTTTCCAGCTAGCTTCCATAAGCAAAGTCAATAGGGGAAGTCAGATTCGCTTAATGACCGCATGATTCATTTAACAACTGGAGTGATTTGCTTAACAAGTATGGTAAGGAAGGTAATAAAACAAGGCACAACTTGTTTAACTGCCTTGCTTAGCAACCAAAATTTTGGACTCAATTGTGGTTGTAAATGAAGGACTACTTGTACCTGCTCTTTTAACTCAAATCACAAGATAAAATATAGCGAGCAATAAACAAGTTCAGCCTTTCCTCATTAAATAGAACATAGTTAAATTACAACTTATTTTGCAATGAGTAGTGAAGAGGCTTCTGTTACTCACAATCTATGTGCAGACAGAATGCTCAACTATCTAAAAATATAGTAAATACACAGTTTACTTATTCACTGGGAAAACTATCTATTGGTCATGCCTAATTAAATGTAAATCCCCTTATGGTTTTCTGAAGTAGAGAGTTAGACCTCTAAGTTTCAATTCTACCGGTATATAGTTGAGAAAATACCAGAACAAGCTACTATTGATTTACATTGCTTTTAATGGTGGTCTTACTGCTTCAGTTTCATTCCTATTTAGTATATATTCTGAAACTTGTAACTTCTAACTGCAGAAGAAATTCCACAAAATACTTCAATGAAATCATGGTTCTAAGTCTTAACTGACTTCAGAGGTTCTCCAGTATTACAGTGCTCTGAAGCCCTTTCCCTCCCACATTTTGCATAGGGCTCTATCTAGTTCTCCAACTAGAAAAAATGTGAGGACAATATCTGGGGCCTTTCTCTCCGAGTCTGAATCTAAATTAACAAAGTTATGTGAACCAGAAAAAAATAATAAAAACAAACAGCATCACATACATATGACCAGATAAGTTATTTCCTTTTGGTCGTTTACAATTAGATACTGAAGAAAATCTGAAGTGCAGGATTACTGAAGCCAAACTGACATGACACTGGGGAAATAATATCACTGGCTGAAATATTTAGAAAAAAAATCTTTTAAGAAAAAATTAACAGCCCAATTTCTTCCCCACTTTAAAAAATAGGGACCCTCTAATGCAAATTCATAAAATAGTCAACTACTCACAAAACAAAGATGATTAGGGGACTGGAGGCTAAAACATATAAGGAACGGTTGCTAGAATTGGGTATGTCTAGTTTAACGAAGAGAAGGACAAGGAGGGACATGATAGCAGTATTCCAATATCTCAGGGGCTGCCATAAAGAAGAGGGAATTAAGCTATTTTCCAAAGCACCTGAAGGCAGGACAAGAAGCAACGGGTGGAAACTAATCAAGGAGAGAAGCAACCTAGAACTAAGGAGAAACTTCCTGACAGTGAGAACAATTAATCAGTGGAACAGCCTGCCTCCAGAAGCAGTAAATGCTCCAACACTGGAAGTTTTTAAGAAGAGACTGGACAGCCATTTGTCCGAAATGGTGTAGAGTTTCCTGCCTGAGCAGGGGGTTGGACTAGATGACCTCCAAGGTCCCTTCCAACTTTACTACTATTATATTATTAACATAACATGATAGCATTATATGAATTGAGTCCTGTGCCCATACTGAATCCCTATTTTTCCAGATGGTTGCAAAGAGACGAAGTTTGCACTACTATATTTAACACTTCCCAATTACTACTTCCTGAAACAAGTCAATTTTAAAACACGGATTACCAAATTGACCTTGTCAGTATGTTATTCTGAAAATAATCCACGATCTGAATTAATTACAAGTGAAAATGAAAGCAACCTTTTGTAAATTCCTGCTCACCCATGAAGCAAAGGCTCTCAACGCTGAAGTTAATGTCATGATTAAGACAATATGATGATAAAACTGGGCCATTACATTTAATTTCCAGAACAAATTCAGTTTGAATAAATGGCTAAAAAGAGCACTTCTATTTTTGTTCCAATTGGCCACTGCATGGATTTCTCTTCTGTAGGCCATAAAAATGCAACAAAAAGGCTATCTTTATTCTTGTGTGATTTTTGTTCTAATAATGTCAAAGCTTATGTATTTTTTTTTTTAAAGGCTATCCTGCCAAAACATGCTTCAAGGCAAACCAAACAGGAAATGTCAGGTCGTGTGAACGAATCTATGTTCCCGGTGCAAGCAGCATCTCAAAACAATGATTCATTTACAATAATCGTGGTCATTTCTAAACAAGAAATTTCGCACCGTTTTCTGAAAGTCAGGCTGGAATGAAAGCCGCATCGAACAAGAAGCGGGATCGCGGAGGGGGGAGAGAGCAGACCTACAAAAAGGAGCCCAAACAGAAACTTTGGCCTTTCGTTATTTCTCCCTTTGGGCTTCCTCCATAGGTGCCAACTCCGATCTGTGTCCCCCCCCCGCTCCACCACGGGGGCATTTCGGGAGATCCGGGTGATTCTATTTCGTGGCCCAGAAGTAGCTTAGGAGGGCTAAACCCAGGGCATGAAACGGACGCGGAGAGGCAGGAGGCCGGGCTCTAAGCCGGCCCAAGTTGGCCGGGGGCCAGGGCCCCCGTGCCTGTAAGCCCCTCCGGCCGAGGGGTCCCGGCTTGTTGTGGCCCCATCTGGCCGCCTGCGGACAGCCCGGGCGCCTTTCAGCCGGGCGGTTGGGAGCGGCAGACTGCGAGCTTCTTCCTGCCCAGCGCGAGCCTCCCACCTGATCCGACATGTCTCCCTCGCAGACGCAGCCGGCCCCTCCGCCACCCCCGGAGAAGCGCCTCGCCGATCTCGCCCTCGGTGTCGCCAACACGGAGAGCACAACACACAGGCCGGGCGCGGGCAGGCGGGATTTCCTCTGCGCCTGAGCTCACTTCCCGCTCTCCAGGCACAGCCCACCGAAGAAGCGCAGTGCAACTCTGCTCCGCCCCCGCCGAGAGACTCCGGGAACAGTTTTGCGCGAGTTTTAGAGCCGCTCGCAGCCCGCTCTTGCAGCGTTCACGACAGTCGCAACTGCTCCGGCTTTGCGCACGGCCCACTAGGAGCGGAGGAGGGTGGTTACGTCTTGCAGACTTTCCACCTTTGCATCGCTCATCTGTTTCCTCCGAGGTTGCATGCTGTCCTTCCTAATACTGTAGTAGCGAGGTTGGAAGACGTGGAAAGCGGCGCATTTTCCAACTTCGCTGGAAATGACAAGCCGCTAATTTACTTCTCCCTCCATTTTGTGCCCAGGTAGAGAGGGGTGGCGGTTATGCAGACTTCGATGAGGAACCGTCTGCCTACATTTCAACCATAACCAAGTCACAAAAGAGGGTTGATGCAATCCACATGGTTGGACGGCAGAAGATAAGTGTTCATTGACAAAACATGAGTTGCAAAAAAGACACGAATTGCATCTGGTATTTGCATATATTAATATGCAAATTCGGAAAAATTATAGCAACACTGTCTCATGCAGCTAAAGTTACCACAGCTTGCACGCCTTCTGATTTGGTACTTGATTGGTGCTGCTAAGCAACAAGGAGTCCCCTTTTCTCTTGGTATTTGACACTGGACTTCCAAGCAGAAAATTACAATGAAGGGTATGTGGCCACTCAAGTTATGAAAAAACATGATTGGCTGGCCTACTGAACCATATTCTAGATGTCAAGAACTGCAGATTTCGAACTTTAATGGCATGCCATACTTTCTCCTCCTCCCATTCCTCTCCCCTTCCATCAATTTATACAACACCTGAAACATGAAAGCTTGCTATTTGAACATTATATAGTTGGACTTTATAAAATCCTAATTTTAACACATCAGGCTAATCTGGGGAACTGAACAGCAGGAACTGCAGAAAAGAAATGTGGGGCAAATCTCCCTGTGAATTCTCGCAATTTGCAGTTCTGCACCAAAGGGGAAAAAATGCCGAGATCAACTGATTAAAAAAATACCGTCTACAGATCTAATGGGTCAGGCCAGAAAACAAAAGCATGCTAGGTGACTTTGGGCTAATCACTTTCTCAGCCAACTCACCTCACAGGGTTATGAGAAAAACAGGACAAGGAAGGAATATTACATATGTTAGCCACTTTGAGTTATTTATAAAGTAATAAAGGGAGCTATAAAACAATATATAAATAGAATTGTAACTTTGAAAGTAAAATGTTATACTCTATTATTTTTTCTGTTGTATTTTTTCACTTATTTTTAAGGATTTGTTATATATATTTTTGATAATGTATTTTTGTATTTTTTTTGTTAATTTAAAAAGCAACAAAAATACATTATTTTTTATATTATCAGTATCAATATGTCTGACATTTTTCATATCTCTATACCAGGGGTAGGCAACCCAAAACACTCAAAGAGCCACTTGGACCCGTTTCCCACCAAAAACAGAACACTGGGAGCCGCAAAACCCTTTTGATATCTAAAATGAAGATAACACTGCATATATCCTTTTTTACCTTTATTATAGGTGTGTGTATGTGTATGTGTGTGTGTGTGTATGTGTATATGTGTGTATACACACACACACACACACACACACACAGACACACACACACATATACACATTAAAAATAAAAGTAAAAATATGACTCTTGGGAATATCCATACTATTAAAACAATGATCACCAAGAGAATGCTTTAAGAGAATAAAATTACATACACACATAGGTAAAAAAAGGATATATGCAGTGTTATCTTAATTTTAGATGTCAAAAGGGTCTCTCTCTCCCTCCCTCTCTATCTGCCCTTGGTCTGCCACTCCTCTTTCCCCACTCTCTCTCTCTCCCCCTCTCTCTCTTTCTCTCTCTCTCTTCCCCCCCCCTCCTATCTGCTGCTCACCTGGCAAGCTTCAAGCTGTTGTCCAACAACCTCCGGGGTAGGCAACCTCGTCTCTTTTATGACTAATGGACTTCAACTCCCAGAATTCCTGAGTCAGCCTAGCTGGGCTAGCTAGCTCTCTCCTGCCCTTCCTGCTTCCTGCTTCCTTCAGAGACGCAGCAAAGGGAGGAGCTCTGCCCAGAAAGCTTTTCAGCTGCTCGGAGAACACTGTGAGTGCACTCTTTTACACACACACAAAACACACACACACACAGACACACACACACACACACACAGAGAGAGAGAAGCAGGGAAGTGCAATTGCCTCTCTCTGTCTCTGTCTCTCTCTGCAAAGGCAGAGGAGGCTGGGAGCCACAGGGGAAGGCTCAAAGAGCCGCATGCGGCTCCAGAGCCGCAGGTTGCCGACCTGTGCTCTATACCAAAGTGGTCTCGGTCAGGTTTTTTTGGCTAAAGATTATCTAACATCTTTGCAAGAATGATGCAAAAAGCTTATGATGTAAAACCATTACATTTTTCATTACTTCCAGGTCTAACATAGCTGTTATGACATGTTTTTTATATTCTAAATTTCACAATATTAAATAGAAAGAGACCCTACTCCAAACTAATTAACGAGGGTGCAGGCTTATTATGTCTTTTTGCCTCCAAGCATAGTTCTCTTAATTGGCTTTTTGGTGACAAAACCATATAAAGATTTTGTTTTATCACAAAGATGATCGATATATTTATTGTTGCAATGAATTATAGCTGTTATAGCAAAGCTTAGTTCCTGTTTGCTAAGAAGCAAATACTGAAGTAGACATCTTGGTCAATTTATAGTTTACAATATTTACTTTAGGTCCAGGTTTAAAATATACAGAAACGCAGACAAAAAAAAAATCTCCTCAACAACTTTTACTGAAATCTAAAGAAGCCTATGAGTTGCAAGGATCTCCCCTCAGGTCGCACGGACGCTTATGGGGCGAAATCAGGTAGCGAGCCCCACTGCTTCAAAAAGTGAAAGGTTAGCTCTCTTTCCCCGCCCTCTCCTCCTCCGTTCGGCTTTCCGGCAGGCCATCAAAAGTACTTCCGGGTGAAGTGAGCAGCGCCTTCCGGCCGTGCGGCGCGTTTCCTTGCAGTGCGTGTTCTGTCTCGCCCGCGTTCTTTTGCCACGCGCTCGCTCTTTCCCGGGGAGCAGCAGCTGGGCTTATCCCGCCGCAGCGATGCTGGTTTTATTTGAGACAGCGGCCGGATACGCCATTTTCAAGGTGAGGATGGCAGCACGTGTTCCTGGGCTCGTGGCTGATGGCGGGAGTAGAAAGCAGAAGGCCATTTCGCCTCTGCTGCGGCTGAATGGCGGGAGTTATAGTGTTAGATTTTTCCGGAAAGAATTAACTTCCCTTTTCCTACTGTGTTAGCAACTTGAAAGAAATGCTGACCACTTTTAGATAAGCAGCCGTCTCAAGCTTTTTGACTCCATTTTAAAATGCCCCCGAAATTTGATTGGCGATGTCCTGTCTACTTTATGGTCGTGGAGCAACGGATCATCTTTCTCCTTTGCCGGGGGGGGGGAGGAGGACAAATTGCTAAAAGACGGGGGGGGGACAAGTTTTGGAACATTCCTAGTTAATGCATTTCTGGGTTTGATGTGAGTTGCGTCCCCTAGTGATGAAAGGCTGTTATAACTTGGAGGCATACAATTGCGCTAAACCTGGTTGGTTGTATCTTTGTCCAGTTGGTTATCTGGACATTGAATTATATATTTTAAGGCAGTTGCTCTTAATCCGGAAAGGAATGTTGACGTTTTGTATGCTTGCTTCCCAAAAAAGAGAAAAGAATTGATTAACGAACTATTTTTGTAAAAAAAAAAAAAGAAAACCTGCATTATATGCAGCAGAAATTTTCCCATGCAGCTTAGTGCTTTGTGTGCTTTTTTCTTTAGCCTTACAGTTCCTGCTGTTCTATTGCCAATTCATTCTGGTGAATTGTATGGATTCTTATGCATGCTGGGAAAAGTTGCAAGGAATTTGAAAAGTTGCAAGGAAAATGGGTCTTCGGAGTAAATTGGATCTATTTTGGATGTATTTTAGACTGAACTCAGAAGGATCTGGACACTGAAAATGTGAATGCCTGGAACGCATGTGAAGCATTAGATGTTTACTGTCCCCCCACTACTGATAAATTAACATTTTCTAGGCTGGTTGAGTCTTCTCAGTGTTCTAGTGAAGAATAATCTGGCTGCTGGCACCAGTTCAATTCCAGTGGGAAACATCTCTTGAAACTCTCTCCTCATCCAGGGAAATAATGCTCATAAACTAATCTTTCTCTTGCAATATTATTTATCAGGGGCTCATTTTGTATTGAAACTGAATCTGAATACTTTTTTAATTTCCATAGACATCCTTGGTGACACTTAATTTCTCAGTAATGGACTGCTTGGTGGAACATCCTCCCCCCCCTCCTCCAAAAAAGGCCCTTGTCTGAGGCAGGAGTATTTGCACTCTGTTACTGTATTCATTTAGTTTATGTCCCATCCCTCTACTGGTAAACTATAATTTTAAGTGTGGTTCATAAAGTTGGCTCCAAAATTGTAACTTTGAATAGCAGAATATAAAATATATTACCTTGTTACTCATAGAATAATCATCTATAAACCAGTTAAATAAACATTAGTAAAAAGGTTTATAACTTCCCACTGGACTTTATTCTAATTGAAATTGGAAAAGTTAAGTGACATGGATATAGAGTTCATAAATTAGACCTAGCATTCATTTTTTTTACACAAAGTTTGGGGTATAGTTTCACATTTTTAATTTTTCATAGTGACAAATAAGACAGATTTTGTTGCCAAATATTGCATATATTTCATTAGTCTTTATCTTTGCCGCAGGTTCTAAATGAGAAAAAGCTTCAAGAAATTGATAACTTATGGAAAGAGTTTGAAACACCTGAAAAAGCTAATAAAATGTAAGTAAAGTAGTAGTAATTAATATTGCAAGAGCATGGCCACTAGTTTTTTTTTTGTCTGTCTTGATCTTTTTGTATGGGGTTTCTGGAACTATTTTATATTCTTGAATACAGGATATAAAACACTAAGTCATTTTCTCATTGATAGAAAAACCATCTATAAATCAACTAAGTAATAAACCTATTGTCATTATTATGTCTTGGTCATCTTCCAGAAGATGGTAAACACTGAACTTTTCTGATGGGAATTTGCATTATGATGCCTTACAGTTTGGCATTGTATGTTTTGTGTTTTTTCTTTTTGTATTTCTCTATTTTTGTTTTATTGCATTTGTAAACTGTTAAATTGCAACTGAATAAAAAAAAATCTGACAACTAGATTGACATTGTTAGCCGCTTAGAGTTTTTTGAATGAGTGGTAAAGCAATTTCATTCTAAGACTTAGGTTTATGCTATGTTTAATTCTGCAGCACTATGGTAATTAGGACTATCAGATCTGAGTTGCAAAAATCTGAATGACCACTAAGCTTAGATATCAGAAGAACTGCACAAAAAGGCTTGCTGAAGTAAAGCAGGATTTGTATGATACAGATTAGTTAGGAATAAGTAGGAAGTAATAGACTTGATTAATGAACTAGTTGCGCCTAACTTATAGATAATTTTATATAATTCATGTTTATATACAATATATGTATATAAATGTTTTTATATTTTGTGTCCATTATGTTTGTAATTGTTACATATTATCCTATAAAGTAGGCTATACAGGTAATCTTATAGCAACCACAATTGGGACCAAAAATTCTATTGTTAAGCAAATGGTCACTAAGTGAAAAATCATGTGACTTCAGCTGCTTACATTTTATACTGGACAATGCATACTAACTGGCTATGTGACTGCAGAAGAGGTGAATCAGAGTTTGTAAATGTGCCCGTTGGTCACTGTTATTTTTTCCTCACTGTCCAAACTGCTAATGGTTATTTTCCAAGGCAGTTAGTAAATGAAGACTTCATGTCATTATTAGATGGGTGGATGACTTGCCTAAAAGTTAGTTAACACCTGAATCAAAATCTTTTAAAGTATACTTTTCTCTTTGTATAGGAAACATTGACCTAATGGACTGGTGTTTTTGTTTTTTGTTTTTTTAAAAGCCAGAGATTACATGCATATCACTTTTTGAATTTCCTGAAAAATGTTTATAATTGGTAGCAATTCCTCAGGTCCTAATGATTGTTGCAAAAACATTGATTTTTTTTTATTTAGTGTAAAACTGAAACATTTCGAGAAGTTTCAAGACACAACAGAAGCTCTTGCAGGTAATGCTTTTACAGTTAAGGTTATTGGTCACTTTTAAGGATAGTGTTATCTTAAAATAGATTCCAGACATTGAGTGTAATTTTCAGGGATGCAAAAGTTATCATAGAAGAAACAGTGATTTAATGGTCCTTCAGTTAGGAGGAGAAGTGCTGGCTATCTGGGGTGTTGAATTCCAGTTCTTATCAGCTCCAATGAGTGTGATCAATGATTAGGTGTGAGGAGGATAAAGTTTTTATAATCTAAATTTACTGCTTTAAGTTGGACTTGGAAATAGCATCTAACCTATGCCATATTCAGTAATTTTGCCACCCTACCTTCTTTCCTTTCTTCCTTTCTTGCAAAGTTTATATAATGACTCTGTTTGCAAGCTTTGTATAGCTTTACTTACGTCCTTGGAAATGTCCAATTTTGTAAATAATGTTCTAAAAGGTACATGTGCACTTCAACTATTTTCACATTTGCTAGTATACACATCAGTAAATATAACGTATGCAAGGGTAGAAAATCCATTTTCATATAATTAAAAGCATTCTCACCTTTTAAAGGTGATGCTTCTCCAACTTGTTTTCCTCCAGATGTTTTGGAGTATAATTTCCATTATCTGCAGCAAACCCAGTGCACATTTGAAGGGATAAGGTTGCTCCCTGGGAGAATAAACTGGTTGGTGCTACTACAGCATATTTGTAATGTCATTATGTTTTGGTTTAATCAAAAACTGAATCTTGGCCAAGAGTGTAGTTCAGACGATGTACCACAGTGTTTCTCAACCTTGACAGTTTTAAGGCATGTGGACTTCAACTCCCAGAATTCCACAGCTAGCAATGCTGGCTGTGGAATTCTGGGAGTTGAAGTCCACATGCCTTAAAATTGTCAAGGTTGAGAAACACTGATGTACCACCACAGTGTAATCCCATAGGCTTTTTGTTACATTAATCCAATTAAACTATAGTGTCTCATGGTATCTGAACCCAGACTGTGAGACATAAAATGGCTACCCGTTTCCAACCTCCAAGCAGAGTTGGATGTTAGGAGCAACTTCACTTTTATAGGATTATCTCCCTTTAGATAACATTTTACTTTTCGTTATCCAGTAGGAGGAGGTAAATTCCACTTAAAAACAAAGGACTTGGTTGAAAAAAGCAAGCCTTTCCTTCTTTTGTGCCTAATGGCATTGACCTTGATTGAGGTCCCATGTGCATGTATTTATCTTGTTTGGGGTAAAGATGCTTGATAGCAGCTGAGACAGAAAGTGCACGCTCTATATGTTTGCTATCCTTTTTGTGTTCAAAGCATTTCCATGTGACTTTATCATTTTTTAAAATGTATTGTTATAAGATATATTCAGTACAGCATTATTTGTATAGTATTTAGATTTAGTAAAAGATTGCGGCTTGAGAACTGAATATGCAGTCTTCAAACCAATTTCTGTTGTCAATGATGTATTGTTAGTGGAACTGAATCACTGTGATTGCATGCAACATTTCGTCACTACCACTGAGACAACGGAGAAAATGAACTGTTTTGTGAGTGATCCATGGTATTCTCTGAGTTTGGCTGTTTTCTTGCAAACACTTCATTACCTAAACTAGTAACATTAGTGCATTATTCTCTATCAGAAGTATTTTGTAGATAGAGCTTACTATATATTTTACTCCATGCTCATTTTTCTGGCTGGGTCTTTTAGAAAATTCTAGATTTTTTGCATCTTTTTGTTTCCTCCTCAAGCATCCACAGCATTGGTAGAAGGCAAAATCAGCAAAAATTTAAAGAAAATCTTAAAGAAAATAGTAGCCAAAGATGCCCATGAACAGCTAGCTGTAGCAGATGCCAAACTGGGAGGTGTAATCAAGGTAAGTCCTAATATCTGCATTAAAAAGGCTAAGTGATGTTCTGATAACAGCATGTACTAAGGGCCTGTAATAATTTCATTATTCAGTTATTCAGTGCATATGGGTGCCCATCACATCATAATTAAATTAATTTATTAAATTTATATGCCTCTCAACTCCTAGGATCTCTGGTTGGTTTACAATTCTTATAACATGTTAGAGAATTTTAATTTCTTTGTTGGTGAAAAATAAATCAGAAGCTCTCACAGTTGACTGCATTTAGCTGATTCAAAATAACTTCTTTATATTTATATCAAAATATTTACAATACCATACATTCTTCTTTACAGCAACATAGCTCAATGAATACTTCTTATAGAGAGATACAGAGACAAACCTGAGACTGAAAATTCAACTTCTAACTCAATACCCTTTTGCACAGACTCAGTAGCACTTTCTTCACATTGGCTGACTGAGTTACCACATGACTCTTCCTGCTCATGAATATTCCAACACTCCTCCCTTCATGACAGGAAGAGACATCAGACCTATTGACTTAATACATTCTCCATAGTGAACACTACCCGATGGTTTAGTCATCAGGTCTGCCAAATTATCCTCAGAAGAAAATGATGTAAACTAATCAATTTTCCCCTGACATTACAATACTTAATGTCTACATGTTTACTTCTGTTCTTCATCCTGTCACCAGTTGCCATTTTTATACAGGCAGCATTGTCTTCAAATACCTTTACAGATTCTTTTACATTAATATTTGAATCTTGCAACAACTGTACATACCATGTTAGGTTTTGCAATTTCATATCCTGGTGCTTGGATCATATAAATTTCTTCCTCTAACTCAGCATTGAGGAATGCAGTTGTGATATCAAAGTGCCAGATTTTATGCTTATATGCCACTGCCAACGCCAGTGCTAATCTTATACTCTCACTTTTCACAGTTGGCGCAAATACTTCATCACAGTGCACATTCTTTAATTGTGAAAAACCTAGTGCCAGTAACCTGGCCTTAAACTGTATATCATTATTTGGCAATACCTTTTTCTTATATACCCACTTACAACCCACAGCTTTGGTTCCCTGTGGCAAAGTCACTGATTTAAATACTTCATGGTCTCCCGTGGATTTCATCTCTTTATCCATGGCCTCCTTCCATCTTTCTTGTTCAGCTTTTGGTAATGCCAACACCTCTATAACTTCTTGGCTCATACCACATTGCAAACCTTTACCTTGCTGGCAGAATACCTGTCAGGCGGAATTCCTTTATTACATCATTCTGACCTACGTGGTATTAACTGTGTCTCAAGTCTTTCTGGCTTCATGTCTTGTTCAGCCTCTCCTCCCTGAACATTGATATCTTCAGTAATCATTTTTCCATCATTAGATGAGTTATTGTTAAATAGATCACCGTCATTAAGTGAGACATATCCAGAATTTGCATTAATTCTGTCCCAACTTTGTTCTGCAAAATTAGCAGACCTTGAAATTAACAATTCTTTTACTTCCATCGCTAAAGCGATATCCTTTTGACCCTGGCTCATAGCCCACAAACCTGAGCTTTCTTGCCTTTTGCTGTCCCTTTCTTCTGATTGTCTTCGGAATATGTAGCCATGCAGTACTTCCAAAAATTCTCAAATGTGCCAGTGATGGCTTTCTCCCATATAGAATAGCATATGGAGTATTATTAATGGAGGAACTCCACAGCCTATTAACTATATAATTGGCAGTCAATATGGCTTCTCCCCAATAAGATCTACTCATACCAGAATCCTTTAATAATGAATCTTTCATTGTTTGCAAAACACCATTCCTTCTTTCAGCTACACCGTTCTCTGTTGCTGTGTAAGGATTTGTATGTCTGTGTCTTATCCCCAACTGCCCCAACCATTGTTGGAATTTAGTTGACATAAATTCAGTACCTCTTTCAGTTTGCAGCTGACACACTTGTCTGTACCTTCTCTCTACAAAACTTACCTACTGTTTGAATTGTTGTAGCACCTCTGTCTTTCCTCTAAGCAAGTAGCAAAATGAATACCTGCTATAATCATCAACAATTACCAGTGCATGTTTTGCTCCTCCCAAACTGGCTTGCATAGGTCCCACCAGATCTACATGGACCAGCTCTAGAGCTCTTTTTGTTTGTCTTGTGCTATATTTACTAGCTGGGAATGCTTTTGACTTCGATGCTTTGCATACTGCACAGTCCAAATATGTTTTGCATCCCTTCAAATTTAGCCCTTCTGCAAACTCTTGCATTTGCTGCAAAACTTTAAAGCTTGCATGGCCAAGTCTTCTATGTAGAAGATGAACGCACGAATCATGCTCTGCAACATACGTAAATATATGGGAACATTGAACTTTTTGTCCCTGCAATGCATATAGATTATCTTCCTTTATGCCTTCTGCACAAATATTCCCATTCCTTTTGATGACACACTTCCCATTTACAAAAATGATCTCAGAACCTTGTTTGTCTAAATTAGAGACACTTAACAAATTATGTTCCATCTCAGGTACACAAAGCACATTGGTAAACTTTGATTCCAAATATGGAATTTTTACATCGCCTCTTCTGATGACTTTTGCTTTCTGGCCATTTGCCAAAGCCACAGCTTCTTTTGCTACTGGAACAAACCTGCAAAATAATTCAGAGTCATTAACAATTGTTTGACTTGCCCCACTATCTATTAGCCACTTGCCTTTGTTGTTGCTATAGCAAACTTTTGCAACACCAAAATGTTCCTTTTGCAAATCAGTCCGTTTTGCTTGCACAAATATCCTTAGCTGCAAATTGTTCCTCTGCAAACAGTTCCTTTTCAGATGTGTGTTTGTTCCACAAATGTAGCAATTCCTTGTTCTCCAGAGACTTGCAATCTGGACCCCCTCCTCATGAATTTCACCTCCTCATGGCTGTTCCTAAAATGTTGCTTTTCTTCTTCATTAAGCAAACATGCCTTTAAAGCCTCAAAATTTAATTCTTGCTCTTCTTTACACTCAAATATTGCAGAAACTTTGTCCCAGGTTTTATCTAAACTGTTCAACACAAGTAAAACCTTCTGGGACTCAGGGAATTTAATCCCACATTGTTCTAAGTCCAAAAATAAATTTTGCATTTTATTTAAATGCTGTTCCACAGATTCACCTGGTTGCAAACAGGCCCTGTAAAGTTTTCTTGACAATTGCACTATATTGCATGCAGAAACATTCACGTGCACAGCTCTCAACTTCAACCAAATCTCGTTTGCAGTCTTTAAATTTGCAACATTTAGAAATTGTTCATCATTTAAATTCAAGATTAGATAAGCCATTGCTCGATCATGACTTTTCTGATCAGCAGCTGCAGACACTTGTGGTGGATTTTCTACAATATATCACAGCTCTTTTGCTTTGAGCAAACA